>NC_069503.1:827001507-827659007 GCF_027579735.1 Bombina bombina | reverse complement strand
GGTACTTTTTTTAGGACTGCAAGCCTTACATGCACACAGCACTAAATAATGACAAATCACATAACCAGCAAGAGGGGCAATACTAAAGGCTAGCTGTTAGATGCATACACAGTACTGACCTTAAACTGCACTAGTTGTGTTTTTAGGCTGCTTGTTCTACTGTTGCATGCCTCACTGAAGCAGGAAGAAGAGTATGAGAGGCTGGTGCAAACCCAGGGAAGCCAGCAGAAGCAGAGTGCAGATAGAGTACACTCTCCTAGTGGGAAACTCCTCCCCTTGATTCCTTAGGGCAAACACGGAGCAATGCATTAGATAATTTTAAATGACAAAAATCCATTTTGAAAAGGCATTCAGGCCAGAAAGAGGTACATAACTACAGTCTAGCTAGGTATTATTTATTTATCACTGCACTGAAGTTTTCATTATGCTTCTTGCGTTCTGCTACTTACCTCACTTAAGCAGATAGTAGAGTCTGTAGGCAAGGCATGGGCTGGCACTACACCAGCATGGAAGCAGAGAGCAAATACAGAGTACACTCTGCTTGTGGGAAACTCCTCCCACCTGCCTCCTTCAAGTGGTGATTGTGATACACCAATTGGATTCCCTGCACTGTCTTTAGCAAAAAATATACTACGTTACCTCTGCACTGCAGTTCTGTTGTCACTAAGGTCCTGAATCAAGGCTGCTATAGCTCCACTTCCAATGGCTCACCCCCGCCCACATCTTGCTTCTTAAAATCATGTGCAAAAAATAAATACAAATGTTTAAACATCTGACAGCTTTCTGGTGCTGCAGAATCTTGGTGCCTTTTTTATTTTTAAAAGCGGTGCTGTTGTTGCGGTGCACTACCTGCATGGAGGAGAGCAGCTGTTTGCCTGTAAGCAGTACTTTGCAGCATTGGTACAGGATTGGTGCTGCGAGGCCCCTGCTTATATGCAGACTTAGGCAACCACCTATTTTGCCTTAAGCTAGTGCTGCCTCAGTCTGCTTACACGCACACACGATCCTAGCTGTTGGGAGGGGCAATTGCCCGTTGCCCTCCCCCTGGATCCGCCACTACCTTATACCAGGGAGGGGGGAATCCTGTCCTGAACCCTGGCGGTCCTGTGGCCCTGTGGGATATGGAGCTTGTCTGCCCGCAGACAGCTCCTTCTTTCCCACTTAGCAGCAAATGTTTCAGAGCATTGCCATGGTAACCCACTGCAACGCTCTGATTTAAAACAGGTGGCGCAACAGGCCGATGAAAGTGATCTTTCTGGGGGGCATACAGGGGGGCAAAGAATTTTCTAGGGGGGGGGGCAATTGCCCCCCCTGTAGCGACGCCACTGGTCCTTCAGGCAGTTGTCTCAGCTTGCTTTTTTCTTGCATGATTGATTTTTTTTATTATTATTATTTTTTTTTTTTTAAGTGCTTTCAAGAATGTTTGTGGATTTTATTTCTCAGTGGAAAAAAAACATAATTTATGTAAGAACTTACCTGATAAATTCATTTCTTTCATATTGGCAAGAGTCCATGAGCTAGTGACATATGGGATATACAATCCTACCAGGAGGGGCAAAGTTTCCCAAACCTCAAAATGCCTATAAATACACCCCTCATCACACCCACAATTCAGTTTAATGAATAGCCAAGCAATGGGGTGATAAAGAAAGGAGTAAAAAGCATTAACAAAGGAAATTTGGAAATTGGACTCTTGCCAATATGAAAGAAATGAATTTATCAGGTAAGTTCTTACATAAATTATGTTTTCTTTCATGTAATTGGCAAGAGTCCATGAGCTAGTGACATATGGGACATCAATACCCAAGATGTGGATCTTCCACTCAAGAGTCACTAGAGAGGGAGGGAATAAAAATAAAAACAGCCATATTCCGCTGACTAAAATTAATCCAGAACCCAAATAAATAAGTTTATTTTCATTTTGAAAGAAAAAAACTTAAATCAAAAGCAGAAGAATCAAACTGAAACAGCTGCCTGAAGAACTTTTCTACCAAAAACTGCTTCCGAAGAAGCAAATACATCAAAACGGTAGAATTTAGTAAATGTATGCAAAGAGGACCAAGTTGCCGTTTTGCAAATCTGATCAACTGAAGCTTCATTCTTAAAAGCCCACAAAGTGGAGACTGATCTAGTAGAATGAGCTGTAATTCTCTGAGGCGGGGCCTGTCCCGACTCCAAATAAGCTTGATGAATCAAAAGTTTCAACCAAGAAGCCAAGGAAATAGCGGAAGCCTTGTGACCTTTCCTAGGACCAGAAAATAAAACAAATAGACTGGAAGTCTTCCTGAAATTTTTAGTAGCTTCCACATAATATTTCAAAGCTCTTACCACATCCAAAGAATGTAAGGATTTCTCCAAAGAATTCTTAGGATTAGGACATAAGGATGGGACAACAATTTCTCTACTAATGTTGTTAGAATTCACAACTTTAGGTAAAAATTGAAAAGAAGTCCGCAAAACTGCCTTATCCTGATGAAAAATCAGAAAAGGAGACTCACAAGAGAGAGCAGATAACTCAGAAACTCTTCTAGCAGAAGAGATGGCCAAAAGGAACAACACTTTCCAAGAAAGTAGTTTAATGTCCAAAGAATGCATAGGTTCAAATGGAGGAGCCTATAAAGCCTTCAGAACCAAATTAAGACTCCAAGGAGGAGAAATTGACTTAATGACAGGCTTAATACGAATTAAAGCCTGTACAAAACAGTGTATATCAGGAAGTATAGCAATCTTTCTGTGAAATAAAACAGAGCGGAGATTTGTCCTTTCAAGGAACTTGCAGACAAACCCTTATCCAAACCATCCTGAAGAAACTGTAAAATTCTAGGAATTCTAAAAGAATGCCCGGAGAATTTATGAGAAGAACACCATGAAATGTAAGTCTTCCAAACTCTATAATAAATCTTTCTAGAAACAGATTTACGAGCTTGTAACATAGTATTAATCACTGAGTCAGAGAAACCTCTATGACTTAGAACTAAGCGTTCAATTTCCATACCTTCAAATTTAATGATTTGAGATCCTGATGGAAAAACAGACCTTGAGATGATAGGTCCGGCCGTAACGGAAGTGGCCAAGCGGGAAACTGGACATCCGAACCAGATCCGCATACCAAAACCTGTGTGGCCATGCTGGAGCCACCAGCAACACAAAAGACTGTTCCATGATGATTTTGGAGATCACTCTTGGAAGGAGAAGATGTAAGCAGATGTAAGAGGCGGGAAAATGTAAGCAGGATGATAACACCAAGGAAGTGTCAACGCATCCACTGCTTCCGCCTGAACATCCCTGGACCTGGATAGATAGCTGGGAAGTTTCTTGTTTAGATGAGAGGCCATGAGATCTATCTCTGGAAGACCCCACATCTGAACAATCTGAGAAAACACATCTGGATAGAGAGACCACTCTCCTGGATGTAAAGTCTGGCGGCTGAGATAATCCGCCTCCCAATTGTCTACACCTGGGATATGCACCGCAGTGATTAGACATTAGAGCTGGATTCCGCCTAAGCAAGTATCCGAGATACTTCTTTCATAGCTTAGGGACTGTGAGTCCCACCCTGATGATTGACATAAGCCACATTTGTGATATTGTCTGTCTGAAAACAAATGAACGGTTCTCTCTTTAGCAGAGGCCAGAACTGAAGAGCCCTGAGAATTGTACGGAGTTCTAAAATATTTATTGGTAATCTCGCCTCTTGAGATTTCCAAACCCCTTGTGCTGTCAGAGATCCCCAAACAGCTCCCCATCCTGAAAGACTTGCATCTGTTGAGATCACAGTCCAGGTTGGCCGAACAAAAGAAGCCCCTTGAACCAAACGATGGTGATCTATCCACCATGTCAGAGAGTGTCGTACATTGGGATTCAAGGATATTAATTGTGATATCTTTGTATAATCCCTGCACCATTGATTCATCATACAAAGCTGTAGAGGTCTAATGTGAAAACGAGCAAAGGGGATCGCGTCCGATGCTGCAGTCATGAGACCTAAAACTTCCATGCACATAGCCACTGAAGGGAATGACTGAGACTGAAGGTGCCGGCATGCTGCGACCAATTTTAAATGTCTCTTGTCTGTTAGAGACAGTCATGGACACTGAATCTATCTGGAAGCCTAAAAAGGTGACCCTTGTCTGAGGAATCAAGAAACTTTTTGGTAAATTGATCCTCCAACCATGTTTCCGAAGAAACAACACTAGTTGATTCGTGTGAGATTCTGCAGTACGTAAAGACTGAGCTAGTACCAAAATATCGTCCAAATAAGGAAACACCGCAATACCCTGTTCTCTGATTACAGATAGTAGGGCACCCAGAACCTTTGAAAAAATTATTGGAGCTGTTGCTAGGCCAAATGGAAGAGCAACCAATTGGTAATGCTTGTCTAGAAAAGAGAATCTCAGAAACTGATAGTGTTCTGGATTAATCGGAATATGAAGGTATGCATCCTGCAAGTCTATTGTGGACATATAATGTCCTCGCTGAACAAAATGCAGAATAGTCCTTATAGTCACCATCTTGAAAGTTGGTACTCTTACATAATGATTCAAAATTTTTAGATCCAGAACTGGTCTGAATAAATTTTCTTTCTTTGGTACAATGAATAGGTTTGAATAAAACCCCAAACCTTGTTCCTGAGGAGGAACTGGCATGATTACCCCTGAAGACTCCAGGTATGAAACACACTTCAGAAAAGCCTGAGCTTTTACTGGATTTACAGGGATGCGTGAGAGAAAAAATCTTCTCACAGGAGGTCTTACTCTGAATCCTATTCGATACCCTTGAGAGACAATGCTCTGTATCCAATGATTTTGGACAGATTTTCTCCAAAAATCCTTGAAAAACCTTAATCTGCCCCCTACCAGCTGAGCTGGAATGAGGGCCGCACCTTCATGCGGACTTAGGGGCTGACTTTTGTTTCCTAAATGGCTTGGATTTATTCCAATTTGAGGAAGGCTTCCAATTGGAAGCAGATTCCTTGGGGGGAGGATTGAGTTTTTGTTCCTTATTCTGACGAAAGGAACGAAAACGGTTAGAAGCCTTAGATTTACCCTTAGGTTTTTTATCCTGAGGCAAAAAAAACTCCTTTTCCCCCAGTGATAGTTGAAATAATAGAATCCAACTGAGAACCAAATAAATTATTACCTTGGAAAGAAAGAGATAGTAATCTAGATTTAGATGTCATATCAGCATTCCAAGACTTAAGCCACAAAGCTCTTCTAGCTAATATAGCTAAAGACATGGATCTAACATCAAGTTTGATAATAAAAATGGCATCACAAATAAAATGATTAGCCTGTTGCAGTAAGCGAATAATGCTAGATATGTCAGAATCCAATTCATGTTGCGCTAAATTTTCCAACCAGAAAGTTGATGCAGCCGCAACATCAGCCAAAGAAATAGCAGGTCTGAGAAGATGACCTGAATATAAATAGGCCTTCCTTAGATAAGATTCAAGCTTCCTATCTAAAGGATCCTTAAAGGAAGTGCTATCTTCCATAGGAATAGTGGTACGTTTAGCAAGAGTAGAAATAGCCCCATCAACTTTGGGGATTTTTTCACAAAACTCTATAGATTTTGCTGGTAAAGGATACAATTGTTTAAACCTTGAAGAAGGAATAAAAGAAGTACCTGGCTTATTCCATTCCCTAGAAATCATATCAGAAATAGCCTCAGGAATGGGAAAAACTCTTGGAGAAACCACAGGAGGTTTAAAAACAGCATTTAAACGTTTATTAGACTGAAAGTCAATAGGACTGGTTACCTCAATATCCAAAGTAATTAACACTTCTTTTAATAAAGAACGCATATACTCTATTTTAAATAAATAAGTAGATTTGTCAGTGTCAATGTCTGAGGAAGGATCTTCTGTCTTAGATAGATCTTTATCAGAAGAGGATAAATTATTATGTTGTTCGGCATTTGAAATTTCATCAGCTAAATGAGAAGTTTTAAAAGACCTTTTATGTTTATTAGAAAGTGGAAATGCAGACAAAGCCTTAATAATAGAATCAGAAACAAATTCTTTAAAATTTACAGGTATATCATGCACATTAGAAGTTGAAGGAACTGCAACTGGCAATGTACTATTACTGATGAAAACACTATCTGCATGTAGAAGTTTATCATGACAACTATTAGAAGTGACATTCGGTGGAATTATTTCTACAATTTTACAACAAATGCACTTAGCTTTGGTAGAACCGATGTCAGGCAGCAATGTTCCAGCAGAAACTTCTGAGACAGGATCAGATTGGGAGATCTTGCACAATGTAAGAGAAAAAACAACATATAAAGCAAAATTATCTATTTCCTTATATGACAGTTTCAGGAATGGGAAAAAATGCAATAGCATAGGCCTCTGATAGCAAAAAGTAAGAGGCAAACTTACAAGGGGTATTGAAATAATGAAAAAGTTTGGCGCCAAGTATGACGCACAACATAACCGAAAATGACATATTTGCGTCACTAATGACGCCGTCGTGTGAAAGGTCTCGGCGTCACGTATGATGCCGGAAATGACGAAGCTGCGCCATAAACGTATTCTTTCGCGCCCAAAAAAAATTTGCTACAAAAATGACGCAATAAAGTTTAGCATTTGACGCACCCGCGGGCCTAATACCCGCAATTGCAAGAAGTAGTCAATTGAAAAAAGACTAAACCCCAGGTAAGAAATACATTTCTTAAAATGTTTACATTCCCCAAATATGAAACTGACAGTCTGCAGAAGAAAATACATGAACCTGACTCATGGCAAATATAAGTACAATACATATATTTAGAACTTTATATAAATGCATACAGTGCCAAGCCATAGCTGAGAGTGTCTTAAGTAATGAAAACATAGTTACCAAAAGACACCCAACCACATATAGCAGATAGCCAAACCAGTACTAAAACAGTTATTAGTAGAGGTAATGGTAAATTGAGAGTATATCGTCGATCTGAAAAGGGAGGTAGGAGATGAATCTCTACGACCGATAACAGAGAACCTATGAAATAGACCCCTGTTAGGGAAATCATCGTATTCAAATAAGTGATACTCCCTTCACGTCCCTCTGACATTCGCTGTACTCTGAGAGGAATCGGGCTTCAACAATGCTGAGAAGCGCATATCAACGTAGAAATCTTAGCAGAAACTTACTTCACCACCTCCATAGGAGGCAAAGTTTGTAAAACTGAATTGTGGGTGTGGTGAGGGTGAGGGGTGTATTTATAGGCATTTTGAGGT
This sequence comes from Bombina bombina, assembly GCF_027579735.1. Taxonomy (NCBI): domain Eukaryota; kingdom Metazoa; phylum Chordata; class Amphibia; order Anura; family Bombinatoridae; genus Bombina; species Bombina bombina. Next base: position 827,651,782 of record NC_069503.1, on the reverse strand, counting down.
TTGGGAAACTTTGCCCCTCCTGGTAGGATTGTATATCCCATATGTCACTAGCTCATGGACTCTTGCCAATTACATGAAAGAAATATTCTTTTTAAATCACTCCCTTTATGTTATTACTCGTGGACTCTACGGCTTGGGTATTATTTGCCAGGGGTAATGGGTCGTGGATTCTCACCACCTGTATGAAAGAAAACATCATTTATTCTTACCTGATAAATTCATTTTTTGTGGTGGTGAGAGTCCACGAGACCCCACCCTTTGTTTTCTTTGTTAGTAGTTTCTTTAGCACATCTTTTTTTCTGCTCCTTTAATTGCTCTTATTTCTCTTTCTTACCTCACTTTGCTTGGCTAGGATATACACTAGACTGAGGGGAGGGGTTTTATAGGGCTCTTGGGGTTTGAGAATCTTTGGCATAAATTATGTTTTTCTGCAGTGTAAGGTCCCCCACCTTTCACTCCCTCTCCCCTCCACCTCTGTGCCGCCCATCCACCTCCCTATGGTAACATAGCACCGATCCTGCTCTTTTACCACATGGAGGCAGATGCCTGCAGCGCAGAAAGAGCAAGTCTCGGTTGTCACTTGAGGACCGAGACTGCCGGAGCTTTCTGAAGGGCATATATATATATACATACACACACAAATGCAAATGTTTCTGCACACCTTACAAAATTATTTTATTAATATTACTTAGGGGTGCAGGCAACCAACCAAATAATTACACAAAATAGAATATTACCTGAGCTCATATTTTAAAATTGGGATCTTAGTCACACAATATGGCCATATTTTGCTTAAGCCAGTCAGCAGCTTACAAGGTGTCCCAATGTTGACTGGTCCTAACACTGCAATGTGATGCCTTTCTGGACTATAACATTCCTGCTCCAACTATGCATCTAAGAATGAGCCTCCCTGGCTTTATACACACTTCCACGTATGTATGTGTGTGTGTGTTATGCGGTATGTTGGGCTATGTACTGCATGACACACACATACATCTGATCTGATTGGGTCAAGGAGTTAAATACTAGTTGAAAATTGTATTTTAAGAAGTTAAACACATTGTTGACCTAGCTTACCAAGTGCTCTCATGGCATGTGATTGGCTCACTAGCCATATACTTCTTAGTAACAGCAATGCATTTTGACTCCAGTTAATTGAGGTAGTTTAATGTTTTTGTAAATTACAAATGAAAATTGTGTCACTTCTGAGGCTGATCTTTTATTTTACACTTTACAGAGGAAGATTAAATTATAATTTTTTTATTTATTTTTTAGAGATAAAGTGATACCAGATCGTGTGGGTAAATACTGCATCCAATTTGTTCATGTTGCTGAAAAAAACATGACACTTTATAGTGAACAGGTGAGTTTATTTTGGACTTGAATTACCAGTTTTTTTCTTTTATATATATCTTTTATATATATATATATATATATATATATATATATATATACACACACACACACAAACACATACAAGACTCATAATTTCAAGCACTAAGCTGCTAGCCAGGCCAAAATGTCATTTGCCACTTCTGATCCCTCCCATCAACTGCCCACACTACTCCTACTACCCCACCCCCTCTTTGCATATGTTTAGCTATTTTGAAACACTTTGTTGTGCAGTCATTTTTTATATATTTTATTTTAAATCATAATAAATGTATGGATAGGAAACCCCAAAATGTTCTTTTATTATTTGGATAGAACATACAATTTTAAACAACTTTCCAATGTACTTCTTTTATTAAATTTGCTTGATTATCTTGTTATCCTTTTGCTGAAGGAAGAGCATTGCTCTACTGGCAGCTAGCTGAACGTCTAGTTAGCCAATCACAAGAGACAAATGTGTGCAGGTACCAATCAGCAACTAGCTCCCACTACTGTAGGATATGTGCGTATTCTTTTTCAACAAGGGATACCAAGAGAATGAAGCATATTTGAAAATATAATTGAATTTAAAAGTGTCTTAAAATGACATGCTCTATTTAAATCATGCAAGTTTAATTTTGATTTTCCTATTCATTTAAAGGGACACTTAACCCAATTTTTCTCTTGCAAGGTGTATCCAGTCCACGGATTCATCCTTTACTTGTGGGATATTCTCATTCCCTACAGGAAGTAGCAAAGAGAGCACACAGCAAAGCTGTCCATATAGCTCCCCCCTCCCCCCCAGTCATTCTCTTTGCTGGCTCTAAGCACTAGGATCTCTCTCGGGAGTGTAAAGTGAATGTGGTGTTACAATTGTAGTTTTATTATCTTCAATCAAAAGTTTATTTTAAATGGTACCGGTTTGTACTATTTACTCTCTAGCAGAAAAGTGATGAAGATTTCTGCTGAGAGGAAAATGATTTTAGCATGTTGTAACTAAAATCCACTGCTGTTCCCACACATGACTGAAGAGTACCAGAAAACTTCAGTTGGGGGGAACAGTTTGCAGGGTGATCTGCAATAAGGTATGTTCAGTCATTTATTTCTAGACAAGACTGAGATAATGCTAGAAGAGACTGACAATATCCCCATGAGGGGAGGGTAAGCTATGTTCACAGACTTAGTAAGGAATTGAATGCTTACATAATAGGGCTAATATACTGGTTGACACTTATTCAGGGCAATCGATTGTTTGGCTAAGGAAAAATCGTTTCGCAAGACACTTTGAAAGCCCTTTTGGGTTTTTTCTAGGGTTATTACAACATGGCTGTTTTTTTTTTTGTTTTTTTTTCAAAAGAGCTTTATTCAAGTATAATAAGCATACAAAATAAAAAGTGATCTTACAAGATAAAAAAAACTGTAAAAATACAAGGCAAAATAACCTAAACAACGTGTCTCAGACAATAAAGTTACGACTTGAATCAGTGCGTTAAAGGTATGTTTACATATAGCCAATGATGTCCAGCTGGATCCCTGGCGGTGTTAACAAGTCTACAGCCATATTTGTTATTATTATATACCCCATCGGGTTACACAGAATATCACTCATGAAAATGGCGTAGAATATAAGTCCAATAAGCTTCTGTCCAGTCCAGGTTCAGTGATCTTAAATTCCTATTACATTATACCTTGAGAAATTTAGAAGAACTGCGTAACAACAAAAGAATTTACAAATCTTAACACATTTTCTACCGTGAGGGCCACTATACTCTACTATTCTGGGCGATATCGATTTTCCTTCCAATACATATATATCACATATTATGTACTATCTTTCACACCTTCAATAAAGATCAACTGCCAACCACCTCTAAGCCATAAATATACTGCTCCCATAGAAATAACATATCATGGTACAAAGTCAAATTTCCTATTTTAAGATAATGTAGCCTCTCTAATATTAAGGTGTGCTTCACTAGATCATACCAATTACTAAGTGTAGGTGCATGTGCCTTCTTCTAGGATCTTGCTATGAGCCTTTTTGCTGCGTTTATTAGTATTTGATAAAGGTTTCTCCTAATCCTACATGAGATCTCAGTGTTAGCATTGAACAAGATGCCCTCAGGCGACAGTGTCCAATCAATTCCAATAATTTTGCAAATCTGGTTATGTATTTGTACCCAAAATGTGTGTATTACTCTACATTCCCACTATATGTGGTACATGGTACCTTCCTGCCCACAACCCCTCCAGCATCTGCCACTGGCATTTTTAAACATGTGTTTTAGTTTGCCGGGTGTTAGGTACCACCTAGTGAGGATTTTGGTATTTGTTTCAAGTGCTGTTGATGAGTGTGCTGATTTGGCTGTTGCCTGAAACCATGTATCCCACTGTTTACAAGAAAACCTTCTGCCTATTTCAGCCTCCCATTTAGATATGTAATTCGGTTTGTCCGGAAGACTTGACTTAAGGACGGTCCTATACGTTGTGGAGATCACCCCCTTAGGGTGTTGGCGCGATATGCATACATTTTCAAATATCGTGAGTGGCCTGAGCAAATCTTGCTTGCTTTTGTGCATAGTTAGGAAATGACGTACCTGATGGTATCTCAACCAGGATTGGAAAAAAGTATAACCTTGTGTCAGTAGGGCGTCTCTCTGCGCTAATCTTCACTTTTCTAATAACAAATATATAGGGATATAATCTAACAGTTTAGATGCTTGATCTACTTTTAATTTCTTCCCTGACCAACCATGCAGGAGTTCCTCATTTGGATCAAGTATTGTTAGAGGGGAGTAAATGGATGTTATGTGTTTGTGTTTGTTACATAATTTTAACCAGTCAGACCAGGTTTCCTTGATAATTGGGTAAGCTTCAATTTTTTCTATAGGTGGTTTTTGAGGTGCCCAACAGATCCCACCTATGTGTGAGACCCCCAGCAGTTGAGATTCTAGATGGACACTTCTCTTATAAGAGTTGCCACCCTGTCTGCACCATTCTACTACCTTATTTGCGGCAATCGCCAATTTATAAAAGTGCAAATTAGGGACCCCCTATCCCCCTTCTTCCCTGTGCCTGTAAAGCGTGTTCTTAGCTAGGCGCGGGAGTTTCCTATCCCAAATATAAGTGTCTATAATCACTTGCAACTTGCTGATGTCTGCTGTCACTCCCGATATGGGCAATGCTTGCATGACATACAGTGCTTTTGGTAATAATGTCATTTTGGCAGCAGCAATTCTGCCCAGCCAGGAAATATGTTTTTTCGGTAGCCAAGAAGATGCCAAATGTTCGAATTCCCCTAGCAATCGGCCATAATTTAGTTTCCGTAGGGAAATAGGGTCCTGTGTCAAGAATATCCCCAAATATTTTAATGCTTGACTCTGAATTTTATAGGGGAACATATGTTTAATTTCTAATACTTCTGAGTCTGCGAGGTTTATCGGATATAATTCCGATTTGTTAATATTTATCAAGAAATTTGACACTGCCCCATATGTCTCCAGTTCATTTTGGATGTGTGGAAGAGAAAGTATTGGTTCAGCTATTGTCAGGAGAATATCGTCAGCGAACATTGCCAACTTATAAGTTTGGTCTTGTATAGTAATACCCTTTATTCCCGATTGTTCACGTAATTTTGTGGCCAATGGTTCTAATAATAGTATAAAAAGGATGGGGGAGAGCGGGCAGCCCTGTCTCGTCCCATTCATGATTTCGAGGTGATCAGACAGAGCCCCATTAACCCGTATCTGGGCCGATGGGGTAGAATATAGTGCAAAAATTTGTGAAATAATTTTTTTGGGGAAGCCGAATTTTTGAAGGGTTGTTAATAAAAAGGTCCAATCTAATCTATCAAATGCTTTTTCAGCATCAGTTGATAGGTAAATTGCAGGAATTTTGAATTTTTAAATGTAGTCCATTAAGTTTAATACTTTTCCAATATTATCTTTGGCCTCTCTCTCTGGGACAAAGCCAACTTGGTCGTGATGTATTAGTTTTGGGAGAACTTTATTTATCCTATTTGCTATGATTTTGGAATATAATTTGATATCTACATTTAACAAGGAGATTGGCCTGAAATTAGCTGGGGTCTCTGGCTTTTTGCCGGGTTTAGGGAGTACCGAGATATGGGCCTGTAGCATTGTATCAGGGAAAACTACAGTTTCAGATATTTGATTGAAAAGGGTAAGTAAATGTGGGATGAGTTGGGTCTTGAAAACTTTGTAATACCTATTACTGAGACCGTCCGGTCCTGGGGCCTTGTCCGGTTTCAGTTCTTTAATAGCTTCCATTATCTCCTTACTGGAAATCTGTGCTTCCAATACCTTGCTTTCATCTTCTGTGAGTTTAGGGAGATTTATACCCTCTAAATATCTTTCGCATTCTGACTGGTGGCTATTTGGCGCTCTGTTGGGAAACAAATTATATAATCTGTGATAGAACTTCCTGAAGGAGTCCCCAATGGATTTTGTGTCCTCAATATTAGTGTTATGTGGTGATTTGAGTGAGTGAATGTAGGAGTTTGTGCGTTGCTGCTTTAATGCTCTAGCTAATAGCTTCCCCGATCTATTTCCCTCACCATAGTATTTTTGTTGTATGTGCAATTGACTTCTCTGTGACTCGAGTTGCAAGTGCTTGTTTAGATTTTCCCTTTTATTTTGTAGAATCCTAGCCAGTTCCTGGTCCCTAGGATGTAGTTTCAATGACATATCAGCCTCAGATACCTCTTGTGCTAATTTAACATATTCTGCAAGGGCTTGTTTGCGTTTATATGCTTGTAATTTGATAAATTTGCCTCTGATATAAGCTTTATGTGCTTCCCACACTATTGCGGGGCTAATGTCTGGTGTGCTATTAATAGTAAAATAGCTATCTAGATACTCCGCGAATGATTCTACCACTTTTGAGTCAGCTAACAGTACATTGTCAAGACTCCATGTAAAAGGCTTGATGGGGGCAGAAGGCCATGCCATCTCACATTCCACTAAAGAGTGGTCTGACCATACTGTATGTTTTATATTTACATATTTAACTAATGAAAGCGCAAGATGATCTACTAGAATGTAGTCTAGTCTTGAGTAACTTTTTTGTGGGTTTGAAAAGAAGGTGTAATCTCTAGTTTGCGGATGGGTGTAGCGCCATGTATCATGTAGTGTCAAAGCTCTAATGTCTTTCCATATAGAATGAAGCATTTTTTGGTTCTGTCGAACAGTGGGGTTAGAGCTGTCTAGGTCAGGTTCGAGAGGGGTATTAAGATCTCCAGCGAGAATTAAGGGGCCTTTGGCTAGATCTGTAATCCTATCTGAGATTTGTGAAACAAAACGGTCCTGCCTCACATTGGGAGCGTATAAATTGACAATAGTCACAGGTCTACCAAACATCAGGCCCATAATTCCCAAGAATCTCCCCTCCTTATCCTTATCTATTTTTTGGAGTTTAAATGGAATTGATTTGTGCACCAAAATGCTAACCCTGTTAATTCTTTTGGTGGAGTTCGTACTGTGGAAATGTTGCGGGTATTGAGTTGAAAGAAACCTAGGTATCTTACCCGTCTTAAAATGCGTTTCCTGCAGTAAGAGGATTTTCCCTCCTCTCCTATATAGGTCTCTGATAGCCATATTCCGCTTATTAGGGCAATTGAAACCTTTTACATTTTGAGTGATTATATGTATAGTGGGTGTGTTAGTTTCTGTCATCCAGAGTGTTGAAGCTATGTTTTGATAGTCCTAAGCTATATGGCAATGTTATAAATGATTTACAGTGATATTTAGCCCAGAGTACATGTCTGAAATTGAAGTGGCCCTCACGGCAGTAGCTAAAAAAATAAACAAAATAAAATTCAAACAAGATAAGTAGTGCACAACTGGTGCAAATGAAAAGAGCTATAACTAGCATTCTTTTAAGGGGAGAATACAAAACCCCTATTGGGCATGAAATAGATATTACCTCAAGCTTGCACAGTGGTGCACCCTGAGTGTTGCTTAGTGTGTGTGCCTGGAAACATTTAGACATAAGATATGTTACATCTCGATTTGCAGACTAAACAATTTAGACATCCATACATTACATTCAAAGAAACATGTGAGCCCTACCATTACAGTATTCAAATATTTACATTACAATGTAGGTTCTACTCAGTTCAGAGGCAATAATCATACCTTATTTACGCGGCATGTCTCACCTCTCTTCGTCTACAAGGACTCTTGTCCGTCAATCAGTGTGGCTGTACCCCACCAAAATTCCTTCTGTGAGATCATCTTGCCCTGGCCCACCCCTCCTTTAATTCACAGAGTGGGCCAGTGCAGACGACCCCCAGATCACAAATACTGCTGCATCAGCTGCAACCCTCACCCCATAGACTTAATTAAATTCAGTCCCACAACAGAAAGAAAGAGAGAAAGTTCACTTTCCTGAAGTTGCAGCAGAGTCCACTTTTTGAATGTCTTTATTGACCAACTTTGCTGGGACTCTCTTCCACTCCGTTCTCTGTGGTAGAGGTGGGGCAGTATAGAGTCTCTCCCCTCTTCCTTCACGGATCTCATCTTGCTGAGGCATGGTGGTGATTTCCAGGTTCTTACAGACCTTCTGTATATCCTCTGTTGTATTGCATATTAATCTTCTTCCCTTCCATGGGATTTGCAGATTGAAAGGGTGGCCCCATCTGTATGGGATATTACGTTGTCTTAGTGTGGTGGTAAAGAATCTAAATTCACGTCTCTTCTGCAATGTTCTTGGAGTCAAATCTTCAAATAATTGAATGGAGTCAGCCCTGAACTTAAGAGGAAATTTCTGTCGTGCTTTTTTCATTATCTCCTCTTTGATTTGATAACTAGTAATCTTGACAATAACATCTCTTGGGGGCTGGTCACCCAGAGGTTTTGCTCGCAAGGCCCGGTGGAACCTATCCAGTGCTATAGTGGCTTCTGGGTCTACTCCCAAGACAAGAGTAAACAAACCTTGTAGATAGTCTTCCAGATCTGGTGATAGGATGGTCTCTGGGATTCCTCTGATTCGAATGTTACTGCGACGACTGCGGTTTTCCAGGTCATCTAGCTTGTTCTCCATTTGTAAAAGTTGCTCATCTTGAGAGGCCACCTAAGACCTGAGAAAGAGTATGTTGGAATCGGTGAGGGCATTGTTGTCTTCTAATTTTTCTACTCTCTGGCCCATATCTGAAAGCTCCTTTTTAATCTCAGAGATTTCCTCCCTGATGCATTGTTTAACTTGGCCAATTAGGTTGGAAAAGTCCTTTTTTGAGGGTAGGGAATTCAGCAGGGCTCTAGGAACTGAAATGGCATGTTCTGAACTCTCTCCCTCAGATTCAGATGAGGCAGAGGAAGCATCCCCTCTAGCATCGCTTGTAGGTGTTAGAACTTTCCCAGGTGTATCTATGTGCTTGATAAAATTATTTACTGAAGGATTTGTTGTTGTCTGTTTTTTAGCGCCTTTGTCCGGCTTGCCTCCCTTTTTGGGAGACATTTTAACTCCTGTGTAAAAGAGAGATTGGTACTTGATATCTTGATAGAAAGGATAAAATACAGTATCAATTAACTGCTGGCAGATTGATTAAGCTAGGTCTGCCACTCTTGTCGCTAATGTCAGTGTCTCTTGTCCTCTGCAAAACATGCATTTATCACCAGCTGTGAGTCTGGGGCCAGAGTGTATTGTTTGTTACCCTTCCTTCCTTCTTAGGCTAACCGCATGTGTCCAGGAATGCGCAACATGCGTCAGTGGGATATATTTTTTATTAAATGGTCGGCATAATTCACACTAACCAATGCCAAGCATATCTCTTGCTTTGTTGTTATATTTGCTGCTGTCCCCTTATAGCAGGCTCAATGTTCATTATTGTATGTGGCCATATGCTCCTGTTCACTGTGGCTAATGGCGGCCATCTATTAAATTTAGTGCTTCCCATCCTGGGGCCTCACACGAGTACAGCATGCCCACAGAAAGGCACCCACCTCAGGCGACAGATACCCGCTTACCACTGTGATCACTTTCCCAAGTTTTTTTTACGCAGTCTGTCTAGCAGCTTTCTCCTCTGTCCGCGATCAGCGGCAAGCAGCGTCTCCTTCATACGACGCTTGGATGCGTTACAGGCCGCGGTGTAATAAAATGCCGTCTCCTTACTGTTGTGTTGTATGTCCGGGCAGGTGCCAATCCGGGTTGATAAATAGGGCTTATTAAGACTTCTTAGCAGTTCAGTTTAGCCAGGCACACTCACATTTAAATTGATTTAGCCCTTAAGGGAGACTAGAGCTCACAAACGTGCAGCCATCTCCTGTGAGTGCTGGCTCCGCCCCCCACATGGCTGTTTTTTAGTCACTTAGGAGTGATTTACTAGGCCTCACAGCTCCGGAGTAGAGTGGGAGGGGCCTAATTGCCTCAGATGCGCACTTAGAATTGCAGATAAGTTCATGCTGTTTCACATGGAGGGTCCTGCTGATGTTTGAGGGCCTAAAAGAAGCTATATTCCCCCAAATCTGATCTCTAAGGGAAGGTAGGGCCACAGCAAGGCTGTGGCAAGGTGCTGTAGTGATTTAACCAGGTGTTGGCTTTAGGCTGCTCCGGTTTGGGCATTAAGGGGTTAATCGTTTTGAAACTTGGGGTGCAATCTTATTAAGGCTTTAGCTACATACTGTGAAAATGTCAGAAAGATTGCTGCATTTTTCACCATTTTGTAAAATTGTGTGCTCTTTTTATCTCTTAAAGGCACAGTAACGTTTTTTTCAAATTGTGTTTTTTATTTGATTAAAGTGATTCCAAGCCTCTTTGTGTACTCTACTAGTCTGTTAAACATGTCTGACACTAAGGAAAATCCTTGTTCAATGTGTTTAGAAGCCATGGTGGAACCCCCTCTCAGAATGTGTCCCACTTGTACTGATATGTCTATATCATATTGTTGCACTTAAGAATGTGGCCCAAGATGATTCTCAGACTGAAGGTAACGAGGGTAGCCCGTCTGCCTCTCCCCAAGTGTCACAACCAGTTAAGCCTGCGCAAGCGACGCCTTGTACCTCTAGTGCGTCTAACCCTTTTACATTACAAGACTTAGCGGCAGTCATGGATAATTCTCTTACAGCCTTCTTATCTAAACTGCCCGTGTTACCTGCAAAGCGTGATAGCTCCATTTAAGAACAGATTATGAGCATTCTGACGCTTTGGTAGCCGTATCCGATATACCCTCACAACGCTCTGAAGTGGGAGCGAGGGATTTGATGTCTGAGGGAGAAGTCTCTGATTCAGGAAGGGTTCCTCCCCAGACAGATTCAGATACATTGGCTTTTAAATTTAAACTAGAACACCTCCGTGTTTTACTTAGGGAGGTATTAGCTACTCTGGGATCACCAAAGGGTCACAGTCATCCAGAGAAATTGTGTAAAATGGACAAGTACCTAGAGGTCCCTGTTTACACGGATGCGTTTCCGGTCCCTAAGAGGATTGCGGATATTGTTACTAGGGAGTGGGATAGGCTAGGTGTCCCTTTTGTCCCCCCCTCCTGTTTTTAAGAAAATGTTCCCCATATCTGACCCCATGCGAGACTTGTGGCAGACGGTCCCTAAGGTGGAGGGGGCTGTTTCTACACTAGCTAAACGCACAACCATACCAATTGAAGACAGTTGTGCTTTTAAAGACCCTATGGATAAAAAATTAGAGGGTTTACTTAAGAAAATTTTTGTTCAACAAGGTTTTCTTCTCCAACCTATTGCCTGCATTATTCCTGTAATTAATGCAGCTGCTTTCTGGTTTGAGGCGTTGGAAGACTCGCTCCAGACGGAGACCTCACATGAGGAAATTATGGATAGAATTAAGGCTCTAAAGCTAGCTAATTCTTTTATCACTGACGCCGCTTTCCAAATAGCTAAGTTAACGGCGAAAAATTCAGGTTTCGCCATTTTGGCGCGCAGGGCGCTATGGCTAAAGTCCTGTTCGGCCGATGTGTTGTCTAAATCCAAGCTTTTGAACATTCCTTTCAAAGGGAAGACCCTATTCGGGCCTGAATTGAAAGAGATTATTTCAGATATCACCGGGGGAAAAGGCCATGCTCTCCCTCAGGACAAAGCCTTTAAAACAAAGAACAAAGCTAATTTTCGTTCCTTTCGCAATTTCAGGAACGGCCCCGCTTCATCCTCTCCGGCTGCAAAGCAAGAGGGTAACGCTTCACAGCCCAAGGCAAACTGGAAACCTTACCAGGGCTGGAATAATGGTAAACAGGCCAAAAAGCCTGCAGCTGCCACCAAGACAGCATGAAGGGGTAGCCCCCGATCCGGGACCGGATCTAGTAGGGGGCAGACTCTCTCTCTTCGCTCAGGCCTGGGCAAGAGATGTACACGATCCTTGGGCATTAGAGATTGTAGCCCAGGGATACCTTATAGAATTCAAGGACTCTCCTCCAAGGGGAAGGTTCCACATTTCTCGTCTGTCTACAGATCAGACAAAGAAAGAGGCGTTTTTACGCTGTGTAGAAGATCTACATACAATGGGAGTGATCCACCCAGTTCCAATTGCAGAACAAGGACTTGGGTTTTACTCAAACCTGTTTGTGGTTCCCAAAAAAAGAAGGAACTTTCAGACCAATCCTGGATCTCAAAATTCTAAACAGATTCCTCAGAGTCCCATCATTCAAAATGGAGACCATTCGGACAATCTTACCAATGATCCAGGAGGGTCAATATATGACTACCGTGGATCTAAAGGATGCGTATCTGCACATTCCTATACACAAAGATCATCACCAGTTTCTCAGGTTCGCCTTTCTGGACAAGCATTTTCAGTTTGTGGCTCTTCCTTTCGGGTTGGCCACTGCTCCCAGAATTTTTGCAAAGGTGCTAGGGTCCCTCCTGGCGGTTCTAAGACCGCGGGGCATAGCAGTGGCGCCTTACCTAGACGACATCTTAATTCAGATGTCAACTTTCCAAAGAACCAAGTATCACACGTAGATTGTATTGGCCTTTCTGAGGTCTCACGGGTGGAAGGTGAACATCAAAAAGAGTTCTCTCTCCCCCCTCACAAGAGTTCCATTCCTAGGAACCCTGATAGACTCGGTAGAAATGAAAATATTTCTGACGGAGGTCAGAAAGCTAAAACTCTTAACTACTTGCCGAGATCTTTATTCCATTCCTCAGCCATCTGTGGCTCAGTGCATGGAGACAATCGGAATAATGGTTGCGGCAATGGACATAGTCCCTTTTGCTCGGATGCACCTCAGACCACTGCAACTATGCATGCTCAAACAGTCGAATGGGGATTATGCAGATTTGTCTCCTCAAATTCAGTTGGACCAGGAGACCAGAGATTCTCTTCTCTGGTGGTTGTCTCAGGATCTGTAAGGTTGTAAATGTAGCTGGACAAGAAACCAGAATGTTATTCTGTAACAACTGGTAAAAACTGTGCCAGCAAGTTAATAAGACATAATGGATAGCAGACAAGATATAGTTAATATCACAATCTGTGCCTTTAGAAATATCATGCAACTATGAACAGGAGTTGAAAGGTTAACAGTCACAGGTAATGAATTTCACTTGGTCAATAAAGAGAGCTCATAAGTGATTACTGAGTCAATGAATTAAATATGCAGCTTAAGCAAACAGGTTATAACAGCTTGTTATGCCTGTAAAAGGTGGAGGATATGGCATAAATAGTTAATGAATGTTTGTACCTTAGTTGCAGATGAAGAAAGGACTGGATCCGGTTTTCAGAGCAGTGAACAATGTTTTAGATAACAATCTACTTACAATTTGGTAGGAGAGGTTGCTGGGAGGAACAGATGAGAGCTTTGCAGACAGTGGGCAGCAAGTGAGCAAAAATGAGGAAGTGATCCTTGCGGCCGGGACTTGATGCAGTGTAGCAATCCAAAAGGAAAAAGATCCAGTATGCTGAGCTGCTTGAAGCAGAGAAGCAGGTTCCAAAGTAAGAATCCTTCACAGTTGAAAAAGTAGCAAGGTAACACAGCAGTAAATAACTATAGAGATTGCTTAAATAAAATAAGCACTTGAATTAGAGGTCAGACTTGAAAGTGGCTGCTGTGGACAAGTTGAACACAACAGGCTAAGCACAAAATAATCAAGCAATGATGTGAAGAAAGGGGAGTGGTTTTATAGGCAGGAGGAATTGAGTGGAATGTCTTAAAGGGACATTGCAGGATCACCTGTCTCAAGGAATATGTTTCCGCAGGCCAGAGCGGATCATCGTAACGACCAACGCCAGTCTGTTAGGCTGGGGTGCGGTCTGGGACTCCCTGAAAGCTCAGGGCTTATGGTCTCTGGAAGAAACTCTTCTCCCGATAAACATTCTGGAACTGAGGGCGATATTCAACGCTCTTTAGGCATGGCCTCAACCAGCGGCGGCCAAATTCATCAGATTTCAGTCGGACAACATCACGACTGTAGCTTACGTCAATCATCAGGGGGGAACAAAGAGTTCCCTAGCGATGACGGAAGTAACCAAAATAATCAGGTGGGCGGAGGATCACTCCTGCCATCTCTCAGCAATTCACATCCCAGGAGTAGACAACTGGGAGGCGGATTTTCTAAGTCGTCAGACTTTTCACCCGGGGGAGTGGGAACTCCACCCAGAGGTATTTGCCCAGCTGACTCAGCTATGGGGCACCCCAGAGTTGGATCTGATGGCGTCCCGTCAGAACACCAAACTTCCTCTCTACGGGTCCAGGTCCCAAGGCGGTATTGATAGATGCTCTAGCAGCGCCTTGGTCCTTCAATCTGGCTTATGTTTTTCCACCGTTTCCTCTCCTCCAGCGTCTGGTTGCCAGAATCAAGCAGGAGAAGGCTTCAATGATTCTGATAGCGCCTGCGTGGCCATGCAGGACTTGGTATGCAGACCTAGTGGACATGTCATCTGTCCCACCATGGACACTGCCAATGAGGCAGGATCTTCTAATACAGGGTCCGTTCAAGCATCCAAATTTAGTTTCTCTACGTCTGACTGCTTGGAGATTGACCGCTTAATTCTATCAAAGCGTGGGTTCTCTGAGTCAGTTATAGATACTCTGATTCAGGCTAGAAAGCCTGTCACCAGGAAAATCTACCATAAGATATGGCGGAAATATCTTTGTTGGTGTGAATCCAAGGGTTACTCATGGAGTAAGATTAGGATTCCGAGGATATTGTCCTTTCTCCAAGAAGGACTGGAGAAAGGATTGTCAGCTAGTTCCTTAAAAGGACAAATATCTGCTTTGTCTATCCTGTTACACAAGCGTCTGGCAGAGGTACCAGACGTTCAAGCGTTTGCTCAGGCTTTAGTCAGAATCAAGCCTATAAACCTGTGGCTCCGCCATGGAGTTTGAATCTAGTTCTTTCAGTTCTTCTAGGGGTTCCGTTTGAACCTTTACATTCCATAGACATTAAGTTGTTATCTTGGAAAGTTTTGTTTTTGATAGCTATCTCTTCTGCTCGAAGAGTTTCAGAATTATCTGCCTTACAGTGTGATTCACCTTACCTGGTGTTCCACGCAGATAAGGTAGTTTTGCGTACCAAGCCTGGTTTTCTTCCTAAAGTTGTTTCTAACAAGAATATTAACCAGGAAATAGTTGTTCCTTCTCTGTGTCCTAATCCATCTTCGAAGAAGGAACGTCTATAGTTCGTGCTTTAAAGTTCTATTTACAAGCAACTAAGGATTTCAGACAAACATCTTCCTTGTTTGTTATCTATTCTGGTAAGAGGAGAGGTCAGAAAGCGACTGCTACCTCTCTTTCCTTTTGGCTGAAAAGCATCATCCGTTTGGCCTATGAGACTGCTGGCCAGCAGCCTCCTGAAAGAATTACTGCTCATTCTACCAGAGCAGTGGCTTCCACATGGGCTTTCAAAAATGAGGCTTCTGTTGAACAGATTTGTAAGGCAGCAACTTGGTCTTCACTGCATACTTTTGCCAAATTTTACAAATTCGATACTTTTGCTTCTTCGGAGGCTATTTTTGGGAGAAAGGTTTTGCAAGCAGTGGTGCCTTCCGTTTAGGTTACCTGACTTGTTCCCTCCCTTCATCCGTGTCCTAAAGCTTTGGTATTGGTATCCCACAAGTAAAGGATGAATCCGTGGACTGGATACACCTTGCAAGAGAAAACAGAATTTATACTTACCTGATAAATTACTTTCTCTTGCGGTGTATCCAGTCCACGGCCCGCCCTGGCATTTAAGTCAGGTATAAAAAATTTTGTTTAAACTACAGTCACCACTGCACCCTATGGTTTCTCTTTTTTCTTCCTAACCTTTGGTCGAATGACTGGGGGGTGGAGCTAGAGGGGGAGCTATATGGACAGCTTTGCTGTGTGCTCTCTTTGCTACTTCCTGTAGGGAATGAGAATATCCCACAAGTAAAGGATGAATCCTTGGACTGGATACACCGCAAGAGAAAGTAATTTATCAGGTAAGCATAAATTCTGTTTTTTCTTTCGTGATTCAGATAGAGCATGCAATTTTAAGCAACTTTCTAATTTACTCCTATTATCATTTTTTCTTTGTTTTCTTTATTTGGAAAAAAAAGGAATCTAAGCTAAGGAGCCAGACAAATTTTGGTTCAGTACACTGGAGAGCACTTGTTTATTGGTGGGTGAATTTATCCACCAATTAGCAAGAACAACCCAGGTTGTTCACCAAAAATGGGCCAGCATCTAAACTTACATTCTTGCTTTTCAAATAGATACCAATAGAATGAAGACACTTTGATAAATAGGTGTAAATTAGAAAGCTGCTTAAAACTGCATGCTCTATTTGAATCATGAAAGAAAAAAATTGGGTTCAGTGTCCCTTTAAGTTCTTTTAATACAATTAAACAACTACCATTACATAGTAATGCATATAAACTCATTGCAGCTTCATATGACATTATTATTAGGTTATATATTTGTATATTATACAAGAATTGAACAGGGGTTGGACAAGGGGCAAGACATAAGGCAAGTACTCTTGTAATATTGTATTTTATGTATCTCATTGTTTCCTTATGCAAGTGCTGCTGTAATATTGTGTCTTATGTGTTTAATTAGTTCCCACTTTTGTAAAAATGCTCAATATCTTTATATTCCTTTTTGCTACCTCTTGTCTCTATAACAAACTACTTTATTCAATTATCCCTTCCCCCTCACCACCTGCACTGTTCATTAGCCCATCTCTCTTAAACTCACCTTACTTTTGTACTCATGACATTTATCTATTCCTAAACACTCTCTCCCCCCCCTGCACCTTGCCTCAAAAACAGTCTCATTACTGCAAATCTGTATCTCATCTCATGTCACTCTCCCTCTTACTTATACTAGCTGCTGGTGACATCTCCCCTAATTCTGGTCCCCAACAACTTCCTAGCTGTGCACATCCATGTGTACCGTTCCATAGATTCAGAAAACAAAATTCTGGTAACCTTACTCACATTCTCCTTGCATCTAAAGCCACTACCCCTTTCACTTGTGCACTCTGGAACTCTCGCTCTGTTTGCAACAAGCTCACTTCTATACTTGACCAATTTATCCCCCGCTCCTTCAACCTTCTGACTCTAACAGAAACCTGACTTTCTCCCCCTAGACACAGCATCCACTGCTGCTCTGTCACATGGGGGTCTCCACTTCAGCCACACTCCTAGGTCTGATAATAGAAAAGGAGGTGGTGTAGGTATTTTACTTTCCTCTCATTGCACCTACCAACAAATACATCCTATCTCTTCCCTCACATTTTCCTCATTCGAAACCCACATGATTTGCTTATTCTCTCCCCTCTCTATACGTGTTTCAGTTATATACCGACCCCCTGGCTCCTCAACTTAATTTCTAGATCACTTGGCTGCCTGGCTACCTTATTTCCTCTCCTCAGGCACCCCTGCCCTCATTCTTGGCAATTTCAACATCCCTCTTTACAATCCGACTGCCTCCTCTGCAAAACAATTTCTGCAACTCACTACCTCTTTTGGTTTGTCACAATAGACTGACTCTCCCACTTGACCTGATCTTTAGCTATTGATGCACTATTTCAAACTTCACAAACTCTCCTTTTCCTCTTTCTGACCACCATTTCTTAACTTGCAACATCTCATCCCTCCCTACAACTCTCCGTCTTTCTACTCCTCACACCAAACTTTACAAAAGCAGTATGTCATTAGATCAGCAACAGCTTGCTAATTCCCTCAAACCTCTCCTCTCATCCATCTCCTCCTTCTCCTGCCCTGAACAATCTATCTGCCACTACAATTCCACCCTTACATCGGTCCTTGACAATCTGGCCCCTCTTACCATTGCTTGGAAATCATACACTCATCCTCAGCCCTGGAGGCATTCTCCTCTGACACAGTACCTACACATATATTCCCGTACTGCTGAGCGGCACTGGAGAAAATCTCGGAGTTCAGCTGATTTCCTTCATTACAAGTTCATTTTGAATTCCTACTATTCTGCCCTTAATATCTCTATAAGCAACATTACTTATCTACTCTTATCTCTAATCTTTCTTCAAACCCAAAATGTCTGTTCTCCACTTTCAATATTCTTCTTCTCCCACCCTCACCCCCTAATACAACTTCTCTGTCAGCTGAAGACTTTGTCAGCCACTTCAATAACAAAGTTGACTCCATCAGAAACTAAATCAGCTCTCAACATACTTCCATTCTCTCACCCCCTCAAACGCTCGCAATCAACCACAACCCACATAGACATAAATTTAGCTTTTTCTCCCCTGTTACTGAGGAAGAAGTTTTGCCACTTATACTGAGCTCTCACCTCACTACCTGTCCTATTGATCCTATCCCCTCAAAGCTGCTCCCCTCCCTCTCTTCTACCCTTACCCCTATACTCACACACATTTTCAACCTCTCCCTCAGCACCGGTATATTTCCTTCATCTCTGAAACATGCACTGGTCACACCTATCCTCAAAAAACCTTCTCTTGATCCAACCTCCCCATCCAACTACCGCCCTATTTCCCTACTCCTCCTTGCCTCAAAGCTTCTTGAAAAGCTAGTATATGCACGCCTTTCCCATTTCCTTACATTAAACTCCCTCCTCGACCCACTGCAATCTGGATTTCGTCCCCATCACTCCACAGAGACAGCAATCGTTAAGGTTACCAACAACCTACCTACAGCAAAATCAAACGCCACTTCTCTCTGCTTATCCTCCTTGATCTGTCTGCAGCCTTTGATACTGTTGACCACCCTCTTTTGCTCCAAAGCCTCCAATCCTTCGGCATTTGTGACACAGCCCTCTCGTAGTTCTCTTCCTAATTGTCAAACCGTACCTTTAGTGTAGCCTTCTCTGGGGCCTCCTCTGCCCCGTCACCACTTTCTGTTGGGGTACCGCAAGGCTCTGTCCTCGGTCCCCTTCTCTTCTCAATCTACACGTCATCATTAGGTTCCCTAATAAAGTCCCATGGATTCCAATATAATGTGTATGCAGACAACACCCAGATCTACTTCTCTGCACCAGACCTATCTTCTTCCTTGCTAACCTGTGTAACTGTCTTTCTTACATATCTTCCTGGATGTCCTCTCACTACCTCAAGCTAAATCTCTCCAAATCTATGCTCCTTATTTTCCCTCTTTCTTCCAAAATCTCCACCCCCAATTTCTCTATAACTGTCGACAACTCCATCATTACCCCTACCCCGCATGCCCGATGTCTTGGGGTCACACTTGACTTAGATCTTTCTTTCACTCCTCACATTCATTCCTTGGCTTAATCCTGCCGCTTCCACCTTAAAAACATCTCTCTAAAATTAGACATTTCTTCTGTTAAGTGTGATCAGTCCACGGGTCATCATTACTTCTGGGATATTAACTGCTCCCCTACAGGAAGTGCAAGAGGATTCACCCAGCAGAGCTGCATATAGCTCCTCCCCTCTACGTCACTCCCAGTCATTCTCTTGCACCCAGCAACTAGATAGGTCGTGTGAGAGGACTATGGTGATTATACTTAGTTTTATATCTTCAATCAAAAGTTTGTTATTTTAAAATAGCACCGGAGTGTGTTATTACCTCTCTGGCAGAGTTTGAGGAAGAATCTACCAGAGTTTTGCTATGATTTTAGCCGGAGTAGTTAAGATCATATTGCTGTTCTCGGCCATCTGAGGAGTGAGGTAAACTTCAGATCAGGGGACAGCGGGCAGATGAATCTGCATAGAGGTATGTAGCAGTTTTTATTTTCTGACAATGGAATTGATGAGAAAATCCTGCCATACCGATATAATGTCATGTATGTATACTTTACACTTCAGTATTCTGGGAGAATGGTACTTCACTAGAATTACACTGTAAGAAAGACATAAAGCTGTTTAATAACTAGAGATTATGTTTAACGTTTTTGCTGGAATGTAAAATCGTTTTCATTTGCTGAGGTACTGAGTGAATAAATGTTTGGGCACCATTTTTCCACTTGGCAGTTGCTTAAATCTGCTTTTTCTGTCAGTTTCTGTTCTCCCTCACTGCTGTGTGTGGGGGGGAGGGGCGCTTTTACTATGCATCAAATATTTCAGTCAGCAACTCATTGTATTCCCTGCATGATCTGGTTCATCTCTACAGAGCTCAGGGGTCTTCAAAACTTATTTTGAGGGAGGTAATTTCTCTCAGCAGAGCTGTGAGAATTATAGTTTGACTGAAATAAAAACTTTTATTCTGTAATTTGTTTCCTGCTTTCAGAAATTGTTATCTTTGCTAATGGGATTAAACCTTTGCTAAAGTTGTGTTGTTTACAAGGATTGAGGCTATAACTGTTTCAATTTATTAATTTTTAACTGTCATAGATCTTCTGTGCTTCTTAAAGGCACAGTACGTTTTAATATTATTCTATTTGAATTGTATTTCCAAGTTGCAAGTTTATTTGCTAGTGTGTTAAACATGTCTGATTCAGAAGATGATACCTGTGTCATTTGTTGCAATGCCAAAGTGGAGCCCAATAGAAATGTATGTACTAACTGTATTGATGCTACTTTAAATAAAAATCAATCTGTACAAATTGAACAAATTTCACCAAACAACGAGGGGAGAGTTATGCCGACTAACTCGCCTCACGTGTCAGTACCTACATCTCCCGCTCAGAGGGAGGTGCGTGATATTGTAGCGCCGAGTACAGCTGGGCGGCCATTACAAATCACATTACAGGATATGGCTACTGTTATGACTGAAGTTTTGGCTAAATTACCAGAACTAAAAGGTAAGCGTGATCACTCTGGGGTGAGAACAGAGTGCGCTGATAATATTAGGGCCATGTCAGACACTGCGTCACAGGTGGCAGAACATGAGGACGGAGAACTTCATTCTGTGGGTGACGGTTCTGATCCAAACAGACTGGATTCAGATATTTCAAATTTTAAATTTAAACTGGAAAACCTCCGTGTATTACTAGGGGAGGTGTTAGCGGCTCTGAATGATTGTAACACAGTTGCAATACCAGAGAAAATGTGTAGGTTGGATAAATATTTTGCGGTACCGACGAGTACTGAGGTTTTTCCTATACCTAAGAGACTTACTGAAATTGTTACTAAGGAGTGGGATAGACCCGGTGTGCCGTTCTCACCCCCTCCGATATTTAGAAAAATGTTTCCAATAGACGCCACCACAAGGGACTTATGGCAAACGGTCCCTAAGGTGGAGGGAGCAGTTTCTACTTTAGCTAAGCGTACCACTATCCCGGTGGAGGATAGCTGTGCTTTTTCAGATCCAATGGATAAAAAGTTAGAGGGTTACCTTAAGAAAATGTTTGTTCAACAAGGTTTTATATTGCAACCCCTTGCATGCATTGCGCCGATCACGGCTGCAGCGGCATTCTGGATTGAGTCTCTGGAAGAGAACATTGGTTCAGCTACTCTGGACGACATTACGGACAGGCTTAGAGTCCTTAAACTAGCTAATTCATTCATTTCGGAGGCCGTAGTACATCTTACTAAACTTACGGCGAAGAATTCAGGATTCGCCATTCAGGCACGCAGGGCGCTGTGGCTAAAATCCTGGTCAGCTGATGTTACTTCTAAGTCTAAATTGCTTAATATACCTTTCAAAGGGCAGACCTTATTCGGGCCCGGGTTGAAAGAGATTATCGCTGACATTACAGGAGGTAAAGGCCATGCCCTGCCTCAGGACAAAGCCAAAGCCAAGACTAGACAGTCTAATTTTCGTTCCTTTCGTAATTTCAAAGCAGGAGCAGCATCAACTTCCTCTGCACCAAAACAGGAAGGAGCTGTTGCTCGCTACAGACAAGGCTGGAAACCTAACCAGTCCTGGAACAAGGGCAAGCAGACTAGGAAACCTGCTGCTGCCCCCAAAACAGCATGAATTGAGGGCCCCCGATCCGGGATCGGATCTAGTGGGGGGCAGACTTTCTCTCTTCGCCCAGGCTTGGGCAAGAGATGTTCAGGATCCCTGGGCGCTAGAGATAATATCTCAGGGATACCTTCTGGACTTCAAATACTCTCCTCCAAGAGAGAGATTTCATCTGTCAAGATTGTCAACAATCCAGACAAAGAAAGAGGCTTTTCTACGCTGCGTACAAGAGCTCTTGTTAATGGGAGTAATCCATCCAGTTCCACGATCGGAACAGGGACAGGGGTTTTACTCAAATCTGTTTGTGGTTCCCAAAAAAGAGGGAACTTTCAGACCAATCCTGGACTTAAAGATCCTAAACAAATTCCTAAGAGTTCCATCGTTCAAGATGGAGACTATTCGGACAATTTTACCTATGATCCAAGAGGGTCAGTACATGACCACTGTAGATTTAAAAGATGCTTACCTGCACATACCGATTCACAAAGATCATTACCGGTACCTAAGGTTTGCCTTCCTAGACAGGCATTACCAGTTTGTGGCTCTTCCATTCGGATTGGCTACAGCGCCAAGAATCTTCACAAAGGTTCTGGGTGCTCTTCTGGCGGTACTAAGACCGCGGGGAATCTCGGTAGCTCCATACCTAGACGACATTCTGATACAAGCTTCAAGCTTTCAAACTGCCAAATCTCATACAGAGTTAGTGCTGGCATTTCTAAGGTCACATGGATGGAAGGTGAACGAAAAGAAAAGTTCACTCGTTCCACTCACAAGAGTTCCCTTCCTGGGGACTCTTATAGATTCTGTAGAAATGAAGATTTACCTGACAGAGGACAGGCTATCAAGACTTCAAAGTGCTTGCCGCACTCTTCATTCCATTCAACACCCGTCAGTGGCTCAATGTATGGAGGTAATCGGCTTAATGGTAGCGGCAATGGACATAGTACCCTTTGCACGCTTACACCTCAGACCACTGCAACTGTGCATGCTAGGTCAGTGGAATGGGGATTACTCAGACTTATCCCCTTCTCTGAATCTGGATCAAGAGACCAGAAATTCTCTTCTATGGTGGCTTTCTCGGCCACACCTGTCCAGGGGGATGCCATTCAGCAGACCAGACTGGACAATTGTAACAACAGACGCCAGCCTTCTAGGTTGGGGTGCCGTCTGGAATTCCCTGAAGGCTCAGGGACTATGGAGTCAGGAGGAGAGTCTCCTGCCAATAAACATTCTGGAATTGAGAGCAGTTCTCAATGCCCTCCTGGCTTGGCCCCAGTTGACAACTCGGGGGTTCATCAGGTTTCAGTCGGACAACATCACGACTGTAGCTTACATCAACCATCAGGGAGGGACAAGAAGCTCCCTAGCTATGATGGAAGTATCAAAGATAATTCGCTGGGCAGAGTCTCACTCTTGCCACCTGTCAGCAATCCACATCCCGGGAGTGGAGAACTGGGAGGCGGATTTCTTAAGTCGTCAGACTTTTCATCCGGGGGAGTGGGAACTTCATCCGGAGGTCTTTGCCCAAATACTTCGACGTTGGGGCAAACCAGAGATAGATCTCATGGCGTCTCGACAGAACGCCAAGCTTCCTCGTTACGGGTCCAGATCCAGGGATCCAGGAGCAGTCCTGATAGATGCTCTGACAGCACCTTGGGACTTCAGGATGGCTTACGTGTTTCCACCCTTCCTGTTGCTTCCTCGATTGATAGCCAGAATCAAACAAGAGAGAGCATCAGTGATTCTAATAGCACCTGCGTGGCCACGCAGGACTTGGTATGCAGACCTGGTGGACATGTCATCCTGTCCGCCTTGGTCTCTACCTCTGAAACAGGACCTTCTGATACAGGGTCCCTTCAAACATCAAAATCTAACTTCTCTGAAGCTGACTGCTTGGAAATTGAACGCTTAATTTTATCAAGACGTGGGTTTTCTGAGTCAGTTATTAGTACCTTAATACTGACTAGGAAACCTGTTACCAGAAAGATTTACCATAAGATATGGCGTAAATACCTACATTGGTGCTAATCCAAAGGTTACTCTTGGAGTAAGGTTAGGATTCCTAGGATATTGTCTTTTCTACAAGAAGGTTTAGAAAAGGGTTTATCTGCTAGTTCATTAAAGGGACAGATCTCAGCTCTGTCCATTCTGTTACACAAACGTCTGTCAGAAGTTCCTGACGTCCAGGCTTTTTGTCAGGCTTTGGCCAGGATTAAGCCTGTGTTTAAAACTGTTGCTCCACCATGGAGTTTAAACCTTGTTCTTAATGTTTTACAGGGCGTTCCGTTTGAACCCCTTCATTCCATTGATATAAAGTTGTTATCTTGGAAAGTTCTATTTTTAATGGCTATTTCCTCGGCTCGAAGAGTCTCTGAATTATCAGCCTTACATTGTGATTCTCCTTATTTGATTTTTCATTCGGATAAGGTAGTCCTGCGTACTAAACCTGGGTTCTTACCTAAGGTAGTTA
The DNA here is from genome assembly GCF_027579735.1 of Bombina bombina. Taxonomy (NCBI): domain Eukaryota; kingdom Metazoa; phylum Chordata; class Amphibia; order Anura; family Bombinatoridae; genus Bombina; species Bombina bombina. The sequence continues at coordinate 827,627,694 of NC_069503.1, read as the reverse complement.
CTAACAGGAATATCAATCAAGAGATTGTTGTTCCTTCTTTATGCCCAAATCCTTCTTCAAAGAAGGAACGTCTACTGCACAACCTGGATGTAGTCCGGGCTCTAAAATTTTACTTGCAGGCAACTAAGGAATTCCGACAAACGTCTTCTCTGTTTGTCATTTACTCTGGGCAGAGGAGAGGTCAAAAAGCTTCCGCTACCTCTCTTTCTTTTTGGCTTCGTAGCATAATTCGTTTAGCTTATGAGACTGCTGGACAGCAGCCCCCTGAAAGAATTACAGCTCATTCTACTAGAGCTGTGGCTTCCACTTGGGCCTTCAAGAATGAGGCCTCTGTTGAACAGATTTGCAAGGCTGCAACTTGGTCTTCGCTTCATACTTTTTCCAAATTTTACAAATTTGACACCTTTGCTTCATCGGAGGCTATTTTTGGGAGAAAGGTTCTTCAGGCAGTGGTTCCTTCTGTATAAAGAGTCTGCCTATCCCTCCCGTCATCCGTGTACTTTTGCTTTGGTATTGGTATCCCAGAAGTAATGATGACCCGTGGACTGATCACACTTAACAGAAGAAAACATAATTTATGCTTACCTGATAAATTCCTTTCTTCTGTAGTGTGATCAGTCCACGGCCCGCCCTGTTTTTAAGGCAGGTAAATATTTTTTAATTTATACTCCAGTCACCACTTCACCCTTGGCTTTTCCTTTCTCGTTGGTCCTTGGTCGAATGACTGGGAGTGACGTAGAGGGGAGGAGCTATATGCAGCTCTGCTGGGTGAATCCTCTTGCACTTCCTGTAGGGGAGCAGTTAATATCCCAGAAGTAATGATGACCCGTGGACTGATCACACTACAGAAGAAAGGAATTTATCAGGTAAGCATAAATTATGTTTTTCTTACACAAGACACAACTAAAATTTTAATCCACTCTCATCCTTTTCCGCCTCGATTACTGCAACTCTGTCCTCTCTGGTCTCCCCAGCTGCCGCCTAGCTCCTTTACAATCCATAATGAATGCCTCTGCCAGGCTCATCTTCCTTACACGTCGCTCTTCATCTGCTGCACCTCTCTGCCAGTCCCTTAACTGGCTTCCTCTTGCCTCCAGGATTAAACACAAAATTCTCACTCTGACATACAAAGCCCTCAACTGCACTGCTCCCCACCTATATCTCAGAGCTTGTCTCCAGATACTCTCCCTCCCGTACCCTTCGCTCTGCTCATGACCTCCTACTCTCCTCCTCTTGTGTTACCTCCTCACACTCCCGCTTACAGGACTTCTTCAGACTGGCTCCCATCTTGTGGAACTCTCTGCCTCGCTCGACAAGACTCTCCCCTAGTTTTGAAAATTTCAAGCGCTCCCTAAAGACTGTTCAGGGATTGATACAACCTACACTAAGCTTTCTTTATACCGTTTCCTCTCCTCCATTGCTATCCCCTTGAACCCCCTTAGCATGTAAGCCTAAGAGCTATGCTGTTTGTATATCACCTTCTTTAGAGCTGACTACAACAGTGCGACTCTTGGCAGAGCCCTCTACTTGTCTGATCCCTATAAATGTTTCCTTGTATTCCACCTATGTTTATAGCGCTGCGGAATCTGTTGGCGCTCTACAAATAACCAATAATATATGTATATATATATACTGTATATATATATATATGTATATATACTGTGTATATATATATATATATATATATGTGTGTGTATGTATATATATATATGCATGCATATGTGTGTGTGTGTATATATATATATATATATATATATATATATATTTATTTCATGTAATTAACAAGAGTCCCTGAGCTAGTGACGTATGGGATATACATTCCTACCAGGAGGGGCAAAGTTTCCCAAACCTCAAAATGCCTATAAATACACCCCTCACCACACCCACAAATCAGTTTTACAAACTTTGCCTCCTGTGGAGGTGGTGAAGTAAGTTTGTGCTAGATTTTGACTAAGGTTTGTCTGCAAGTTCCTTGAAAGGTCAAATCTATGCTCTTTCTGTTCTTTTTCACAGAAAGATTGCTAGTCTTCCTGATATTCATTGTTTTGTCCAAGCTTTGGCTCGTATAAAACCTGTTATTAAGTCAATTTCTCCTCCTTGGAGTTTGAATTTGGTTCTGGGGGCTCTTCAAGCTCCTCCGTTTGAACCTATGCATTCGCTGGACATTAAATTACTTTCTTGGAAAGTTTTGTTTCTTTTGGCCATCTCTTCTGATAGAAGAGTTTCTGAATTATCTGCTCTTTCTTGTGAGTCTCCTTTTCTGATTTTTCATCAGGATAAGGCGGTGTTGCGAACTTCTTTTAAATTTTTACCTAAGGTTGTGAATTCTAACAACATTAGTAGAGAAATTGTGGTTCCTTCATTGTGTCCTACTCCTAAGAATTCTAAGGAAAAGTCGTTGCATTCTTTGGATGTAGTTAGAGCTTTGAAATATTATGTTGAAGCTACTAGGATTTCCGAAAGACTTCTAGTCTATATGTTATCTTTTCCGGTTCTAGGAAAGGTCAGAAGGCTTCTGCCATTTCTTTGGCATCTTGGTTAAAATCTTTGTTTCATCATGCCTATGTCGAGTCGGGTAAAACTCCGCCTCAAAGAATTACAACTCATTCTACTAGGTCAGTTTCTACTTCCTGGGCGTATAGGAATGAAGCTTCAGTTGATCAGATTTGCAAAGCAGCCACTTGGTCTTCTTTGCATACTTTTACTAAATTCTACCATTTTGATGTGTTTTCTTCTTCTGAAGCAGTTTTTGGTAGAAAAATACTTCAGGCAGCTGTTTCAGTTTGATTCTTCTGCTTATAATTTCAGTTTTTTTCATTATAAGATTTAAACTTTATTTTGGGTGTGGATTTTTTTCAGCGGAATTGGCTGTCTTTATTTTATCCCTCCCTCTCTAGTGACTCTTGCGTGGAAAGATCCACATCTTGGGTAGTCATTATCCCATACGTCACTAGCTCATGGACTCTTGCTAATTACATGAAAGAAAACATAATTTATGTAAGAACTTACCTGATAAATTCATTTCTTTCATATTAGCAAGAGTCCATGAGGCCCACCCTTTTTTGTGGTGGTTATGATTTTTTTGTATAATAAATTATTCCAATTCCTTATTTTATATGCTTTCGCACTTTTTTCTTATCACCCCACTTCTTGGCTATACGTTAAACTGATTTGTGGGTGTGGTGAGGGGTGTATTTATAGGCATTTTGAGGTTTGGGAAACTTTGCCCCTCCTGGTAGGAATGTATATCCCATACGTCACTAGCTCATGGACTCTTGCTAATATGAAAGAAATGAATTTATCAGGTAAGTTCTTACATAAATTATGTTATATATATACTGTATATATACATAGAGAGAGAAGTGCACTCACAGGAACGAACAACTGACTCAATACCATTGTTTGCCTGTTCTATGGCAATTTACCACCTGGGTGCAGCTTTTTAGCCCAGTAATGCTTTTCACAGAGTAGAACTTTCCTGTAGTAGCCGGTTGTTCGTTCCTGTGAGTGTGCTTCTCTCTGTGTGTATTTAGTCTCCCTATGTGAAAAAGGGGAAACCAGACGTGGACTCCTTGCTCAGTGTGCTTAGAGGAATATGGCTACACCTCACTGACGAGGCCCAATGAAGGCCGAAACGATCGCCTGGGGTTGCTGTGTTCCTTGTTCAGAGAGGAATTGCCTGGTATTTCGGTGCTGGACTGACCTAATAGGCGGGATCAGATATGCTACAGGAAAGTTCTACTCTGTGAAAAGCATTACTGGGCTAAAAGAAGCTGCACCCAGGTGGTAAATCGCCATAGAACAGGATAACAATGGTATTGAGCCGGTTGTTCGTTCTTGTGAGTGTGCTTCTCTCTGTGTGTGTGTGTATATATATATATATATATATATATATATATATATGTATGTGTGTGTGTATATATATATATATATATATATATATATATATATATATATATATTCACACACGGATAGCCCTCAGGGTTTCTGTCCCTAAAGGAACAGTTGTAAAAAAAAAAAAATATATGTATATATATACTGTGTATGTATGTATATATATATTTCTTTCATGTTATTGGCAAGAGTCCATGAGCTAGTGACGTATGGGATATGCAATCCTACCAGGAGGGGCAAAGTTTCCCAAACCTCAAAATGCCTATAAATACACCCCTCACCACACCCACAATTCAGTTTTACAAACTTTTCCTCCTAGAAAGTGGTGGTGTAAATTTGTGCTTGATTTCTATTATTTTTTCTATGATAAGTGCTTCTAAGCATTCTGAAGCTCAATTCCTCTCAGAGTACAGTGTTTGTCAGAGGGGTGTGAAAAGAGTAACGCCTATTGATTTTTCTTTTACAAAGATATGACGAGTCCACGGATTTCATCCTTACTTGTGGGATATTATCCTCCTGCTAACAGGAAGTGGCAAAGACTACCACAGCAGAGCTGTATATATAGCTCCTCCCTTCCCCTCCACCCCCAGTCATTCTCTTTGCCTGTGTTATACTAGGAAGAGGTAAAGTGAGGTGTTAGTTTTAGTTTCTTCAATCAAGAAGTTTTTCATTTTTAAATGGTACCGGTGTGTACTATTTTCCTCAGGGAGATATGGAAGAAGATTTCTGCCCTGAGGTTGATGATCTTAGCCGTCGTAACTATGATCCATGTTGGTTCCCACAGAGTGCTGACGGTAGTGCAAGAGAAATCTTCAGTGTGGAGAACGGTTGCATGCTACAAGCATTGAGGTATGTTCAGTCTTTTATTTCTGAGGAGACGTGTTATATCAGAATTGACTGACATTTTATTCCCTGCAAGGGAAGGAGTAAGAAGTAGACCTGTACACAAAGGGTGTTACTTAAAATCCTGTGTTTAACGTTTTTTATTGACATAGTTCTGGGCTGAAGTGTTATAAAAAGGGACACTGGGAGAGGCAGCTTATCGTTTTTATTTGAAACACAAATATCAGTATGGCTGCAGCATTACTGTGCTGTTTTTTTTTGGGGGGGGGACCACATGGCTTTTCTTTCTAACTGCTTCCCATGCGGTATTACAGATTACTTGTTTGACGTCCATGATGGGCGAGGCCTATTTTTGCGCGCTCAGACGCGCAGTATATTGGCAGCAGGCATTAGCTCCGGTTGGGCCTAAACTTATGTTCTGATAACCGGATCGTTATAGAGTCGTTTTGCGGTACCCTGAGGGCAGGTAGGCGCCACAGCAGAGCTGTGGCAAGGTGCAGGGGTCATTTTTTCAAACAAATTATATTTTTTGCTACAAATGTCCTGTAAAGGTTAATTTAGCCCTTTGCTCTTAAGGTGCAATCATTTTTGGCCACATTGAACATGTGTATGTATTCTTATTGCGTTATTTAGCATTTTTAAGCAGTTTTGGGAATTTTGTACACTTTTTTATTTCTTAAAGGCGCAGTACATTTTTTTTGTAAAATCATTGAAATCAATAAATAAAGTGTTTAACGACTATTGTGGTTATTGCTAGTCTGTTCAACATGTCTGACATTGAGGATACTAATTGCTCTATGTGTTTAGAAGCCATTGTGGAACCCCCGCTTACTTTGTGTACTTCTTGTACTGAAAAGGCCTTACAATGTAAAAGCATATTTTAGGTAAAGAAAGTGTGCCTAAGGATGATTCTCAGTCTGAAGAGAATCAGTATATGCCATCCAATTCTCCCCAAGTGTCACAACCTTTAACGCCCACACAAGCAACGCCAAGTACCTCTAGTGCGTCTAATTCCTTTACTCTGCAGGAAGTGGCTGCAGTTATGTCCGCAGACCCTCGTGGGTGATAGTGACAACGGACGCCAGCCTTCTGGGCTGGGGTGCAGTCTGGAATTCCCTGAAGGCTCAGGGTGTTTGGACTTAGGTGGAGTCTCTACTTCCAATCAATAATCTGGAACTGAGAGCAATATTCAATGCGCTGCAGGCATGGCCTCAGTTGGCTTTGAACAAATTCATCAGATTCCAGTCGGACAACATTACGACTGTGGCATATATCAATCATCAGGGGGGAAAAGGAGTTCCTTAGCGATGATAGAAGTATCCAAGATAATCTGATGGGCGGAGGCCCACTCTTGTTATCTGTTAGCAATCTACATCCCACGAGTAGAGAACTGGGAAGCGGATTTTCTAAGTCAACAGACCTTTCATCCAGGGGAGTGGAAACTCCACCCGGAGGTGTTTGCCTTACTGATTCTCCGATGGGGCAGACCAGAATTGGATCTGATGGCATCTCGATAGAATGTCAAGCTTCCAAGATACGGATCCAGGTCGAGGGATCCTCAGGCCGAACTGATAGATGCCTTGGCAGTGCCTTGGTCGTTCAGCCTAGCTTATGTGTTTCCACCGTTTCCTCTCCTTCCACGCGTGATTGCTCGAATCAAACAGGAGAGAGCGTCAGTAATCCTGATAGCGCCTGAGTGGCCACACAGGACTTTGTATGCGGATTTAGTGGACATGTCCTCTCTGCCACCGTGGAAACTTCCTTTGAGACAGGACCTTCTAATTCAAGGTCCTTTCCAACATCCAAATCTAAATTCTCTGCAGCTGACTGCGTAGAGATTGAACGCTTAATTTTATCTAAGCAAGGATTCTCTGATTCAGTCATCAATACTTTGATACAGGCTAGAAAGCCTGTCGCTAGAAAGATCTATCATAAGATATGGCGTAAATATCTTTATTGGTGTGAATCCAAGGGTTACTCATGGAGTAAAGTTAGGATTCCCAGGATTCTGTCTTTTCTCCAAGAAGGATTGGAGAAAGGGTTATCAGCAAGTTCCTTAAAGGGACAAATTTCTGCTTTATCAATTTTGCTTCACAAGCGTTTGGCAGATGTGTCAGATGTTCAGTCTTTTTCTCTATCTAGAAGGGGTTCTGTTTGAACCCATGCATTCCATAAATATTAAATTGTTATCTTGTTTTTGGTTGCTATTTCTTCTGCTCAAAGAGTTTCTGAGCTTTCAGCGTTAGTGTGATTCGCCTTATCTCATATTTCACTTTGATAAGGTGGTTTTACGTACCAAACCTGGTTTTCTTCCTAAGGTTGTTTCAAATAAGAATATTAATCAGGAAATTGTTGTTCCTTTATTGTGTCCTCATCCTTCTTCTAAGAAGGAGCGTCTGTTACATAACCTGGACATGGTCCGTGCCTTAAAGTTCTACTTACAGGTACGGATTTCCGTCAATCATCTTCATTATTCATTGTTTATTCTGGACAGCGTAAGGGTCAGAAAGCTACGGCTATCTCTCTTTCTTTCTGGCTGAGAAGTATCATCCACCTGGCATATGAGACTTACAGCTCATTCTACTAGGGCTGTGGCTTCCACATGGGTCTTTAAAAACGATGCATCTGTTGAACAGATTTGTAAGGCTGCGACTTGGTCGTCCCTTCATACTTTTTCCAAATTTTACAAATTTGATACTTTTGCTTCTTCTGAGGCTGTTTTTGTGAGAAAAGTTCTTCAAGCAGTGGTGCCTTCCGTTTACGCCTCTGTCTTGTCCCTCCCTTTCATCTGTGTCTTGTAGCTTTGCTATTGTATCCCACAAGTAAGGATGAAATCCGTGGACTCATCGTATCTTGTAGAAGAAAAGGAAATATATGCTTACCTGATAAATTGATTTCTTCTACGATACGACGAGTCCACGGCCCTCCCTGTCAATTTAAGACAGATTATAGTTTTTATTATTTACAACTTCAGTCACCTCTGCACCTTTTAGCTTTTCCTTTCTCTTCCTATAACCTTCGGTCGAATGACTGGAGGGGAAGGGAGGAGCTATATATACAGCTCTGCTGTGGTGCTCTTTGCCACTTCCTGTTAGCAGGAGGATATCCCACAAGTAAGGATGAAATCCGTGGACTTGTCGTATCGTAGAAGAAATCAATTTATTAGGTAAGCATAAATTTCCTTTTTTGTATGCTTTTTTACTCCTTATTTTATCACCCCACTACTTGGCTATCCATTAAACTGAATTGTGGGTGTGGTAAGGGGTTTATTTATAGGCATTTTGAGGTTTGGGAAATTTTGCCCCTCCTGGTAGGATTGTATTTCCCATACGTCACTAGCTCATGGACTCTTGCCAATATGAAAGAAATTAATTTATCAGGTAAGTTCTTACATAAATTATGTTAAGTATGTCAGTGGAAAATAAATTAGTTCCAGGCCCCTCTTAAAACTGACATTAAGTAATGCAATATAGGTTTTATTTTATAATATTATATTACTGTTAAAGCCCTGAAATGAATGCTGTTAATGTAAAAACGACAGTATAAATATAGTTTTTATGCTGGTGAGGCATATCACTATCTATCAGTAAGGCAGTGAGGTGTCATGTTTATCAGCTAGTGGGCAATATTTTTTATTCTTTGCTGCATATAAAAAGGACATTTAACATTTATTTTTATTTTTTTACATGCACACAGACATACACTTCCTGTCAGCTTCAATATAAAAAAGGCCAGCATTAAAAAATATTTTTAATATGTTACTGCTCTTTTATATGCATGATAGAAAGAATAAAAAATTACAGTCCAATGTACTGGCCCTTAAAGAAAGCAAACAAATGGCAAACTACTGACATGTGCTGCAATTTTACCGTGCTGTACTGTAAGGGCAAGTGGCAAAAACTTCTTCAAATCTTTTCTTTTCAGCTAAGGAGCCTGTGGACTCACTCAATAGTGGTTATGTGATCGCTGGCAATAGGCTCTATTGTAAAACAGCTGAAATTGAACCGGTGTAAAATGAAGGCTACCTGTGTTTGAGTGTGTGTGTGTATTCATTGAAAATGCAAATATCAATATTATTTATTGTGAAAAGTCTGTTTTTTCGGGACAACAGAGTACATTTTCCATATATTTGTATATTCATGTTATAAAAAAAAGACTTATTTTCTTTTCTTTCTTTTTTCTTTTTGTTTTTTAAAAGATAACTATAGATGTTCTTCCTAATAAACCAGTGAAGTTGGTTCCCCTTCCACAACCGTCAACTCCAACAGTGTCCAATGTAAAAGATGAGATTAGTCGCACCCTGGTGAAGAATCTGTTACTCAAGACTGTGGTTAAGTTGCCTGTTTTTATCCTCTCAAAAATATTATACTGTATTTTCATGCATTTATATTTATCTTGTTAAAGATTTTATAAAATTTAACTTGTTCAATTTGGATCAAAGTAACAAAATGTTATAAATTAAGCTTAATTGTTTGCATTCATAATTAGTCATATGATTTTGCTTAATCCTACCTATACATGTAAAATACTAAACTTCCTGTCATTTTTGTGCTGTGATGTCATAGGTGAAATCACTACACTATCTTGATCAATAAGAAACCTACAATATAGCACTAGAGGTGCACACCTAATGCACTCATACTTTAATGGACAGCTCTCAACACATACACACAGTCTTACATGCATACAGATAACACATACATTTGAAGTAACATATCATTCCACATGCACTCCCAAACAGAGGTTTAAAGGGACAGATCACAGTATGAACAAACACACAAGATGCACACAGCCTTAAAGGGACAAGGACAGCTTAAGCCAAATGCACAGAGCACACATAACACATCCATACTTTAAAGCAACAATTCACACCACATGTATACAACTTTAAAGGGACAGCTCACCTTACACGCAAACAATCTTAAAGGGATTGGCACAAACACATTGCACATTCCCTTTAAAAGAACAACTAACACCACACATGCAATATCTTAATATTACACACACTCAGCCTTAAAGAAGGCTTAGGAGTAAGACGCACATTAGGAAAGCTCCGTCTAAATAAGAGAGATACTTGTTTAAAACAACTGAAAATCGCTGTGAAAGAGCTACTAAATCTAAGCTAGATATCAGCACATCACTGATACAACCTATCCCTCCTAACAAGGACACTGGAAGGTGGTCTGGAGGCATACAGACAAAGAGGCTTAGAAACAAACTACGCAGAGATTGAAATTGCCCATCTTTCAAATCCAAACCTCTCAAGTACCAACTTGCAGCAGCCACAAAACTACAAAGAATCTGCTCTGGGAGACCGGGGCTCCGCTCCGGAGCTAGAGACAACTTTAGCGTACACTTGGATCTAAGCCCTAACTGTGACCGCTCCTACACCCACACGGACTGAACTACCTACGTGGTCAGACCCACCACCTCAAGCGGTGAACTGTTTTTCCCCACTCCTCATCTCTTGTGGACACCTCCGGAGGGTCGGGGCTCCGCTCTGGAGGCACTAACAGAGATTCCGCTCTCTTCCCCTCATAGAACATAAGCAACAGACGGCAAGGGGACGAGAGAGGCTGCACCTGATACAGAAGGCCCATCTCAAAGAAACTTCTGCTGCCTAAGTGACCTGATAGGCCTGAGGGGTAAGCAACACAGGCAATATAATCCTCTAAATCACACACCTCACTCACCACACAGCTAAGCTTACAGTGCACCCTGATAACCCCTTAAATCTGGTATAGGCAACTCAGCCACGTGGGACTAGGCCTACTACACGGTAGTTCCGGACATAGCTTTAGTTTTAAAGCAACAGATTAACCAATTCTACAAAAGTGCATTTTAACACTGATCCCTGCACTTCCTATCCCAGTTCTGTATCCACACTTAAACTAGCTTTGGCCAGCAATGCTAAGATGAGATGACAAGCAGAAAGACTCTCTCAGGGACTCATATAACCCACAGCTTCCTGTTGCATATTTACGTAAATAGATGTTTTTTACTGTCTTACCCACCTACAATTTCTACACAGACAGGGGCACTGTAAGGTGTGTAAAGACACGCGGCCACAGACACATACGATCTCTGCTTGTCTCCTTAGCCGAGACCCAGAGGCCAAAATTATTTCCCCATTGATTTCTGGCTAAATAGGGGTTCAGTACGACTAAACCAGGTACCTGGCTATCTAGAAGGTCCACATAATACCCACGGAGCTGGTCCTAGTTGGTTCACCTCTACACCTCTTCTACCGTCCCTTCCAACAGGACCCTGAGGCTTGATAAACCTGCAACCTCACTGACTGATAAAACCAAGAGGCTGGTCTCTCTCCTCCCTTTCCTGCCGGCCCTTATCTAAGCTAGATATCAGCACATCACTGCTACAACCTATCCCTCCTAACAAGGACACTGGAAGGTGGTCTGGAGGCATACAGACAGAGAGGCTTAGAGACAATCTACGCAGAGATTGAAATTGGCCATCTTTCAAATCCAAACCTCTCAAGTGCCAACTTGCATCAGCCGCAAAACTACAAAGAATCTGCTCTGGGAGACCGGGGCTCCGCTCCGGAGCTAGAGACAACTTTAGCGTACACCTGGATCTAAGCCCTAACTGTGACCGCTCCTACACCCACACGGACTGAACTACCTACGTGGTCAGACCCACCACCTCAAGCGGTGAACTGTTTTTCCCCACTCCTCATCTCTTGTGGACACCTCCGGAGGGTCGGGGCTCCGCTCTGGAGGCACTAACAGAGATTCCGCTCTCTTCCCCTCATAGAACATAAGCAATAGACGGCAAGGGGACAAGAGAGGCCGCACCTGATACAGAAGGCCCATCTCAAAGAAACTTCTGCTGCCTAAGTGACCTGATAGGCCTGAGGGGTAAGCAACACAGGCAATATAATCCTCTAAATCATACACCTCGCTCACCACACAGCTAAGCTTACAGTGCACCCTGATAACCCCTTAAATCTGGTATAGGCAACTCAGCCACGTGGGACTAGGCCTACTACACGGTAGTTCCGAACATAGCTTTAGTTTTAAAGCAACAGATTAACCAATTCTACAAAAGTGCATTTTAACACTGATCCCTGCACTTCCTATCCCAGTTCTGTATCCACACTTAAACTAGCTTTGGCCAGCAATGCTAAGATGAGGTGACAAGCAGAAAGACTCTCTCAGGGACTCATATAACCCACAGCTTCCTGTTGCATATTTACGTAAATAGATGTTTTCTCCTACATTGGTGTGTCCGGTCCACGGCTTCATCCTTACTTGTGGGATATTCTCATTCCCTACAGGAAGTGGCAAAGAGAGCACACAGCAAAGCTGTCCATATAGCTCCCCCTCTGGCTCCGCCCCCAGTCATTCTCTTTGCCGCTCTGAACAAGTAGCATCTCCACCGGGGTGGTAAAGAGTATGTGGTGTTAGTTGTAGTTTTTTATTTCTTCTATCAAGAGTTTGTTATTTTAAAATAGTGCCGGTTTGTACTATTTACTCTACATCAGAAAGTGATGAAGATTTCTGCTAAGAGGAATATGATTTTAGCACCAGTAACTAAAATCCATTGCTGTTCCCACGCAGGACTGTTGAAACCAGAGAACATCAGTTGGGGGGAACAGTTTGCAGGCTTAACTGCTTTCAGGTATGATCAGTCATTTTTCTAACAAGACCATGTAATGCTAGAAGACTGTCAGAAATTCCCTCTGGGATAGGTAAGCCATTTTTTCTTAGACTCTGTATAAAATGATGGCTTATATTTAGGGCTCTATGCTGGTTGACACTATTGTGGGCTTTAAAATCGATTGCTTTTTAGCATGTTTTTCACTATAAATAAGGTGTTTTTTCAGACTTTAAAACACTTTTGGGGTTTAATTTCGGCCTGGCACTTATTTGGACACCTAAATCTAGTCAGAAAGGCCCCTCCACTCTGGAATGAATTTTCAGGCCTCAATTGCGCAGTTGATTTTTCCTAGGCAGTCCATGCAGCTTCATGTGGGGCATCAGAAAGGACTCCAGAGAGGCGTATTTCCTACTAAAATAATCCCTAAGAAAGGTAAAGGCTACAGAGGGCTAGTACTGTAGTGTGTTAACCGGTTAATAACTGTTATTAGCTCCGGTTTGGGCATTAAGGGGTTAATTGGTCTGAAAATTTGTGTGCAATCTTTTCAAAGCATTAAGGCTCTGTGGTGAAAATTTCATTAAAATCGGATGTTTATTTCATGGTTTTTTGATGTTTCAGTAATAATGTGTGCTCTTTTATTATTTAAAGAGACAGTAACGTTTTTGTCAAAAATAATTTTTATTGCATTGTAGTTCTGTTTAAGCCTGTCAACCATGTCTGAATCTTCAGATAGACTATGTTCTGTATGTCCAAAGGCCAAGGTGGTTCCCCCATTAAATTTATGTGTGCAGTGTGCCATAGCGTCCAACCAGCTTAAGGACAGTACAATCACACTTAAAAATATAGCCCAAGATGATTCTTTAGCTGAAGGTAGTGAAGATAGCTTGCTTTCCTCTCCTTCTGTGTCAACACCAGCTATGCCCGCGCAGGCGATGCCCAGTACATCTAGCGCACCAATTGCGATTACTATGCAACAATTAGCATTTTTTATCCGAACTGCCAGCCTTTCCTAGGAAGCGTGATTGCTCAGTTTTAAACACAGACAATGAGCAAGCAGACGCAGAGGATAATTTATCTGTAGTGCCCTCACATCAAGCTGACTTGGCGGTGAGGGAGACCCTGTCTGAGGGAGAAATTTCTGACAGGAAAAGTTTCTCAGCAGGCAGAGCCTGATACCATAACATTTAAATTTAAGCTAGAACACCTCCACGCCCTACTTAAGGAGGTCCTAGCTGCACTTGATGATTGTGATCCTTTGGTGATCCCAGAAAAATTGTGTAAAATGGACAATTTCCTAGAGGTCCCAGTACACACTGATGTGTTTCCGATACCTAAGATGGCGGATATAGTGACTAAGGAGTGGGAGAAGCCAGGTGTTCCTTTTGTTCCCCCTCCTATATTTAAGAAAATGTTCCCCATTGTTGACCCCAGAAGGGACGCATGGCAGACGGTCCCTAAGGTGGAGGGGGCAGTTTCAACGTTAGCTAAGCGCACAACTATTCCAATAAAGGACAATTGCCCTTTCAAAGATCCTATGGATAAAAAATTAGAAGGGTTGCTTAATAAAATTTTTGTTCAGCAAGGTTTCCTTCTTCAACCAATTTTGTGCATTATTCCTGTCACCACGGCAGCGTCTTTTTGGTTCGATGAACTAGAAAATTCGCTCCAGAAGGAGACTCCATATGATGAAGTCATGGACAGAATTCACGCACTGAAGTTGGCTAATTCCTTTATTTAGATGCCGCTTTTCAACTAGCTAAATTAGCGGTGAAAAATTCAGGTTTTTTCAATAGTGGCGCGCAGGGCGCTTTGGCTAAAATCTTGGTCGGCGGATGTGTCATCCAAAACAAAATTGCTTACTATTCCTTTCAAGGGTAAGACCCTATTCGGGCCAGAATTGAAAGAGATTATTTCAGACATCACTGGGGGAAAGGGCCATGCCCTTCCACAGGATAGACCTTTCAAAGCAAAAAATAAGTCTAATTTTCGTTCCTTTCGCAATTTCAGGAACGGACCGGCTCCTAGCTCTACAGCCTCTAGACAAGAGGGTAACACTTCCCAGCCCAAACCAGCATGGAAACCATTGCAAGGCTGGAACAAGGGGAAACAGGACAAGAAGCATGCTGCTGCTGCTACCAAATCAGCATTAAAGGATAGCCCCCGATACGGGACCGGATCTGGTAGGGGGCAGACTCTGTCTCTTTGCTCAGGCTTGGGCAAGAGATGTCCTAGACCCCTGGGCTTTAGAGATTGTCTCTCAGGGGTATCTCCTAGAATTCAAGGACCTTCCTCCAAAGGGAAGGTTTCACATGTCTCGCTTGTCTTTAGACCAGACAAAGAGACGGGTATTCTTACATTGCGTAGAAGACCTTTTAAAAATGGGAGTGATACACCCAGTTCCAAAAGCAGAACAAGGACTGGGTTTTTACTCAAACCTGTTTGTAGTTCCCAAAAAGGAGGGAACGTTCAGGCCAATTCTGGACTTAAAGATCCTAAACAAATTCCTCAGAGTTCCATCATTCAAAATGGAAACAATTCGAACAATTTTACCAATGATCCAGGAGGGTCAATACATGACTACCGTGGACCTAAAGGATGCATACCTGCATATTCCGATCCACAAAGTTCACCATCAGTTCCTAAGGTTCGCCTTCCTGGACAAGCATTATCAGTTTGTGGCTCTTCCCTTCGGATTGGCCACTGCTCCAAGAATTTTTACAAAGGTGTTAGGATCCCTTCTAGCAGTGCTAAGGCCAAGGGGCATTGCGGTAGCACCTTACCTAGACGACATCTTAATTCAGGCGTCGTCCTTCCACAAAGCGAAGGCTCATACGGATATTGTTCTATCCTTTCTAAGGTCTCACGGGTGGAAGGTGAACGTAGAAAAAAGTTCTGTCCCCGGTCACAAGGGTTCCCTTCCTGGGAACAATAATAGACTGGGTAGAAATGAAAATCTTTCTGACGGAGGTCAGGAAGTCAAAACTTTCAAATGCTTGTCGAGTTCTTCATGCCATTCCTCAGCCTTCTGTGGCTCAGTGCATGGAGGTAATCGGTCTAATGGTTGCGGCAATGGACATAGTCCCTTTTGCCAGAATTCATCTAAGACCATTGCAACTGTGCATGCTCAAGCAGTGGAATGGGGATTATGCAGATTTGTCTCCCCAGATACAAATGGACCAGAAAACCAGAGACTCGCTCCTCTGGTGGTTGTCTCAGGATTACCTGTCTCAGGGAATGAGTTTCCGCAGACCAGAGTGGATCATTGTCACGACCGACGCCAGTCTCTTAGGATGGGGCGCGGTCTGGGACTCCCTGAAAGCTCAGGGTCTAGGGTCTCTTCTCCCGATAAACATTTTGGAACTGTGAGCGATATTCAATGCGCTCCTGGCTTGGCCTCAACTAGCGGAGGCCAAATTCATAAGATTTCAGTCGGACATCATGAAGACTGTAGCGTACATCAATCATCAGGGAGGAACAAAGAGTTCCCTGGCGATGAGAGAAGTATCCAAGATCATCAAATGGGCGGAGGATCACTCCTGCCATCTATCTGCAATTCACATCCCAGGAGTAGACAACTGGTAGGCGGATTATCTGAGTCGTCAGACTTTCCATCCAGGGGAGTGGGAACTTCACCCGGAGGTTTTTGCTCAGTTAACTCAACTATGGGGCATTCCAGATCTGTATCTGATGGCGTCACGTCAGAACTCCAAGGTTCCACGCTACGGGTCCAGGTCCAGGGATCCCAAGGCGACATTGGTAGATGCCTTAGTGGCGCCTTGGTCGTTCAATCTATTCTCCCCAGGCTAGTAGCCAGGATCAAACAGGAGAAGGCTTCGGTAATTCTAATAGCTCCTGCGTGGCCACGCAGGACTTGGAATGCAGACCTGGCGAATATGTCATCGGCTCCACCATGGAAGCTACCTTTGAGACAGGACCTTCTAGTACAAGGTCCATTCGAACATCCAAACCTAGTTTCTCTGCAACTGACTGCTTGGAGATTGAACGCTTGATTCTATCTAAGCGTGGGTTTTCGGAATCAGTTATAGATACTCCTGTAACCAGGAGAATTTACCATAAGATATGGCAGAAATATCTCTATTGGTGCGAATCCAAGGGTTACTCATGGAGTAAAATTAGGATTCCAAGTATTCTTTCCTTTCTCCAAGAGGGATTGGAGAAAGGTTTGTTAGCTAGTTCTTAAAAGGACAGATATCTGCTCTGTCTGTCTTGTTGCACAAACGTCTGGCAGCCGTGCCAGATGTTCAGGCTTTCGTACAGGCGTTAGTCAGAATCAAGCCTGTCTACAGACCTGTGACTCCTCCATGGAGTCTAAATTTAGTTCTTTCAGTTCTTCATGGGGTTCCGTTTGAACCTTTACTTTCCATAGATATTAAGTTACTATCTTGGAAAGTTTTGTTTTTGGTTGCTATTTCTTCTGCTAGAAGAGTTTCTGAATTGTCTGCTTTGCAGTGTAATTCATCCTATCTGGTGTTTCATACAGATAAGGTAGTTTTACGTACCAAGCCTGGTTTTCTTCCAATAGGAATATTAACCAGGAAATAGTTGTTCCTTCTCTGTGTCCTAATCCAGTTTCTAAAAAGGAACGTTTGTTACACAATCTAGATGTGGTTTGTGCTTTAAAATTCTATCTAGAAGCAACAAAGGATTTCAGACAGACATCTTCTTTGTTTGTTGTCTATTCTGGTAAGAGAAGGGGTCAGAAAGCTACTGCTACCTCTCTTTCCTTCTGGCTAAAAAGCATCATCCGATTGGCTTATGAGACTGCTGGATGGCAGCCTCCTGAACGAATGGGCTTTCAAGAACGAGGCTTCTGTTGAACAGATCTGTAAGGCAGCGACTTGGTCTTCACTGCATACATTTGCAAAATTTTACAAATTCGATACTTTTGCTTCTTCGGAGGCTATTTTTGGGAGAAAGGTTTTCCAAGCAGTGGTGCCTTCCGTTTAGGTTACCTGACTTGTTCCCTCCCTTCATCCGTGTCCTAAAGCTTTGGTATTGGTTCCCACAAGTAAGGATGAAGCCGTGGACCGGACACACCAATGTAGGAGAAAACAGAATTTATGTTTACCTGATAAATTTCTTTCTGCTACGCTGTGTCCGGTCCACGGCCTGCCCTGGCATTTAGTCAGGTTTAAAATTTTTATTTTTTTTGTACACTACAGTCACCACTGCACCCTATGGTTCTCCTTTTTCTCCTAACCGTCGGTCGAATGACTGGGGGGCGGAGCCAGAGGGGGAGCTATATTGACAGCTTTGCTGTGTGCTCTCTTTGCCACTTCCTGTAGGGAATGAGAATATCCCACAAGTAAGGATGAAGCCGTGGACCGGACACACCGTAGGAGAAAGAAATTTATCAGGTAAACATAAATTCTGTTTTTTACTGTCTTACCCACCTACAATTTCTACACAGACTGGGGCACTGTAAGGTGTGTAAAGACACGCGGCCACAGACACATACAATCTCTGCTTGTCTCTTTAGCCGAGACCCAGAGGCCAGAATTATTTCCCCATTGATTTCTGGCTAAATAGGGGTTCAGTACGACTAAACCAGGTACCTGGCTATCTAAAAGACGAAGACAAAAAAGAGAGGCGCACAAATGTGTGTATCGATAGAGATAAGGAAAGCACACACTTCAGAGGATTTGTACACAGGGTACTCACACTTTAACACAGCACACCAGTGTGCTTGTGGAAACGTGCTGGCAATCAGAGCTGGCCAGCTTGCTCTCTCCGGCTAATCTTCAGTTGCTGCGGCTCTCCGATAAATGAACTGTCTGGTAGTGGTATGCTCACAATCAATCTCCAGGCTCAAGTTGGTTAAAATAAACTTAAAACTTTTATTGCACAGAGTTGACAGGCATATATAAACAAGTTTAAAATTGCTACGCGTTTCTCGGCCCTCCTGGCCGTTTCATCAGGCATATCAAATCAGTTTTAAAACCGGCTTTTTATTGCCGCCACTACCAAACATTTCCACAAACACACCCCTTTCCTGATGGGTGTGTACAGGTCAGTTGAACAACATAGGTGAATTCTTAAAGGAACATATCGGGACCTCTATTTGTTACAACAGTTTCTAGAATTTACAAAATATCTATTTTTTAGCAAACAAATTTGTCCTTACTTGAACTGTGTAATGTGATGTGAACATAATACAAATACTGGTAATAACTTGTAATGAAAATACCCCTGGTCTCATATCGGAGACCTTCTTTTTGGATGGGACCGAAATCCGACCAATCACAGAGCTGCATTTTGATAACTTCCATATAACACACATAACAGTATAACAGTACCACCAATCTATCTAACATACTAACAACGAGGATGTTTCTACTGTAGTCTCCTAACAGTTCTACATGAGGATAAACACTTGGTTGTAAATTATAATAACACCACTGGTCTAATATCGGGGACCCTTCTTTTTGGATCGCCCTGACTTCCATATAACGTACATATTTGTGGTTCAGTATTATAAACTGTACTGCCAATCTATTTTTCATACTTACAACGTGGATATTTCCACTTTGCTCTCCTAACGATTCTACATTTGGGTAAAACACTTGGTTCTATGACTCCCTAAATCTTGACTAATACATCTAATATTGTGACTAACTACGGTTATGTGATTCTACTCTGATCCGACGATCTAATAATAGATTAGTGTGGTCATGGTGATCAGAGTAGAATCACATAACCGTAGTTAGTCACAATATTAGATGTATTAGTCAAGATTTAGGGAGTCATAGAACCAAGTGTTTTACCCAAATGTAGAATCGTTAGGAGAGCAAAGTGGAAATATCCACGTTGTAAGTATGAAAAATAGATTGGCAGTACAGTTTATAATACTGAACCACAAATATGTACGTTATATGGAAGTCAGGGCGATCCAAAAAGAAGGGTCCCCGATATTAGACCAGTGGTGTTATTATAATTTACAACCAAGTGTTTATCCTCATGTAGAACTGTTAGGAGACTACAGTAGAAACATCCTCGTTGTTAGTATGTTAGATAGATTGGTGGTACTGTTATACTGTTATGTGTGTTATATGGAAGTTATCAAAATGCAGCTCTGTGATTGGTCGGATTTCGGTCCCATCCAAAAAGAAGGTCTCCGATATGAGACCAGGGGTATTTTCATTACAAGTTATTACCAGTATTTGTATTATGTTCACATCACATTACACAGTTCAAGTAAGGACAAATTTGTTTGCTAAAAAATAGATATTTTGTAAATTCTAGAAACTGTTGTAACAAATAGAGGTCCCGATATGTTCCTTTAAGAATTCACCTATGTTGTTCAACTGACCTGTACACACCCATCAGGAAAGGGGGTGTGTTTGTGGAAATGTTTGGTAGTGGCGGCAATAAAAAGCCGGTTTTAAAACTGATTTGATATGCCTGATGAAACGGCCAGGAGGGCCGAGAAACGCGTAGCAATTTTAAACTTGTTTATATATGCCTGTCAACTCTGTGCAATAAAAGTTTTAAGTTTATTTTAACCAACTTGAGCCTGGAGATTGATTGTGAGCATACCACTACCAGACAGTTCATTTATCGGAGAGCCGCAGCAACTGAAGATTAGCCGGAGAGAGCAAGCTGGCCAGCTCTGATTGCCAGCACGTTTCCACAAGCACACTGGTGTGCTGTGTTAAAGTGTGAGTACCCTGTGTACAAATCCTCTGAAGTGTGTGCTTTCCTTATCTCTATCGATACACACATTTGTGCGCCTCTCTTTTTTGTCTTCGTCTTTTAGAAAATACGTGTTCCACTTGGGATCGGTTTGGAGAGTGCAGCCGAAAAAGGGGAAAAAAAGAAAGGAAAAAAGTGTCTAAGTGATCCTATCCTGGGATTGAATCGGATCCACAGGACTTCATATATATCATTGGACACTGGGACATTTCCATCACGGACTTCCAATTGAACATCATTTAATGAGGTTCCACTTTTCCATTTCTTTTAATATTGCAAGATTGTTTTATATGATCCAGCATTGATATATTAGAAACATTTTGTTATGATACAAGTTGTGTATATAAAATGTATACTTTAATTTACAAATAGTTTCGTACGAGCGCCCTCTGGTGACCTAGTGGTCATTACTACCTGGCTATCTAGAAGGTCCACATAATACCCACGGAGCTGGTCCTAGTTGGTTCACCTCTACACCTCTTCTACCGTCCCTTCCAACAGGACTCTGAGGCTTGATAAACCTGAAACCTCACTGACTGATAAAACCAAGAGGCTGGTCTCTCTCCTCCCTTTCCTGCCGGCCCTTATTGCCTGCGGGTCATACCCCAGGTACCCTCTCCCACATCGTCCATAGGGGACAACTCCCTAGGGGAGAGACCCACAGCTCAGAGGCAGACACCTTCCCAGCTGACATTGATAACAGAGCCTTCCACCCTGGCTTAGAGACCTGAGGTCCGTCACAAACTGAGTCATCTCTTTCTCTTTGGAGAAATCATATTACCACAGCATGTAAATTAATATATAAAAGTCTGCACCCCCGCCAATCCATGAGTTACCAGTAGCATACTTGAAACAGTCAGGTTGTCACTGACAATAAGCAGATCCATTACAAGCTACATCTACTGATCTTATACCACAATGTCACAAGTCCATAAGCAAAAGCAGAAACCCCATGCCACACCCAAAAGAACAGTTGCTGACTATTTCCAGCACCCAGTTAGAATGGCTCGTACGGGATCAGAAGATGAAGGCTCAGACACTGGAAGTTTCTCAGATAACCAAGCGGACACAGCTTTATCGCAATGAATTTCTCGCCTACCAGCAGCTGATAGTCTTTCCAATAACTTGATGGACTCATTAAATCACTATTGGCTTCTCACCATGAATCCCTGTCGAAAAAATTTGATAGATCTCATGCCGACTTGAAAAGAGACATCGGCATAATTGGAGAACGTACAGAGGCGCTGGAGCGCAAACAAGAAGATCTAATAATAGACCACTCTAACCTTCTCAGCTACTCGCAAAACTTAGCTGGCCAAATTTCGGATCTAGAATTGAAACTGGCGGATCTGGAAGATCGATCACGCCACAATAACATTCTTATTAAATGGATTCCGGAGACAGTCCTACCACAAGACCTAGAGACTTACCTGCAAGACTTATTCAAGGCAATACTGGGGCCTACTTTGGGCAACAAAACCCTTATTGATAGAGCACACAGGGCGCTCAAACTCTGTCTCCGATCTTGCTTCAATTATTTGCGAGGGTAGCTGCTCGAGGTAGCTTCATTCCAGAATTCTTCGAAGCTAACATCATCACAATACACAAAGAGGACAAAGACCCAGCACTCTGCTCCAGCTATAGGCCCATTTCGCTCATTAATGTGGATGCCAAAATATATGCCAAAGTTTTAGCAAATAGACTAAACAGACATCTCCAGACACTTATACATCTAGACCAGGTAGGGTTCGTACTTAATAGACAGGGCTCAGATAACACCTAACGCCTCTTAAACATATATACCGAGGCAGCTGATCTGGGGCTCCCCATGCTTACCCTGTCACTTGACGCTGAGAAAGCATTCGATAGGGTGAGATAGGAATATCTATTCCGTACCCTCACAGCATTTGGTATACCAGATGTCTTTAGTATGGTGGTTAGAGCACTGTACTCAACCTCCACAGCAGTCATGAGGGGCCTAGGGTTCTGCTCGCCTAAAATAGAGATAAAAAATGGAACTAGACAGGCATGCCCCCTTTCCCCACTCTTGTTTGTCTTGGCGATTGAGCCTCTGGGGGCTGCCATCAGGAAATGTACAGCTATACAGGGACTCCAGATACACGGCACTATCCAGAAATTGGCACGGTTTGTGGATGACCTTACGGTCTTCCTCACAGAGCCCCTAGACTCTCTTCCCCCATTGCTGCTCCTGCGGAAGCGATTTGGTGAAATTTCTTACTACAAGATTAATGTAGGTAAAATGGAAGCATACTTCCTTAACATCCCATCGAATTAAAGGGATAAGATTCAACTTCTCTATTCCAGTCTTCAATATCAAGTAAAGTTACGAACCAAGCAGTCCTAATAGAAATATATAATATACAAAATAACAAAAATCAGGTTGATCACCACAAGTAGTCAGATTGGATAATAATGGGAGACCAATGGATAGTCAATACAACACCTTAATTGACATGTATCAGGTACGTAGTGGAGGTTCTCCATTCCTTTAAATGGTCCACTAGAGGAGTTCTACATTTGGGTATCTTTCTCTCTCATGTAAAATCCATAACTATCAAAGAAAACTATGAGACCCTACTGAAAGAGATTACCTCAGAACTTAATTCCAAGAGGTATGGAGAGATATCTTGGATGGGCAGAGTTGCAGCCCTCAAGATGATGATACTCCCCAAACTTACCTATCCCGCTGTATCCCCATCTCGATCCCAACAGCCTTAATTCGGAAATTCCAAACCCTATTCAACTCTTATACCTGGCACAATAAAAGGCCTCGAGTAGCTGCCCACATTCTCCAAACCCCAATTGAAAGAGGGGGTATAGGTCTCCCTAATATAAGGAAGTATTATGAGGCTGCGATGATTACCCATGCTTCACCATGGGGAAACAATCTCCCCCCAACTAGATGGAGAGACCTGGAGCAGGCTTCGCTGCCAGCATATGTTACTCTGGAAGATCTCCTCTGGCTTCCCCCGCACTGGCAGTCTAAAACCCATATCACCAACAGTATAATTAAGGGATGTCAAGAGAATTGGATTCAATTGCGGCACAACATGTTTATTGCCCCACATCCCTCACCCATACATTCCATATGGGAACTGCTTCTAGGACTACCTGACACACACCTCAATACATGGGCCGCTACAGAAATAGTCTCCTTAAAATACTTTTACTATAATAAACAGTTAAGACCACACACAAATATGCTAACGCTGACCCCCAGGTTTCAGTTTGATCTACTGAGAATACGGACCTTAATGAAGTCCTGGGTTTTTTTAGAAAACCAACTACGAGATCTTACCCCCTGGGAATCACGATGGGAGACGAATCTCCAACTATACAAACCTCTCTCAGTACACTATAGGTGCTTACTTGAGGAACTTATCCCTCCCACAAAACGATACATATGGAGGCCTGGGAAAGAGACCTACAACTGACATACACACCAGAAGTATGAAACAGGGCAATTAGCCTCACAATAAAAACTACTCACTAAATTACTCTCTATGAGCTGTATTTTAAAATACTCACGAGATGGCACCTAGTGCCAACAAAATGATAGAACTCTTCCCAGATCACTTACCTATGTGCTGGAGAGGGTGCGGAGAACTACGGACTCCACTTCATGTCTGGTGGACATTTCCAAAGAGTGGAAAAAGCCTGTAATGATTTAGACTTACTAGACTTACTAGAAACACCCCGGCCCTTGCAATATTACGCTTGGGGATAGACAAACTTCCCAAACCCAAACAAAATTTACTCTTATGCATTCGCACCTCCACCAAATTACTTATCGCTAGAAACTGGAGAAAAAAGCCAACCCCCCCAGATGGTAAGGAGTAGTGGATTGTATAAACCATATTAAAAACATGGAAAACTATGTCTTTAGAGAACGCAGACAACTGACTGACTATTGTCTCATATGGGAACCATTTGAATCACTTTGGATTCGTAAACTCCCATAGTCAGACCGACCAACTAGACTGAAGTAGTAGCCAAGGGAAGTGGCCCCCTTATTCCCTATCCCACAAGCCTTTTCAGAACTTAGTTATCCCCTGATATGTGACCCTTAACCCCCCCCACACACACACATGGACGAGCCAGGTGCGGAGACAGCTAGACAGCCTCTCTAAGTTAATACTTTTAAGCAAGATAGAAATGTAGTATCTCCCCTCACTAGAGTGTGTAAAGCTTGATCAACGAGACACTCTAGTAGACTAAACTGTTAATTTAATGGTCATACTGTCAATGTTTATTGCAGAACAGTCAGAAGGCCTAGTGAAAGATCATATGTAAATAAAAGGTGACCTCTGTAAAAACAAGGTTTTAAGAGCTGAGGTACCTTTCAACCTCCTCTTGCAAAGTTTATGTTTATCTGATTGCAGCACTATGTCTCTATACTATGTATTCTATTTGCGTTGCATAAGATGTATAATATGTATATAACTCCAATAAAAATCATTTAAAAAAAGAAATAACTCACACTATGAATACATAATCTTAAAGTGTCAGACTCTACAAATTACATATCCTTAAAGTGAACACAAAAACAGGGACAGATCAAAGCATGGACAAATACACAGAGCACAAATCGTTAACAGTAGAGCCCATACAATATGCACAGTGCCTTAAAGATAGAGCTCACTGTACACTCACACAGTTTTAAAAGGACAGGCACACAAATAACACAACTTTTAAAGGGACGGGTCACTCACTGTATACCCAAACACAGGCTGAAAGCACAAACACATACAATGCGCACAGCCTCAAAGGGATAAGGACAGCTATGCCACATGTACAAAACACAAACAACCGTAAAGGGACAGCTCATGCCACACATATTCTTAATGGGACAGGTCACTGTATTTACTTAAATGGCTTAAAGTGATGGATCATGGTTCACAAACCCTTACTTAAAGTGATGGTAAATCTGAGTTTAAAAATGCAAGGATTTACCATCACTAAAAAAAAGTTGACTTTAAGTTATCACTTAGTAAAAAATGATGCTAAACTCACCTTTTTTTCCAATGGCATGGAGAGTCCATGAATCCATTCAATTACTAGTGGGAATTCAACTCCTGGCCACCAGGTGGAAGCAAAGAACACCCCAGCAAAGTTTCAAGTATCCTCCCACTTCCAACAATCCCCAGTCATTCTTTGCCTGTGTAACATTGTAGGTGATGTGCGAAGTTGTCTGAAGAAATCAAGTTGTTAATCCTTTACTGGGTACTTTTCCCTGCAAGCAAGGATTGGGGTTATGCTGTGTCCATGTAATTCTCTTTAATAAGAGTAATGGTGTCTTTTAGCAGTTGGAAGACGGCAAGGTGGTCTTTGCTTACTTTCCAACATTTTTGCTACTCCTATATAGAAAACCAGGGTTGGTTACTCTGTTTTTTCTTTATCTGCAGGTTTATGTCAGTGAGGATTCTGTCAAACCTGTTGCTGTACCTGCTCTACAGCAGATCCACAGGTAAGTGCTTTTACCTTCTAGGTGAGAAGAATGCAGCACTTAGGAGTTATTAAAGGATATTTAGGAGAACAAGGTGGATCATTATCGGACTGTATATACCTTTTAAAAATTGTGTGATTTATTGGGAAGCAGTTTAGGGTACTGTTCTGTCATAAGAAGGCTTTTATTTTGGCTATGGGGATTTGTTTGCACAGTTTAAATTTTATTTTAAGGTAATATCTCTTTAAGGAAGTTTGTTGGCGGTTCTTTTTACCACATCTCACTTTTGAATGTGTGATCATGTGACCGCTCAGTTACTTCCTGAGTGCTGAACGGTTTGTTTCTAGTCGGCTGTTTGAAAGTCGGATTTTCCAGGGGACAGAGCGGATTTTCTGGCATTTTTGGACCGTTTTTTCTGCATGTCGCTTCTCTCTGATGTTTGCAGCTTTCCAATATCTGCAGTTTGAAAAGGAATTTTTTATCTGCTGGAGTGGATTTGATTCCTGGTTACCGGTTGGGTTAGTCTCTCAAGCGTGGCTGGGGTGTAGAGGTGCCGGTTATAATAATTATTTGATATCTATGCCTAAATTTGTTTTATTCTAATTATTTATATAGAGATTAGAATATAAGGATAAAAAGGGGCTATTTTATTTGCTATGGATGCCGATCCCAAGCCTCCTCTGTCCTTTGACAAATGTCTTTTTTGTGCAGATGCCCAGGTTATACCTGCTGTGCATTTTTGTTCCCCTTGCCATAATAAGGTTTTATTATCTAAAGATAAGGATCCCCTATCTGAGCCTTCTTTTTCTCAGAGTAATGCTGTTCAGGGGTTGTCTCAGCCTTCTGTTAACATGTCCCAGTCTTTGACAGATTCACATGCAGTGCCCTGCGTTTCCTCTCAGTCAGTCCCTAGGAGTGTTTGCCTAAAGATTTTGTTGCACAGTTCACTTCTGCATTTTCTGCATCCCTAAGTGCCTTTCCTAGTTTTGGTAAAAAGAAGAGGAAATCTAAGAATATTTCTATGGGTTCTGATTCAGTCAAGACTGATTTGGTTAGTCTTTCTCAGTTATCTAGCGATGATCATTCCTCTGCAGCTTCTGAGGGCGAGATCTCTGATTCTGAATCTGCGGTCCCTAGTACAGCAGATTCTGAGGAGGTTAATTTTAGATTTAAACTGGAGCATCTTCGTTTACTTTTGAAGGAGGTTTTAGCTACTTTGGATGACTCTGAAACAGTTGCAGAGGCTCCTAAAAGGGCTAATAAGCTGAATAAATTTTTTTATGTCAAACCTAAATTTGTGGAGGTTTTTCCTTTTCCAGATCGCATGTCTGACATTATATCTCAGGAATGGGAGAAGCCGGTGTTCCCTTTAACCCATCTCCTGTGTTTAAAAAGGTGTTTCCTGTGGCTGATTCAGTGCGAGATCTGTGGCACACTTTTCCTAGAGTAGAGGGCGCTATATCTACCTTAGCCAAGAGAACTACTATTCCTCTTGAGTATAGTTCCTCTTCCAGAGACCCTATGGATAAGAAACTGGAGGGTTATTTAAGAAAGATGTTTCTTCATCAGGGTTTGCAGTGGCAACCAGTTGCTGGTATTGCAACAGTTTGCTGGTGCAGCCTCTTATTGGTGTTACTCATTGTCTAATCTAGTTTCTGAGAAGACTATTATAAAGGAGATCCAAGATAGGATCAAGGCTCTACAGCTGACTAATATATTTATCTAACAAGTCAAAAGGGTGTGTGAGCTGTTCCTAAGCTGGCCAGAATTGCCTATCTCCTAATTGCACTTCTCACAATTTGTGCAATCAAATCAAAGGGAATTGAAACAAGGGTTTGGAGATGGCGCCAAAGGCTATCTGGTATGAAAAATTGGAAAGTGGGAATCACCAAAAATAAATTAATTTAAAAAATTTAAAAAAAAATATAAGGAATTTAAAAAATATATAAGATCATATACATATAAAGTTGTGACTCTGATGCATTATTAACACTGTTGGTAATGAGGCAATGAACTGTTGGAAATAAATAAATTCAATTTATTAGAACAATCTATCATAAAACAGTTAATATACTTAATAGTATTATAAAACAATAAGTTGCAATAGAATCATAAAACCACAATGGCACTTATATCTAAATAAAAAATGCACTAGTAATGAAATGGCTATTCAGTGAAGGTGAAATAACACAAGATGGATTACATGCACTATGTGCTACTTAGGAACCGGGTTATATAAACCTGACTTGACGACTGTATAAGTTAATTTTGAACAATAAATTGCGATAGGCACAGTCTCTAAAACACAATATACATGATTCCAAAAAATAGATGAATAGTCTTTGGATATGGGTTGGCGAATTGCACAATAAAATCCTTAAGTTGCTGGTATAACTAAAAGTTTGAAGTCTTCACCCCCACTCCTGAGGGTCTTTCAAATCACACAGTCAGTAGCAGGCACTTACCCGGTGCTCCGATGTTATGGGCGGGTGTCTTTACTCCGCTCACCTTTAACGCACCTGTACCAATCGATAATGCCTTTAGTTGAATCTTCAAACAAAGTTTTGCTTCAAAGTGTGCACACTTCAGGTCCTCTTTGAAATATTACTCCTACCGTCTTCGCTCAGTACTTAGGTCAATAAACTTAGTTCTGGCGTTGCGGTCCTGGGAGCTTGTCGTGTCTGTGTCTTTTCAAAAGTAAGCCGGATACTGGTATGGTCTACGCGTTTCAGCTCACCAGGGAGCCTTTGTCAAGATACCTTCCTCCAGCTGTGATCCCTTTTTTAAAGGGTTCCTCCATTAACCCTATACGTGCCTTTTAATAAATCAGTTGATTCCTTCATTTAATTTTTATTGCTTATTTTGCCTCATGTCATGTTCATTATATGTAACCCATTTTCGATGCAGGTTTATTTTACCGGTATTAATTAAAAAAAGCATTAATCACTCAAATAATCCACACATTGATATGTTACCGTTTAAAAGCAACTCAATCCTATTTCCAATTTTATTGTTCCAATTATTCGGTGATCTCAGCCTACTTCCATATACACTAATGTCTAAATTTTTCTATATACTAATATACACATAATTGAAATGCCAATCGATTAAAAGATCGTACCTTTTAAAGATCAAAATAGAAGGAGAACTGACTAATTAGCCAATAGCCAAATGGCTAGGATTGAGGCTTTATACACTGGAGGTCTGGGGTTTGATTTCAACCAATCATTAAGAAAGAAGCATAATTTTATTTTAGATATTGCCTTACGAATATAGACATTCCAAGTTAAGGTAGAACATTAGGGTAGAACATGTCAGATTGGAACATCCATGATAGCCTAATGGTATAGTTGTTAGACTCCAACTGCAAGGGTTGCGAGATCGAATCCAAGCTAATAATAAAAAATCTTTTTCTTTAAACCTTTGTTTTAACTCTACTTTTTCTTTACATATTTATTTTTGAACTAGTTTATTCTAAATTCAAATAAATCAGAAAATAAGGAATACAAGTAATATACACTATGAGATCGCACATTAGAATAAATACAGACCAACAAAAGGTCAAATAATATTATTGGTGTCATTTAAGAGAACATCCAGTATAGCTTAATGGTGAGGTGGTTAGACTTCTTACGCAAGGGGTGCGAGTTCGATTCTAAGCAGGGATTAAACTTTTTTAATTTTACCGTTTGATTTAGTCTAATCATATAAACAATTTTTCTTGTCGAGCGACTACAGATTACAATATAGAGTTAAATATACATATGAAGTTGAGGCTTTCTGTGGTGACTATGGGGTGATGGAGTGTTGGGGTGACTAATTGGAACAATAAAATTGGAAATAGGATTGAGTTGCTTTTAAACGGTAACATATCAATGTGTGGATTATTTGAGTGATTAATGCTTTTTTTAATTAATACCGGTAAAATAAACCTGCATCGAAAATGGGTTACATATAATGAACATGACATGAGGCAAAATAAGCAATAAAAATTAAATGAAGGAATCAACTGATTTATTAAAAGGCACGTATAGGGTTAATGGAGGAACCCTTTAAAAAAGGGATCACAGCTTGAGGAAGGTATCTTGACAAAGGCTCCCTGGTGAGCTGAAACGCGTAGACCATACCAGTATCCGGCTTACTTTTGAAAAGACACAGACACGACAAGCTCCCAGGACCGCAACGCCAGAACTAAGTTTATTGACCTAAGTACTGAGCGAAGACGGTAGGAGTAATATTTCAAAGAGGACCTGAAGTGTGCACACTTTGAAGCAAAACTTTGTTTGAAGATTCAACTAAAGGCATTATCGATTGGTACAGGTGCGTTAAAGGTGAGCGGAGTAAAGACACCCGCCCATAACATCGGAGCACCGGGTAAGTGCCTGCTACTGACTGTGTGATTTGAAAGACCCTCAGGAGTGGGGGTGAAGACTTCAAACTTTTAGTTATACCAGCAACTTAAGTATTTTATTGTGCAATTCGCCAACCCATATCCAAAGACTATTCATCTATTTTTTGGAATCATGTATATTGTGTTTTAGAGACTGTGCCTATCGCAATTTATTGTTCAAAATTAACTTATACAGTCGTCAAGTCAGGTTTATATAACCCGGTTCCTAAGTAGCACATAGTGCATGTAATCCATCTTGTGTTATTTCACCTTCACTGAATAGCCATTTCATTACTAGTGCATTTTTTATTTAGATATAAGTGCCATTGTGGTTTTATGATTCTATTGCAACTTATTGTTTTATAATACTATTAAGTATATTAACTGTTTTATGATAGATTGTTCTAATAAATTGAATTTATTTATTTCCAACAGTTCATTGCCTCATTACCAACAGTGTTAATAACGCATCAGAGTCACAACTTTATATGTATATGATCTTATATATTTTTTAAATTCCTTATATTTTTTTTTAAATTTTTTAAATTAATTTATTTTTGGTGATTCCCACTTTCCAATTTTTCATACCAGATAGCCTTTGGCGCCATCTCCAAACCCTTGTTTTAATATATTTATCTGTTATGCCAGTATGCAAGTAGTCAGGCTGGGAGTCAAGATTTCTAGTTTTGCAATTCTAGCTCGCAGAGCCCTTTGGTTAAACGCTTGGTCTGCGGATGTGACTTCTAAATCCAAGCTTCTGTCTCTGCCTTTTAAGGGTAAGACTTTATTTGGTCCTGGTCTGGCAGAGATCATTTCCATGGTAACTGGTGGAAAATGAGCTTCTTTACCACAGGATAGGAAGAATAGGCCCGAGAGTCGTCAGACTTATAATTTTCGTTACTTTCGTAACTTCAAGGGACAGAAATCTTCCTCGTTTTCTAATTCTGAGCAAGCTAAAACCTCTTGGAGAGCTAGCCAGCCTTGGAATTAGGGTAAGCAATCCAGAAAGCCTTCCTCTGACGCCAAGTCAGCATGAAGGGGCCACTCCGATCCAGTTCTGGATCATTTAGGGGGCAGGCTTTCCTTCTTTCAGCAGGCTTGGATTCACAACGTTCCAGATCCTTGGGCAGTGGATGTAGTCTCCCACGGATACAGGATAGGATTCAAATCTTGTTGTCGTCGTCATTGTCGCCCCCCCCCCCCCCCCCCCCGGGACAGATTTCTATTATCAAGACTATCTGTAACCAGGTTAAACTGCATAAGGGATCTGTTTTCCTTGGGAGTGGTTATCCCAGTTCCCCCAGAACAGGGTCAGGGATTTTATTCAAATCTTTTTGTGGTTCCCAAAAAGTAGGGAACTTTTTGACCCATTCTAGACCTCAAGTCTCTCAACAAGTTTCTCAAGGTTCCGTCCTTAAGATGGAGACTATTCGTTCTATTCTCTCTTTAGTTTAGGAGGGTCAATTTATGGCCACCATAGACCTGAAGTATGCGTATCTTCATGTGCCTATCCACAGGGAACATTTTAAGTTCCTGAAGTTTTCCTTTTTAGATCAACATTTCCAACTTGTAGCCCTTCCTTTTCGGCCTTGCGACTGCTCCTCGAATCTTTACGAAGGTTCTAGTGGCTCTTTTGGCTGTGGCCAGATCTCTAGGGATTGTGGTGGCTCCTTACTTGGACTATATCTTGGTTCAGGCACCATCTTTTTAGTTAGCAAGATCCCATACAGATTATTTGTTAGCTATTCTCCGCTCTCACGGGTGGAAGGTGAATCTAGGGAAAAGTTCCTTTGTGCCAGGAACCAGGGCATGTTTTCTGGGGGCAATCATAGATTAAGTATCTATGAAGATTTTTTTGACAGAGCTCAGAAAATTCAAGCTTCTGGCTGCCTGTCGTTCTCTTCAGTCCTCTGTTCGTCCATCAGTGTCAGTGTGCATGGAAGTTAATTGGTCTCATGGTGGCATCCATGGACATTATTCCGTTTCCTCGCTTCCATCTGAGACCTCTACAGTTATGTATGGTCAGTCAATGGAACAGAGACCACTCATCTCTCTCAGAGGATAGTTTTAGACTCTCAGACAAGGATTTCTCTGTCTTGGTGGATCTCCAAGGACCATTTGTCTAAGGGCACTTGTTTCCTGAGACCTTCTTGGGACATTGTGGCCACTGATGTGGGGGTCCCTAAGAGCTCAGGGACTTTGGACTCAGGAGGAATCTGCCATCCCTATAAACATCCTAGAATTAAGAGCAATTTTCAATGCGCTTACAGCTTGACCTCAACTGAGTTTAAAGTTAATACTGCAACAATGTAGCGTGAAGCACAGCACTCACTGCACAGCCAGGAACAGGTTCACCAAGCCCAGCATCGATACAAAGAAATCAAATTGTTCCAGCTGGTGCAAAAATGACTTTTATTGTGCAAACAGGGATCAAAAAGCAACGTTTCAGGCCCAAACTTGGCCCTTTCTCAAGCTTGAGAAAGGGCCAAGTTTGGGCCTGAAACGTTGCTTTTTGATCCCTGTTTGCACAATAAAAGTCATTTTTGCACCAGCTGGAACAATTTGATTTCTTTGCCTCAACTGAGTTTAGTCCGCTCTATCAGATTTCAATTGGACAACATCACTTCGGTGGCATATATCAGCCATCAAGGAGGAACTCTGAGCTTATTAGCTATAAAGGAGGTGACTCGCATTCTTCAGTTGGCACAGTCTCACAATTGTCATCTCTCTGCTATTCATATTCCAGGGGTGGACAACTGGAAAGCGGATTATCTAAGCAGGTAGACGTTTCACCCAGGGGAACGGGCTCTCCACCCGGAAGTATTCTCAATGTTAACCCTCAAGTGGGGAGTTCCGGAGCTGGATCTGATGGCATCTCGTCTAAATGCCAAGCTTCCAAGAAACGGAGCAAGATCAAGAGATCTTCAAGCAGCTCTGGTAGACTCCCTGGCAGTGCCATGGGATTTCGGTCTAATTTATCTGTTCCCTCTGGTTCCCCTCCTTCCTCGGGTTATAGCCCGTATCAAACAGGAGCAGGCTTCGGTGATCCTAATAGCTCCAGCGTGGCCTTGCAGAACTTGGTTTGAGGATCTAGTGAACATGTCGTAATTTTCCCCGTGGATCTTCTACTTCAGGGTCCCTTCCTCCATCCAAACTTAGTCTATCTGAAGCTGACTGCTTGGAGATTGAACGCTTAGTCTTGTCCAGACAAGGTTTTTTTGTGAAGCTTATTGAGACTATGATTCAAGCTCATAAGCCTGTTACTCGCAATATTTATTATAAGGTATGTCGTAAATACCTTCATTGGTGCAGATCTAGGGGGTTTTCTTGGAGTCAGGTGAGAATTCCCCGTATTCTGTCCTTTCTTCAGGAGGGCCTGAAAAAAGGGTTTATCAGTCAGTACCCTAAAAGGTCAGATTTCGGCTCTGTCCTTGCCAGATGTTCAATCTTTTGTCCAGGCTTTGGTTAGAATCAGGCCTGTTTTTAGGTCAATTGCTCCTCCTTGAAGTCTTAATCTTGTTCTCAGGGTTCTGCAAAAGGCTCCATTTGAGCCTATGCATTTTGTTGATATTAAGTTATTGTCCTGGAAGGTTTTGTTTGTGTTAGCAATTTCCTCTGCCGTATAGTTTCTGAGCTTTTTTAGGCTCCTCCTCATCTTATTCTTCATGCGGAGAAGGCGGTCCTCCGTTCTAAATTAGGATTCCTATCTAAGGTGGTTTCGGAATGCAATATTATCCAAGAAATTGTTGTTCCTTCATTTAGTCCTAATCCTTCCTCTAAGGAGGAGTGGTTGTTGCACAACCTGGATGTTGTATATGCTCTGAAGTTCTATTTGCAGGCTACGAAAGATTTTCATCAATCTTCTGCTCTTTATGTTGTATTCTCTGGTAAGCGGAGGGGTCAGAAGGCTACTTTTTCCACTCTCTCTACTTCTGATTGAGAAGTGTTATTCAATTGGCTTATGAGACCGCTGGACAGTAGCCTCAAGAGAAAATTACAGCTCACTCCACTAGGGCTGTCGCTTCCTCTTGGGCTTTTAAAAATGATGCTTCTATGGAACAGATTTGCAAGGTGGCCACTTGGTTATCATTGCATAGTTTTAAAAAATTTACAAATTTGATGTTTTTGCCTCCGCTTGGGAGGAAAGTTCTTCAAGCTGTGGTGCCTTCTATTTAGGCTTGTCTGTCTTGTATATCCCTCCATTCCATTCTGTGGACTCTAGCTTGGGTATTGGTTCCCACTAGTAATTGAATGGATTTGTGGACTCTCCATGCCATTGGAAAGAAAATATAATTTATGCTTACCTGATAAATTCTTTTCTTTCCTGGCTTCGAGAGTCCACGACCCGCCCTTTTTTTAAGACTGCTTTTTGTCATTTTCTAAACCTCAGGCACCTCTATTCCCTTTGTGTCTTCTTCTTTTTCCATGATTCCTCGACTGAATGACTGGGGATTGTGGGAAGTGGGAGGATACTTGAAGGTGTCCTGGGGTGTTATTTGCCTTCTAGTAATGAGTGGATTCGTGGACTCTCCATGCCAGGAAAGAAAATAATTTATCAGGTAAGCATAAATTATATTTTTCTGTGCCGTGACTCCTCACTAAATTCAAGCACCACCTGCCGCCCATGGCACAGTACTCTTCTCTCAATAAGGTGACATTTACTAAACCCATTGCTGTGCTAGTCATCTAATAATGTTCTGTATGCTAAGCACAGCTATTGGTTTAGAAGTGGAAACGTTGCCTCATTGAGTAAAGAGCGCTGTGCCGTGGGTAGCCGGAGGTGCTAACTTTAGCGAGGAGCCGCAGCACAGAAAGCGTGAGTTTAGCACCCTTTTTTTAATAAGTGATGAACGCTCGGATTTACCATCACTTTAAAAATACATTTGTATTATAGTTTTTGTTCAATAATCCCATATTAATATTCATTATGCCTGATGAGTTTCATTGTGATGAATATAGAAATGCAGATCACATAAACTTGAAAAACAATAACTCAAGACTACAACACAAAAGACAATGAGCTGAAAAAGTGTAGTATTGTAATAAAATTATAATTCAGTTTTCATATAAAAAGGAAATTCAATGGCAAAAAAGTATTCTATTAATATCAGACTTTAAGTTCCATATCAAACATAACTAAGCATGTATATTTTGAACTAAGGAACAGTAAAATCAAAATTAAACTTTCATGATTCAGATAGAACATGCAATTTTAAACAACTTTTTAATTTACTTCTGTTATCAAATTTGCTTCATTCTCTGTATATTTTCTTTTATATAATGATGATGATCCACAATCCTCCATAACATATGGAATATATTTCTCACCACTAGGAGGAGGTCAAGAACCCATGCAAGAGCTTTAAATCCCTCCTATCTCCAATCTCTAGTTTTTTTCTTGGCCTCGTAGGTGAAGGTTGAGAATAGAGGTTGTGCCAGCTACTTGCTTATGGATTTAATTGGGAGCTCAGACCTATTGTCATTCATGAAGAAGACAGAAGAGAAACTTCACAGCAACTGAATGATACAGGGACATAGGAATACCTTGTTATGTGCACGTGTATTTCCCTATGAGACTTAAGCCTTAACTACCCTCAGGCGTCTCAGGGACTTGTCCTTAGCCTCTCCCTGAGGGACTCAGGTATTTCCTACAGCAATCTTTTGTAGTAGTCGATACCTTCACTGGATGGGCTCTCTACTGGATACTGCTGCAACTGCATGGACATGGATTTGACATGCCTGGTAAGCCATTGGAGGGGGTGCTGAGTAAGGTAAGGGATTTTACACAGCACACATACAACCCGGAGGCTATTTGCAAGTACTCTGACACTGGTACAGCATAGCCAGGGGACTTAGTTTGCCCTCCTCATGACATACTTTATTCTTTTTTTCAGATCCCTTCCTGCCCTATCTTTTTTTAGGGACATAGCCAGACAAGACTAATTTTTAAAACTTTCTGGCAGCTCTGGGGAATGATTTAGGGCACTTTGTTTAAAATGAGTCCCTGTCCCTTTAAGAAAACACTGGTTAGCCAGGGGAACACGTTTTTATTTGTATTGGGGGGGGGGGTTACCTATACAGGAACTGCCATGGGGGGCATATTAATGCAGATAGGTCTGTTTAAGGGACTGTTACTTATACAAATTGGGAAATATTGGTGTCTGGGGTGTGTTTAAGCATAGTGTAGAGGGCTGTCTACTTGTCTTTGTATCTGCTATTTCTGTATGGTGTCATTTCATACTTTAAATTGTATTTTAAATTGGAACAAAATGACTCCGTCCCCAATGTTATTGCTATAGAGGAGTCAGTTTCTGAAACTCCTCTTTCTACATATGTGTGTTTATTTTGCAAAACTGTTCCAATTTGCCAGGTTAATCCAATTTTTGATAATTGTATTACCTTGCATTTTACATGAAAACCAGCCGCAACCTTCCACTTCACATAAAGAATTGTGTCCTTTACTTGTTTTTCAGGGGTAGACAACTGATTTTTTTTTTTTTTTTCTCCTGAATTTAAAAAAAAAAGCATGTAGAAAATAGAGACAAATTGTTTGGCGGCTATCCCCAAACTAAGTAAGCGTAAATCTAGTGTCTCATTAGGTAAATGTGCAAAATTCTTCCTCTCAACCTCAAATTTCTGCTGTCTTACAGAGCTCTGACTCTGAGGATGCAAATATATCTAGTTCAGATGTACAAGTGTCTAAAGCTCCACTAAAAATCCCACAGGTATTTTAGAAAGCCTGTAATGCAAAAGATTTATCACAAGATTTGGAAGGCTTATTTTCAGTTCTCTTAATGGTCAAATTTCTGCTTTTTTCACAGGAAGCTGCCAAAACTACCTGATGTTCAAACTTTTGTTCAGGCGTTATTTCGAATTAGGCCAGTTGTAAAGCCTATTTCTCCACCCTGGAATTTGAATGTAGTTCTTTCGGTATTGCAAGGTCCTCCTTTTGAACCAATGCATTTGATTGGCATCCAATTTGTGTCTGGGAAAGTTCTTTATCTATTAGCAATCTCTTTTACTAGCATTGTTTTGTGATTCTCCATTTCTCTTACATGGTGTATCCAGTCCACGGATTCATCCTTGTGGGATATTCTCAATCCCTACAGGAAGTGGCAAAGAGAGCACACAGCAGAGCTGTCCATATAGCTCCCCTCAGGCTCCGCCCCCCCCAGTCATTCTCTTTGCCGCTCTAACAAGTAGCATCTCCACGGAGGGTAAAGAGTATGTGGTGTTAGATTTGTAGTTTTTATTTCTTCAATCAAGAGTTTGTTATTTTAAAATAGTGCCGGTTTGTACTATTTACTCTGAGGCAGAAAGTGATGAAGATTTCTGCTGAGAGGAAAAAGATTTTAGCATGTTGTAACTAAAATCCATTGCTGTTCCCACACAGGACTGTTGAGTACCGGAGAACTTCAGTTGGGGGGAACAGTTTGCAGGCTTAACTACTTAAGGTATGTGTGATGAGAGCAGGATGTGATGTCACTAGTTTGTGGGCGGGGCTTAGGTCCGGTGTCTGTGTCGCAGTTAGTTTAGTACAATCAACCTGACTAGATGTGTATTGCTATGCTCTGCAATAAAATAGAGTTGTACCATCATTGCGGTGTTCTGGACTGCGCTTCTGTTCCTGATCGATTGCAATGTCAAAGTTTACCCCACCTGAGCCTTTTGACTTCTCTCAGCCTGCAGCTTGGCCCACATGGCGTCAGCGGTTTCAGCGCTTCAGGATTGCTTCCAAACTGAACAAGGAGAGTGGTGAAGTACAAGTTAATTCTCTTTTATACTCTATGGGGAAAGATGTGGAGCCAGTGTTCAATGCTTTTACTTTCCAAGAGGGGGGAAGAATTTGACTTTGATATAGTTATGGATAAACTCAGTGCCCACTTTGTGCCTAAAAGAAATGTGATTCATGAGAGAGCTTGTTTTCACAAACGTAATCAGCATGTGGGAGAATCTGTGGAGTCTTTTGTGCGCAACCTGTATGAACTAGCTGAATTCTGTGAGTTTGGTGTTGCTAAAGAAGAGCAAATCAGAGACAGAATAGTTATTGGGATTGCAGATGCTGAAGTCTCACTGAAGCTGCAGTTAGAGCCTGATTTAACATTAGATGGGGCTATTAGGATGGCCCGCCAGAGTGAACTGGTGAAAAAGCAAAGTGCTGATCTGAGGTCTGAGAGTATTGTGGATGAAGTGCAACAGTCTAGGAAAAATGCTAGTGAAAGGCACAGTGTGAGCGGTAGATCTAAAGTACTGGAAAGGCCTAGAAATGGATGGGTGCAATATGCCCGATGCACGCGGTGCTATCGTGCTCATGATCAGAGTGTTATATGCCTGGCCAGGGATAAAAGATGCAGAAAATGTAACAGAATGGGCCATTTTTAAGTGGTGTGTAGAACTGAATACATTAAGGAGATGCAGGTGGACGGTGACCAGGAGGGTCAGGAAGTGTCTTTTGTGGGGTCCGTTGTGGAACGGTCAAGCTCAAAGGAAGATTGGAAAGTTACTTTTACTGTAATGGGAGACAAAGTTGATTTTAAGATTGACACAGGAGCAGATATCACAGTAATGTCTTTTGCTGAATTTATGAAACTGCCTCGACAGCCCCAGCTGGCAAAGGTTACTACAAATGTCCATAGTCTTGGTGGCCGCATTGATTGTGCGGGGAAATTTCTTGCCAGCTGTGATTACAAGCAAAGAAAGTTCACCGAACTTTCCAAAGATATGTTTGGCGAGTTGGGCCTACTGAATTGCAAACCAGTTCGTATAGCACTTAAAAGTGACGCAGTCCCATACAGTATTTCTACTCCTCGTAGAATTCCGTTCCCGCTCATGCCTCAAGTGGAAAAGGAGCTTATGCGCATGAAGTCTATGGGGGTTATTGAAGAGGTTGTTGAAGCGACTGATTGGTGTGCCCCCATTGTTCCAGTTACAAAGAAAAACGGAAAGGTGCGCATCTGTGTGGACCTGAAAAGGTTGAATGAGGCAGTGAAGAGAGAGAGATTTGTGCTGCCGACATTAGAAGATATAGCTCCAAAGTTGACTGGGGCGAAGTTCTTTTACACATTAGACGCTTCTAGCGGCTTTTAGCAGATCCCCCTGGATCCAAAATGCCGCAAACTGACTACCTTTATCACAACGGTAGGTCGGTTCTGCTTCTGCAGACTCCCCTTTGGGATATCCTCCGCTCCTGAAATCTTTCAAAGGGAAATGAGTTCTCTCCTGAGTGACAACGTGGGCACAGCGGTCGTCATGGACGACATTCTAGTGTATGGGTTTACAGTGGAGGAGCATGATCAGCATTTGAGTTGTGTGCTACAGGCTATCAAAGAGTCTGGGCTGAAGCTGAATAAAGAAAAATGTCATTTTAGGAAAAATGAATTATGCTACTTTGAGCATATCATCAACAGGGATGGCATCAAGCCAGACCCCGAGAAAATTCGTGCTATTGAACAGATGAAAAGCCCTTCTGATGTACATGAGCTGAGACAGATATTGGGCCTTGTGAATTATGTGGGCAAGTTTCTTCCAGATTTGGCAACAGTTTTACACCCTATCACGGAGTTGCTTAAGAAAGATGTTGTCTGGGTCTGGGGACCTTCACAAGAAAAAGCTTTCCTGCATGCCAAGTCCCTGCTGGGGTCTGCCCCAGTGCTGGGGTTCTATGACCCTTCAAAAAAGACTGTGGTTAGTGCCGATGCAAGCAGTTATGGGTTGGGGGCTGCACTCCTGCAGTTGAACGGAAATAAACTACAGCCCATCGCCTACTGTTCCCGCACACTGACGTCTGCGGAGTCAAAATACGCTCAAATTGAGAAAGAGTGCCTGGCTGCAGTTTGGGCCTGTGAGCGCTTTCAGCGTTATCTAGTGGGTTTGGAGAAATTTAGTCTGGAAACTGACCACAAACCGCTAGTCCCTCTAATCAATTCTTATGACATTGACAAAACACCCTTGAGATGCCAGAGACTTTTAATGAGACTGCTCAGGTTCAATGTTCAGGCAGTGCATGTGCCGGGGAAACAGCTGGTTGTGGCAGATACACTATCCAGGCTCCCGCTGGCTGCTGCTGAAGAATCCTCCACAGAATCTGATGTGAAAGTGTATGTTGATTC
Organism: Bombina bombina; assembly: GCF_027579735.1. Lineage (NCBI taxonomy): Eukaryota > Metazoa > Chordata > Amphibia > Anura > Bombinatoridae > Bombina > Bombina bombina. The sequence goes on along the minus strand of NC_069503.1, from coordinate 827,587,658 downwards.
AGTTCTGGCCTCTAAGTCCATTTCTTCAAGGAAACTGGAAGAGATAAAGAAAGAGACATATTTGGACACAGATCTGCAAGAAGTTATAAGGTACATAAAAGAAGGCTGGCCCGAGAGCCGGGCGCCTGGATGTCTTTAAATGCTTACCAGCCAGAGAGGTCACAGCTCACGGAGCTGGAGGGGTTGGTGCTGTTCCAAGACCGCATTGTAATTCCTGTCAGCATGAGGAAGGAGATGTTAAACAGGATTCACAATGGCCACTTAGGCATTACAAAGTGCAGAGAAAGGGCAGCTACAGCTGTGTGGTGGCCTGGGATCAGCTTAGACATTGCAAATCATGTGTCTAAATGTGCCTTTTGCCGGGAACGCCGGCCTACTCAGAGAAGGGAGCCCTTGATGTCTACTCCGCTGCCTGCGGGGCCGTGGCAGAAAATAGCTGCTGATTTGTGCGAACTGCACGGGAAAAAGTTCCTTGTTGTGATCGACTACTATTCCAGGTATTTGGAGATTGCACCCCTGAATGATATCACAAGTCAGGCCGTTATCATTCGCCTGAAGAGCTTGTTCGCCCGCTGGGGCATTTCAATGGAGCTAGTGAGTGATAATGGTATGCAGTTCGCTTCTACAGAGTTCAGTGCTTTCAGCAGGGAGTATGATTTTGTACATTCCACGTCAAGTCCACATTATCCGCAGGCCAACGGAATGGCTGAAAGGGCAGTTCAAACAACAAAATTCATTCTAAAGCAATCTGAGCCATACCTAGCCCTCTTGTCATACAGGGCGACGCCCATTCAAGCCACCGGGTTTAGCCCGGCACAGCTGATGCTAGGACGCCAGATTCGCACCACTTTACCCTCAGTGGGTGTCTTCAAGCCGCCTGGCCCTGTTCCTCGGGACGAAGTCCTTAGGAGGGATGAAGAGGCCAAAAAGGGTTATCATTTCTTCTACGACAGGAGACATTCTGTCAGGCCCTTACAGGAACTGAAAGCGGGCCAAAATGTCAGAATTAAACTGGATGATGAGAAGAAATGGAAGACGCTTGCTACAGTAGTTGGCCGCTCCCCAGAACCAAGGTCTTATACAGTCCTTACGGAGGGAGGGACGGTTACACGCCGTAACCGAAGACATCTTCAGTCTGTACCTGAGAGTCTGGAACTGGATGCCTCAGTACCACCGCCGGTGGGATCCCCTGTTCTAAGAGAGGTGCCTTCCCCTCAGCAAGACCACAACGGGGATATCTTTGCCTCCAGCGGACTCTTGTTCACCATCTTCTGTATCAGAGGACAGTTCATGCAAAGTTACATCAAGCGGAAGAGTGGTGAAACTTCCGGCCCGATATAGGGACTGACTTTAGCTAGAACAGTGACCGGAAGTATGGGCAGAATAATCCCATGGTCACTGTGGACTAGGGTAGTCTACCCCGATGTCCAAGTCAGGATGCAATTTATTTGTTCATGTTTTCTAACCTATTTGTTTATATAATGTTCAAAAACAAAAATGTTGTTGTGTACTCTGTTGGTGTACCTTGTTATTTGTTATATGCAAATGTATGTTTCGCCTTTGAAAAAGGGGAAGATGTGATTAGAGCAGGATGTGATGTCACTAATTTGTGGGCGGGGCTTAGGTCTGGTGTCTGTGTCGCAGTTAGTTTAGTACAATCAACCGGACTAGATGTGTATTGCTATGCTCTGCAATAAAATAGAGTTGTACCATCATTGCGGTGTCCTGCATATGTCCTGCATCTCATGACAGTATGATCAGTCACTTTTTTTCTAACAAGACTTGGTAATGCTAGAAGACTGACAGAAATCCCCATGTGGGAAGGTAAGCCATATTCTGAGACTCGGTATAGAAGGATGGCTTAGTTAAAAGGGCTTAAATCACTGGTGGACACTGTTATGGGGAAAATCGATTATTTTTTACTATAATCTGACATTTGCACAAGTGTTTATCATGTTTGGAACACTTTTTAGGGGGTTTATACGCCTGGCATAATTTTAGACACCTAATTTGGCTTAGGAAGGCCCCACAACTCAGGAGTGAAGAGGGAGGGGGCCTAATTTTCGCGCCTCAGTTGCGCAGTTCTTTTCCAAGACAGCTTCATGCAGCTTCACATGTAGAGTCCAGAGATTGCAGGAGGACTACAGGGAGGCTTATTTTCGTTCCAAAACTAATCCCCAAGGAAGGTAGGGCCACAGCAGAGACTGTGGCATCGTGCTGTAGTGTGTTAAACCGGTGGCCAGCTTCAATTTGCTCCGGTTTGGGCAATAAGGGGTTAATTGAAACTTGGTGTGCAATCTTTTCAAAGCATTAGGATCATATGGTGTAAATTTCATAAAGATCAGATGTTTTTTGGAGATTTGGTAAAAAAAAGTGTGTGCTTTTTATTATTTAAAGGCATAGTAACATTTTTTCAAAAAGTGTATTTTTCTGTATTTGAGTGCTATCTAAGTCTGTCTAACATGTCTGAGCCTACAGATAGACCTTCTATGTGTTTAAAAGCCATGGCGGTACCCCCATTGCATTTGTGTTTAAAGTGTGCTAAGGTATCTAAACATTTTAATGACCATGCAGTGACACTTAAAAATGTAGCCCAAGATGATTCTTTGACGGAAGGTAATGAGGATAGTCCTCCTTCCTCTCCCCATGTGTCGACACCAGTTACGCCCGCGCAAGCGTTGCCTAGTACCTCTAGCGCATTGTGCCCTATTACATTACAACAATTAGCAGCAGTCATGGATAATTCCCTTGCGGCATTTCTATCCAAACTGCCAGTTTTTCCAAAAAAGCGTGATAGCTCAGTTTTAAGAACAGAGGATGAGCAATCAGAAGCTTTGGATGATTTCTGTTGTACCCTCACAACACTCTGAAGTGGCAGTGAGGGATGGTCTGTCAGAGGGAGAAATTTCTGACACAGGAAAAGTTTCTCAGCGGCAGATTCAGATTCCTTAGCGTTTAAATTTAAGCTGGAACACCTCCGCGTCCTGCTTAAGGAGGTTTTAGCTACGCTGGATGATTGTGACCACATGGTGGTCCCAGAAAAATTGTGTAAAATGGACAGGTTTTTAGAGGTCCCTGTATACACTGATGCGTTTCCGATCCCGAGGAGGGTGGCGGATATTGTGACTAGGGAGTGGGAGAGACCAGGTGTACCTTTTGTTCCCCCTCCTATCTTTAAGAAAATGTTCCCCATAAATGACCCCAGGCGGGACGCGTGGCAGACGGTCCCTAAGGTAGAGGGAGCAGTTTCAACACTTGCTAAGCGTACAACTATACCAATAGAAGACAGTTGTGCTTTTAAAGATCCTATGGATAAAACATTGGAAGGTTTGCTGAAGAAAATGTTTGTTCAGCAAGGTTTCCTTCTTCAGCCAATTGCCTGCATTATTCCTGTAACTACTGCAGCGGCTTTTTGGTTTGAGGCGCTGGAGGAGTCGCTCCAGAGGGAGACTTCATATGACGAAGTCATGGATAGAATTCATGCTCTAAAGCTGGCGAATTCTTTTATCACAGATGCCGCTTTACAATTAGCTAAGTTAGCGGCGAAAAATTCTGGTTTTGCCATTATGGCGCGAAGAGCGCTTTGGCTCAAATCATGGTCGGCTGACGTGTCGTCCAAGACAAAATTACTAAATATTCCTTTCAAGGGGAAGACCCTTTTTGGTCCCGAGTTGAAAGAAATTATCGCGGATATCACTGGGGGGAAGGGCCATGCCCTCCCGCAGGATAGACCGTTTAAGGCCAAAAACAAGGCTAATTTTCGCTCCTTTCGCAACTTCAGGAGCGGACCTGCTTCAACCTCTGCTGCCGCAAAGCAAGAGGGTAACGCTTCACAGCCCAAAGCAACCTGGAAACCCTTGCAGGGCTGGAATAAGGGTAAACAGGCTAAGAAGCCTGCGCCTGCTACCAAGACAGCATGAAGGGGTAGCCCCCCAATCCGGGACCGGATCTACTAGGGGGCAGACTTTCTCTCTTTGCTCAGGCTTGGGCAAGAGATGTTCCAGATCCCTGGGCATTAGAAATTGTGACTCAGGGGTATCTTCTAGAATTCAAGGACTCTCCCCCCGAGGGGAAGGTTCCACATTTCTCGTTTGTCTTCAGACCAGACAAAGAAACAGGCGTTCTTATGCTGTGTAGAAGATCTTTTAAAGATGGGAGTGATTCACCCAGTTCCATTTGCAGAACAAGGACTGGGATTTTACTCAAACCTGTTTGTAGTTCTCAAAAAGGAGGGAACTTTCAGGCCAATCCTGGATCTAAAAATTCTAAACAAGTTCCTCAGAGTTCCATCTTTCAAAATGGAAACCATTCGGACAATCTTCCCGATGATCCAGGAAGGTCAATATGTGACTACCGTGGATCTAAAGGATGCGTACCTACATTTCTTTCATGTAATTAGCAAGAGTCCATGAGCTAGTGACGTATGGGATATACATTCCTACCAGGAGGGGCAAAGTTTCCCAAACCTCAAAATGCCTATAAATACACCCCTCACCACACCCACAAATCAGTTTTACAAACTTTCCCTCCTATGGAGGTGGTGAAGTAAGTTTGTGCTAGATTCTACGTTGATATGCGCTCCGCAACAGGTTGGAGCCCGGTTTTCCTCTCAGCGTGCAGTGAATGTCAGAGGGATGTGAGGAGAGTATTGCCTATTTGAATGCAATGATCTCCTTCTACAGGGTCTATTTCATAGGTTCTCTGTTATCGGTCGTAGAGATTCATCTCTTACCTCCCTTTTCAGATCGACGATATACTCTTATATATATACCATTACCTCTGCTGATTTTCGTTTCAGTACTGGTTTGGCTTTCTACTACATGTAGATGAGTGTCCTGGGGTAAGTAAGTCTTATTTTCTGTGACACTCTAAGCTATGGTTGGGCGCTTTTTTTATAAAGTTCTAAATATATGTATTCAAACATTTATTTGCCTTGACTCAGGATGTTCAACATTCCTTATTTTCAGACAGTCAGTTTCATATTTGGGATAATGCATTTGAATCAATCATTTTTTCTTACCTTAAAAAATTTGACTTTTTCTCTGTGGGCTGTTAGGCTCGCGGGGGCTGAAAATGCTTCATTTTATTGCGTCATTCTTGGCGCAGACTTTTTTGGCGCAAAAAAATCTTTTCTGTTTCCGGCGTCATACGTGTCGCCGGAAGTTGCGTCATTTTTTTACGTTCTTTTGCGCCAAAAATGTCGGCGTTCCGGATGTGGCGTCATTTTTGGCGCCAAAAGCATTTAGGCGCCAAATAATGTGGGCGTCTTATTTGGCGCTAAAAAAATATGGGCGTCGCTTTTGTCTCCACATTATTTAAGTCTCATTTTTCATTGCTTCTGGTTGGAGAAGCTTGTTCTTTGGCATTTTTTTCCCATTCCTGAAACTGTCATTTAAGGAATTTGATCAATTTTGCTTTATATGATGTTTTTTCTCTTACATATTGCAAGATGTCTCATGTTGCATCTGAGTCAGAAGATACTTCAGGAAAATCGCTGCCTGGTGCTGGAACTACCAAAGCTAAGTGTATCTGCTGTAAACTTTTGGTAGCTGTTCCTCCAGCTGTTGTTTGTATTAAATGTCACGACAAACTTGTTAATGCAGAAAATATTTCCTTTAGTAAAATACCATTACCTGTTGCAGTTCCATCAACATCTAATGTTCAGAGTGTTCCTGATAACATAAGAGATTTTGTTGCTGAATCTATTAAGAAGGCTATGTCTGTTATTCCTCCTTCTAGTAAACATAAAAAGTCTTTTAAAACTTCTCTTTATCCAGATTAATTTTTAAATGAACATCATCATTCTTATTCTAATGATTCTTCTGGTTCAGAGGATTCTGTTTCAGAGGTTGATGCTGATAAATCTTCATATTTATTTAAAATGGAATTTATTCGTTCTTTACTTAAAGAAGTCCTAATTGCATTAGAAATTGAGGATTCTGGTCCTCTTGATACTAAATCTAAACGTTTAGACAAGGTCTTTAAATCTCCTGTAGTTATTCCAGAAGTTTTTCCTGTTCCTGGTGCTATTTCTGAAGTAATTTCCAGGGAATGGAATAAATTGGGTAATTCATTTGCTCCTTCTAAACGTTTTAAGCAATTATATCCTGTGCCGTCTGACAGATTAGAGTTTTGGGACATAATCCCTAAAGTTGATGGGGCTATCTCTACCCTTGCTAAACGTACTACTATTCCTACGGCAGATGGTACTTCCTTTAAGGATCCTTTAGATAGGAAAATTGAATCCTTTCTAAGAAAAGCTTATTTGTGTTCAGGTAATCTTCTTAGACCTGCTATATCTTTGGCGGATGTTGCTGCAGCTTCAACTTTTTGGTTGGAAACTTTAGCGCAACAAGTAACAGATCATGATTCTCATAACATTATTATTCTTCTTTTGGTACTTGCTCAGTCTTCACATTTAGCAGAATTTCATACAAATCGACTTTTGTTGTTTCTTCAAAATCATGGTTGGAGGATCAATTCACTAAAAAGTTTATTGATTCTTCAGACAAGGGTAACCTTTTTGGGTTTCCAGATAGATTCAGTGTCCATGACTCTGTCTTTGACAGACAAGAGACGTCTAAAATTGATTTCAGCTTGTCGAAACCTTCAGTCACAATCATTCCCTTCAGTAGCCTTATTCTGGTTTGGGCGGAATCCAGCTCCTGTCTAATCTCTGCGGTTCATATTCCAGGAATAGACAATTGGGAAGCGGCTTATCTCAGTCGCCAAACGTTGCATCCGGGCGAATGGTCTCTTCACCCAGAGGTATTTCTTCAGATTATTCAAATGTGGGAACTTCCAGAAATAGATCTGATGGCTTCTCATCTAAACAAGAAACTTCCCAGGTATCTGTCCAGATCCCGGGATCCTCAGGCGGAGGCAGTGGATGCATTATCACTTCCTTGGAAGTATCATCCTGCCTATATCTTTCCGCCTCTAGTTCTTCTTCCAAGAGTAATCTCCAAGATTCTGAAGGAATGCTCGTTTGTTCTGCTGGTAGCTCCAGCATGGCCTCACAGGTTTTGGTATTCAGATCTTGTCCGGATGGCCTCTTGCCAACCGTGGACTCTTCCGTTAAAACCAGACCTTCTGTCGCAAGGTCCTTTTTTCCATCAGGATCTCAAATCCTTAAATTTAAAGGTATGGAGATTGAACGCTTGATTCTTGGTCAAAGAGGTTTCTCTGACTCTGTGATTAATACTATGTTACAGGCTTGTAAATCTGTATCTAGAGAGATATATTATAGAGTCTGGAAGACTTATATTTCTTGGTGTCTTTCTCATCATTTTTCCTGGCATTCTTTTAGAATTCCGAGAATTTTACAGTTTCTTCAGGATGGTTTGGATAAAGGTTTGTCCGCAAGTTCCTTGAAAGGTCAAATCTCTGCTCTTTCTTTTCTTTTTCACAGAAAGATTGCTAATCTTCCTGATATTCATTGTTTTGTACAAGCCTTGGTTCGTATAAAACCTGTCATTAAGTCAATTTCTCCTCCTTGGAGTTTGAATTTGGTTCTGGGGGCTCTTCAAGCTCCTCCGTTTGCATTCATTGGACATTAAATTACTTTCTTGGAAAGTTTTGTTCCTTTTGGCCATCTCTTCTGCCAGAAGAGTCTCTGAATTGTCTGCTCTTTCTTGTGAGTCTCCTTTTCTGATTTTTCATCAGGATAAGGCAGTGTTGCGAACTTCTTTTGAATTTTTACCTAAGGTTGTGAATTCCAACAACATTAGTAGAGAAATTGTAGTTCCTTCATTATGCCCTAATCCTAAGAATTCTAAGGAGAAATCATTGCATTCTTTGGATGTTGTTAGAGCTTTGAAATATTATGTTGAAGCTACTAAGACTTTCCGAAAGACTTCTAGTCTATTTGTCATCTTTTCCGGTTCTAGAAAAGGCCAGAAAGCTTCTGCCATTTCTTTGGCATCTTGGTTGAAATCTTTAATTCATCATGCCTATGTTGAGTCGGGTAAAACTCCGCCTCAGAGGATTACAGCTCATTCTACTAGGTCAGTTTCTACTTCCTGGGCGTTTAGGAATGAAGCTTCGGTTGATCAGATTTGCAAAGCAGCAACTTGGTCTTCTTTGCATACTTTTACTAAATTCTACCATTTTGATGTGTTTTCTTCTTCTGAAGCAGTTTTTGGTAGAAAAGTACTTCAGGCAGCTGTTTCAGTTTGAATCTTCTGCTTATGTTTTCATTTAAACTTTATTTTGGGTGTGGATTATTTTCAGCAGGAATTGGCTGTCTTTATTTTATCCCTCCCTCTCTAGTGACTCTTGCGTGGAAAGATCCACATCTTGGGTAGTCATTATCCCATACGTCACTAGCTCATGGACTCTTGCTAATTACATGAAAGAAAACATAATTTATGTAAGAACTTACCTGATAAATTCATTTCTTTCATATTAGCAAGAGTCCATGAGGCCCACCCTTTTTTGTGGTGGTTATGATTTTTTTGTATAAAGCACAATTATTCCAATTCCTTATTTTTTATGCTTTCGCACTTTTTTCTTATCACCCCACTTCTTGGCTATTCGTTAAACTGATTTGTGGGTGTGGTGAGGGGTGTATTTATAGGCATTTTGAGGTTTGGGAAACTTTGCCCCTACTGGTAGGAATGTATATCCCATACGTCACTAGCTCATGGACTCTTGCTAATATGAAAGAAATGAATTTATCAGGTAAGTTCTTACATAAATTATGTTATTCCTATCCACAAAGATCATCATCAGTTCCTAAGGTTCGCCTTTCTGGACACGCATTACCAGTTCGTGGCCCTTCCTTTCGGGTTGGCCACCGCTCCCAGAATTTTCACAAAGGTGCTGGGGTCCCTTCTAGCGGTTCTAAGACCGCGGGGCATCGCAGTAGCTCCTTACCTAGACGACATCTTAATTCAGGCGTCGTCTTTCCACAGAGCCAAGACTCATACGGACATTGTTCTGGCCTTTCTAAGGTCTCACGGGTGGAAGGTGAACGTCGAAAAAAGTTCTCTGTCCCCGCTCACAAGGGTTCCCTTCCTGGGAACACTAATAGACTCAGTAGAAATGAAAATCTTTCTGACAGAGGTCAGGAAGTCAAAACTTTTGAATACTTGCCGAGTTCTTCATTCCATTCCTCTGCCTTCTGTGGCTCAGTGCATGGAGGTAATTGGTTTAATGGTTGCGGCAATGGACGTAGTCTCTTTTGCCCGCATTCATCTAAGACCACTGCAACTGTGCATGCTCAAACAGTGGAATGGGGATTATGCAGATTTGTCTCCTCAAATACAAATGGACCAGAAAACCAGAGACTCTCTTCTCTGGTGGTTGTCTCAGGATCACCTGTCTCAGGGAATGAGTTTCCGCAGACCGGAGTGGATCATTGTCACGACCAATGCCAGTCTGTTAGGCTGGGGTGCGGTCTGGGACTCCCTGAAAGCTCAGGGTCTATGGTCTCGGGAAGAATCTCTTCTCCCGATAAATATTTTGGAACTGAGAGCGATATTCAATACGCTCCAGGCATGGCCTCAAATAGCGGAGGCCAAATTCATCAGATTTCAGTGGGACAATATCACGACTGTAGCGTACATCAATCATCAGGGAGGAACAAAGAGTTCCCTAGCGATGAAGGAAGTAACCAAGATCATCAAATGGGCGGAGGATCACTCCTGCCATCTATCTGCAATTCACATCCCAGGAGTAGACAACTGGGAGGCGGATTTTCTGAGTCGTCAGACTTTCCATCCGGGGGAGTGGAAACTCCACCCGGAGCTGACCCAGCTATGGGGCATTCCAGAATTGGATCTGATGGCGTCCCATCAGAACACCAAACTTCCCCTTTACGGATCCAGATCCAGGGATCCCAAGGCGGCATTGATAGATGCTTTAGTAGCGCCTTGGTCTTTCAGTCTAGCTTATGTCTTTCCACCGTTTCCTCTTCTCCCTCGGCTAGTAGCCAGAATCAAACAGGAGAAGGCTTTGGTAATTCTAATAGCGCCTGCGTGGCCACGCAGGACTTGGTATGCAGACCTAGTGGACATGTCATCGGCTCCACCATGGAAACTGCCATCGAGGCAGGATCTTCTAATTCAAGGTCCATTCAAGCATCCAAATCTAGTTTCTCTGCAACTGACTGCTTGGAGATTGAATTCTTAATTCTAGCTAAGCGTGGGTTCTCTGAATCAGTTATAGATACTCTGATCCAGACCAGAAAGCCTGTCACCAGGAAAATTTTCCATAAGATATGGCAGAAATATCTTTGTTGGTGTGAATCCAAGGGTTACTCGTGGAGTAAGGTTAGGATTCCAAGGATATTGTCTTTTCTCCAAGAAGGATTGGCGAAAGGTTTGTCAGCTAGTTCCTTAAAGGGACAGATATCTGCTCTGTCTATCCTGTTACGCAAGCGTCTGGCAGCTGTACCAGACGTTCAGGCGTTTTCACAGGCCCTAGTTAGAATCAAGCCTGTTTACAAACCTGTGGCTCCTCCATGGAGTCTAAATTTAGTTCTTTCAGTTCTTCAAGGGGTTCCGTTTGAACCTTTGCATTCCATAGATATTAAGTTATTATCTTGAAAAGTTTTGTTTTTGGTAGCTATTTCTTCTCCTCGAAGAGTTTCTGAATTGTCTGCTTTGCAGTGTAATTCACCCTATCTGGTGTTCCATGCAGATAAGGTTGTTTTGCGTACCAAACCTGGTTTCCTTCCAAAAGTGGTTTCTAATAAGAATATTAACCAGGAAATTATTGTTCCTTCTCTGTGCCCTAATCCAGTTTCTAAGAAGGAACGACTGTTACACAATCTTGATGTGGTTCGTGCTTTAAAATTCTATTTAAAGGCAACTAAAGATTTCAGACAAACATCATCTTTGTTTGTTGTCTATTCTGGTAAGAGAAGAGGTCAGAAAACAACTGCTACCTCTCTTTCCTTCTGGCTGAAAAGCATCATCCGATTGGCTTATGAGACTGCTGGACAGCAGCCTCCTGAAAGAATTACAGCTCATTCCACTAGAGCTGTGGCTTCCACATGGGCTTTCAAGAATGAGGCTTCTGTTGAACAGATTTGTAAGGCAGCGACTTGGTCTTCACTGCATACATTTGTCAAATTTTACAAATTTAATACTTTTACTTCTTTGGAGGCTATTTTTGGGAGAAAGGTTTTGCAAGCAGTGGTGCCTTCCGTTTAGGTTACCTGACTTGTTCCCTCCCTTCATCCGTGTCCTAAAGCTTTGGTATTGGTATCCCACAAGTAAGGATGAATCCGTGGACTGGATACACCATTTAAGAGAAAGCAGAATTTATGCTTACCTGATAAATTACTTTCTCTTACGGTGTATCCAGTCCACGGCCCGCCCTGGCAATTAAGTCAGGTTCAAATTTAATTTTGTAAAACTACAGTCACCACTGCACCCTATGGTTTCTCCTTTTTCTCCTAACCGTCGGTCGAATAACTGGGGGGGCGGAGCCTGAGGGGAGCTATATGGACAGCTCTGCTGTGTGCTCTCTTTGCCACTTCCTGTAGGGATTGAGAATATCAAGTAAGGATGAATCCATGGACTGGATACACCGTAAGAGAAAGTAATTTATCAGGTAAGCATAAATTCTGTTTTTTAATTATTCACAAGGATAAGGCTGTACTTCATACCAAATATGATTTCCTTCCTAAGGTAGTTTCTACAGAAAATATCAGGAAATTGTTGTCCCTTCTTTGTGTCCAGATCATGCTTAACTCTAAGGAGCTGCTGTTACATAATCTTGATGTAGTCAGGGCATTGAAATTCTATCTGCAGGCTGCTAAAGATTTAAGACAAACTTCTAGTTTGTTTATTCATTATTTTGAATCTCCTAAGCGTATTACAGCTCATTCTACAAGAGCAGTGGCAACATTGTGGGCTTTTAAAAATGATGCTTCTTTGGAACATATTTGCAAAGCTGCCACATGGTCTTCTCTGCATACTTTTTCCAACTGTTATCATTTTGATGTTTTTGCTTCTGTGCAAGAACCTTTTAAAAGGAAAGTCCTTCAGGCTTCAGTGTCAGCTAATGTAATAATTCCCATCAGGTTGTGAGATGAGGTAGTTATGGTCACAACTGCAGTAATTGGCAAACAACATGAATTGTTAATATGTTTTTGTATATAAGTAACTATCCCTTTAATTAGATTCTTTATTGGCTATGTAATTTGTTAATTTGTTGCTGTGTGATAATTTACTAAACAGAATATTATTAATGCTTAGCAAAGAAGGTTAGTGGGTTAACATAGAGGAACAAACACAGGGGAAATCAGTAAAGTTTGTTAATGGTGTTTAGGGAGGAATTACACAACTATTCACTATGCGCTCTCACATCTCACAGTACTTGCTATAGCTGTAAGAGTGTGCATCCGACTACAGCAGCAAGTGTTCAGCATGTTAGGGACATACAGTTTGTCAGGTACCAGAGCATTAGCGGGGCTGATCCAGAATCAGGGCAAGAACTTGCCAAACTGATGTGGATTTAATCCTGGTAGCACGGGCTGGATAGTACAATAGCGTCCGTGATCAGTTGATGCCTCTCTAAGATTGTGGTTTACATGGCAAGCCCTTCCGTCTGGCTGTTGGAGCAGCACTTAGGTAGTAGTGTCTGAACAGCTAAGGAGGAAGAGGACCGTTGGTTGATTCAGAGCTTGCTGTTTTGTAAGGAATCCAGAACGGTTTCAGTTAGGCTAGTGAAGTCCCATGAATACAAATCTCTGTGAATTAGAAAGTAAATTAGGAACACAAAAGAAGTTTGTTTAACTTCCCAAAATGCTTTAGTCCAGGAATTGGCTAGGTGATAGAACTCTGCTAACGTTTAGGAGTAATTCAAATTACCAAGCAGAGAATGATAGGGTGAGCAGTGTTTTATGGGCTGAAAAACTAAAAAGGAAACCTCCCCTTATTAAAGGAGAAGCAAACATGACAGCTAAATAGGAAATGCCAAAAAAAATGTCCCACCCTTGCCCGTAAAATAGACCAACTGCTTGGTTATTTATCCTATATGTTATGAAGGACTGTGGACTATCATAATTTTCCAAACAAAATGATAGTTTAGGCTTATTGGCTAAATTCTTTTCTTTCAGAATCATGATTGTCCACAGGCCCCATCTGTTTAGTTTTTTGGGCAATAGTTCTATTGACACCTCTACAGACCCTGCTTTTTCTTTCCTACCTTATTCTTCCCTATTTTCTCCTCAGCTATGCGTAAAACTAGAGAGAGATGGGAGAGATTTAAAGCTCTTGTATCAGTTCTTGACCTCCACCTATTGGTGAGAAATATATCCCATATGTTATGTAGGATTGTAGACCATCATCATTCCAAAAGAAAATAATTTATCAGGTAAACATAAATAATATTTTATTGAAGAGTAAAGCTAGGTAGGCTCATAAGAGCTCAGGAGTGTGCATGTCTTTAGTACTCTATGGCAGCAGTGTTTTGCAACATTGTATAACAAAGCTACAAATAATGAGCCACATTACGAGTGGAGCGATATCTTAACGTGCTCCATAAAGGGGCAAATTTGACCTTTTACGGTGCACGTTAAATAACCAGCAATTATAAGTGGCTGATTAATGTGACCGCAAGCTCACATTTTCACTTTGCGCTAAGCGCAATTAACCAGAGGTCAAACCTCTGGTTAAAAATAAAAAGTTGTCCCAATTGCTCCCAAAATAAAGAGGACAGTACATTAACTTGGAATACAATATTTTATTTTTTAGCTGCACACATCATTTAAGGGGTTAAAGTGAGTAGATGTGCCTTTACATTTAGATCGGGGACTGTGTTTTCTCTATAAAAATATATGTATATGCTTATATATTTGTGTTAATATGTGTATATATACATATAAACACATAAATATATATGTATATAAGCATATATATATATATATATATAGTAGCCCAAAAAGAAGTGCACTCTCAGGTCTTTCACAACATAGTTACTTTATTTGTGTAACGTTTTCGGAGGTCTTGCCTCCTTCATCATGCTGATGGAGGCAAGACCTCCGAAAACGTTACACAAATAAAGTAACTTTGTTGTGAAAGACCTGAAGGTGCACTTCTTTTTGGGCTACTATTTTATTGCAAAGTTGCACCCAGGCGGTTTCCCAATTGAGGGCAAGATCTGGTATTTGGATATATATATATATATATATATATATATATATATATATATATATAGTCAAAGAAGAGAAAGGTTCACACAACTGCTAAACGATAAGGCAAACACTCTAAATTAAATACCTCTGGCCCCTGCTGTATCCACTATGTCCCAAAACACTGGTACTAAACCACTGAAAGTCTTACTCAGAACATAGCCATCGTCACCGGTGCCTTGTATAAATTATGCGGTATCAGAATGGGACCGTACAGGACAGCCCGTGCCCAACACAGCCTTAGCTGCGCCCACTCACCGCTACCTTCGTGTCTCCTTCGACTCGATGTCACCGGGATTACTTGGCCGTCTATTCAGTCAGTGGCGTTCCACAAGACGCTTGGAAGCGCGTCCGCCCACCTGATCGCCAGCAGCCAATCAGCGCCCGTCTCGAACACAACCAGGCGATTACAAACCAGGGTAGAAAGTTCCATTGCGGGGCACAGAGTTTAGAGTGTGCGAGCTTCCCTTCGCTCACGGAAATCCTAGAAATGTGTAAACTTGAAAGAATGAGAGTATCCAGAGCGAAGTAAAAACTTGAAATCCTTTATTATAATCCACTTGTGGTAAAAAACATGGAAGCACCATAAGCACTTAAAAAGAAAACACACGTAAGCAACAGGCTGACATGTTTCGGCCTCTCATTCTTTCAAGTTTATATATATATATATATATATATATATATATATATATATATATATATATATATATATATATATCTTCATATTGGATAAGCACACTGTGACTCTCTTAAATCCCTAGTCTTATTAAGGTGTTATAATGAATCATGAAGACACAGCATATTCTTTTGCATATTTTAATTCAACGTTTCGGCCCACTTGTGGGTCTTTGTCAAGGTTAGCCGTAATCTTTGTATTAAAATATGCAGAAAGAATATGCTGTCTTCATGATTCATTATATAAGCATATACATATAAATGTATTTGTTGCTGCGCGATTTGCCCCCTGTGCTGTGCTAGGTGGTTTGCCGTGGCTGCCGGCATGAAAACAAGGCCTATGGAAGCATGCTCTCGTAAACGCTTGGCCTTCGGCAATGCGAACATGCGCACCTGTAATACCATCGCACATTTACATGCAATGGTATTACTGACTGGAGAGCAAATATCGAGTTCACGTGAGCACAATATTGCGCTCCACTCGTAATCTGGCCCAATCTTGAAAATCACTGCTGCCATAGAGTACTAAAGACACGTGCACACTCCTGAGCTCTTTTGAGCCTACCTAGTTTTACTCTTCAATAAAAGATACTAAGAGAATGAAGCAAACTTGATAACAGAAGTAAATTGGAAAGTTGTTTTAAATTGCATGCTCTATCTGTATTATGAAAGTTTAGTTCTGACTTTACTGTCTATTTAAACTCCCACCACCCTCTTGGGAGATTTGAAATTACATAACATATAACGTTGTTTGGCATCAATTACACCACTAGTGACCTCACCTCACCAGTGATTTAATTGATGAAGTCATCAATTAATGTCATTTGTTATTTCATAGATTATTTCAATGCAAAACTCCCAAATGGAGTTAAGGGAGTTTGTCTGCAAAGTTGCCATGCTTTTTAATTTTGGATCTTAAACTCTGGCATTAGATCTTTGAACACTGGACATATTCTAAGGCTTGAAAGAATGTCATGTCAGGATTAGGCTTGGAAATAACTGACTGTAGGAACGTCCAAAATTTGCATGAATAGTTATTGCATTTGAAGAAAATTCTTGTCTACATGCATGCAATGCACAAAGGTAGAAGACACTTTATTTGAAAACATTTTTACCCTTGAGAAACATGGATTTAGTTATCATACTGTCAGCGCAAGCACTTAGACCTGGGTAAAAAAAAAAATATACTCGGATAGAAAATCAGAAATCTTACCAGAAGAACTAGATCTAAGAATCAAGTCCTCTTAGGCAAGGCAAACACCAGAATAGACACCATTTGTTTGTTCTACCCTAATGACTTCTGAGTGTGTTTAAATCTCACTGCACAATGGACTATTATACAATAAAATAAATATATGTTTATAATAAGTAAATTCTTGTTTTTGACTTTAATTTTGACTGTTGGTATATTTTATAGGATGAATATAACAATCATGCAGGGGCTAATCTTAATGGAAAAATCATTACAAAGATTGTATGCTTAGCAGAAGATAATACAGAAATACCACAGTTTCAGTCTAATCCTGCTACAGTTGAATTCCCGTTTATCAATGGAATGGCTGAAATTAATGTGAGTATGCTTTTAAAGGGTAACACATTTTTATATGCAAAACATGGAAGAGAACTGCACTCTCAGACTAGACTGGGTACACATCCCATGACCCTGCAACATATTTATGTTGTTCTGGGTGCTCAATGGCACTCACAGGAAGCTGTGCTGTCCCCAGAGTCACTGGCAGTTAACCCCAGAAGGCCCATAGGGAAAATTACAAAACAAATTAATACAACACACAGAGAAAGTCCAGCACTCACAAGCTCTCAGCTAAGATTAAAAGCAAAAATGGAAGGGTTAGTTACCGCATCTGGCCAAATGGGACAAGCCCAGGTACCACGTCAAGGTCCCTTCCAAAACCTGGGTCCCTAAACCAGCCAAACAATGTAAGCTCTCAATCAAACAAACTGGGAACAAGTGAAGGGTGCACAGGCTTATGTAATCACCCTAGACATATACAAAACACGGAAGGGGACTGCACTCTCAGACTGGACTGGGTACACATCCTATGGCCCTGCAACATGCTCAGAAGCTGTGCTGTCCCTTGACCCTGCAACATGCTCAGAAGCTGTGCTGTCCTCAGAGTCACAGACAGTTAACCCCAGACTGGTCTGGGTGCAAGGCCCATAGTGAAAATTACATATCAAATTCCCTTCCATTTTTGCTTTTAATCTTAGCTGAGAGCTTGTAAGTGAGTGCTGGACTTTCTCTGTGTGTTGTACTAATTTTAATATGCAAACACAAAGTAGTTTTGTAGACATCCTCAGTGACTTGAAATGCTGACATTTGGAAGGGACACTAAACACTAAATACATTTCATGCACCCTCCTCTTATCATGGGTGTATGGAATAAGATCGCTGTCAAAAAGGCAAGTTTGTGTGATTCTTTATCATTGTACATAAATTGTGACAAATACAGTTTTTAGGGGGGGGGGGGGGGGGTTGGAAATACATTTTTTTTTTACAAAACAAATCTTTAATTAAAAACACAGTTCCTTTTTTTTTGGAAGTACAATCTTCTTTTTTTGAAAATACAATACAATTTTGTCTTTTGGAAGTACTTTTCTTTTTTTAACCTCTTAATGACCCGCAAAAATAGTCACTAAGTAAGAAGGGAAGTACCTAGTATGTCCTCGATATTGAGGCATTTCATTGTGCAATACCTGCCATAGAGTAACCAATGCAGAGAAGGTCACTGTGGCCCTCTCTGCACTGGGCAGCGGTGGTGCCAGTCGTTGGTGGTGTGGGAGGTTTAGGAGGGAGCCGGGTGGGCGGCCCATCGCTGCCGGGGTGTGGGAGCGGGTGGGACCTTTAAGCTGCAGAAACTTTGTTATTAGAGCGGCAGTGAGTGGGAAGGAGGGGGCACTTATAGTGGAGGGGTATTAGAGGGTGGAAAAATCGATCTGCAAGGGTAATGAGGGGGGTAGCTACACTACAGAAAAAGCAGTTTTCCTTCTTAATACGGGGAGAGTCAACAGCTGCATTCATTACTTTAGTGAAATTCAGAACCTGGCCACCAGGAGGAAGCAAATACACCCCAGCCAAAGGCTCAAATACTTCCCCCACTTCCCTCATCCCCCAGTCATTCTTTGCATTTTGTCACAGGAGGATGGCAGAGAAGTGTCGGAAGAATTACGGAGTTGTTCCTTATGGAGGGTAGTACTCTTCGAGATGGGACTGGAGTTTTTAGTAGTCTTGTCAGCCTCTTAGTGAGAGCATTGATGAAGGTTAGAGACAGGAGATGCAGGGAGAGTCTTTCTGCAAAACCATCCCGACTCATATTAACAGCTCCATAAGCAATCAGCGTTGACAAGTTTCGCTGCCTGCTTTCTGTACTCAAGTCCATGTCAGAAGCACTGCTTCTATCTGTCAAACTTTGAGGACCGTGTTGCTCTTCCACGGCATAGATTCCGGTAAGATCGTTTCAATTTTTTACTTGCATGTTAACATAAAATAAGAAGACAGGGTCTCAGTTGGACTCCTTTATCTTTATGGAATCAAGGGTTAATATCTCCTGAGGGGGATTTTTGAACAGTGGGGACTTTTATTTATGTTTGTTATGTGATTCTGACTGCTCTGGTGTAGGAGACGTTTAGTCGTTTAGGGCTCGTAGGCTATTACAGAACGTACATGTTAATTTTCTTGCTGCACAGTTTTATTACACTGGTGCACTTTTCCTTAGCGAGAGTGATCTTGCACATTGCACCATGTGACCGGGTGTGGTCAAGTTTTTATTTTGTTTTTCCATTTCCGTACTCCTGATCGAGCGTCTGCGGGGAGATCTGTTTCTCTACCTGTCTGGGTCATAGGAGGTGGTGAGTGCCCCAGCCATTGGCGGTGTATGGTGCCTGTTGTTTTTGTCCATAAGCTACTTGGTCGCGTTATGGAGGATTCTGATATGTGAGGGGGGTTCCTCTGAGTCAGATTTTGATACTTGTGTATATTGTGAGGAGGCCCGGGTAAACCAGCCCTCTTAATTATGTTCTGTATGCCGCCATAGGGTGTTCTCCTCTTCCAATGTTCAGAGGTTAGAGAATGCTGAGCTATCCGACTCTGAGGATTCAGCATCCTGTGAATTTTTTTCTCCTACATTGGTGTATCCGGTCCACGGCTTCATCCTTACTTGTGGGATATTCTCTATCCCTACAGGAAGTGGCAAAGAGAGCACACAGCAGAGCTGTCCATATAGCTCCCCTCAGGCTCCGCCCCCCCAGTCATTCTCTTTGCCGCTCTAACTAGTAGCATCTCCACGGGGGTGGTAAAGAGTATGTGGTGTTAGTTGTAGTTTTTTATTTCTTCTATCAAGAGTTTGTTATTTTAAAATAGTACCGGCTTGTACTATTTACAATGATGAAGATTTCTGCTGAGAGGAATATGATTTTAGCACCAGTAACTAAAATCCATTGCTGTTCCCACGCAGGACTGTTGAATACCAGAGAACATCAGTTGGGGGGAGCAGTTTGCAGGCTTAACTGCTTCAGGTATAATCAGTCATTTTTCTAACAAGACCATATAATGCTAGAAGACTGTCAGAAATTCCCTCTGGGATAGGTAAGCCATTTTTCTTAGATTCTGTATAAAATGATGGCTTATATTAAGGGCTCTATGCTGGTTGACACTATTGTGGGCTTAATCGATTGCTTTTTCACTATAAATAAGGTGTTTTTTCAGACTTTAAAACACTTTTGGGGTTTAATTTGCGCCTGGCACTTATTTGGACACCTAATCTAGTCAGAAAGGCCCCTCCACTCTGGAATGAAGAGGGAGGAGGCCTCATTTTCGCGCCTCAATTGCGCAGTTGTTTTGAGTAGGTAATTCATGCAGCTTCACGTGGGGAGTCCAGAGGCATCAGAAAAGACTTCAGAGAGGCTTATTTCCTACTTAAATAATCCCTAAGGAAGGTAAAGGCCACAGTAGAAGCTGTGGCATAGTACTGTAGTGTTTTTAACCGGTTAACTGCTGTTATTAGCTCCGGTTTGGGCATTAAGGGGTTAATTGGTCTGAAAATGAGTGTGCAATCTTTTCAAAGCATTAAGACACTGTGGTGAAAATTTCATCAAAATTGGATGTTTATTTGATGATTTTTTGATGTTTCAGTAATAAAGTGTGCACTTTTATTATTTAAAGACACAGTAACGTTTTTGTCAAAAATAATTTTTATTGCATTGAAGTTCTGTTTAAGTCTGTCAAACATGTCTGACCCTTCAGATAGCCTATGTTCTGTGTGTTCAAAGGCCAAGGTGGTTCCCCCATTAAATTTATGTGTGAAGTGTGCCATAGCGTCCAAACAGCTTAAGGACCGTACAATCACGCTTAAAGATATAGCCCAAGATGATTCTTTAGCTGAAGGTAGTGAGGATAGCCCGCTATCCCCTCCTTCTGTGTCAACACCAGCTATGCCCGCGCAAGCGATGCCCAGTACATCTAGCGCACCAATTGCTATTACTATGCAACAGTTAGCGGCAGTAATGGATAATTCTCCCGCAGCATTTTTATCCAAACTGCCAGCTTTTCCTAGGAAGGGTGATTGCTCAGTTTTAAATACAGAAAATGAGCAAGCAGACGCAGAGGATAATTTATCTGTAGTGCCCTCACATCAATCTGACTTGGCGGTGAGGGGAGGGCCTGTCTGAGGGAGAAATTTCTGACACAGGAAAAGTTTCTCAGCAGGCAGAGCCTGATACCATAGCATTTAAATTTAAGCTAGAACACCTCCGCGCCCTACTTAAGGAGGTCCTAGCTACACTTGATGATTGTGACCCTTTGGTGGTCCCAGAAAAATTGTGTAAAATGGACAAATTCTTAGAGGTCCCAGTACACACTGATGCGTTTCCGATACCTAAGAGGGTGGCGGATATCGTGACTAAGGAGTGGGAGAAGCCAGGTGTACCTTTTGTTCCCCCTCCTATATTTAAGAAAATGTTCCCAATTGTTGACCCCAGAAGGGACGCGTGGCAGACGGTCCCTAAGGTAGAGGGGGCAGTTTCAACTCTAGCTAAGCGCACGACTATACCAAAAGAAGACAGTTGCGCTTTCAAAGACCCTATGGATAAAAAATTAGAAGGTTTACTTAAGAACATTTTTGTTCAACAGGGTTTTCTTCTTCAACCAATTTTTTGCATTATTCCTGTAACCACTGCAGTGGCTTTTTGGTTTGAGGAACTAGAAAACTCGCTCCAGAAGGAGACTTCTTATGATGAAGTCATGGACAGAATTCACGCCCTGAAGTTGGCTAATTCTTTCATTACAGATGCCGCTTTGCAGTTAGCTAAATTAGCGGCGAAAAATTCTGGTTTCGCTATCGTGGCGCGCATAGTGCTTTGGTTAAAATCTTGGTCGGCGTATGTGTCGTCCAAAACAAAATTGCTTAATATTCCTTTCAAGGGTAAGACCCTATTCGGGCCAGAGTTGAAATAAATTATTTCAGATATCACTGGGGGAAAGGGCCATGCCCTTCCACAGGATAGACCTTTCAAGGCTAAAAATAAGTCTAATTTTCGTTCCTTTCGCAATTTCAGGAATGGACCGACTTCTACCTCTACAGCCACTAGGCAAGAGGGTAACGCACCCCAGCCCAAACCAGCATGGAAACCATTGCAAGGCTGGAACAAGGGTAAACAGGCCAAGAAGCCTGCTGCTGCTACCAAGACAGCATGAAGGGGTAGCCCCGATCCGGGACCGGATCTTGTAGGGGGCAGACTTTCTCTCTTTGCTCAGGCTTGGGCAAGAGATGTTCCGGACCCCTGGGCACTAGAAATTGTCTCTCAGGGGTATCTTCTAGAATTCAAGGACCTTCCTCCAAGGGGAAGGTTCCACATTTCTCGCTTATCTTTAGACCAGATAAAGAGACAGGCATTCTTACATTGCGTAGAAGACCTTTTAAAAATGGGAGTGATACACCCAGTTCCAACAGCAGAACAAGGACTGGGATTTTACTCAAACCTGTTTGTAGTTCCCATAAAGGAAGGAACTTTCAGGCCAATTCTGGACTTAAAAATCCTAAACAAATTCCTCAGAATTCCATCATTCAAAATGGAAACCATTCGGACAATTTTACCAATGATCCAGGAGGGTCAATATATGACTACCGTGGACTTAAAGGATGCGTACCTGCATATTCCTATCCACAAAGATCACCATCAGTTCCTGAGGTTCGCCTTTCTGGACAAGCATTACCAGTTCGTGGCTCTTCCCTTCAGATTGGCCACTGCTCCCAGAATTTTCACAAAGGTGTTAGGGTCCCTTCTAGCGGTGCTAAGGCCAAGGGGCATTGCAGTAGCACCTTACCTAGACGACATTTTAATACAAGTGTCGTCCTTTCACAAAGCAAAGGCTCATACGGACATTGTTCTAGCCTTTCTAAGGTCTCACGGGTGGAAGGTGAACATAGAAAAAAGTTCTCTGTCCCCGTTCACAAGGGTTCCCTTCCTGGGAACAATAATAGACTCGGTAGAAATGAAGATCTTTCTGACAGAGGTCAGGAAGTTAAAACTTTTGAACACTTGTCAAGTTCTTCAATCCATTCCTCAACCCTCCATAGCTCAGTGCATGGAGGTAATAGGACTAATGGTTGCGGCAATGGACGTGGTTCCCTTTGCTCAAATTCATTTAAGACCATTGCAACTGTGCATGCTCAAACAGTGGAATGGGGATTATGCAGATTTGTCTCCCCAGATTCAAATGGACCAGAAAACCAGAGACTCACTCCTCTGGTGGTTGTCTCTGGATCACCTGTCTCAGGGAATGAGTTTCCGCAGACCGGAGTGGATCATTTTCATGACCGACCCAAGCCTCTTAGGCTGGGGCACAGTCTGGGAGTCCCTGAAGGCTCAGGGTCTATGGTCTCGGGAAGAATCTCTTCTCCCGATAAACATTTTGGAATTGAGAGCGATATTCAATGGGCTCCAGGCATGGCCTCAACTAGCGGAGGCCAAATTCATCAGATTTCAGTCGGACAACATGACAACTGTAGCGTACATCAATCATCAGGGGGGAACAAAGAGTTCCCTGGCGATGAGGGAGGTATCCAAGATCATCAAATGGGCAGAGGATCACTCCTGCCATCTATCAGCAATTCACATCTCAGGAGTGGACAACTGGGAAGCGGATTATCTGAGTCGTCAGACTTTCCATCCGGGGGAGTGGGAACTTCACCCGGAGGTTTTTGCCCAGTTAACTCAACTATGGGGCATTCCAGATCTGGATCTGATGGCGTCACGTCAGAACTCCAAAGTTCCACGTTACGGGTCCAGTTCCAGGGATCCCAAGGCGACATTGGTAGATGCCTTAGTAGCGCCTTGGTCATTTAATCTAGCTTATGTCTTTCCACTGTTTCCCCTTCTCCCCCGGCTAGTAGCCAGGATCAAACAGGAGAAGGCTTCTGTAATTCTAATAGCTCCTGCGTGGCCACGCAGGACTTGGTATGCAGACCTGGCGAATATGTCATCGGTTCCACCATGGAAGCTACCTTTGAGGCAGGACCTTCTAATTCAAGGTCCATTCGAACATCCAAACCTAGTTGCTCTGCAACTGACTCCTTGGAGATTGAACGCTTGATTCTAGCTAAGCGTGGGTTTTCGGAATCAGTTATAGATACTCTGATCCAGGCTAGAAAGCCTGTCACCAGGAAAATTTACCATAAGATATGGCGGAAATATCTTTGTTGGTGCGAATCCAAGGGTTACTCATGGAGTAAGATTAGGATTCCAAGGATACTATCTTTTCTCCAAGAAGGATTGGAGAAAGGTCTGTCAGCTAGTTCCTTAAAAGGACAGATATCTGCTCTGTCTGTTTTGTTACACAAGCGTCTGGCAGCCATGCCAGATATTCAGGCGTTTGTACAGGCTTTAGTCAGAATCAAGCCTGTCTACAGACCTGTGGCTCCTCCATGGAGTCTAAATTTAGTTCTTTCAGTTCTTCAAGGGGTTCCGTTTGAACCTCTACATTCCATAGATATTAAGTTACTATCTTGGAAAGTTTTGTTTTTAGTAGCTATTTCTTCTGCTAGAAGAGTTTCTGAATTGTCTGCTTTGCAGTGTAATTCACCCTATCTGGTGTTTCATACAGATAAGGTCGTTTTACGTACCAAACCTGGTTTTCTTCCAAAAGTGGTTTCCAATAAGAATATTAACCAGGAAATAGTTGTTCCTTCTCTGTGTCCTAATCCAGTTTCTAACAAGGATTGTCTGTTACACAATCTTGATGTGGTTCGTGCTTTAAAGTTTTATCTAAAAGCAACTAAAGACTTCAGACAAACATCGTCCTTGTTTGTCGTCTATTCTGGCAAGAGGAGAGGTCAAAAGGCGACTGCGACCTCTCTGTCTTTCTGGCTGAAAAGCATCATCCGGTTGGCTTATGAGACTGCTGGAAGGCAGCCTCCTGAACGAATTACAGCTCACTCTACTAGAGCTGTGGCTTCCACATGGGCTTTCAAGAATGAGGCTTCTGTTGAACAGATCTGTAAGGCAGCGACTTGGTCTTCACTGCATACATTTGCCAAATTTTACAAATTCGATACTTTTGCTTCTTCGGAGGCTATTTTTGGGAGAAAGGTTTTACAAGCAGTGGTGCCTTCCGTTTAGGTTACCTGACTTGTTCCCTCCCTTCATCCGTGTCCTAAAGCTTTGGTATTGGTTCCCACAAGTAAGGATGAAGCCGTGGACCGGATACACCAATGTAGGAGAAAACAGAATTTATGTTTACCTGATAAATTTCTTTCTTCTACGGTGTATCCGGTCCACGGCCCACCCTGGCATTTGGTCAGGTTTAAATTTATTTTTGTAAACTACAGTCACCACTGCACCCTATGGTTCTCCTTTTTCTCCTAACCGTCGGTCAAATGACTGGGGGGGGGGGCGGAGCCTGAGGGGAGCTATATGGACAGCTCTGCTGTGTGCTCTCTTTGCCACTTCCTGTAGGGATAGAGAATATCCCACAAGTAAGGATGAAGCCGTGGACTGGATACACCGTAGGAGAAAGAAATTTATCAGGTAAACATAAATTCTGTTTTTCCTAGAATCCTCTCTTCTACACCAGCAGTTGTCCCGAATTCCGTTACCCCTTCTCATGAGGGGGGTCTCTTTCCACATCTGGTTTCACATCACCATCTCTCTGGCTTTAGCGCCTTTACATCTTCCTGACACGTGCAAGAGAAGATTTAATCCTTCTGCTCCTACCCAAGGCCCGGCATGTAAGAAGACAATGGGATCTGATCAGTCTTCTGGGGAAGCGGTGTCCTCTGAGGCTTCAGAGGTGCTACCTCCAGAGTCGGAGCCCCTAGATACCCTGACGGAGGTGAATTTTGTGTTTAGATTTAGAATGGCTCACCTGCGTGTACTTCTGAGAGAGGTTTTGGCGACGTTGGAGGTTCCCAGTTCTGATCCGTCAGATAGCGAGCTGGTTTAGACGACTGGAAGAATAGTGTTTCTATTACTTATCGTCTCTATATTTGTTGTTTCTTTGTTTTTTATATTAGATTCACGGTTCTGAGCTCTTGAGGAATTGTGTTGCATGACGGGCTGGACTTGTCGGTTTCATTTTCCCTTTGGCTATCACTTGTGTGCGCTTGCCTAATTTCCTTTCTAATCCGGTGGGATAGATTTTATTTTTCTTTAATTTTAGAGCTCGAGATTGTTGTAGAATCGCTTCTTAAAGTCTTTTCGCCTCTGGGTTTCTGGTACTAGCGATTTTTATGGTCGCTATTGATGGAATTTTCCGGTGGAAGTTTGTTTGTTTTTTCTTCATAAATGGAAAGAGTCCACAGCTGCATTCATTACTTTTGGGAATTCGGAACCTGGCCACCAGGGGTAGGCAAAGACACCTCAGCCAGAGGCTCAAATACTCCTCCCACTTCCTTCATCCCCCAGTCATTCTTTGCCTTTCGTCCCAGGAGGTTGGCAAAGAAGTGTCAGAAGTTTTCGATAGTCTCTTATGGAGGGTAGTACTCTTCGGCATGGGACTGGAGTTTTAAGTAGTCCTGTCAGCCTCTCAGAAAGAGCATGGGTGAAAGTTAGAGTCCGGAGATGCAGGGAGAGTCCATCCGGACTCATATTAACAGCTCCACAAGCAATCCGCGTTGACGAGTTTTGCTGCCTGCTTTTTTCTCTCAAGTCCATGGCAGAAGCAACGCTACTATCTGTCACACTTGAAGGGCCGTGTTCCTGTTCCACGGCGTAGATACCGGTAAGATTGTTTCATTTTACTTTCATCATGGATGTATTGTAATCTCAACTGTTTATCCGAGAAGGGGCTACAACCTTTCGGGGATAACTTTAACATAGGGTCTCATTAAGGCTCCTTTTTGTATCTAGGAATCAAGGGTTAATATCTCCTGAGGGGGATTATTGAACAGGGGGGTTTATAATCATGTTTATGTGATTCTGTCTGCTACTGTGTAGTGTTGCTTCGGCTCATGGCTATTTTGGAACATAACGGCCTATGTCTAGTGATGCAGCATTTTCGGTCGGGCGCACTTTTGCATGGACTGCACGGTTTACCTTGTGACTCCATTTCCGTTTTCCTGACCCCGTAGCGACGGAGAAATCCTGGTCCACTGCTGTCTGGTTCTCTGGAGGCGGCAGTGTCATTGGTACTGTGGCAGGGTGATGTTTAGCCCAGTCTGATTCTTAGGTTTGGCATTGTTGCTTTTCTACCTTCCAGATTTTCATCGATTTCTGGATAGGTTGCACCGGTTTCCAGTATGAGGCATATCTTTCCCTATTCTGGGAAAATTACCTTTGGTCTATTGGGGCGGTTTTTGTTTTATCACTTTCACGGAAGTAGGAGAGTGTATTCTGGGATTCCTTCTGTTTTCTTTCTAGGGAATCTTCGGTCACTCTTTCTACTCTGAGGACCTGGTCTTGTGCGTTTATACCAGTTGGGTTCTTTCTGAAGTAGATCTTTTTTCTGTTTCTGAGAGTTCAGCAGGCGGTTGAGGGACTCTCCTCCTGTGTGTTTTTTCGGATCTCTACCTTTGGTGGAACCCGATCTAGGCTTTCTGGGCGTCCGTGCCTATCCTTTTTTTTCCCTTAGGGGATCGTGGTCAGAGATTCTTAAGTAGATCTATGGGTCTTTTAGGTGCTTGGGACCTTCTGGGTTGACTCAGTCTGGCAGGAGCAAGCAGCAGGGTATCTGATTGCTCCTTTTGTGCTGCAACTTTGTTTCATGGTTTGATCTTCTCCATTATGGGATACCTTATTGGGGTGTCTGGCATGGTCTTTCGCCCTTGTTGTTTTGGTGTATCCGTAAGAGGGGTTTTTCTGAAAGGTGTCAGTTCTTTCCTCCAGCTTGTAGCTGGTCCCTCGTTATAATTTTGGGATGGCGGCCTTCCCCCCCATTAGTGTGGTGATGCTGATTTTATATCTCTTCTTGAGTTTCTCTCTTGTCCTTTTCTAGAGTGTGCTGGAGAAAGGGCTTCTTAGCCGGTTCTTGGATAGGGCGGCTCGTTCTTATAGCCTGAGGGTTAGCCTGGCTGTCTAACAGACGTGCGGTTACGGGTTGTATCATCCGTCACCTTTGCCCTGCTATGTGGGCTCCTAAGCAGACTCTTGATATCTGGTTTCTGTTCTGTTCCGAGGTTCATAAACTTTTGGTGTTAATTTCCTTTTGCTAGGAAGCGGACTGCGTTCAGGCAGTTGCATTTTACTTTTTTTTTGCCTGTTCAGAAACTTGGTCTTTCTGTTAAGGATTTGCATCAGTTCTTTGTATCAATGCAGGAGATGGTCCATGAATTTTTCTATTCATTGACCTGTTTCGTTTGTGGAGTATCCTCTACTTGTCCTAGTCTCTTGCAGTCTGGTAATCCGCTCTCCTTATGGGGTTTTCGCTTTAAGGAGACTTCTTCTGGTGCTTCTCCCTCTGTTTGTTCCCTTTGTTCTGGGATCGTGCCTCAAGGTCTTTTCAGACTTTCTTTAGCATAGTCAGTTTGTTTCTGTGTCTCTTCCTATTTGGAAGTGTATGATGTTGGGAGTCTTGGTTGGCTTCCTTGTTGTGTTTGTGGAGGAGTGTTCTTCGCTTGACCTCGTAGACAGCGGGACTCTTGTCTCCTCAGAGGTTTTTGTGCTTAGTTTGGGACCAGTTATTTTGTGCGGTCTCTGGTGTGTGCTCTTATGGTCCTATTTGTTGGGCAGTTACTTGGTCCTCCTCTCTTTTTTGTTGAAGCAGTTTTCGGGAGATTGGGTTTGTCAGGCTGTGGTGCCTCAGATTTGGGCCGCCTCTCTGTAAATCCCTGTTCGCATTCAGTGTCCTCTATAGCTTGGGTATTGTTTTCCCAAAAGCTGTGGACTCTCCCCGTATTAAAAAGGAAAACTTAAATTATGCTTACCAGATAATTTCCTTTCCTTCTGTACGAGGAGAGTTCACAGCCCCCCCACCTGTGTTTTTTTGTTTTGCGGCCCTAAATTAATTTTGTTCTTTTGGCACCTTTTTCACCCTGACATTTCTCCTACTGTTCCTTGTTCCCTCAGAAGAATGACTAGGGGATGAGGGTAGTGGGAAGGTATTTGAGCCTTTGGCTGGGGTGTCTTTGCTTCCTCCTGGTGGCCAGGTCCTGTATTTCGTCAGAAGTAATGAATGCAGCTGTGGACTCTCCCTGTACAGAAGGAAAGGAAATTATCTGGTAAGCATAATTTAAGTTTTTATTATTAATATAAAAAAATGATAGATAATTGGGTACTGGCAGACTGCTGACAATACCTAAGATGGCAGTTATGGGGGGAGGTTTAGAGAGCTATTTGGGGGGATCAGGGTGGTTGAGGGGGTAAGGGGGGATCCTACACTGCAAAAAAAAACCCTTATATTTTCATACTTGCAGACTGAGTGGGATCAGGGGGTGTGAAGTGTTAGGTGGGAGGCTAACCTCTACACTAAAGATAAAATTAACCTTACAAGCTACCTGATTAACCCCTTCTCTGCTGGGAATAATGATGGGCAGCTGCAATTAGCTGCCTTCTAATTATCAAAAAGCAATGGCAAAGCCATATATGTCTGCTATTTCTGAACAAAGGGGATCCCAGAGAAGTATTTACAACCATTGTGCCATAACTGACCAAGCTGTTTTTTAAAAAAATTCAGTGAGAAACCTAAAGTTTGTGAAAAAGTTAACGATTTTTTTTATTTGATCACATTTGGAGGTGAAATGGTGACATGGAATATACCAAAATGGGCCTAGATTAATATTTTGGGTTGTCTACTAAAAAAAATAAAAAATATATATATTTGTTGTTGTTTGATTCTGAGGATGGGGGTAAAACCCTGAAACGTCACTCTGTTGGAATAAAGTTATTTGTGTGTGCCTGCTTTCGTTGGAGGTCTATGAAATATGTTGAAGGAAAGTATTGTGAGTGCTAAACTGCTGTGTATTAATTATATATATATATATATATATATATATATATATATATATATACACACTATATATATAGTGTATAGTGTTGTATGATGCAAATGAGAATAATCACTTTAGGCATGTTAAGCCATTTGTATGTTACATAATAAATGTTTACCTGAGATGATACTGATGTGATAGGTTATCAGCCATTTCTCCACGTTTAATTAAAAGCAAAGCAGTAGTGTATTTAGATTTCAGGCAAACTGCTGAAGTGACTTGCTGTGACAGTCCTTTAGCAAAGTTGGAACTAGCATTTAATTTTGACAGTGTTTTGAAACATACTGGAAGTGTAATTTTTTTTTAAAAAAAGTATTTCCAAAAGAAAAATTTGTATTGCATTTCCAAAAAACTAAAGTGAACTTCCAAAAAAGAATGTAGTACTTCCAAAAAAAAAAAATTCCATTTGTAATTAAAGATTTGTATTCTTAAAAAAAAATTGTATTTGTAAATTTAGATTTCTTTCTAAGGTTGTGATAGTCCACGAAAATCCTTACTTGTGGGAATTCATCACCTGTCCACCAGGAGGAGGCAAAGACACCCCACAACAAAGCTTTAAGTATACCTCCTACTTCCCTCCCAGTAACTCTTTGCCTCGTCAAGGAGAAGGCAAGGATAAAGGTGTTCAGAATTTATGTAAGAATTACAGGGATATTAATCCCAAATTTTCTCTCAGTGGATAGTTCCTGGAAGAGAGGGGCATAGGAGAGTACTGTCTGTGCAGTTTAAATCTCCTCTCTGGAGTAGTGCTCACAAGCCTGCCACGTGCGTCGCTGAGACAGTTCCTTTAGCCTCCACCTGCTTGGCCATGAATATGTACTTCCACAGTATATCCTCTACTGTTAGTTACAAGGTGGGCTCTCTACTGCAGTGTTTTTTAACTACAGTCTTCAAGTACACCCCAACAGGCCAGGTTTTCTTTATAGCTGAACTTGAGCACATGTGAAATAATCAGCTGATCAGTAACCATGGTTACTAACCTGCTCTCACCCATCAACTGATTATTTTACCTGTGCTCTAGTTCAGCTATAATGAAAATCTGCCTGTTGGGGGTACTTGAGGACCATGGTTGAGAATCACTGCTCTACTGTATTTTGAGGATTCCATTGGGGGAAGATCAGTGGAGGGGACTGTTGCTGGATAAGTACCTATGTGTCTCATACAGGTTGCAAGGGTACAGTTACCTTATAGCCAGTTTAGAAGCTTGACACATAGAGGATAGTTTATAACACTAAGCTATGGCTTGGTTTCATATCAGTCTGTCAAGTGTAGGCTGTTTTGCACAGTCTTGTATCAAGTTGCTTATGGCAGTTACTGATTTGAGAGTTGCCTTTAATGTTAAGGGGCTTACAGAACTTTATTGTGTAATGTATAGTGTTTTCTCTTGTTAAGTGTAGTCAGTCCACGGGTCATCCATTACTTATGGGATTATATCTCTTCCCCAACAGGATGTTGCAAGAGGATCACCCAAGCAGAGCTGCTATATAGCTCCTCCCCTCACACGTCATATCCAGTCATTCTCTTGCAACCTAACTAAAGAAGGTGAACGTGGAAAAGAGTTCTCTATTACCACTCACAAGGGTTCCCTTCCTAGGGACTCTTATAGATACTGTAGAGATGAAAATTTACCTGACGGAGGCCAGGTTATCAAAACTTCTAAATGCTTGCCGTGCCCTTCATTCCATTCCACACCCGTCAGTAGCTCAGTGCATGGAAGTAATCGGCTTAATGGTAGCGGCAATGGACATAGTACCATTTGCGCGCCTGCATCTCAGACTGCTGCAATTGTGCATGCTAAGTCAGTGGAATGGGGATTTCTCAGATTTGTCCCCTCTACTAAATCTGGATCAAGAGACCAGAGATTCTCTTTTATGGTGGCTTTCTCGGCCCCACCTGTCCAAGGGGATGACCTTTCGCAGGCCAGATTGGACGCTTGTAACAACAGACGCCAGCCTTCTAGGTTGGGGCGCAGTCTGGAATTCCCTGAAGGCTCAGGGATCATGGACTCGGGAGGAGAAACTCCTCCCAATAAATATTCTGGAGTTAAGAGCAATATTCAATGCTCTTCTAGCTTGGCCTCAGTTAGCAACTCTGAGGTTCATCAGATTTCAGTCGGACAACATCACGACTGTGGCTTACATCAATCATCAAGGGGGAACCAGGAGTTCCCTAGCGATGTTGGAAGTCTCAAAGATAATTCGCTGGGCAGAGTCTCACTCTTGCCACCTGTCAGCGATCTACATCCCAGGCGTGGAGAACTGGGAGGCGGATTTCTTAAGTCGCCAGACTTTTCATCCGGGGGAGTGGGAACTTCATCCGGAGGTCTTCGCTCAACTGATTCTTCGTTGGGGCAAACCAGATCTGGATCTCATGGCATCTCGCCAGAACGCCAAGCTTCCTTGTTACGGATCCAGGTCCAGGGACCCGGGAGCGGTGCTGATAGATGCTCTGACAGCCCCTTGGGTTTTCAACATGGCTTATGTGTTTCCACCATTTCCGATGCTTCCTCGACTGATTGCCAAGATCAAACAGGAGAGAGCATCGGTGATTCTGATAGCGCCTGCGTGGCCACGCAGGACCTGGTTTGCAGACCTAGTGGACATATCGTCCTGTCCACCATGGTCTCTGCCTCTGAGGCAGGACCTTCTAATTCAGGGTCTTTTCAACCATCCAAATCTAATTTCTCTGAGGCTGACTGCATGGAGATTGAACGCTTGATTCTATCAAAGCGTGGCTTCTCGGAGTCGGTTATTGATACCTTAAAGGGACACTGTACCCAAATTTTTTCTTTTGTAATTCAGAAAGAGCATGCAATTTTAAGCAACTTTCTAATTTACTCCTATTATCAATTTTTCTTCGTTCTCTTGCTATCATTATTTGAAAAAGAAGGCATCTAAGCTTTTTTTTGGTTTCAGTACTCTGGACAGCACTTTTTTATTGGTGGATGAATTTATCCACCAATCAGCAAGGACAACCCAGGTTGTTCACCAAAAATGGGCCGGCATCTAAACTTACATTCTTGCATTTCAAATAAAGATACCAAGAGAATGAAGAAAATTTGATAATAGGAGTAAATTAGAAAGTTGCTTAAAATTTCATGCCCAATCTGAATCACGAAAGAAAATGTTTGGGTACAGTGTCCCTTTAATACAGGCTAGGAAACCTGTTACCAGAAGAATTTACCATAAGATATGGCGTAAATATTTATATTGGTGCGAATCCAAGAGTTACTCATGGAGTAAGGTTAGGATTTCTAGGATATTGTCTTTTCTACAAGAGGGTTTAGAAAAGGGCTTATCCGCTAGTTCGTTAAAGGGACAGATTTCTGCTCTGTCCATTCTTCTACACAAGCGTCTGGCAGAAGTTCCAGACGTTCAGGCTTTTTGTCGGGCTTTGGCTAGGATTAAGCCTGTGTTTAAGACTGTTGCTCCGCCGTGGAGCTTAAACTTAGTTCTTAACGTTCTGCAAGGCGTTCCGTTTGAACCCCTTCATTCCATTGATATCAAGCTGTTATCTTGGAAAGTTCTGTTTTTGATGGCTATTTCCTCGGCTCGAAGAGTCTCTGAGTTATCTGCCTTACATTGTGATTCTCCTTATCTGATCTTTCATTCAGACAAGGTAGTTCTGCGTACTAAACCTGGGTTTTTACCTAAGGTTGTTTCTAACAGGAATATCAATCAAGAGATTGTTGTTCCATCATTATGTCCTAATCCTTCTTCAAAGAAGGAACGTCTTTTGCATAATTTAGACGTAGTCCGTGCCCTGAAGTTCTACTTACAGGCAACTAAAGATTTTCGGCAAACTTCTTCTCTGTTTGTCGTTTACTCTGGACAGAGGAGAGGTCAAAAGGCTTCGGCTACCTCTCTCTCCTTTTGGCTTCGTAGCATAATACGTTTAGCCTATGAGACTGCTGGACAGCAGCCTCCTGAAAGGATTACAGCTCATTCTACTAGAGCTGTGGCTTCCACCTGGGCCTTTAAAAATAAGGCCTCTGTTGAACAGATTTGCAAGGCTGCAACTTGGTCTTCACTTCACACTTTTTCAAAATTTTACAAATTTGACACTTTTGCTTCTTTGGAGGCTATTTTTGGGAGAAAGGTGCTTCAGGCAGTGGTTCCCTCCGTTTAAAGTTCCTGCCTTGTCCCTCCCTTCATCCGTGTACTTTAGCTTTGGTATTGGTATCCCATAAGTAATGGATGACCCGTGGACTGACTACACTTAACAAGAGAAAACATAATTTATGCTTACCTGATAAATTTATTTCTCTTGTAGTGTAGTCAGTCCACGGCCCGCCCTGTCTTTTAAGGCAGTTCTAAATTTTTAATTAAACTCCAGTCACCACTGCACCCTATGGTTTCTCCTTTCTCGTCTTGTTTCGGTCGAATGACTGGATATGACGTGTGAGGGGAGGAGCTATATAGCAGCTCTGCTTGGGTGATCCTCTTGCAACTTCCTGTTGGGGAAGAGATATAATCCCATAAGTAATGGATGACCCGTGGACTGACTACACTACAAGAGAAATAAATTTATCAGGTAAGCATAAATTATGTTTTTTCACAATATGTTATTCTCTTTGTGCTTTTACTGTACCCGCCCTTGTAAACCACAGCTTCTAAAAGTGGCCACCATTTTTAACGCACCTCACTTTAATTGAAGGCATATGGTATATACATGTGTCAAATGCTCGATCCATAAGCCATATTCGCATAAGTTGCGTTTCACATTGGTTCCTGATGTAAATGGCAGGGTTCTCAGCAACATTCTAGGCTGTACTGAGATAATATTCCACAGACATGCAATAGCTGCTACCCTTTCTGTTGCTAACCCCACTGTGACTACTTTAAAAAAAAATAATTAATTTTTGCTGTTTTCTGAGGGTGCCATTATGACCCTTGCCAGTTAGCGCAAGTGTAAATCTATTTCCTTTATTAAAGGGACATGATACCCAAATGATGAAGCACTTGAAAGTGATGCAGCATTGCTGTCAAAAGCTAACTAGAAAATGTCACCTTAACAGCTCTATGTAAAAAAGGAAGATATTTACCTCAATTTCCTAAATATTCACGCCCCGTTGTAAAGGGACTTAACTCCTTCACCCATGTGGGCGTATATATGTCATGCGGTACTTTGGCTATCATACCGTACAACCAGGGATAGGCAAGGTGTCCGTACATGGACACTGGTATCCGTGACTAGCCCTTGCAGTGTCCGCCACAACCTTAGTATATCTTTTCTTTCTGATTAAATAATAGGAAGAAGAAGAAAAAATATGTAGTGTAAATAAAGTTAGTGGCTTGTCAAGAGACTGCTAGCGATATTGGGTGATAAGTTATGGAATAAATAAAGCCTGAGTGAAATACTCAATGTGTATCTTACAAAGACACAGTAGTGACACTGGCACATGCGTATATCCAGACAAGGGCTGGTTATAGGGTCAGTGGTATCTGCATCAGTATAACACCCAGCACCATATAATGACACAGTAGTGACACTGGCACATGGGTATAGCCAGAGGAGGGCTGGTTATAGAATCAGTGGTATCTGCATCAGTATAATAACACCCAGCACTATATAATGACACAGTAGTGACACTGGCACAATGGTATAGCCAGAGGAGGGCTGGTTATAGAATCAGTGGTATCTGCATCAGTATAATAACACCCAGCAATATACAAAGACACAGTAGTGACACTGGCACATGCGTATCTTCAGAGGAGGGCTGGTTATAGGGTCAGTGGTATCTGCATCAGTATAATAACACCCAGCACTATATAATGACACAGTAGTGACACTGGCTCATGGGTATAGCCAGAGGAGGGCTGGTTATAGGATCAGTGGTATCTGCATCAGTATAATAACACCAAGCACTATAAAATAATGTTTTTAATTTCAAATGTACCTTGGTGTCCTTCAGTAAGGTTTGTACTTTGGAAATTGTCCGACACAGCCTTTGTCTATCCCTGCGTACAACATATATATACTTCTAAGCTTCAGGAAGCTCCAGCAGTCTCGGCTGTTAAGTTACAGCGGAGAGCTGGAGTACCTGAGCTTTAGACATGCCCACAAATGGAACCGGAGCGTGAGTGGTGCTCTGTTTCCATGTGAGGGCAGATGCCAGATTGTTATAGACGGTTACACTTTGTATGTCACTGTCTCTATCAATCATCTGCTGGTGCCGGCGGGAGGTGTGGAAGGGAATCTGGGAGGCTGGTGGGCGGTCCAGCAGCGGAGAGGGGTGGGAGTAAGATATCCCTACACTGCAGAAAACAAAAAAATAAATGGAGAGGGAGGGACTGGCCCTATGGTTGAATTTAGTGTCTATTGTCAAAGAGATTTTTATTGTTAGCCTTTAATCCTACTCTAATTTATTTTTTCCTGTTATTGATTGCTGTGCAATGGTATACATTGTCTCGTGAGAGGATGCTACAGTATTTTCCATATATAGTACTACTGTTATATATTACTGTACAATGGTATACCTTTACTTGCAAGAGGATACTACAGTGTTTTCTTCTTAAATGGAAAGAGTCCACAGCTGCATTCATTACTTTTGGGAAATAAGAACCTGGCCACCAGGAGGAGACAAAGACAACCCAGGCAAAGGCTTAAATACTCCTCCCACTCCCCTCATCTCCCAGTCATTCTTTGCCTTTCGTCCCAGGAGGTTGGCAGAGAAGTGTCAGAATTTTTAATTATTGTTTTTGTCTCTTATGGAGGTTAGTACTCTTTGGCATGGGACAGGAGTTTTAAGTAGTGAGGGCTTGGATGAAAGTTAGAGTCCGGAGATGCAGGAAGTTACTTTCTGTGAAACCATCCCGACTTTCATTAACAGCTCCTCAAGCAATCAGCGTTGTCAAACTTCGCTTCGCTGCTTGCTTTCTTCTCTCAAGTCCATGGCGGAGGCGATGCTACTATACGTCACACTTGAAGGGACGTGTTCCTGTTCCACGACGTAGATTCCAGTAAGATTGTTTCATTTTACTTTATTCGTCAATTTACTGTAATGTGAATGTTTCCCGAGAGGCTACCACCTTGCAGGTCTAACCATAAGGGTCTCAGTGAGTCTCTTTTAGTATCTTGGAATCGAAGGTTAATATCTCCTGAGGGGGTTATTGAACAGGGGGGGTTATAATCTTGTTTTGTTATGTGATTCAACCTGCTTATGTGTGATACAACTAACAAGTAATTGTAAATAGACTTACAAATAAGGATAGGTAACTTAAATCTGTGAGAAAAATTCCACCATTTGTGCCCTATCAGAATCAGAGCTAGATTTGTATTTAGTTAGAAAAAATGTTTTTCTTATCCATTCATACACTAAAGTTTATTAAATCAATATATTTAACCACACATACATTTAGCAAGAGCTAAAAATTAAAAACACTGCACCCAAGTTGAGCTATATTTTTTAAATTAATCTGAAATCAGCATCAAAGGTATCTTGCAGCAGAATTATAAATATAGGCTAAGCCCTTTCAATCCGAGGGCTAGTTTAAGTTTAAATTTTACCAAGTTTTAAAGCTGCAATTTACCAGACCAACAAGGGTGAGCAAGTTAAAAAGAAGGGAAAGACAAAGCTTATCCCAGAGGACCCCTGACGTACGTTTCACAAAAAACGCTTCCTCAGAGGAAGCGTTTTTTGTGAAACGTACGTCAGGGGTCCTCTGGGATAAGCTTTGTCTTTCCCTTCTTTTTAACTTGCTCACCCTTGTTGGTCTGGTAAATTGCAGCTTTAAAACTTGGTAAAATTTAAACTTAAACTAGCCCTCGGATTGAAAGGGCTTAGCCTATATTTATAATTCTGCTGCAAGATACCTTTGATGCTGATTTCAGATTAATTTAAAAAATATAGCTCAACTTGGGTGCAGTGTTTTTAATTTTTAGCTTTTGCTAAATGTATGTGTGGTTAAATATATTGATTTAATAAACTTTAGTGTATGAATGGATAAGAAAAACATTTTTTCTAACTAAATACAAATCTAGCTCTGATTCTGATAGGGCACAAATGGTGGAATTTTTCTCACAGATTTAAGTTACCTATCCTTATTTGTAAGTCTATTTACAATTACTTGTTAGTTGTACTTTGCTCTTAACTTTAAATCTGTGGCAGGAGGTATTAGTGGTTAGGAGATTATAAAACTCAAATTGGGCAATTCGCCCTTAACCACTAATCTCTTGTTTATAATATACTCTGCCCTACCCCCACCTACTCTCACTTTAAATTGCTTATGTGTGATGTTTACTGGGCTCGTGGTTGGAACATTGAGTCCTTTGGAAGTGACACAGCCTTTTGGTTTGGCGCACTTTTTTTGGACTGTATGGCTCACCTTGTGTTTGGGCGTGGTTACATTCCGTTTTTCCATTTCCGTATTCCCGACGGTGAGGCGAAGGAAATTTTCTAGTCCGCAGGGGTCTGGTCATAGGAGGTGGTGAGTGCCCCAGCCATTGGGGGTGTCAGGTGCCGTTTTTGTTTTTAATACTTTAGTCCATATTTAAATATCCTCTATCCAGTTATGGAGGATTCTGATGCTGAGACTGTGTTAATTTCAGATACAGTTACGGAGGATTCTGATACTGAGACTATTTTGATTTCAGAGTTAGATTATGTGTCCGGTGATGAATCCGGAGTGGCCTCGTTGACTCCTGTCAACCAGTTTTGTTCCGTATGCCATTTCAGAGTGCCTGGTTCCTCAGGCTCGGGGAATCATGTGACTGCTGAGCCATCCGCCTCTGGGGGTCCTGTCCTCCGAGAGGCGAGTTCCCTACTAAATCATACTTCTGCACGTGCGGGTAACCCAGTTTATGGTTCCTCCATGCGGGGTGGCGTGTTTCCCCCGGAGGTTGCAGCACGTTTTCACTTCCACATAATGTTGGCGATTGTTCGTCTACAGAGTCCAGGCGTTTGAGAATGTGCTTGTGCCCTATTGTCCCAGGCCTTCCGCCTTAGGAGGGTCTCTACAGTTCCCCGCAGGGGTATCTGTCCCTGAGTGTTGTGCCTTTATTGAATGACCCTATCGTTACCAGTTACAGGGATTTTCAGTCTGATAATTCTAAGCATTCGAGAGGACCTGTGGGTCCATTAAGTGGGAAGGATTGTTTCCTTCATAGATGGCCTGGCAGGGGAGTTTTTCCGCTCTGTCACTCTATCTGACATCTGATTTCATCAGAACTTAGAGTTTTCCTCCCCCATGTTGTGGAGGGTTGGAGGGCGTAATGCCCCTTACCGCAATGAGCGGTTTGGCCTTCATTTTTAGGCCTCTGGATTTGTCCTTTTGGGCTTGATCCAACAGCTTGTACAGGATAGCTGTCTAGCATGCGGAAAGTTTGCAGTTTGAAACCAGTTGCAGCTCTTGACACTTTGCAGGTCTACGCTTAAGCTGTTTATAGTGTATCTAGATGCAGCTCTTACTCTTTGACGTGTACTGTCTGTGTGAGTTATAAGAAACCTTTGGGTCTTCTTCCATTGTCTCCAGGTGAGTGGATCTCTTTTTAGGGATCTGTGTTTCCGGGTGATGGCTGTTCCCTTTGGGGACTTTGTTTAGTTCAGGGTTTTCCGGAGCTGGGTAGGCTTAGTGCCTTTCTCTTCCTTGTGTCCTCTGCTTGTGTGGATGTGATAGGGTATCCCTTGGTTGTCCTGAGGCTGTGAGAAGTATCTTCATACGACTTATAGCCTTGCTCCTTGGAGTGTTGGACTTTAGCTAGGGGTGGTTCCTTCCTTTGGTCAGGGCTTTCAAGTTCTGCTCGCTATCCGGATTCTCTGGATATGCATCCATACCCTTGTGTCTGACTTTTTGGCCAGTTGGGGTTTTTAGTTCTAGGTTATGGTTTGCCTGAACTATTAAGTACCTGGACCTGTTTTTCTCCCTGAGAATTCCGGTTGCTGAAGCTTCGCTTGGCCTTTTTCCTGACCCAGTCTTGGGTGGTTTCGGAATCTTGGATCTCAGGGCTGGTCGGGGTGTTCCATATTAGTGGGAACTTGGTCTAGGTCCTTGCTCCATCTACCTAACCTGGTCATGGTTGTCCAGGTTTTCAGAGTATTTTTTACTCTGCCACAAAGTAGCCCATGTCATCTGGTAGTTAGCCGTGTGGCTTGAGCCTCATGGGTGGTTGGTTCATATCCAGCTGCTGGCGTTAGATGTCCAATTTCTGGTGCGCCTTAGGGTTACATTTCCCTGTTCAGCTTGCCAGTGTTCCTGTGGATTTCCTGCTCTGCAGGTGAATGAGTTGGCTGTGCCTCAGCTTGGCAAGCTACTTGTAGGGGGGTCCTTTTCTAGGACATCTGTGTTGGGAATTTCTCTTCCCATTAGCCGGTTACTTTGGACCTTGAGGACAGTTGTTGCCCTTACGGCATCATCCCTTTTCTTAAGGGTTATTCTCCTCCCTTTGGAGATAGAGTCCTTGTTTGAGGCTTCTCCTGGATGGGAGGAGGAAAGGTGGGATTGTTCCCCTGGGGTCTTGCTGCCTTTAAGCAGACTTG
Organism: Bombina bombina; assembly: GCF_027579735.1. Taxonomy (NCBI): domain Eukaryota; kingdom Metazoa; phylum Chordata; class Amphibia; order Anura; family Bombinatoridae; genus Bombina; species Bombina bombina. The sequence continues at coordinate 827,547,925 of NC_069503.1, read as the reverse complement.
TTGGACCGTTATTTGATAGATCCTTAGGTCTGTGGCCTTGTTGTCTGGTTTCAGAGTCGGGTTGTACTTGTACTCTGTGGCGACTTAGGTTGCCTGGAGCGTACCCTCTGTCTGGGGGTTGCTTTTGCGGTCTGTTTCTTGCTTGACTACTGCTTCTTCCTCACAAGTACCCTCTGTTTCGTCCTGTTATGGAATCTGTGTTCTCAAACTTGGGGTTTTTCACCTGGGTGTATTACACACTTTTCATGGTCAAATACTTTGGTATTCTATGGTCAGACACTGGGAGGACTTTGCTTTTTCAGTTGCATTCCGTGCTTGCAGGATGTTGGAGAGACGTTGGTTATCTCTCTGTGCCCGGTCTTATCCCGGGTCTGGCTTGGTATAGGCGTGGCTTCCTTTCCCTGTTTTGGTCTCTTTGGGTCTCTGTGAGCTGGGCTCACTCTTGGAGGTGTTCTTTTTTGTATTGGGGACCTTTCAGTTTTCTTGGTTCTCCTTTGCCTTGTTCCCTTGGGGGTTTCAGATGATTTCTCTATTTGTGGAGATGAGCGGTGTGGGACCGTTTGTTGGGCGATTGTGTCTCCTGGAGGACTGTTGGCTCAGTTGAGTCCGTTTGCGGTGTCTGGTTTGGCTTCTGGACTAACTGTGAGTCAGTGTCATTGTGGCTTTTCCTCTTAAAATTTTCTCGGCTTCAGACGAAGCGGTGTTTTTTATTGGGTAGAGTTTCAGGCCTGGTGCCCTTAGTATGGGCCGCCTAATATACCCTCCCGTCTTGGCATTCAGTGTCCTCTATAGCTTAGGTATTGTTTTCCCAAAAGTAATGAATGCAGTTGTGGACTCTTTCCATTTAAGAAGAAAAACATAAATTATGCTTACCTGATCATTTCCTTTTCTTCTGATGGAAAGAGTCCACAGCTCCCCATCTGTAATTTTATGTTGGACGTCCTTATATTTTTCTGGCACCTTTCACACTGATATTTCTTCTACTGTTCCTTGTTCCTCGGCAGACTGACTGGGGATGAGGGGAGTGGGAGGAGTATTTAAGCCTTTGGCTGGGTTGTTTTTGCCTCCTCCTGGTGGCCAGGTTCTTATTTCCCAAAAGTAATGAATGCAGCTGTGGACTCAGAAGAAAAGGAAATTATCAGGTAAGCATAATTTATGTTTTTCCATATATAGTACTACTATTATGTATTGACGTGCAATAGTATACTTTTACTTTCTAGAGTGGATACTACAGTATTTTCCATATCTGTTACTACTGTTATTTATTGCTATGCAATAGTGTGCCTTTGCTTGTGAGTGGATACTACAGTATTTTTTTATATCTTGTACTTCTGTTATTTATTGCCATGCAATAGTATAGGTTTACTTGTGAGTGGATACTAGAGTATTTTCCATATCTTATACTACTGTTATTTATGCCGTGCAATATTATACCTTTACCTGTGAGTATATACTACAGTATTTTCTATATCTTGTACTACTTTTATTTATTGTCGTGCAGTAGTATACCTTTATTTGTGAGTGGATACTACAGTATTTCAATAACTTGTTCTACTGTTATGTATTTCCGTGCATTAGTATAAAAGTTCTGTTTTGCAGTCTCAATTTTGAACCACCTCACCAGTGTATACTGGTCAGGTGGCATTAAAGGGATACTAAACCCACATTTTTCTTTCATGATTCGGATAGAGCATGCAATTGTAAGCAACTTTCTTTCATATGGGCCGACTCCTAAGCTTTCATTCTTGCTTTTTCAAATAAAGATACCAAGAGAACGAAGAAAAATTGATCACAGGAGTAAATTAGAAAGTTGCTTAAAAGTGCACGCTCTGTCTGAATCATGAAAGAAAAATTTTGGGTTTCATATCCCTTTAAGGATTTTTTATTAGATTTTATGAATCATTTTAAGCCCCTTATTCTGATATTGTGGCGGATATGCCTTTTTTACGTAAATGTAAGCATGTTTCTTCAAGTTCCTGGTGAGGTTCCTATATTATGCGTCTATTAACCCAGTTCAGATATCTGGTTCTGTCAATTCTTCTTCACCTTCTGAGAGTGAGCGTTCACGCTCCTTTAAGGAAATTTGTTAACCTTGGCAATTCAGGACCAGAAACCAAGGTTATGGGATTAATAATTCCTGTTCCTAAGACAGAATGAAGGAAGTCATGGCAGGAGAGTGTATGTGTTCAAGAGTTTGTTCACTTCACTTACAAAAGTGTCCCTTTTGGGGGTAGTCATACATTAGGTCTGCATACGGCTGTTCTTGACAATCCAACGCCTGCTCACATTACATTCGGCTTACCCGAGTTTACAATCCCTATCTCAGTTACCGACTATGGAGATAGTGGGTCTGATGGTTACAGCATTTGAAGTATTCTATTAACAAGATTTCATTTGCGTCCACTGAAACTATGCATGTGAAGGCAGGGTAATGAAGATCACTCCAGTCTGTTCTAGCATTCTGTTCTGTTTGTCAGACAGTTTCTCACTTGATGGATATTTTCCATTACAGTGTTTCAGGGGATGGTTTCCCCTACTTCCTTCATGGGTTATGCTCTCCATGGATGTCAGGTTGTGAGGGGCAGTCTGGTGTGCTTGAAGGTCTCACAGAGTTTGGTCATCTCTGGAGGCGAAGATCCCAATACATGTTCTGTTCGATGTTCAGATCCCTTCAAACTTGGCCTCTTCTCAAATCAGTTCTTTTCATTCTTTTCAGTCAGACATCATATCTGTGGTTACATATTTCATTCATAAAGTTGGTACCTGCAGTGCTCTAGCGATGACAGAATTTTGTTTTGTTAGCAATTTTCTACGGCTAGTAGAGTTTGTGAATCTTCGACTCTCTGCCACATTCTTTAGTATCTGGTGTTTCATCAACATAGTGCAGTTTAACTGACTTTGTCTTGTTTCCTACCTACTGCACTTTCTCAGTAAAATTTAAGTATGTAGGCTGATCGTTAATTTTTTTTTATTTAAGGGCTACTAAGAAATCTGGTCAGTCTTCTGTTACCCAGTCATCCACTTTACATATTACAGTTCATTGAACTCGTTCTGTGTCTCCTTCTTCGTTTTTTAAGAATGAGGTATTAGTGGAGCTCAATTTCAAGGTTGCAGTTTGGTGCTGTTTACATACTTTCCCAATGCTTTCTCATTTTAATGTGTTTGCCTCGGTGGAGGCTGCTTATTGGAAGAAAGGTCCTTCAGACGGTGGTTCCTGGTTAATAGGTGCATGCCTTTCCTTCTTTCCCTCATTTTCCTTCGTGGACTCCACAGCTTGGGTATTAATTCCCACAAGTAAGGATTTAAGTATCACCAACTTAGTAAGAAAACATAATTTATTCTTACCCGATAAATTCCTTCTTTCTTGGTGGTGATAGTCCAAGAACCCGCCCAATTTTTCCTAGTTGGCAGCAGTTCTAGTTTGCACCTCTTTTTCCTATTTTTCTTATTTCCTCCTCCTATCCTCGGCTATACGGCCATTGTGGGAGGGAATAGGAAGTAGGAGGGACACATAAAGCTTTGTTTTGGAGTGTCTTTGCCGCCTCCTGGTAGCCAGGCGATGAATTTCCACAAATAAGGATTTTCTTTGATTATCACCGCTAAGAATGAAAGGAATTTATCAAAAATAAATTGTGTTTTGAATTCGTATGTCACAATTTATGTACAATGATAAAGAATCACACACACTTGGCTTTTTGACAGCAATCTTATTCCATATGGGTGCTACTACTATGGAACGTAGGTTACCCTGCAGGTATCTAAAGGAGGGGTTTTGCACATGTGCAAACACATCAACATTGAAATGCAGTAAAAGGCTTACTAAAAACTCACTAAAGTGTGTACCTGTAATAGTTTTATTCTGACATTTTTTCTTCCAATATCTCCTGCTTTGTTTCTTTTTTACATCAGGTTGGCCAACCTGTAGTGTTTGAGAGAGCAAGCTTTTTTAGCGTTTTAGTATTTATTATATTGCTTCTATATGATATCTGTTTTGATGTTGAGCTATTTATATGTCTTAAGATAGATATATTTTATATATTGTTTTCTTTCCTAAGATATGTAGAGTCACAACGTCATTCAATTACTAGTGGGAATATCACTCCTGGCCAGCAGGAGGAGGCAAAGAGCACCACAGCAAAGCTGTTAAAGGGACACTGGTCCCAAATTGTTTCTTTCATGATTCAGATAGAGCATGCAATTTTAAGCAACTTTCTAATTTACTCCGATTATCAAATGTTCTTCATTCTCTTGGTATCTTTATTTGAAAAGCAAAAATGTAAGTTTAGATGCCGACCCATTTTTGGTGAACAACCTGGGTTGTTTTTGCTGATTGGTGGATAAATTCACCCACCAATAAACAAGTGCTGTCCAGGGTACTAAACCAAAAAATAGCTTAGATGCCTTCTTTTTCAAATAAAGATAGCAAGAGAACGAAGGAAAATTGATAATAGGAGTAAATAAGAAAGTTGCTTAAAATTGCATGCTCTATCTGAATCATAAAAGAAAAAAAAATGGGTTCAGTGTCCCTTTAAGTGTCACTCCCCTACCCATAATCCCCAGTCATTCTCTTTGCCTCTGTCAATAGAGGAGGTGAAGTTTGGTGTCTGAAGAAATGAATTCCTTTTTCGGGTACTTTTCCCTGCAAGCAAGGATGTGGGTTTAGCTGAGTCCACGTCAATCTCTTCAGTAGAGTAGTGGTGGCTTTTAAGCAGTTAGGAAGTGGGGAGGTAGTCCTTGCATTGTTGCCTAACACATTGCTGCCCATGGTACAGAAAGCCAGAGTTGGTTACTCTGTTCTTTCTTTTTCTACAGGTCTCTGTAAAAAGTATGTGTCCTTTAACACCTTGTGAGCTGTCTTCCTCCCGGACAGCTAGACTGCAGGTAAGTGCTTTTGTCTTCTAGTTCTTGTAGACTTGCTCTTCAGAAGAATATGTCCTATGTAGTAGATGGGGACATTTTTAAAATCCTTTACACAGGATTTTCTTTGGCAGTGGGTAGGCACATTATGTATGTTGAGACTAGGGGTTAATCTTCCCTTTATTGGGACGTTTTTCCTCTTTGGGCTAATTTTGTTAAAATACTTTAATAGTATGTGTCTGGCTTATGTTTTATACTGGGATTTATGTATAAACTTAAAATTTGGCAGTTTGTTTTCTTTGCTTGCTTAGCTAGAACAGGCTAACTGACAGACTGTTTGAGCGTTTGTGTAAATTAAGCTCCGGTGTTGTAGGTAGAGGGAAACGCGCGCCTTTTACTTGCTGTGTAGTTTCCTCTCTCTGCCGGTCATGCGACTTCTCTCTGCTGTCAGATATTCACGGAGCAGAGCAGCGTCATTGAATTTCAGTCTCTGCAGTGTCGATTTACTATATGATCGTTTTAGAGACTTCTGGCAGTCAAATTGCGTATAAGTGTTACGGTAAGGCACCTCAACCTGTCTGAGGTGTAGGGGGCCTGATTGGTTTATTATTTTAAAGAATTTTTGCATAACGTTAAGCGGCTGTGGTATTAAAAATTCTTAAAGTGACAGGGTATTTAAAAAATGTCTACAATTTGGGGAATTTTTTATTTAGTATTATGGACATGGATCAAGACTCTGTTTCTTTTTAAAAATGCTTGTTATGCCTTGAGACATAAATTGTTTTGCCTATGTAATTCAGTGCTGCATGCTTAGCTAGAACACTTTAATTTAAAGATAAATTGTTGCCCTCTAAGCCCAGTGTCTCTCAGGATGATGCTGTTCAGGCAATGCCACAGCTTTCTCCTCAAACGTCCCAAGCCTCTATGGCGTCACATACAGTGCCCTGCAGTTCCTCTCAGCCTCCTGGAGGAGTTTATTTTCCTGCAGATGTTGCTGCACAGGTATCTTCTGCGGTATTTGCGGAATTATCTGCTTTTCCTATGCTGGGAAAACGCAAGAGGAAAATTAGACATTTAGATAGTAAGGTTTCTGTTTCACCTACTGCTACGCAGGTTGCCCTCCCTCATAAGTCTGATGAGGAGGATACGTAAGTAGCCTCTGAGGGTGAAATCTCAGATTCAGACAGTATTATTCCCTCATCTGATACTGAAGAAGTAAACTTCAGATTTAAGCTTGAACACCTTTGTGTACTGTTAAAGGAGGTATTGGCTACCTTGGATGACTCCAATACTTCTGTTGTTGTCAACCCTAAGAAGTCTAGTAAACTTAATAAATACTATGATGTTCCTTCCTCTGTGGAAATTTTTCCTGTCCCAGACCGTGTAACTGAGATTATTTCACAGGAATTGGAGAAGCCAGGGATTCCTTTCTCCCCGTCTCCTGTATTTAAAAAGATGTTTCTTGTTGCTGACTCCATTAAAGATTCTTGGCTCACGGTGCCTAAAGTAGAAGGGTCTATTTCTTTCATGAAAGTGGCAAAAGTCCATGAGCTAGTGACATGGGATATACATTCCTACAGCAGGTGGCAAAGTTTCCCAAACCTCAAAATGCCTTTAGATACACCTCCAACCTCAATCATACCTCAGTTTTACAAACTTTGCCTCCTTTGGAGGTGGTGAAGCAAGATGTGCTTGATTTCTTCTGTGAAAGGTGCTTCTAAGCATTTTAAAGCCCGATTCCTCTCAAAGTACAGTGTTTGTCTGAGGGATGTGAAGGGAGTATTGTCTGATGATACCATGTTTTCACCTATGGGAAATCTATTCTAGGGTTCTCTGTAAATCGGTTGCAGGGTATTTATCTGCTGCCTCCCTTTACAGATCGACATTATACTCCTCTACCATTACCTCTGCTGATATGTTTCAGTACTGGTTTGGCTGTCTGCTATATGTGGATGGGTGTCTTCTGGTAAGTATATATCATTTTTTAAGACACTCTCAGCTATGTTTGGCACTTTATATTATAAAGTTTTTAATATATATTGCATATGTTTGCCATGAGTCAGGTCTGTGTATATTTCCCTTTGCAGTCTAACAGTTTCAGCATGGAGATTATGTTTATGGGAGAATTTAGGTATTTTTTTCTTACCTGAGGTTCCAGTTCGTTGTAACTTGAAGTCTGTTTTTCAAAATTTTCGTGGGCAAACTAGGCTTGCGATGACGCAAAATGCTACTTTTTATTGCGTAATTTTTAGCGCAAAAAAATTTGGCACGAAGTTTGGCACGCCTGGATTTCTTAAGTCTTTGTTGACGCAACTTTTTTTGGCGAGTTTCGTCATTTCATTGTGTTAGCTTTGGCGCCAAAAGTTTTTACCTCTGCATTTGCATCATCTTTGTTTGCGTCATTCTTGGCGCCAAATTTTGTTATATTAAGTCTCTCCCTCTTTTGCTCGCTGCTCTAATTTTTTTATAGAGGGCTATGTTTTCTTTTGATTTTACTTTTGTATAAGATTTTTATCATTTCAAGCATTTTTTCCCATTCCTGAAGCTGCTATTTTGTTTAAATGTTATTTTTTCTTTTTTGTTACATGTTGCAAGATATCTCAAACTGATCCTGCCTCTAATGTTACTGTAGGAACTAAGCTGTCTGAACACAATTCTACCAAAGTTAAGTGTGTTTGTTGTAAATTAGCTGATCTTATGTCTTCGGCTCAAATATGTGGCACTTGTTATCAGGGCCGGTGCTAGGATTTTTGGCCACACAGGCGAGGATAAATTTTGCCCCCCCCCCCCCCCCATTACATACCATCCCATTGCTAGTTAAAGCGATATAAAACCCAATTTTTTTAGAGCATGACATTTTAAGCAACTGTCTAATTTACTCCTATTATAAATTTGATTTCATTCTCTTGGTATCTGTATTTTAAAAGCAGGAATGTAAGCTTAGGAGCTGGTCAATTTTTGGTTGAGCTTGCTAAAGTTTGTAAAAAAGTTAACGATTTTTTTTATTTGATCGCATTTGGCGGTGAAATGGTTGCATGAAATATACCAAAATGGGGTTAGATCAATACTTTGGGTTGTCTACTAAAAAAATATATCGTTTTGAAAGGTAAATATAAAAAAGGCTCTATTCCTGTTTAAATGTAGTGATGGCAAAAATGCTTAAAATGCTCTGGTCTTTTGAGGAAGTTTTAGTCTGAAATGCCCGGTGTTAAACAAAGAATAACAAGAGAATGAAGCAAATTTGATAATAGAAGTAAATTGGAAAGTTATTTAAAATTTATTTTCTATATGAATCATGAAATAAAAACTGGGTCCTTGGATGGTAAAAGAAGACTGCGAAAATGTGAATTGCAGCTCTACCAGGGATAAAAAGATCGTTATCATAGCAATATTTCATGCTTAGAAATATGTGTTTAACTCCCACCAAGTGATTAAACACATAGCTTATGTCAACTCCATTTCTTAAAGGGACACTAAACCCAAAAAAATTATTTCATGATTCAGGTAGATCATGCAATTTTAAACATTATTCCAATTTACTTCTATTACCTAATTTACTTCATTCTTTAGATATCCTTTGTTGAAGAAATAGCACTGCACATGGGTGAGACAATCACATGAGGAATCTATGTGCAGCAACCAATCAGCAGCTACTGAGCCTATCTAGATATGCTTTTCAGCAAAGTATATCAAGAGAATGAAGCAAATTAGATAATAGAAGTAAATTAGAAAGTAGTTTAAAATGGCATGCTCTTTCTAAAACATGAAAGAAAAAAATTGGGTTTCATGTCCCTTTAAGTGCACTGCTAACCCTAAGATGAACAAAGCCAGGGATTGGTGGCTACACACATATGCCGTCCTTGATTGGTTTAGTGGCTATGTTCAGTCTGACAATCCACAGTTGGTCCAGTGCAGAACTGACTAACATGTGTAGGGGTTAAACGCATATAGGAATAGGCAAGTGCAATGAGAAAATGCGTTCATTTATAGTTGTTTTTTTTTTTTACTTTTCTATAAATATCACCAACAGGTATTTGCTTAGAGGATCATATAGGTTTATTTACACAATCGCTCACATCTGGAGCCCTGGTTTGTGCTCTGCTCCAAGCTGTGACTGCTTGATAGATGCTGCAAGCAGCAAGAACAAAGGATTTAGTCAGAGGAATGTACATCTAAAACCCTGACCCCTTATACATGAGCTCTAACCCCCTTATACATTATCCAACAACAGGCTCACCAGGGCCGGACTGGGACCAAAAAGAGGCCTGGGCATTTTAGGGCAAAGAGGCTCACTCCCCCACCCCTTTTGCTCACCCTTTCTTATTTAACTGTACACCATACATGGCAAGTACAAATACAGTCCTCCACCTGGGTGCTAGAATACAAACATTGGAAAGAAGGTAGAAAGCACTCCAAAATTCCAACATTTATTGTGATATTTTGGGGATCAAAAATTACCCTGATTTTTAATATATATATATATATATATATATATATATACACACACACACATACACATATACACAGTCACACACAAATACACAGTGTACCTTGCATTTCCATCTATAGAAATAAAATTATACTAATAATAAACACCACTATGGGAGATTCCCCATTACATCTACCTTACATTTTAATACAGCAACATTTGGTAGACTAGCATAACGATGACTGAATTTGTATTTGCAAAGTAATTATAAACTAAAGAAAAATGGTCAAATCTATAGTCTCGCTGGCCAGCGCCTTTTTACCTCCTCTTCTCTGAGGTCCAGGCAGCAGTGCAGCAGTCATGGGTGTCCAAAGGAATATTTTCAAGAGGAGGCAAAAAATAGCAAGCATGTCCTAATCAATGCAATTACTGGACATTTGTATATATTTTAGTGAACAGTTAATTTAGTGTCTTTCACACTTGCTGACAAGGATCTAAAAAGTGGCACAATATTTATAAATAGCTGTTATTTTCTAAAAGCTGCAAACTTGATAACAAATTTAGCATTTAAAATCAGTATTGTTTAAAAGGAATACATATTTTGATTAGTTAAATAAGCCATCTTATTTGATTTACCTGTCTCTAAATTAATTAAAATAATTTTAAATAAAGTGTCAGGGTAAATATTATTTTATTGCCATTTGATATTTAAAAGTATGGGATTTTTTTTTTTTTACTTCAGCAATAGGACACCAGTAGCTAGTGTCAGAAACTCAGTGCCAATTCCCATACTTTTAAATATCAAATGGCAATAAAATAATATTTACCCTGACCCTTTATTTAAAATTATTTTAATTAATTTAGATACCGGTAAATCAAATACGATGGCTTATTTAACTAATCAAAATATGTATTCCTTTTAAACATTACTGCAGTCTGCTTGACATATACAGACTCACCCTGTCCTAAATATAACCTGATCTGCAGACTGACAGGGTGCTGTTATGTGACAGCCAGACAGCAGCACCATGCAGGAGAGTGGGGGAGAGGATATTAAAGAAAGCCCTGTTTTTTGTAAATACCAGGAACTGAGAAGCCAACATTCCAGAGGGAGTGTTTTTTGTTACAGAGCACCATTCTATTAAATAACATTAGCAGCAGGTCAGGTGACTAGGTGAGCAGCAGGTCAATGTAAACTTTAATAAACTACAGATCATAGATACAGCTGTGTAGATCTCTTCATCTACGCTAGTTGAACGCTGTCCCTGCATACTCTCCTCACTCATTGTTTTAGCTTTCACCATCAATCAAAGATTCTTTCCACAATCTGCTTACCACTATCGATCCTCTTACACCAAGTGATAAAAATCCTATGTGAGCCTAAATAGACACTACCCAGTAACCGCAGCTAACACTGTCCATCAAAGGCAGTCTTTATTGCCCCGCAACCCCGCATCCAGCTGCAAAGTTCCTCAGTCCAGCCCCAATGATAATGATTTTAGTAGTTTAATAAAAATATAAATAAAAAAATATAAATATTGCCAACACTCACACTTTATGATGACAGATTTGCTTGCTGGTGCTGCATATGTTCATCATGAAGAAAGGCACTTGCGCCGTGCGCGTTAGGGTGGAGCCGGAGGAGGAGGAGCTTATACCGGCACACTCACTCACTGGTGGGAAAGTTTGGGAAACAGTGCTGTTGCCAGCTGGGTCCTCCTAAGTGGCGGATCTCCAGGATTCGGTGGCCGCAAATGGTTTATGCGACCTTTGGGACCCTGGAAGTTCCGCCATTGATAAAATGTAAAAAAAAATAACCTTAAAAAAAAAATCGCTGCTCTCCAATTTTGCGTCCCACTGCTGGGGCGCCTTAAAGGGCCATAATACCCAAATGTTTAAACACTTGAAAGTGATGCAGCATAGCTGTAAAAAGCTGATTAGAAAATATCACCTGAACATCTCTATGTAAAAAAGAAAGATATTTTACCTCAAAAGTTCCTCAGTAGCCACCTCCCATTGTAAAGGATTTCTAAGCAGCATTTTAGTGTGTTTGTCCTGGGACATCTGAAGGGACTAGCATCGTGCACTCTCATATTATTTCACCAATCAGGTAAAGGAAGCTTACTATGAAATCTCATGAGAGTTAAGTCAAATCTCATGAGATCACAGTAAGAGTTCATGACCTCAGCACTGCTGATGCTGATTGGCTGCTGTTCATTTCTTCATTTTTTTAAATTTGTTTACCTGCAGCTGGGAGCAGCTGAGTATAACTTTTTACACAGAACTTACTCTGCTGAGCTTTTTTTTACATAGAGATGCTCAGGTGATATTTTCCTGTCAGCTTTTTACAGTTATACTGCATCAGTTTCAAGTGATTTAGCATATGAGTATTATGTCCCTTTAAGGCAATTGCCTAGCTTGCCTTTATGCAAGCGCCAGGCCTGCTTGTTATGACAAATTATTACATGCTGATAGTGTTTCTATAAGTACAAACACATCTACTGTTATTCCTTCACAGTCTAATGTACATGATATTCGTGCAGATATGAAAAATTATATTGCTGCAGCCATAGAGAAGGCTATGACTGCTATTCCGCTTTCAAATAAACGCAAAAGGTCTTTCCAATCTGCCCATAAATCTGATGAATTTGTATTGACTGACAGCATACTGAAGTATCCTCTGCTGATGAGGATCTCTCTGGCTCAGAGGATCCTGCATCAGAGACTCAAATTGACAAATCTTTTCTTTTTAAGATTGAAATATTTGTTCTTTATTAAAGAAAGTATTGTCTACTTTGGGTATTGAGAAATCTAGTCCTCTTGATAACAAAACTAGTAATCGTTTGAATTCTGTTTTTAAAACTTCTGAGGTTACTCCTTAAGTTTTTCCTATTCCAGATGCTTTCTCTAATATGATTACTAAAGAATGGTCTAAGCCTGGTACTTCTTTTAACCCTTCTTCTATGTTTAAGAAGCTGTATCCTTTACCTGTGGCCAATTTAGAGTTTTGGGGAAAAGTCCCTAAGGTTGATAGGGCTATTTCCACTCTTGCCAAACGTACTACTATTCCTATGGAAGATAGTACTTCTTTTAAGGATCTTTTAGATAGGAAGATTGATTCTTATCTTAGAAGAGCATATTTACATACTGGCTATATTCTTAGACCTACTATTTCTATGGCTGATGTTGCTACTGCTTCAACTTTTTGGTTGGACAGCTTAGCACAGCAGTTATCAGATCCTGAACTGTCTAGCATTGTTATTTTACTTCAACATGCTAATAATTTTATTTGTAATGCTATATTTGATGTAATTAAAATTGATATTAAATCTATGTCTTTAGCTATTCTAACTAGAAGAGCTTTATGGCTTAAATCTTGGAATGCTGACATGGTGTCTAAATCTAGATTACTATCTCTCATTTCAAGGTAATAATTTATTTGGTTCTCAATTGGATTCTATTATTTCCACTATCACTAGGGGAAAAGGAGTTTTTCTGCCCCAAGATAAGAAATCTAAGGGTAAGTTTAAAGCTCCCAATCGTTTTCATTCCTTTTGTCAGAATAGAGAACAAAAAAACTCTCCTTCCCCTAAGGCCTCTGGCTCTAATTGGAGACCATCTCCGAATTGGAATAAATCCAAGCCTTATAAGAAACCAAATCCAGCCCCTAAGACTGCATGAAGGTGTGGCCCTCAAACCAGTTCAACTGGTGGGGGGCAGATTGAAATTATTTCTAAACATTTGGACAGATTATGTTCAAAATCAGTAGATTCAGGATATTGTTTCTCAAGAGTATCGAATAGGTTTCAGAATAAGACCTCCCATGGGAAGATTCTTTTTCTCATGTTCCAGCAAACCCTGTGGCTCAGGCTTTTCGGAAGTGCGTTTCAGACCTAGAACCTTCAGGGGTGATTGTCCCTGTTCCTCAGCAGGAACAGGGTTTGGGTTTTTATTCAAATCTGTGAATTGTCTCAAATAAAGAAGATTCGTTCAGACCAATCCTGGATCTGAAAATTTTAAATTGTTTTGTAAGAGTCCAAACTTTCAAGATGGCGACTATAAGGACTATTCTGCTTTACAGGACGCTTATCTTCACATTCTGATTCATCCAGACCACTATCGTTTTCTGAGATTCTCTTTTCTTGACAAGCATTACCAATTTTTCGCTCTTCCGTTTTGGCCTAGCGACAGCTCCAAGAATTTTCTCGAAGGTGCTCATTGCCCTTCTATCTGTAATCAGAGAGCAGGCTATTGCGGCGTTTCCTTATTTGGACGATATCTTGGTAGTAGCTCAATCTTTTCATTTAGCAGAATCTCACACGAAACAACTAGTGTGGTTTCTTCAAAGACATGGTTGGAGGATCAATTTACAAAAGAGTTTCTTGATTCTTCAGACAAGGGTCACCTTTTTAGGTTTCCAGATAGATTCAGTGTCCATGACTCTTTCTCTGACAGACAAGAGATAAATGAAGTTGGTTTTAGCTTGTCTAAACCCTTCAGTGGCTATGTGCATGGAAGTTTTAGGTCTCATGACTGCATTGCTCGTTTTCATATGAGACCTCTACAGCTTTGCATGTTGCACCAGTGATGCAGGGATTATACTCAGATCTCACAGTTGATATACTTAAAACCTAACACTCAACTCTCTCTGACTTGGTGGTTAAACCATCACCTTATTGTTCAAGGGACCTCCTTTGTTCGTCCTTCCTGGACTGTGATCTCAACAGATGCAAGGCTTACAGGTTGGGGAGCTGTCTGGGGGTGTCTGACAGCACAAGGGGTTTGGAATCCTCAAGAGGCAAGGTTACCAATCAATATTTTAGAACTATTTTCAGAGCTCTTTAGGCTTGGCCTCTATAGGAAAACCTATATTTCATGGTGTTCCACTCAGAATTATTCTTGGCATTCTTTCAGAATTCCTAGGATTTTACAGTTTCTTCAGGATGGTTTGGATAAAGGGTCGTCTGCAAATACTTTGAAAGGACAAATCTCTGCTCTTTCTGTCTTATTTCATAGAAAGATTGCTAAGCTTCCTGATATTCACTGTTTTGTTTAGGCTTTGATTCGTATCAAACCTGTTATTAAATCTATTTTCTCCTCCTTGGAGTCTCAATTTTGGTTTTGAGCATATGTATTTTCTAGATATTAAATTACTTTCTTGGAAAGTGTTGTTTCTTTTGGCTATCTCTTCTGCTAGAATAGTTTCTGAATTGTCTGCTCTCTCTTGTGAGTCTCTTTATCTGATTTTCCATCAAGATAAAGCTGTTTTGCGGACTTAGTTTACATTTTTCCCTGAAGTTGTAAATTCTAACAACATTATTAGGGAAATTGTTGTTCCTTCCTTGTGTCCTAATCATAAGATTACTCTTGAAAGGTCTTTACATTCTTTGGAAATATTATGTTGAGGCTACTAAAGATTTCAGAAAGACTTCTAGTCTATTTGTTATTGTTTCTGGTTCCAGAAAAGGTCAGAAAGCCTCTGCCATTTCTCTGGCATCTTGTTTATTCTACTAGATCAGTTGCCACTTCTTGGGCTTTCAAGAATGAAGCTTCAGTTGATCAAATTTGCAAAGCAGCAGTTTGGTCTTCTTTGCATACATTTACTAGATTTTACCACTTAAACTTAATTATTTCTTTGGATTTAATTTCTCAGCAGATATAGTTGGTTTTATTTTATCCCTACGTTTTTTTAGTGACTCGTGGTCTTACACATTTTGGGCGTTATATCCCATATGTCACTAGCTCATGGACTCTTGCCACTTGCATGAAATAAAACATTATTTATGTAAGAACTTACCTGATAAATACATTTCTTTTATAGTGGCAAGAGCTCCTGGTTGGAATGTATATCCCATACATCACTAGCTCATGGACTCTTGCCACTATGAAAGAAATTAATTAATCAGGTAACTTCTTACATAAATTATGTTTTCTACTCTGGCTAAGAGAACTACAATCCCTATAGAGGATAGCTGCTCCTTTAAGGATCCCATGGACAAAAAGTTGGAAGCTTATTTGAAGAATATGTATGTTCATCATGGTCCTCAATGGCAACCTGCAGTTTGTATTGCCACAGTAGTAAATGTGGCATCTTATTGGTGTGACGCCTTGTCTGAATCAATTTTAGTAGAGACTCCGTTGGAGGAGATACAAGATAGGATTAAGGCTCTCAAACTAGCCAATTCCTTTATTTCTGATGCTAACATGCAAATTATTAGACTGGGAGCCAAGATGTCTGGCTTCACTGTCCTAGCCCGCAGGCCATTGTGGCTAAAATCTTGGTCAGCTGATGTTACCTCTAAGTCCAAGCTTCTGACACTTCCTTACAAGGGTAAGACCTTGTTCGGACCTGATCTGGCAGATATAATTTCTGATATTATGGGTGGAAAAGTGTCTTTTCTACCGCAAGCCAAGAAGAACAGACTCAAAGGACGTTTTCGTTCCTTTTCGTAACTTCAAAGGTCAAAAGTCTTCCTCTCCCTCTTCCATGCAGGAGCAGTCCAAGTCTTCTTGGAAGCCCAATCAGTCTTGGAATAAGGAGAAGCAATCAAAGAAACCCTCAGCATGAAGGGTCGGCCCCCGGTCTGGGATTGGATCAAGTGGGGGACAGACTTTCCCTGTTTTGTCAGGCGTGGAGACGAGATGTCCCAGATCCTTGGGCTGTGGACATAGTATCTCAGGGTTACAAAATAGAATTCAAAACTTTCCCTCCCAGGGGCAGATTCCACCTCTCAAGATTATCTGCAGACCAGATAAAAAGAGGCATTCTTGAACTGCGTTCAGGGCCTTTCCTTTTTAGGAGTGATTGTTCCAGTTCTAGTAAGGGGACAGGGTCTAGGATACTATTAAAATCTGTTGTGGTTCCCAAAAAAGAGGGAACTTTTTGACCCATTTTAGACCTAAAGTGCCTCAACAAGTTTCTCAGGGTACCGTCCTTCAAAATGGAAACCATTCATCCATTCTTCCTTTGGTCCAAGAGGGTCAGTTTATGACGAACATAGACATGAACGCGGATCTTCATGTTCCCATTCACAGGGATCATCACACAAATTCCTGAGATTCGCCTTTCTAGACAAACACTTTCAGTTTGTGGCTCTTCCGTTTGGCCTTGCCACAGCTCCTAGAATTTTCTCAAAGGTTCTGGGGGCTCTCTTGGCAGTTATCAGGTCTCAGGGAATTGCAGTGGTGTCATACCTGGACGACATATTGGTTCATGTGCCATCTTTTCAACAAACAAACTATCATACAGAGATACAGAGATCTTGTTGTCTTTTCTACGTTTCCATGGTTGTAAAGTGAATCTGGAAAATAGTTCCCTTGTTCCAGCTACAAGGGTGGTTTTCTTAGGGACCATAATAGATTCCCTATCTATGAAAATTTTTCTGACGGAGGTTAGAAAATCCAAAATTCTCTCCTCTTGCCTTTCTCTTTAGTCTACTGTCCGGCCATCAGTGGCTCAATGTATGGAGGTAATTGGTCTGATGGTCACTTCCATGGACATCATTCCCTTTGCTCGATTCCATTTGAGAGCTCTGCAATTATGCATGCTCAGACAATGGAAGATGACTATTCGGATCCGTCTCAGAGGATAGATCTAGACCAGTCGACAAAAAACTATCTCCCGTGGTGGCTTTCTCAGAACCATCTGTCTCAGGGCACATACTTCTGGGGACCTTCATGGGTGATTGTGACCATGGATGCCAGCCTGCTAGGCTAGGGAGCAGTCTGGGTTAAAGGCGCAGGGACTATGGACTCGGGAGGAGTCTTCTCTCCCCATAAACATCTTGGAGTTGAGAGTGATTTACAATGCTCTGATGGCTTGGCCTCAATTGTCTTTAGCCCGGTTTATCAGGTTTCAGTCGGACAACATCACCTCAGTTGCTTACATCAACCACCAGGGAGGAACTTGGAGTTCCTTAGCCATGAAGGAGGTGGCACGGATTATTCAGTGTGTGGAAGCTCACAATTGTTGTCTATCTGCCATTCACATTCCTAGAGTGGACAATTGGGAAGCGGATTTCCTGAGCAGACAGACATTTCATGCCGGGGAGTGGGCTCTCCACCCAGAGGTGTTCTCCAGTTTAAGCCTCAAATGGGGAGTGCCGGAGTTGGATCTGATGGCGTCTCGGCAGAACACCAAGCTTCCAAGGTACGGCTCAAGGTCAAGAGATCCTCAGGCCGCTTTGATAGATGCTCTTCCGGTTCCTTGGGATTTCGGTCTAGCATACCTGTTTCCTCCATTTGCGCTCCTTCCACGAGTTATTGCTCGTATCAAACAAGAGAGAGCATCTGTAATTCTAATAGCTCATGCATGGCCTCGCAGTATCTGGTATCCAGACCTAGTAAAGATGTTATCTCGGCCACCTTTGAGGTTGCCTCAAAAGGAAGGACCTTCTAACTCAGGGTCCATTCCTCCATCCAAATCTTGTTTCTCTGATGCTGACTGCTTGGAGATTGAAGGCTTAGTTCTGTCAAAGCGTGGATTGAGTCGGTCATTGAGACCATGATCCAGGCTCGCAAGCCTGTTACTCGAAAAATTTACCATAAGGTATGGCGTAAATACCTTTATTGGTGTGAATCCTGAGTACGGTCAGGATTCCTAGAATTTTGTCTTTTCTCCAGAAAGGTCTGGAAAAAGGGTTATCAGTCAGTTCTCTGAAAGGTCAGATTTCTGCATTATCTGCATTATCCGCGTCTGGCGGATGTGCCGGGTGTTCAATCTTTTTGTCAGGCCCTGGTCAGAATCAGGCCTGTGTTTACACATGTTGCTCCTCCTTATCTTTCATGCGGATAAGGCAGTTCTTCGTACTAAATTGGGGTTTCTTCCTAAAGTAGTTTCGGATATAAATATTAATCAGGAAATTGTTGTTCCTTCTCTCTGTCCTAATCCTCCTTCTCATAAAGAAAGTCTGTGGCACAACTTGGATGTTGTGCGTGCTCTAAAATTCTACCTACAGACGACTAAGGATTTTCGCCAATTTTCTGCCCTGTTTGTTTGTTTCTCAGGAAAGCATAAGGTTCAGAGGGCTACTTCTACTTCTTTCCCTCTGGTTGAGAAGTATGATTTGTTTTGCTTATGAAACTGCTGGACAGCAACCTTCTGAGAGAATTACAGCTCATTTCACTAGGGCTGTCTCCTCTTCTTGGGCTTTCAAAAATGAAGCTTCTGTGGAACAGATTTGCAAGGCAGCAACTTTGTCCTCTCTGCATATGTTTTGCAAATTTTGCTACTTTTGCCTCCGCTGAGGCCTCTTTTGGGAGAGAGGTTCTTCAAGCAGCCTTCTGTTTAGGTCTGCCTGTCTTGTTCTCCCTCCCTGTTCAATTCTATGTCCTCTAGCTTGGGTATTGGTTCCAACTAGTAATTGAATGACGTCGTGGACTCTACATGTCTTAAGAAAGAATGCAAAATGTATGCTTATCTGATATAAATTTCTTTCTTTCCGGATATGGAGAGTCCACGACCCCACCCCTTTATTAAGACAGTTATTTTTTACTAAACCTCAGGCACCTCTACACTTTTGTGTTATTCCTTTTCCATTTCCCTTCGGTTGAATGACTGGGGATTATGGGTAGTGGAGCGACACTTAACAGCTTTGCTGTGGTGCTCTTTGCCTCCTCCTGCTGGCCTGGAGTGATATTCTCACTAGTAATTGAATGAATAAATTCAATAATCATAAATTTTGTTTTTTATTATCTACAGAATTAAATATATATTTTGACCATTTATTTATTCATTGTGTGTACATGACTTTACATATGTATTTATTTTTATGCATATTACTCTGAACTTCTAGACATTATAATATTAGCTATCCCTAGTAAGATATTGCCCTAGGGCGCTTCCTTCTTTCACACTCTTGTTTTTGTTTCATTCCATTTCCCTGGGGGAGGAATCACACTTAGGACAGCTTATCTCCCACTAGTGTATATTATCCTTAATATCCTATTGGCTGCAGATTCCAAGTCCTCTGTCCTGTGCCCAGCTCTGCAGATTCCAAGTCCTGTGTCCTGTGCTCAGCTCTGCAGATTCCAAGTCCTGTGTCCTGTGCTCAGCTCTGCAGATTCCAAGTCCTTTGCTCTGTTCTCAGCTTAGCAGATTCAAAATCATGTGTTCTGCTCTACAGGCTCCAAGTTCTGTGTCTTCTGCTTCACATCAGCCAAGTCCTGTGTCTCCTGCTGATTTGTATTAACTGTGTATTAACTAATTTTGTTAATAAATTAATTTGTTATTCTTTTAATTGGTGTAGGCTGCCATTGGTTTATTCAGTAGTATATTGAATGGACAAATTAAACAATATTCGGACGAATACAGATTTGTTCCGTATCCAAATGCACATGACTAGCTTTTTCTCAGAACAAAGCCGTGCTCAGTGTTTACATTGACAGGAAATCTAGGTCTTATGAGCGGCGCTGTATTATGATGTTAGAGCTGACCTGTGTTAAATGTGCATGCGGCCACGGTAGTGAGAAATACCCATGAGATCAGGAGCGAGTCTGTATAACAATGAATATGCAAAAGACATATTAATTCAGGAGCTGCAATTGGCTTTATTAAAAAGATTTTAATATTAAAAGATTTTAAGGAGGATGCTTTGAGCTTGGCCGTCTACATGATTGAGAAGAATTGTAAGTATTTTTTTTAATGTTACTCTTATATTAACATTTTATACATATGCATCTTGTATAATATTGTACTAATAATTTATGTATTTTAACGTCTGTGTCCAAAAATAAAGTTAACCGGTCCTTTAATCTTTATGGGAAATTGAACCTTGATATATTTTTTGCTTGCTTCACTTCACAGAGTTTATGGTTCATATGTATTTAGGGAGATCTGAAATCAGGAACTCCCCTGCCTTTTTAGCTTTCCTTATACTCTGATATTGACATTTTATTTAACATGAAAAGGAATATAATATGTAATATGCCATTATAAGGAAATATGTATTATGCCATTATTAAAAAAAATATATATATTTTCTTTTCACTAAACCAGCTCATGTATTTTATAATAAGCACATTGTTTTCTTCAACAGAACCTCGTCCTTGCTGAAAATAGCCCCGGTAAGGATAGTACAGAGTATCAGCTAATGTTTACCCTTGTAACACCAGCTTTAACGCCAGCTGTAAATGCAGTGGAATTGGATCCCTATTGTCTCCCCTTCATGTTTTATAATGGTAAGGGTGCGCACAAACACATAGTATCTGTTATGGTTGGTATTTTTCTTAATTTACACAGATTTTTAAATATAAAAGTCTTCTAGATTTTTTTTGGTCCATATGTATTTGTATATATTAACAAAAGAACAGGATGCTCTGACTTACAGGTTATAGCCATGGTATCTGGCTGATCAACAAGAGAAGTATGTGGAGGAATTTCCTTTTTTGCTTGATTGTGTCTAGGGTTGCCACCTTTTGCCCAGAAAATTCCTGGACACTTTTTAAGTGGGCGTGGAGGGGTGTGTCTCAGGGCGTGGTTTGGGGCGTGGCTTCTTGCAGCATCAAATTTATTATGAAATCAATTTTTATATTATATATATATATTATATATAATATATATATTATATAATATATATTATATAATATATATATTGTCAGTATATGGCTGGGTTATAACACAATATATTTAATATTTTTTCTTTAAAATAAACCCTTAATAATATGCATATACTAGAAACCATAAAATTAATATAAATTCCTGAATTATTTTTTATTAGTTAATTTCTATAAACACATTGAAATATATTTGTAGGAACCAGAGTATGAGTCAATACTATACACGTTTAAAACTATTAAAATATGCTATCAAAGTTCATAAAAGTTTACCTTTAAAACTAGCCTTATTCACAATAGCCTTTCATTCAATTAACACAATGAGATTCCAAGATACTAGCTACTAACATTCAGCAATACAATCCGCTGTATAGCTACAATTGATTCTAATACAATTCTAATTAAGACACTAAAAGTACATATATTCTTAATGTAAACAGTTACTTTAAATGTACATTTATTTAAACTGAAATAAATTCTCAGTAACTTATATTTAAAACCAATTCTAAGATATATATATATATATATATATATATATATATATATATATATATTTTGCAAAGATAAACAACTTAAAATTTAGGATTAGTTTAAAATATACAGGCTATGAATGTAAGCTAAAATATAAATATGCTCTTTAAATCTATCAGTTGTAATTTAACTGCAGTGGCTATGCATATATTTTTGTTTTAGACATGTATCTGTAATTAACAACCTTTTAATACCTTACCAAAATGACCAAAATCGATGATGCAATTTTCAGAAAACTTCTTGTTTCATCTCAGAAGACAAAATAAGTATATTTTGCAATTAATGAGGAAAGTTAGCCCAGCTTTGCTATAGTAAGCTGTATTTCAAACGCAGCCAATTTCCAGTTACAAGTTAGCTCAGCCGTATCTCTTTTCTCTATTCTGCATTGACTTATATATCTTTTAATCATTTATGAAACAAATGGGTGGCCCTACTGATCTACTTTGTGATTGGATCATTTTGGCAATGTATGTTGCTAGGGAGATGCATCTTTGTTAACAACCAATTGTCTTTTGGCTGTAATTCTTGCATCGCAACACCGGATTTTGCCCATCGGGGGGCAGCATGACAAACAAACAGCAACACATTTAATCATTTCTAACATTTATCCCACACTGCCAATCCCAATATCTTCCCATACAATGATTATATTAAACATACTATAATTTATTACATTAATAAATTACAATATTAATTATTGATGGGGTAGTATCATATCATTTTTCTGATTACCCTAATACCAAATACATTATGTTTTTAACATTATATTATATCAAAGTAATTTATACTGCTAACTGATTAGCTGAAATTCCATTTAAAATGTTACCAGGTCATTTCCCCACATTTATATACAAACACAGCATATTTCATATTCAGTACTGCACTGCATCCCAACATGAATATAATATATTCCATATTTCTAATAAATCCTGAATGCATGAATCTTGTCTATGCAGATCTGAAATAAAAATAATAGTGTTATTTATATTTTTCATTTAGTAGACATTCATATTTAATATTATACGAACAGACAATTTCATATCCATTAATGTCCTTCCTTTCATTTTCCATTAGCTTCCTGGAATATAGAAAATTTTTATTAATTTTGGAATAACTTAAATGTATATCTACTAATGCAGTTATTCATCTAATTTATTTCAATCTGAATCTCATTATAGACCTGTAATACAGTCTAAGGTATATATATTAAATATTTTGTCTAAATACACATATATATATATATATATATATATATATATATATATATATATACACACACATGTATTCATTTCTATGCAGTATTTAAACAATGGGGTTTAAGAGTATAATTTAAAAACGTATTTTCTCTTGTTAAGTGTAGTCAGTCCACGGGTCATCCATTACTTATGGAATATATCTCTTCCCTAACAGGAAGTTGCAAGAGGATCACCCAAGCAGAGCTGCTACATAGCTCCTCCCCTCACATGTCATATTCAGTCATTCTCTTGCAACCTAACTAAAGATAGGTCGTTGTGAGAGGTCTGTGGTGTTTTTTAACTTAGTTTATTTCTTCAATCAAAAGTTTGTTATTTTAAATGGCACCGGAGTGTGCTGTTTGTTCTCAGGCAGCATTAGAAGAAGAATCTGCCTGCGTTTTCTATGATCTTAGCAGACGTAACTAAGATCCACTGGCTGTTCTCATCTGAGGAGTGAGGTAACTTCAGAAAAGGGGAATAGCATGCAGGGCCCCCCTGCAAACGAGGTATGTGCAGTAAATTATTTTTCTGAGGAATGGAATTGACTGAGAAAATACTGCTGATACCAATGTAACGTAAGTTCAGCCTTAAATGCAGTGATAGCGACTGGTATTAGGCTGATGAGTGTGTGTACACTGAATGTATTTTTCTAAGGAATGGAATTGACTCTGAAAATACTGTTAATACTGAAGTAATGTAGGAGCCTTAACTGCAGTAAAAGCGACTGGTAGCAGGCTTATTAATAACACTTCATTACTTTTAAAATGTATGTTCAAAACGGTTTCTGGCATGTTAATCGTTTTTTGTGAGGTACTTTGTGATAAAACTTATTGGGGCATGATTTTTACCACATGGCTATCTTTGTTTTCTGCATAGAAACAGTTAACTGAGCTTCCCCACTGTTGTAATATGAGTGGGAGGGGCCTATTTTAGCGCTTTTTTGCGCAGTAAAAATTCAGTCACAATCTGTCTACTTCATCCTCCATGATCCAAGACGTCTCTAGAAAGCTCAGGGGTCTCCAAAATTCATTTTGAGGGAGGTAATCAGTCACAGCAGACCTGTGACAGTGTGTTTTGACTATGATAAAAACGTTAATTATTAAATTGTTATCCATTTTTGGGTATTAAGGGGTTAATCATCCATTTGTTGGTGGGTGCAATCCTTTGCTAACTTAATACATTTATTGTGAAAGATTGGTTGCTATAACTAATTTGGTTCATTGTTATTTCAACTGTGACAGCTTTTTGTGCTTCTTAAAGGCACAGTAGCATTTTTTATATTGCTTGTAAATTTATTTAGAAAAGTATTTCCAAGCTTGCTAGTCTCATTGCTAGTCTGTTTAAACATGTCTGACACAGATGAATCTCTTTGTTCACTATGTTTAAAGGCCAATGTGGAGCCCAATAGAAATTTGTGTACTAATTGCATTGATGTTACTTTAAATAAAAGTCATCTTTCAAGGTTATCAGCAAACCAAATAAAGAAAGAGGCGTTTCTACGCTGTGTACAAGACCTCTTACTAATGGGGGTGATCCACCCAGTTCCGCGGACGGAACACGGGCAAGGATTCTATTCAAATCTATTTGTGGTTCCCAAGAAAGAGGGAACCTTCAGACAAATCTTGGACTTAAAAATCCTAAACAAATTCCTAAGAGTTCCATCATTCAAAATTGAAACTATTTGAACCATCCTTCCCATGATCCAAGAGGGTCAGTACATGACCACAGTGGACTTAAAGGATGCCTACCTTCACATACCGATTCACAAGGATCATTATCGGTACCTAAGATTTGCCTTCCTAGACAGGCATTACCAGTTTGTAGCTCTTCCCTTCGGATTAGCTACGGCTCCAAGAATCTTTACAAAGGTTCTGGGCTCACTTCTGGCGGTACTAAGACCGCGAGGCATAGCGGTGACTCCGTACCTAGACGACATTCTGATACAAGCGTCAAGTTTTCAAACTGCCAAATCTCATACAGAGATAGTTTTGGCATTTCTGAGGTCGCATGGGTGGAAGGTGAACGTGGGAAAGAGTTCTCTATTACCACTTACAAGGGTTCCCTTCCTAGGGACTCTTATAGATTCTATAGAGATGAAAATTTAACTGACGGAGGCCAGGTTATCAAAACTTCTAAATGCTTGCCGTGTCCTTCATTCCATTCCACACCCGTCAGTAGCTCAGTGCATGGAAGTAATCGGCTTAATGGTAGCGGCAATGGACATAGTACCATTTGCGCGCCTGCATCTCAGACCGCTGCAATTGTGCATGCTAAGTCAGTGGAATGGGGATTACTCGGATTTGTCCCCCCTGCTAAATCTGGATCAAGAGACCAGAGATTCTCTTCTATGGTGGCTTTCTCGGCCCCATCTGTCCAAGTGGATGACCTTTCGCAGGCCAGATTGGACGATTGTAACGACAGACGCCAGCCTTCTAGGTTGGGGCGCAGTCTGGAAATCCCTGAAGGCTCAGGGGTTATGGACTCAGGAGGAGAAACTCCTCCCAATAAATATTCTGGAGTTAAGAGCAATATTCAATGCTCTTCTAGCTTGGCCTCAGTTAGCAACTCTGAGGTTCATCAGATTTCAGTCGGACAACATCACGACTGTGGCTTACATCAACCATCAAGGGGGAACCAGAAGTTCCCTAGCGATGTTGGAAGTCTCAAAGATAATTCGCTGGGCAGAGTCTCACTCTTGCCACCTGTCAGCGATTTACATCCCAGGCGTGGAGAACTGGGAGGCGGATTTTCTAAGTCGCCAGACTTTTCATCCGGAGGAGTGGGAACTTCATCCGGAGGTCTTCGCTCAACTGATTCATCGTTGGGGCAAACCAGATCTGGATCTCATGGCGTCTCGCCAGAACGCCAAGCTTCCTTGTTACGGATCCAGGTCCAGGGACCCGGGAGCGGTGCTGATAGATGCTCTGACAGCCCCTTGGGTCTTCAACATGGCTTATGTGTTTCCACCATTTCTGATGCTTCCTCGATTGATTGCCAAGATCAAACAGGAGAGAGCTTCGGTGATTCTGATAGCGCCTGCGTGGCCACGCAGGACCTGGTATGCAGACCTAGTGGACATGTCGTCCTGTCCACCATGGTCTCTACCTCTGAGACAGGACCTTCTAATTCAGGGTCCTTTCAAACATCCAAATCTAATTTCTCTTAGGCTGACTGCATGGAGATTGAACGCTTGATTCTATCAAAGCGTGGCTTCTCGGAGTCGGTTATTGATACCTTAATACAGGCTAGGAAACCTGTTACCAGAAGAATTTACCATAAGATATGGCGTAAATATTTATATTGGTGCGAATCCAAGAGTTACTCATGGAGTAAGGTTAGGATTCCTAGGATATTGTCTTTTCTACAAGAGGGTTTAGAAAAGGGCTTATCTGCTAGTTCGTTAAAGGGACAGATTTCTGCTCTGTCTATTCTTCTACACAAACGTCTGGCAGAAGTTCCAGACGTTCAGGCTTTTTGTCAGGCTTTAGCTAGGATTAAGCCTGTGTTTAAGACTGTTGCTCCGCCGTGGAGCTTAAACTTAGTTCTTAACGTTCTTCAAGGCGTTCCATTTGAACCCCTTCATTCCATTGATATCAAGCTGTTATCCTGGAAAGTTCTGTTTTTGATGGCTATTTCCTCGGCTCGAAGAGTCTCTGAGTTATCTGCGTTACATTGTGATTCTCCTTATCTGATTTTTCATTCAGACAAGGTAGTTCTGCGTACTAAACCTGGGTTCTTACCTAAGGTAGTTACTAACAGGAATATCAATCAAGAGATTGTTGTTCCATCATTGTGTCCTAACCCTTCTTCAAAGAAGGAACGACTTTTGCATAATCTGGACGTAGTCCGTGCCCTGAAGTTCTATTTGCAGGCAACTAAAGATTTTCGTCAAACTTCTTCCCTGTTTGTCGTTTACTCTGGACAGAGGAGAGGTCAAAAGGCTTCGGCTACCTCTCTCTCTTTTTGGCTTCGTAGCATAATACGTTTAGCCTATGAGACTGCTGGACAGCAGCCTCCTGAAAGGATTACAGCTCATTCTACTAGAGCTGTGGCTTCCACCTGGGCCATTAAAAATGAGGCCTCTGTTGAACAGATTTGCAAGGCTGCAACTTGGTCTTCACTTCACACTTTTTCAAAATTTTACAAATTTGACACTTTTGCTTCTTCGAAGGCTGTTTTTGGGAGAAAGGTGCTTCAGGCAGTGGTTCCTTCCGTTTAAAGTTCCTGCCTTGTCCCTCCCTTCATCCATGTACTTTAGCTTTGGTATTGGTATTCCATAAGTAATGGATGACCCGTGGACTGACTACACTTAACAAGAGAAAACATAATTTATGCTTACCTGATAAATTTATTTCTCTTGTAGTGTAGTCAGTCCACGGCCCGCCCTGTCTTTAAGGCAGATCTAAATTTTAATTAAACTCCAGTCACCACTGCACCCTATGGTTTCTCCTTTCTCGTCTGGTTTTGGTCGAATGACTGAATATGACATGTGAGGGGAGGAGCTATGTAGCAGCTCTGCTTGGGTGATCCTCTTGCAACTTCCTGTTAGGGAAGAGATATATTCCATAAGTAATGGATGACCCGTGGACTGACTACACTACAAGAGAAATAAATTTATCAGGTAAGCATAAATTATGTTTTTAGCTGGTCAAATTTTCATTGCTTCAATTACACAGCAGGGACTAATTTGTATTGAAATGTAAATGGTTACTTTCCCACAAAATATGTCACTTACGCCAGACTTCTAGGCTACTTTGTAAGGAGTAGGAGATTTTATCACACATTTCCAGGTAGTTACCATATGGTCTTTTGTTTGCGGCTGTTTAAGTTAAGTAAACCAAATGTTTTATTGTCCTCACTTGGATGCATTTTAACTTTGCATTCTGAATTGGGAAGGATTGAATATGGGTTTCAAGTCAATGCATTTAATGTTTTATGAATGAATGAATAATTTGGTGCTGATAGGCCAAATATATATATATATATATATATTAATGTTCACATATACTTTGACATAAATATATTATATAATATATATATATATATATAATATATATATATATTATACATAATATATATTATATATATTTATATATATATATATATATATATATATATATATATAATATATATATACATATACCAAGTTGAAACCCCAATACCAAGTAAAATAGTGCTGTATAGCCAGATTAACAGCATAACTGTTATGCCGCTAGGTTTAATCACAAACTAACATTTGGGCAACGACTTAACAAAATTATTGGAGGCAGTGTTTGGAGATGAGACCTTGCATTACCTTGCTTCTGGGGCCTGGCATTGTGAACAGTGTGTGAGCGGACTAGGGGTAACTGATGGTGGGGACGGAGTTGGATGCGCGCGATCATGTCTCTCTGCTGCAGGATGCGACGACTTCCCTCCGTCTCCGACCCTCTTCCCCCCTCCTACTGTGTCACACTCATCATACTCCGTCTCTCCTGCAGACTACCCAGGGTCTTTTTGGAACCCCGGGCTAAGCGCTCCTCTGGCCATCTTATATTTTTTAAAGTTTGTGCTCACTGCGACAGGGGAGTGCTTAGCCCGGGGCATTTGAGGCTTGTTCCGGGACACTGGACACAGAACCTCAGACCGAGACTGACCCGGTGAAACCGGGCCGGATGGCAACCCAAATTGTGTCTGATTTTTCCATCATCATGTGATGTTTTGTAAAAAAAAATTCTATCACCTATCTATACTGTGCTTGAATCTCTGAGTTCTCCTACCCCAGGAATCACTTTTGAACTCCCCCAGCATAAAGTTCTAATTTATTTTTCATTACAGCCTCTCTTTGAGCTTTTATTCACATTTAAGTAAAATCTCTCAACAATGGCGGCGCAATATCACTCTGGGTTTTGGGACTGATTTTAATTCCCATCTTCAGATTTTCCCATATGGATCTTCAGTCAATTATACCTCAACCAAGAAACAGGCAACCTAGTGCAATAGAGTTAAAAATGCTCAAAACCGTAGAGTAATTTTTACCTATTTTGAGCTTTTTATATTTTGTTTTATTAAACTGGAAATCTTTTGATGTAAAGAAGATTCCAGCAGTTTTTTTTAATAAAAGCACAATTTTCACACACTTGTTTGTGAATATATTCCATTTAGTGCCATTTCATTTTCATCTGTATTGCACTATGTTGGTTGTTTCTTCATTAAGGTATAATTGACTGAAGATCCATATGGGAAAATTTGAAGAGGGGAATTAGAAACCAAATGAAAGGAGTGAAATCATGCCGCCATTGTTGAGAGATTTCAGTTACATATGGCATCAGAAACACCGGTGCAGACTGGGTTCTTTTCCTTTTATTTTAAATTCTATACATTCTCTATGTCTATCTCATTGTCTATCACATTGTTTCTCTATGATATTGTTTTGTATCACATGTTTGAAGGCATTCTACAACGTTGCATCTATGTGTTAGGAACTTTACCAGTAATAGTCTATTTTCCAGAGACCTCAAAATGCTTGTCAGTCTTTTCACAAGTGTATCTTAAATGTGGTTGCTTCTCATCCCATTATTTCTTTCATAAAATTGGCAAGAGTCCATGATGGTTTTCCTCATTGGGATCTATTTCATAGGTTCTCTGTTATTGGTTGTAGAGATTCACCTCTTACCTCCCTTTTCAGATCGACGATATACTTTCATATTTCATTATCTCTATTGATAACCGTTTCAGTACTGGTTTGGCTATCTGCTATATGTGGATGGGTGTCTTTTGTTAAGTATGTTTTCATTACTTAAGACACTCTCAGCTATGGTTTGGCACTTTATGTATTTTTAAAAAGTTCTAAATATGTGTATTGTACTTATATTTGCCATGATTCAGGTTTTCAGTATATTACCTTTTGCAGACTGTCAGTTTCATATCTGGGAAATGCTTTTTTTTATGAAAATTTATTTCTTATCTGGGGTATAGTCTTTTTTTCAGATTGACTGTCTTTTAAATTCGCGGGTAGAATTAGGCTCGCAAGGGCGCAAAATGGCAAAGTTTATTCCGTCATTCTTGGAGCGAGATTTTTTGGCGCGAAGTTATGTTCATTGACACAAATTCGTCATTTCCGTCGTCTTAGTTGACGCCAATTCCTTAACAAGGTTGCGTCATATATGACGCAAGTGTGTAGTTTCCGGACGTTTTTGGCGCCAAAAAATATTTTTATGTTTGCATCATACTTGGCACCAAATATTTTCCTTTAAGAGCCCATTCCTATTTGCCTC
This sequence comes from Bombina bombina, assembly GCF_027579735.1. Taxonomy (NCBI): domain Eukaryota; kingdom Metazoa; phylum Chordata; class Amphibia; order Anura; family Bombinatoridae; genus Bombina; species Bombina bombina. Next base: position 827,518,064 of record NC_069503.1, on the reverse strand, counting down.
TTGCCTTTTTTTCTATGTCAGAGGGCTATGCATTTTTTTCCCATTCCTGAAACTGCCATATAAGGAAATTGATCATTTTGCTTTATATGTTGTTTTTTCTCTTACATTTGCAAGATGTCTCAATCTGATCCTGTCTCAGAAATCACTGTTGGAACCCTGCTGCCTGATAACAGTTCTACCAAAGTTAAGTGCATTTGTTGTAAACTTGTGGAGATTATACCTCCAGCTGTGGTTTGTAATAGTTGTCATGATAAACTTTTACATGCAGAAAATGTATCCATCAGTAGTAGTTCATTACCTGTTGCTGTTCCCTCAACATCTAATGCACAAGATATACCTGTAAATTTAAAATAATTTATTTCTGATTCTATTCAGAAGGCTTTGTCTGCCATTCCGCCTTCTAATAAACGTAAAAGGTCTTTTAAAACTTCTCATAGAGTCAATGAAATTTCAAATGACCGGCAACATACTGATTTATTCTTCTCTGATGAGGATCTATCTGGTTCAGAAGATCCTGCCTCAGATATTGACACTGACAAATTCTCTTATTTATTTAAAATGGAGTATATTCGTTCTTTGTTAAAAGAAGTGTTGATTACATTAGATATGGAGGAAACTAGTCCTCATGATATTAAAACTAGTAAACGTTTAAATTCTGTTTATAAACCTCCCGTAGTTATTCCAGAGGTTTTTCCAGTTCCTGATGCTATTTCTGATATGATTTCTAAAGAATGGAATAGGCCTGGTACTTCTTTTATTCCTTCTTCAAAGTTTAAAAAAATTGTATCCTTTGCCAGCAGTTAGATTGGAGTTTTGGGAAATGATCCCCAAATTTGATGGGGCTATCTCTACTCTTACTAAACGTACTACTATTCCTACGGAAGATAGTACTTCTTTTAAAGATCCTTTATATAGGAAACTTTAATCGTATCTAAGGAAGACTTATTTATATTCGGGGAGATGGGGAAGTGGAAATGAGGCGCTAGAAATAGCACTAGGGGTTAAAGTACTATGGATAAAGTGATATCTTACTATTTTTGTGTATTTAGAGAATTAAAAGGCTTGTAGATGTTGAAATCACATCAGGTTAGATAATTAGCAACAGGTGTAAAACATATAAAGGTCTTGTAAGTGTTGAAATCACTGAAGAACTAGTGACAAGATGTAAAACATAAATAAACAACAATTTATTACAAATGTAACCCTGTTAATAGAAAAGCACAAATCTTAGTGCTATAAAATATGCATGTAAAATATACAATAAAATGATAATATACCTAAGTGTTGCAACACTGATTCATAGATACAAATTATTTTGATCAGAAAAAATAAAACAAAAAACAGTAGGTTTTCTGAGTGGGGTCTTTTCTGAAGTATACCAAGGGTTAAACCACAAAAACTGTTACAGAAGTTATTTGAGCGGTGATATAGTGTATCAGATAAAAGTCAATTCTTGCAATGATGCCGTTAGGGATATATATCATGCGGTTACTTTCACGTTATAATCCCATATGCAGCAATATTAGCTGTGTAGTGGAGAACTAGTGGCAAATATCAGATGACAACGGTATTCACGTTTGTAAAAGAACAGGAATGCTTGTAATTTTAAGTCAGTTCACTGGATATTCCATTTAAGTAAGGGTTATTAGTGTAAATGTTCTTAACCTTATTTGAAGAGGAATCCAGCTAACCTTATTTGCAGCGTTCTGCCTTATTCCCCAGCACTTGCCGCATCTACTTATTCCGTATTTCCGGCAGCCTCTTAGGTGGGGGAGTTCCAGGAGGTCAATTACCTACCCTATGACCTGAGTCCCCGTCTGGATCCTCTGTGCCCGTAAACGTAAGGGCAGACACCTCAAGCTGTAGTCTTTTTTTATACTTGCGCAAGTTATTTCTTAGAAGATTCTTACTTGAAGTCTTTCCTGCACTTTAGTACTAAACGTACGCAGGTAATTCTCTGGTCTCCTTCTGGTGTAATAGAAAGTCACACTCCCATCGACATGTTTCACCAGTTGTTCTGGCTTTTTCAAGATCTATATTCGGGTCATCTTCTTAGGCCTGCAATTTCTTTGGCTGATGTTGCAGCTGCTTCAACTTTTTGGTTGGAAACTTTAGCGCAACAAGTATCGGATCATGATTTGTCTAGCATTGTTAAATTGATTCAACATGCTAATAATTTCATTTGTGATGCCATTTTTTATATCATCAAAATTGATGTTAAATATATGTCTTTAGCTATTTTAGCTAGAAGAGCTTTGTGGCTCAAATCTTGGAATGCTGATATGAGTTCTAAGTCCAGATTGCTATCTCTTTCTTTCCAAGGTAATAAATTATTTGGTTCTCAGTTGGATTCAATAATTTCAACTGTCACTGGTGGGAAGGGAGTTTTTTTGCCTCAAGATAAAAGACCTAAGGGTAAATCTAAAGCTTCTAAACGTTTTCTTTCCTTTCGACAATATAAGGAATAGAAACCTAATCCTTCATCCAAGGAATCTGTTTCCTAAATCCAAGCCATTTTAGAGAACAAAGCCAGCCCCCAAGTCCGCATGAAGGTGCGGCCCTCATTCCAGCTCAGCTGGTAGGGGGCAGATTAAAATGTTTCAGAGATGTTTGGATCAATTCGGTCCAAAATCATTGGATTTAGAGTATTGTCTTTCAGGGGTACAGAATAGGATTCAGAGTAAGACCGCCTGTGAGAAGATTTTTTTCTCTCACGCATTCCAGCAAACCCAGTAAAGGCTCAGGCTTTTCTGAAGTGTTTTTAAGACCTGGAGTTATCAGGGGTAATCATGCCAGTTCCGTTTCAGGAACAGGGTCTGGGGTTTTATTCAAATCTATTCATTGTCCCAAAGAAAGAAAATTCATTCAGACCAGTTCTGGATCTAAAGATTTTGAATCAATATGTAAGAGTACCAACTTTCAAAATGGTGACTATAAGGACTATTCTACCTTTTGTTCAGCAAGAGCATTATATGTCCACAATTGACTTACAGTATGTATATCTTCATATTCCGATTCATCCGGATCACTATCAGTTCCTGAGATTCTCTTTTCTAGACAAGCATTACCAATGTGTTGCTCTTACTTTTGGCCTAGCGACAGCTCCAAGAATTTTTTCAAAGGTCCTCGGGGGCCCTACTCTCTGTAATCAGAGAGCGGGGGATTGTGTTTTTTTCCTTATTTGGACGATATCTTGGTACTCGCTCAGTCTTTACGTTCTGCAGAATCTCACACGAATCAACTAGTGTTGTTTCTTCAAAGACATGGTTGGAGGATCAATTTACCAAAAAGTTCTTTGATTCCTCAGACAAAGGTAGCCTTTTTAGGTTTCCAGATAGATTCAGTGTCCATGACTTTGTTTCTAACAGACAAGAGACGTTTGAAATTGGTTGCAGCCTGTCGGAACCTTCAGTCTCAGTCATTCCCTTCAGTAGCTATGTGCATGGACATTTTAGGTCTCATGATTGCAGCATTGGACGTGATCCCCTTTGCTCGTTTTCATATGAGACCTCCCCATCTTTGTATGCTGAACCAATGGTGCAGGGATTATACAAGGATATCACAATTAATATCCTTAAATCCCAATGTTCGACTTTCTCTGACTTGGTGGTTAGATCACCATCGTATAATTCTAGGGGCCTCTTTCGTTTGTCCAACCTGGACTGTGATCACAACAAATGCAAGTCTTTCAGGTTGGGGAGCTGTTTAGGGATCTCTGACAGTACAAGGGGTTTGGAAATCTCAAGAGGCGAGATTACCAATCAATATTTTGGAACTCCGTGCAATTCTCAGGGCTCTTCAGTTTTGTTTTCAGACAGACAATATCACGACTGTGGCGTATGTCAATCATCATGGTGGGACTCGCAGTCCTCAAGCTATGAAAGAAGTATCTCGGATACTTGTTTGGGTGGAATCCAGCTCCTGTCTAATTTCTGCGATTTATATCCCAGGTATAGACAATTGGGAAGCGGATTATCTCAGTCGTCAGACTTTACATCCGGGAGAATGGTCTCTCCATCCAGATGTGTTTTCTCAAATTGTTCAGATGTGGGGGCTTCCAGAAATAGATCTGATGGCATCTCATCTAAACAAAAAACTTCCCAGGTACCTGTCCAGGTCCAGGGATCCTCAGCTGGAAGCAGTGGATGCATTGACACTTCCTTGGTGTTATCAACCTGCTTATATTTTCCCGCCTCAAGTTCTTCTTTCAAGAGTGATCTCCAAAATCATCATGGAGCAATCGTTTGTGCTGCTAATGGCTCCAGCATGGTCTCACAGGTTTTGGTATGCGGATCTTGTTCGGATGTCCAGTTGCCAACCTTTGCCACTTCCATTAAGGCCAGACCTTCTATCTCAAGGTCCGTTTTTCCATCAGGATCTCAAATCATTAAATTTGAAGGTATTGAAATTGAACGCTTAGTGCTTAGTCATAGAGGTTTCTCTGACTCAGTTATTAATACTATGTTTACAGTTTCTTCAGGATGGTTTGGATAAAACTTTGTCTGCAAGTTCCTTGAAATGACAAATCTCTGCTCTTTCTGTTTTATTTCACAGAAAAATTGCTAAACTTCCTGATGAAGCAGAAATGGTGGACCAAAAGTTCTCAGACAATTTAAGTGGGTGCTGGGAGCTAATACCTGGGCCGTTACCTGTGCAACTAGCAGCTAGCAATAGAGACAATTATATCCAAATCCAGATTCAAATACATGAAACGCTGTAGACAGACATCAAGCGGATTGTGTATATAAACAAACAAACTTAATGCAGTACAGAAATAGCTGGCAGTGTAAGGCAAAAGCATGTGTATACAAAGGCTGTTTTCCTTTTTGAGACAATAACAATACTCGCAAAGGCTGTATCAAACTTAAGCGTGGCATACACAAATTAGCACAACATAAACTGCCGTCAGCTAAAGAACTACACGTAGAAAGATGTTTTTAAACCATACTTGATTTCACCGCCGCTGCTCCGGATCCTCGGCGTCCCTTTAGTGAGTATCGCTGTTCGCGGTTCCTCCTTTTTGTTGATTGACACACGGAGCGTCTTACAGTACTTGCGCTCCGGTGTTAGTGCCGCTGATTGCGGCTTCTCTTCTTGGATCTCCCGCGATAGCTGCAGTTCTTCCTCTAGGAGATCAGTGGCCGTCCCAGCCTGTTTTCCGGCAGCTTGTTTAGAGGTCTCGTAGCTAGCTGCACAACCCAGATGCTCCTCCCTCCAAACTGGGGGTAAGGTATAAGCCAATAGTCCTCAACGAAAACCAAAGGAATAAAAAGCTGAATGGAGTCCCAGTACTCCACGATAAAATGTAAAAAAAAAAAAAAAAGAAAATTATTCCTTTGTGTTTTGCTTGAAAATGACACCAGAGCTGGGTTTAATAAAAAAGAAAAAAACTTTATTGTAGATCCATGAGATAAACAAGTGCTCCTATAAAAGTTAAAAGATGAGAAAAAGAGTTTTTTAAATGGAATGGTATCCTCCTATTGGAAAATCCAATACCTCCCATTTCTTGCTTAAACAAGAAGACACATATATGCAAATTATTTATAGGTTTAAAGCAGAACATTACGTATTTGTTTGAAAACCTAATACAAAAAATGGTCTATTCTTGTGTGGAAATTGATTATAGCAATGTACACAAGAACTATATATAAGAAATTAACCCTAATAATTAAACCCAGCACTAAATATAGAATGACCATCTATATATTTAACACATGTGTTTAGATATGTCATAATGCACATAAAATGAATAAACAATACCAATAAACACATAGTTGATACTGATGTTACCATATATCTGTTTACCACATTTAACTAAATAGTAGCCCTAAAGCCTAAGATAGATCCAATTGGATAATAATTTTTAGTCTTGGTCCATTAGTTCAATGGTGTATCCATAGGGTAAATAATAATATTATTATAGACATTCTTGTGGCTGCTTTTGTTGATTATAGTGTTGTCTCGCGCCATATGATATTATGGACACAAGGACCAGAAATCTCACCTATTCCAATAATTAATAATATCGAACTCAGAGTTGAATCCAACAGGTAGCAGGCTACCCAATTTGTGTATCCAGTAAATTTCCTGTCGTGACAGAATCTGGAATTTATCTCCCCCCCCCCCCCCCCTAGGGGGTTTTTGGATCAATTTAATAGCCTGCCACCTGAAGGAACCAACTTCGCCATTATGTACCTCCAAAAAGTGTCTTGATAGGGCAGAAACTGCTCTTTCCTTACTGATATGGGCCAAATGTTCTTTCACTCTTGTGCCCACCTCCCTCGTAGTTCTACCAACATACTGTCTGTTGCAGGAAACACATTCTACTAAATAAACCACATATTTGCTCTTACACTTAATGCAGCCTCTTGTTTCAAATGTTTCTCCAGTAGTTGCAGAAACAAAATTTCTAGAGACATGGATATACTCACAGGATCTACAGGTGCGTTTACCGCACCTGTAGGTACCTCTAAACTGTAACCATGAGCTCTCTCTCTGTTTATTCCTTAGAAGGCTACCCAATGTCATATTACGTTTGTAAATAAATTGGCAACCTTCACTTATGGAACTCCTCAGTTGTCTATCCCCTCTGAGGATTGACAAGTTCTTACGTATAACGTTGCAGACCTGGTAGTATTGGTTAGAGTACGCCGTCACAAACAGAGGCTTCTGATGAGCACCCTGTTTTTCAGTGAGGCCTTCTCTTTTCCGTGGTACCAATAAATTACTCCTGTCAATCGTTTGCACTTCTCTGAAAGCTCTATCAACAACCTTCTTAGGGTAGTTTCTGGCTCTGTCTCTTGTTGAGTTTCTCGCTCTCCCTCCTGAAATCCTCATCTCGGGTGCAGTTGCGTTTAACACGCAAAAACTGTCCCTTTGCTATCCCTTTAAAAACATGCCCTGGATGATTGCTTTGGGCATGCAAAATTATATTTCCAGATATTGGTTTACGGAAGAGAGAGGAGACAACACTTCTGTTCTGACAATCTGAGGTCAGTGTGACATCCAAATAATTGACACTAGTTTTGTGCCAATCGCAAGTGAACTTGAGCTCAACAGAATTGCAGTTCAAATACTCCACAAAATCTTTTGCTAGTATCGGACCTCCAGACCAAATTATAAGGATGTCATCTATGAATCTCATGTACCTGATGACATGTTGTGAATAAATGTTTCCATCTCCAAAGACGTGGAACCGCTCCCACCACCCCATGAAAATGTTGGCGTAGGACGGGGCAAATTTTGCCCCCATAGCGGTTCCACGCCTCTGGAGATAAAATCATTAGCAAACTTAAAAAAGTTATGCTTCAAGAGAAACTCAATGACCCTTAATATATACTCTTGATGTTCATCCATGAGACCTGTATATCTCTTAAGATAGAATCTGACAGCCTCCAGCCCAAACTCATGAGGTATGGAGGAATACAGGGAGACCACATCTATGGTCAACCAACTATACCCCTCCTCCCACACTACTTCCTCCAATATGGATAGAGTATGTGTGGTATCTCTCAAATAGCTGGGTAGTTTTTGTACCAGAGACTGTAAGAATTGATCAACCCACCTAGATAGAAGTTCTGTCAGGGAGCCGATACCTGCCACTATAGGGCGACCCCTAACATCCTCAAGGCTCTTATGGACCTTCAGGAGATGGTGGAAGATGGGCATTGCAGGATTTTCCACCATCAGGCAATCATATGTTCTTCTGTCTAGAATGCCCATCTCCAAACCATCATCCAGAAGGTCCCTGAGCAATGTTTGATAGTTCACAGTTGGATCTTTATTGAGGGGTGTGTATGCTTCTGGATCTCTGAGTTGGACAAACAAAAGCAGCCACAAGATTGTCTATAATAATAGTATTATTTACCCTATGGATACACCATTGAACTAATGGACCAAGACTAAAAATTATTATCCAATTGGATCTATGTTTGGTCTTAGGCTTTAGGGCTACTATTTAGTTAAATGTGGTAAACAAATAGATATATGGTAACATCAGTATCAACTATGTGTTTATTGGTATTGTTTATTCATTTTATGTGCATTATGACATATCTAAACACATGTGTTAAATAGATATAGATGGTCATTCTATATTTAGTGCTGGGTTTAATTATTAGGGTTAATTTCTTATATATAGTTCTTGTGTACATTGCTATAATCAATTTCCACACATGAATAGACCATTTTTTGTATTAGGTTTTCAAACAAATACGTAATGTTCTGCTTTAAACCTATAAATAATTTGCATATATGTGTCTTCTTGTTTAAGCAAGATAACAAACAGTTAAAAAATGGGAGGTATTGGATTCTCCAATAGGAGGATACCATTCCATTTAAAAGTCCTGCACAGCAGGTAGTTTTTAAGTTTATGACTACGGTCCCAGAGACCGAAACCGGTCAAACTCTTTTTCTCATCTTTTAACTTTTATAGGAGCACTTGTTTATCTCATGGATCTACAATAAAGTTTTTTTCTTTTTTATTAAACCCAGCTCTGGTGTCATTTTCAAGCAAAACACAAAGGAATAATTTTCTTTTTTTTTTTCTTTTTTTTTTTTTTTTCATAAACTTCTTGATATTCACTGTTTTGTACAGGCTTTGGTTCATATCAAGCCTGTCATTAAATCAATCTCTCCTCCTTGGAGTCTTAATTTGGTTTTGAAGGCTTTACAGACTCCTCAATTTGAGCCTATGCATTTTTTGGACATTAAACTACTTTCTTGGAAAGTGTTGTTCCTTTTGGCCATCTCTTCTGCTAGAAGAGTTTCTGAATTATCTGCTCTCTCTTGTGAATCTCCTTTTCTGATTTTTCATCAGGATAAGTCAGTTTTGCGGGCTTCATTTAAATTCTTACCTAAGGTTGTGAATTCTAACAACATTAATGGAGAAATTGTTGTCCCTTCTTTGTGTCCTAATCCTAAGAATTCTTTGGAGAGATCTTTACATTCTTTGGATGTGGTGAGAGCTCTGAAATATTATGTTGAAGCTACTAAAGATTTCAGGAAGACTTCTAGTCTATTTGTTATCTTTTCTGGTTCCAGGAAAGGTCAGAAGGCTTCTGCCGTTTCTTTGGCATCGTGGTTAAAGCTTTTGAATTCATCAAGGTTATTTGGAGTCGGGTAAAGCCCCGCCTCAGAGAATTACTGCTCATTCTACTAGATCAGTTTACACTTCTTGGGCTTTTTAGAATGAAGCTTCAGTTGATCAGATTTGCAAAGCAGCAACTTGGTCTTCTTTGCATACATTTACTAAATTCTAACATTTTGATGTATTTGCTTCTTCAGAAGCAGTTTTTGGTAGAAAAGTTCTTCAGGCAGCTGTTTCAGTTTGATTCTTCTTCTTATGATTTATTTTTTCCTTTTATTTATGAGAATAAACGTATATTTTGGTTGTGGATTAAGTTTTTTTCAGCGAAATGGCTGTTTTTATTTTGTCCCTCCCTCTCTAGTGACTCTTGCGTGGAGTTCCACATCTTGGGTATTGCTGTCCCATACGTCACTAGCTCATGGACTCTTGTCAATTTCATGAAAGAAAACATAATTTATGTAAGAACTTACCTGATAAATTCATTTCTTTCATATTGGCAAGAGTCCATGAGACCCACCCCCTTTTTTATGGTGGTTATGTTTTTTTTGTATAAAGCACAATTATTTCTTAATTCCCTTGTTGATGCTTTTTACTCCTTTCTTTATCACCCCACTTCTTGGCTATTCGTTAAACTGAGTTGTGGGCATTTTGAGGTTTGGGAAACTTGCCCCTCCTGGTAGGATTGTATATCCCATACGTCACTAGCTCATGGACTCTTGCCAATATGAAAGAAATTAATTTATCAGGTAAGTTCTTACATAAATTATGTTTTTTTCCAGAGTGAAGGTAAAAATTACAATAGAAAACATAATTTATTTTTATCTCATAAATGTATTTCTTTCATCGTGGTAAGAGTCCCCGAGCCATAACAGTTATGATTAAACTCCCTCCACCAGGAAGCACGCAAAAATTACCCAACATATCAAGAACTTTAATCCCTCCCAATTTCTGATTCCTACATGAAAGAAAAAAATGTATCAGGTAAGAATTAATTATGTTTTCTTTAATAAGGTGGTAAGAGTCCACGCATCTTCCTCATTGCTAGACACACAGACCTTTCCCTCCTTGCTCCTAGACCTAATAATTGATATTAGCCACTCAAATCTGCTGCACATCTTGTGTTCAAAAGCTGCTAAAAGAACGGCACAGCTGCTTCAGTCAATTATCAGGTAGCTTCAGTTGACTATTAGTCCCTTAACGACTGTGACATACCCTGTACGTCGCCGGTCGTTGAGGGTTTTTCATGTCATAGTAGCGGAGGTTTTTCCTCCCTTCTGGCTGCAGACTTCCTTGAATAGTGCAGTCTCGCCACTGGCAGCGAGACTGCACTATCAAAAAAACAATCCCCATTCAAAGACCAATGGTCATTAAGGGTTTAAAGAGTCCTGTATTGACTATATGTCCAGAGTAGAAAATAACAGTATCCGTTCCTAAATAACCCAGAATACTTTTAATACCCAACGGTCCCAAACCAAGTTTGCTGAAAAAGGCTTAATGTTTCCCCAAGCCTAGATGATTCTGGTATGGGGGCCACACTTTCATGCTGACTTTTGATTGACTTTGATGAAGGCTTCTTGAGCTATTTTGTTTTTTGTTTCTTTTGTTTGTTTTTTTACTGTGGTTATTAATTATCTGTTAGTAATGGGCCAGATTATAAGTGGAGCGCAAAATTATTTCTTTTGATAAAGCGATATTTGTGCTCCACTTTGTAGTACCAGCGCACGCAAATGTGCGCTAGTATTACAGGTTAGGTGCAATGCAAACACAAGGTTGCATGGAAGCATTGCGCTCAATGAGAGCCTCATTCTCATGCCTTGAGACACGGCATGAGAACGTAGAGTAGCGAAGGAGGTAAGTCGCGCAACAATGCCAGCAAATTGTAAATATTTATGTATATATACATACATTTATGTGTTAATGTGTATACACATATAAACACATAAATATATATGTTTATAAGCATATACATAACATAATTTATGTAAGCATTTACCTGATAAATTCATTTCTTTCATAGTGGCAAGAGTCCATGAGCTAGTGACGTATGGGATATACATTCCCACCTGGAGGGGGAAAAGTTTCCCAAACCTCAAAATGCCTATAAATACACCTTCCACCTCACTCATACTTCAGTTTAACACATAGCCAAGAAGTGAGGTGTATAAAAAGGAGTAAAAAGCATACAAAAAAAGGAACTGTAAAAAATGTGCTTTTATACCAAAAAATCATAACCACAAAAAATAGGGTGGGTCTAATGGACTCTTGCCATTATGAAAGAAATTAATTTATCAGTTAAGTTCTTACATAAATTGTTTTCTTTCATGTAAGGGGCAAGAGACCATGAGCTAGTGATGTATGGGATATAATACCTAAGATGTGGAAGTCCACGAGTCACTAGAGAGGGAAGGAAAAAATAAAAACGACTTTTTCCGCTGAGAAATTAAATCCCAAAAATAATTAAGTTTTCTTAAAAATTAAAAAAAAAAAAAAAAACTCAAATCAAAGGCATTCGAATCAAGCTGAAACAACTGCCTGAAAAACCTTTCCACCAAAGGCTGCTTCCGAAGAAGCAAACACATAAAAAATGTAAAATTAGAAAAAGAATGCAAAGAAGACCAAGTTGCTACTTTGCAAATTTGATCAACTGAAGCTTCTTTCTTTAGAACCCAAGAAGTGGTAACGGAGTCTTTCTGAAATCTTAAGTAGCCTCAAAATAATATTTCAAAGTTCTTACCACATGCAAAGAATGTACAGACCCTTTAAGAGTATTCTTAAAATTAGGACACAAAAAAGTAACAACAATTTCCTTATTGATGTTGTTAGAATTCACAACTTTAGGCAAAAATTAAAAAGAAGTCTGCAAAACAGCTTTATCTTGATGGTAAATGAGATAAAGAGACTCACAAGAGTGAGCAGACAATACAGAAACTCTTGAAGCAGAAGAGATAGCCAAAAGAAATAACACTTTGCAAGAAAGTAATTTAATGTCCGGAAAATGCATAGACTCAAAAGGAGGAGCCTGTAAAATTTTCAAAGCCAAAATTGAGACTCCAAGGAGGAGAAAAAGATTTAAAAACAGGTTTAATATGAATCAAAGCCTGAACAAAACACTGTATATCATGAAGTTTAGCAATCTTTTTATGAAATAAGACAGAGCAGAAATGTGTCCTTTCAAAGAATTTGCAGGTAAAACGTTTATCCAAAACATCCTGAAGAAACTGTAAAATCCTAGGAATTCTAAAAGAATGCCAAGAATAATCATGAGTATAACATCAGGAAATATAGGTTTTCCAAACCCGAAAATAAATTCTTCTGGAAACAGACTTACAAGCCTATATCATAGTGCTAACAACTTAAGTCCGAGAAACCTCTATGACAAAACATTTAAGCGTACAATTTCCATGCCTTCAAAATTAGAGATTTGAGATTCTGATGGAAAAAACAGCCCCTGAAACAGAAGGTCTGGCCTTAAAGGAAGTAACCAAGGCTGGCAACTGGACATCCTGACAAGGTCCGCTTACCAAAACCTGAGAGACCAAGCTGGTGCTATCAGAAACACTTAAGATCATTCCATTATGATCTTGGAGATCACCCTTGGAAAAAGAACCAGAGGCGGAAAAAAGTAAGCAGGTTGGTGACAACTAAAACTGCTAGAGCATCCACCATTTCCGCCTGAGGATCCTTAGACCTGAAAAGGTATCTGGAAAGCTTCTTGTTTAGACAAGAGACCATCAGATCTGTTTCTGGAAGACCCCACATCTGAACAAGATGAAAAAAACACATCTGGATGGAGAGCACTCCTAGATATAAAGTCTGACCGCTGTGATAATCCCCTTCCTAATTGTCTATACCTGAGATATGAATTGCAGAAATTTAGACAAGAGTTGAATTCTGTCCAAGAAAGTATCCAAGATACTTCCTCCATAACTGAAGGACTGCGAGTCCCTCCTTGATGATTGACAAATGCCACTGTTGTTATATTGTTTGTTTAAAAAAACAAATGTAAAAGTTGTCTCTTCAATAGAGGCCACGCCTGAAGAGCCCAGACAGTAGCATGAAGTTCTAAAATATTGATTGGTAACCTCACCTCCTGAGGTTTCCAAACCCCAAGTCCTGTCAGACTCTGACAGCTCCCCCACCTGAAAAACTTGCATCTGTTGAGAATACAGTTCAGGTAGGACGAACAAATTAGACCCCCTGAACAATAAGGTGATAGTCCAATCACCAAATCAGAGAGAAAAAAGTGTTGGTATTTAAGTATACCAGTTGTGATAACTGAAAATAATCCCTGCACTTATATTGCAACATGCAAAGCTATAGAGGCCCCAAACGAAAACGAGCAAAGAGGATTGTACCTGATGCTGCAGTCATGAGACCAAAAACTTTCATGCACATAACCACTGAAGGAAAAAATAGAGACTGAAGGTTTAGACATACTAAAATTAACTTAATTTGTCTCTAGACTATCAGAGAAAGAACCATAGATACTAAAATTTATCTGGAGACCTAAAAAGGCGACTCTTGTCTAAGGAATCAAGAAACACTATTGTAAATTGATCCTCCAACCATGTCTTGAAGAAACCACACTAGTTGTATCAAGTGAGATTCTGCTGAATGAAAAGATTAAAGCTAGTACCAAATATCATCCAAATAAGGAAACACCACAATACCCTGCTCTCTGAATACAGATAGAAGGGCACCAAGAATCTTTGAAAAGAATCTCTGAGCTGTCGCTTGCCCAAAAGGACAAGCGACAAATTGGTAATGCTTATCTAGAAAAGTGAATCTCAGAAAACAATAGTGATCTGAATGAATTGAAAATAAGCGTCCTGTAAGTCTATCATGGACATGAGATAACCTTGCTAAACAGAAAGGCAGGATAGTCCCTATAGTCACCATCTTAAAAGTTGGGACTCTTACAAAACGATATAAAAAATTTAGATCCAGAATTAGTCTGAACACATTTTTTCTTTAGGACAATGAATAGATTTGAATAGAAACCCAAACTCCGTTCCTGCAGAGGAACTAGAACCATCACCCCTGAAAATTCTAAATCTGAAACACATTTCAGAAAAACTTTAGCTTTCACATGGTTTGTTATAACATGGAAAATAATCTTCCCATGGGAGGTTTTTATTCTGAAACCTATTTGATACCCCTGAGAAAACAATATTCTGAATCCACTGATTTGAACAGAAACTGTCCTAATGTGTTGAAATAAATTCAGTCTGCCCCCCCCACCCACCAGTAGAACTGGGTAAAAAGCTGCACCTTCATGCAGTCTTAGGGGCCTTTAATTATAAGGCTTGGAATTATTTAAATTCAGAAAAAAAAATCTAAAATCAGAGCCAGAACCCTTAGGGGAATGAAAAAAATGATTGGGAGTTTAAAAATTACCCTTAGATTTCTTAATTTGGGCAGAAAAGACTCCCTTTCCCCCAGTAACAGAGGAGATAATAAAATCCAATAAAAAACCTTTAAAAATTACTAAAATAATAAGATAGTAATCTAAATTTAAACACCATGTCAGAGATTTGAGCCATAAAACTTTTCTAGTAAAAATGGCTAAAAACAAAGATTTATTATCAGATAAAATTACTTAAAATATAGCATCATAAATGAAATGATTAGCATGTTGAAGTAAAAGAACAATGCTTAGACAAATCAAGATCTGATAACTAAACTGTCCAACCAAAAAGTTGAAACAGCAGCAACATTAGCCATAGAAATGGCAGGTTAAAAAATATGGCCAATATGTAAATATGCTTCTCTTAAGATAGGAAACAAACTTCCTATCTAAAGGATCCTTAAAAGAACAATATCTTCCATAGAATAGAAGAACGTTTGGCAAGAGAAGAAATAGCCCCACCTTAAGGGACTTTTACCTAAAAATACTAAATTAGCCATAGGTAAAGGATATAGCTTTTTAAACCTTGAAAAAAGGTAAAAAGAAGCACTAAGTTTAGATTCCTTACTAAAGATATTATAGCATCTGGAATAAGAAAAACTTCAAGAGTTACCTCAAAAGCTTAAAAAGAAACAGAATTCAAACATTTACTATTCTTGTTATCAAGAGGACTAGATTCCTCAATATTCAAAATTAACAATAATGTATTAATCAAGAATGAATACATTCAATTGAAAGAAAACCACATCATCAGAAATACTTCAGTATGCTGTTAATCAATACAAACTTCAAAGGTTTATGAGAAGTTAGGAGAGATTGTTTAAGTTAATTTGAAGGCGGAATAGCAGTCATAGCCTTCTCTATATCTTTTGCAATATAATCCTTTATATCAACAGTAATATCATGTACATTAGACTATGAAGGTAAAACAGTAGATGTATATGTACTATAGAAACATTATCAGTATGAATAATAAAACATAACAAGTGCCACATATTCGAGCTGAAGAAATAAAATCAGCTAATTAAACAATATACACACTTAGCTTTGGTAGAAATTGTGTACAGGCAGCATAGTTTCTACAGTAGCATCAGAGGCAGTATCAGTTTGAGACATCTTGAAAAATGTAACAAAAAAGAAAAAAATAACAAGAAATGACGTGACAACAAACGCAACCTTCGCCACTAAAAAATATGCGCCCAGAATGACGCAATAAATAGAAGCATTTTGCGCCATCGCAAGCCTAATTTGCCTGTGAAAATTTGAAAAAACAAGACCGAAGTTACAACTAGCTGGAACCTCAGGTAAGAAAAAAAATTACTAAATTTCTCCCAAACATAATTTTTCATGCTGAAACTGTTAGACTGCAAATGGAAATAAACATAGACCTGACTCATGGCAAATATATGCAATATATATTTAAAACTTTAAAAATATAAAGTGACAAAACATAGCTGAGTGTGTCGCTTAAAAAAAGCTATATACTTACCTGAAGACACCCATCCATATATAGCAGACAGCCAAACCAGTACTGAAACATATGAGCATAAGTAATGGTAGAGGAGTGTAATGTCGATCTGTAAAGGGAGGTAGCAGATGAATCCCCACGACCGAATTTACAGAGAGCCTTAAAATAGATTTCCCATAGGTGAAAACATGGCATCATTAGGCAAATACTCCCTCACATCTCTCAGACAAACACTGTACTTTAAATGGAACTGGGCTTCAAAATGCTTAGAAGTGCCTTTCACAGAAGAAATCAAGCACGACTTGCTTCACCATCCTCCAATGAAGGCAAAGTTTGTAAAACTGAACCACGAGTTCATGAAATCAGATTTCAAATAAAAAAATATTAGTTTCATTCATCAAACACTTACTTTTGCATTCTAACATATTTTTTATTTTTTTCCGAACTGCTACTATTCTAATGATCGTTTCGGCAGCCCCGACATTTACATTTTTTAAATTTTTTTGGGGGCTTGTTTTCCTTCAGCCAATCAAATATCTGGCATTTTTGCATGATTCTTGAAAAAAATATATATATATTCTTCTGCGCAAGCGTTCATAATGTCATGCATTCAACTAATACTAATGTTAAGAATGACGTTATAAACGCTTGCGCAGATTATTATTTTTTTCTCAAGAAACATGCCAAAATGGCAAATATTTGATTGGCTGAAGGCAAACAAGCCCCCCCCCCCAAAAAAAAAAAATGTAAATGTCGGGGCTGCCAGAGCGATCATTAGAATAGTATCAGTTAGAAAAGAAAAAAACACGTTAGAATGCAAAAGTGTTTGTTGAATGAAACTAATATTATTTTTTGATTTAATATCAGATTTGATTGAGCAATCGTTCTGAGTTTACCATCACTTTAAGTTTGGGGGCATTTATATATATATATATATATATTTATATATATATATATATATAATTTTACAAGCGCAAGCTTTCAGTAGCAATAACCAGCCACTTGTAATGGCTAGTTATTTATCGTGCACTCGCAAACTGACAAATTTACCCATTGGCGGGCGCACAATAAATTATTGTTCCACTTGTAATCTGGCCCAATGTGTTTTACCTTGCAATTCTTACATGAAAAATAGTTTGCTGAAAAACACTCAGCAACTAAAAGTCAAATTATGTAACTTTTACATTTATAAGAAATTGCAAACGATAACAAATAAAATACACGTTTATAGGGATTTGAAATCCAACTTTTTTCTTACATATTTTAGATAGTGACACTTTTAAACAACTTTACAATTTACTTCTGTTATCCAATTTGTTTTGTCCTCTTAGTATCCTTTGTTTAAAATCATTCCTAGGTAGGCTCAGGGTTAGCAATGTACTTCCGATTGCTGGCTGTATATATGTGTTTCTGTGTTTATAGCTAGCTCCCAGTATTGTATTTCTGCTCCTTCAACAAAGGATATTAAGATAATGAAGTAGATTTGATCATAGAAATATATTGCTATGAATCATGAAAGAAAAATGTTGGATATCATGTCTCATTAAGCTTTTAATCTGCCATGTTGTTAGTAGACCCCTTTCTGATTATTGTATATGTTATACCCCTACTATGAACACTTAAAGGGATAGTAAAGTCCAAATTAAACTTTCATGATTAAGATAGGGTATGTAATTTTAAACAACTTTCTAATTTACTTTTATCATCAAATTTGCTTTGCTGTCTTGTTATTCTTAATTGAAAGCTAAACCTATGTAGGCTCATATGCTAATTTCTAAGCCCTTGAAGGCCACCTCTTTTCTGAATGAATGTTGACAGTTTTTCACAGCACATGTGTTTCATATAGATAACACTGTGCTCACGCACATGAAGTTATTTAAGAGTCAGCACTAATTGCCTGAAATGCAAGTCTGTCAAAAGATTTGAGATAAGGAGGCAGTCAGCAGAAGCTTAGATACAAGGTAATTACAAAAGATAAAATGTATATTTCTATAACAGTGTTAGTTATGCAAAACTGGGGAATAGTAATGGGGGATTATCTATCTTTTTCAACAATAACATTTTTGGCGATTACTATGCCTTTAAGGAAAATATATAAATAACCTTTGTTACTGTTTCATATAAAGCAAACACAGTACAATGTGTAGGAGGGTCAGGGTTTCTCTGGTTGGTGGAGGATACTTTCTTTTAAAAAATAAAAAATTAACACATTCAAATCTATATTAACCCCTTAAGGATAGGGCATTTCAGACTAAAACTTCCCCAAACGCATTTTTAGCATGTTTGCAATAACTCCATTTGAACAGAAATAGAGCCTTGTTTGTTTGTTTGTTTTTTTATTTACCTGCCAAAACTATATATTTTTTTAGTAGACAAGCCAAAGTATTGATCTAGGCCCATTCTGGTATTTTACATGCCAACATTTTACTGCCAAATGCGATCAATTAAAAAAACGTTAACTTTTTTGGAAACTTTAGGTTTCTCACTAAAATTATTTACAAACCGCTTGTGCAATCATGGGACAAATGGTTGTAAAAGCTTCTTTTGGATCCCCTTTATTCAGAACTAGCAGACTTATATGGCTTTGCCATTACTTTTTGGTAACTAGAAGGTCGCTAATTGCAGCTGTGCGCACCACACTTTTATTATTTCCAGCGGTGAAGGGTTTAATCAGGTAGCTTGTAAGGTTAATTTTATCTTTAGTGTAGAGATTACCTTCCCATCTGACACTTCCCACCCCCTGATCCCTACCTAATCCCTCTCAAACGGCTGTCTTCCCTCCCTCACCCCCTCAAACGGCTCTCTTCCCTCCCTCACCCCCCACTGGTCACCCCCATCTTAGGTACTGTATGTAAGCTGTTTTAGACCTTTTTTTTTATTATTATCATTATATATTATCATTATTTCAGTGTAGCATTTCCACATCCCTGATCACTCCCAAAAAGCTCTCTAACCCTCCCCCTCTAACTAATTTCCACCATCTTAGGTACTGGCAGCTGTCTAACAGTACACAGTCCCCCTCCAAGCTTGTTTCTCTACCCCCTTATTCCCCCTCCCCTCTAGGACCCCCTCCCTCCTTACCCCTCCCTGTCGCTCTTAGCATTTATTTCTTTCATGTAATTGGCAAGAGTCCATGAGCTAGTGACGTATGGGATATACATTCCTACCAGGAGGGGCAAAGTTTCCCAAACCTCAAAATGCCTATAAATACACCCCTCACCACACCCACAATTCAGTTTTACAAACTTTGCCTCCCATGGAGGTGGTGAAGTAAGTTTGTGCTAGATTTCTACATTGATATGCGCTTCACAGCAGGCTGAAGCCCGGTTTTCCTCTCTGAGTGCAGTGAATGTCAGAGGGATGTGAAGAGAGTATTGCCTATTTGAATACCATGGTCTTCCTCTAGGGGATCTATTTCATAGGTTCTCTGTTATCGGTCGTAGAGATTTCTTCTCCTACCTCCCTTTTCAGATCGACGATATACTCTTATATACCATTACCTCTACTGATTCTCGTTTCAGTACTGGTATGGCTATCTACTTTATGTAGATGAGTGTCTTTGGGTAAGTAAGTCTTATTTTATTTATGACACTCTCAGCTATGGTTTGGCACTTTATATGTAAAGTTCTAAATATGTTTTATACTTTTATTTGCTATGATTCAGGTCAATCAGTTTATTTTCCTTCTTTCAGACTTTCAGTTTCATTTTTTGGGAAAATGCATATGAATGAAATATTTTTCTTACCTAAAATTTTCAATTGACTTTTTTCCTTTAAATTGCGGGCTGTTAGGCTCGCGGGTGCAAAAAATGCTAGAATTTATTGCGTCATTTTTGACGCAAGACTTTTTTGGCACGAGATTGATGTTTGTCTGACGTCAATGACGTAATTTCCAGCGTTGTACTTGACGCCGGAAGTTTTCACGTAGTTGCGTCATTTTTGACTCTCGTGTTCATTACAGACATTTTGGGCACCAAAAAATATGTGGGCGTCATACTTGGCGCCAGTTTTTTTACATTATTTAAGTCTCACTTTTTAGTTGCTTCTGGTTTCTAGAGGCTTGTTCTGTTTGCATTTTTTCCCATTCCTGAAACTGTCATTTAAGGAATTTGATAATTTTCCTTTATATGTTGTTTTTCTATTACATATTGCAAGATATTCCAAAAACTGTTCCTGTATCAGAAAATACTGTTGGATTCCTGATGACTGATATCAGTCCTACCAAAGCTAAGTTAATTTATTTTAATGTTATGAATTTTATCTTTAGCTATGGTTTGTAATAAGTTATCATGATAAACTTTTACATGCATAGTCCATTATATATTGCTATTCTTTTTACATCTAATGTACAAGATATACCTAGGAATCTATGAGAATGTTTTTCTGATTCTATTCTAAAGGCTTTGTCTGACATCCCGCCTTCTAATAAAATTTATAGGTCTTTTTTAAACTTCTCATTTAGTTGATGAATTTTTAAATGACCGACAACATACTGAATTATCCTTCTCTGATTGATGTTTTTTCTCATTTAGAATATACTTCATCAGATATTTGACACTAACAAATCTACTTTTTTATTTCTAAATAGAGTACATTCGTTGTTGAAAAGTTGTTGATTATATTGGATATTGAGGAGTCTAGTTCTTTTGATTTAAGACTAGCTAACATTTAAATTCTGCTCATTAACCTCCTGTGGTTTCTTCAGAGGTTTTTTTCCCAGTTCATGATACTAGGGAATGGAATAGGCCTGGGACTTCTTTTATTCCTTCTTTAAGGTTTTTAAATTGTATCCTTTGCCGGCAGTTAGTTTAAAGTTTTGAGGAAGATCCCCAAAGTTAATGGGGCTATCTCTACTCTTGCTAAACATACTACTATTCCTATAGAAAATAGTATTTATTTTTTTCCTTCAGATGGGAAACTTGTATCTTATTTAAGGAAAATTATTTTATTTCAGGTCCTTTACTTAGGCCTGCAATTTATTTGGCTGATGTTGCAAATGCTTCAACTTTCTGGTTGGATACTTTAGTGCAACAAGTATCGGATTATGATTTGTTTTAGCATTGTTAAGTTGATCAACATGCTAATAATTTCATTTGTGTCGTCATTTTTTTTATATTTTCACAATTGAGGTTTAATCTATGTCTTTAGCTATTTTTAGCTAGAAGAACTTTGTGACTTAATATTGGAATGCTAATTTGATTTCTAAAATTCATATTTCTTTTTTTCCAAGGTAATCAATTATTTGGTTCACAGTTGGATTCAATTTTTTTCCAACTGTTACTCTGGGGAAGGGAGTTTTTTGTTGCTTCAAGATTGAGTTCTAAGAGTAAATCTTAAGCTTATATTAGTTTGTTCTTAATAAGGAACAGAATCCTAATTCTTCCCCAAGTAACATGTTTATAATTGGAAGCTTTCTTCAACATGGAATGAATTTAAGCTATTTAAAAGATCAAAGTCAGCCCCCCAAATTTGTATGTAGGTGCGGTTTTTTATTCCAGCTTAGTTGGTAAGGGGCAGGTTTTGACTTTTTTAAATTTGTTTGGTTCAATTCGGTCCAAACTTCTTAGATTGGGGTACTGAATAGGATTCAGAGTAAAATCGCCTGTGAGAAGTTTTTTTCTCTCTAGCATATTCCAGCTATTCCAGTAAAGGCTCACACTTTTCTGAAGTATGTTTCAGACCTGTATGTGTTGGGTACTTGTGAGGCGCGGCTGGTTACCCGTTGGGGTCTCAAGGCGCTGCTCAGACCTGGAGTTATCTGGGGTATTCATACCAGTTCCATTTCAGGAACAGGGTTTGGGGTTTTGTTCAAAACTATTCATTGTCCCAAAGATAGAAAATCTTTTTGATGTGTCATATAAGAGTTCCTTCTTTCAGAATGGTTGATATGGTCTATTCTGCCTTTTTGGTCAGTAAGGGCATTATTTGTTTACAATAGATACAATAGATGCATATCTTCTTCTGTTTTCATTCAGATTATTTTCATTTTCTGAGATTCTCTTTTTTTTACAAGCATTACCAATTTGTTGCTTTTCCTTCTGGTCTAGCAACAGCTCTGAGAATCTTTTCAAGGTTCTCAGTGTTTCCTTATTTGGATGATCTCGTGGTACTGGCTCAGTCTTTTCGTTCTGCAGAATTTCATACGATTCAACTTTTGTTGTTTCTTCTAAGACATGGTTGGAGGATCTTTTTATCAAAAGATCCTTGGTTGCTCAGACAAG
Organism: Bombina bombina; assembly: GCF_027579735.1. Lineage (NCBI taxonomy): Eukaryota > Metazoa > Chordata > Amphibia > Anura > Bombinatoridae > Bombina > Bombina bombina. The sequence continues at coordinate 827,495,881 of NC_069503.1, read as the reverse complement.
GGTCACTTTTTTTTTTTTTTTTTTTTAGGTTTCCAGATAGATTGTGTCAATGTCTTTGTCTCTAACAGACAGGAGACAATTATATTGGGTTCAGTTTGTCGGAACCTTCAGTCTCTATTATTTCCTTCAGTAGCTATATGCATGGAAGTTTTAGGTCTCATGGCTGCAGCATTGGATTCAATTCCCTTTGCTCATTTTCATATGAAACCTTTCCAGTTTTTTTATGCTGAATAATGGTGCAGGAATCTAGGATATCATTTTTAATATCTTTGAATTCCAATGTTCAACTATCTTTGACTTGGTGGTTAGATCACCATCATATAATTCTATGGGTCTCTTCGATTCATCCAACCTGGACCTTGATCACTACAGATGCGAGTCTTTTAGGTTGGGAGGCTGTCTGGGGATCTCTGTCAGCACAAGGGGTTTGGAAATCTCAGGAGGCGAGATTACCATTCAATATTTTGGAACTCCGTGCATTCTCAGAGTTCGTCAGTTTTGGCTTCTTTTTGAAGAGAGAGACGTTATTGTTTTTCAGACAGACAATGTCACAACTGTGGCATATGTCAATCATCAGGGTGGGACTCTCAGTCCTTAGGCTGTGAAAGAAGTATCTCGGATACTTGCTTGGCCTAAATCCAGCTCCTGTCTAATTTCTGCGGTCCATATCCCAGGTTTAGACAATTGGGAAGCGGATTATCTCTGTCAATCAAGCTTTACATCCGGGAGAATTGTCTCTTTACCCAGATGTGTTTTTTTAAAATTGTTCTGATGTGAGGGTTTCCAGTAATAGTTCTGATGGCATCTCATCTAAACAAGAAAACTTCCCAGGTACCTATTCAGGTCCGGGGATCCTCATGCATTGACACTTCCTTAGAGTTATCAATCTGCCTATATTTTTGCTCCTTCTGGTTCTTCTTTTTAAGAGTGATTTTTCAAAATCATCATGGAGCAATCGTTTGTGCTGCTGGTGGCTCCAGCATGGCCGCTCAGGTTTTGGTATATGGTTCTTGTTCGGATGTCCAGTTGCCAACCTTGGTCACTTCCATTTAGGCCAGACCTTATATCTTAAGATTCGTTTTTTCCATCAGGAAATCAAATTATTAAATTTGATGGTATGGAAATTAAAATGCTTAGTGCTTAGTCATAGAGGTTTCTCTGACTCAGTGATTAATACTATGTTGCAGGTTCGTAAATCTGTGTCTAGAAAGATTTATTATTGAGTTTGGAAGACTTAAATCTTATGATGCTCTTCTCATAATTTCTCTTGGCATTCTTTTAGAATTCCTAGGATTTTATAGTTTCTTCATAAGGTATTGTCTGCAAGTTCCTTGAAAGGACAAATCTCTGCTCTTTCTGTGCTGTTTCACAGAAAAAATTGCTAATCTTTCTGATATTCATTGTTTTGTTCAGGCTTTGGTTCGTATCAAGCCTGTCATTAAGCCAATTTCTCCTCCTTGGAGTCTTAATTTGGTTCTGAGGGCTTAACAGGCTCCTCCGTTTGAGCATATGCATTCTTTGGACATTGAATTACTTTCATGGAAAGTATTGTTCCTTTTGGCCATCTCTTCTGCTAGAAGAGTTTTTGAATTATCTGCTCTTTCTTGTGAGTCTCCTTTTCTGATTTTTCATCAGGATAAGGTGGTTTTGCTGTTTATTTAAATTTTTACCTCAAGTTGTGAATTCTAGCAACATTAATAGAGGAATTATTGTTCCTTCCTTGTGTCCTAAATCCTAAGAATTCTTTGGAAAGATCCTTACATTCTTTGGATGTGGTCAGAATTTTGAAATATTATGTTGAAGCTACTAAGATTTCATAAAGACTTCTAGTCTATTTGTTATCTTTTCTGGTTTTAAGAAAGGTCAGAAGGCTTCTGCCATTTCTTTGGCGTCTTGGTTAAAGCTTTTGATTCATCATGCTTATGTAGAGTCGGGTAAATCCCCGCCTCAAAGGATTACGGCTCATTCTACTAGGTCAGTTTCTACTTCCTGGGCTTTTAAGAATGAAGCTTCTGTTGATCAGATTTGTAAAGCAGCAACTTGGTCTTCTTTGCATACTTTTACTAAATTCTACCATTTAGATGTTTTTTCTTCTTCAGAAGCAGTTTTTGGTAGAAAAGTACTTCAGGCAGCTGTTTCAGTCTGATTCTTCTGCTTATAATTTCAGTTTTTTTAATTATAAAGATTAAAACTTTTGATTTGGGTTGTGGATTGTTTTTTCAGCGGAATTGGCTGTCTTTATTTTATCCCTCCCTCTTTAGTGACGCTTGCGTGGAGTTCCACATCTTGGGTATTTGCTATCCCATACGTAACTAGCTCATGGACTCTTGCCATTTACATCAAAGAAAACATAATTTATGTAACAACTTACCTGATAAATTCATTTCTTTCATATTGGCAAGATTCCATGAGACCCACCCTTTTTTGTGGTGGTTATGATTTTTTTTTTTGTATAAAGCACAATTATTCCAATTCCTTGTTGATGCTTTCGCTCCTTTATCACCCCACTTCTTGGCTATTCGTTAAACTGAATTGTGGGTGTGGTGAGGGGTGTATTTATAGGCATTTTGAGGTTTGGGAAACTTTGCCCCTCCTGGTAGGAATGTATATCCCATACGTCACTAGCTCATGGACTCTTGCCAATATGAAAGAAATGAATTTATCAGGTAAGTTCTTACATAAATTATGTTTTTTTCTGCAGTATAGCGGTGCCACGCCTCCCTCCTAACCCTCCCACACCACCAGAGATTGGCACCACCGCTACCTGCAGAGAGGGACACAGAATAGGTTAAGCACAATCTTCATACAATAAAAATATGCATATGGTAATCACCAGCTGTATTATGAAATCAGTATTACCACTCTCTGGTAGGGTACATACTCTGTTTGCTAAAAATGTACACAGGGGAAAAAATTCCCACTAATGTTTACTTTGAGCATGTGAGATCAGTCTTATCCACTGGTTTTCAAACCTGTCCTTAGGCCTTCCTAACAGGCCAGATTTTCAGCCATGTTTACTATTCAGCTGATTATTTCACCTTTGTTCCAGTTTAGAGATAACCAAAATCTGGCCTGTTAGGGAGGACCAGTGGTCTTATCTGATCATACACTTGCTTCTCAAGGGAAACACATGTGGTCCTGCTGTTCAGGAATCTGTTTAATTAAGACTCTACAGAGCTGTAAATTATAGTCTGCAGCATTAGACTGCAGTAAAAAGCAAGGAGCAGTCCCTTCCTGATAACCTCACAATTAGAAATCTTAGAGACAGCATGCCAAGAACCAAAATACAACATGAATGAAAATACAATTAACCCTTTAGCTGCCTAATAGACTGTAAAATATTAAAGAAAAACAAAAATAATAAGTGTAATAAAATGGTTCATATCGATAAAAACGGTTTATACTTTATAGAATTTGAATGTGATCAGTGAAGGGAGATCCTGTCAATCAAACAATACCTGAGTCATGTTAAAAATTGCAGGGAAAGCAACGATTCAAGTATCATGTAAGTTACTTTATTACAATAATTCCACATTTGTGTTAGACACATGGTAAGTGGTAATTGTTCAAAATTCCCTCGGCACAACAGCAGACAGAACAGCACCCCCCTGTCCACACAGCATTCTGAAGTTGTGTTATAGTTGTCGGGAAAGGATCCACCCGCACCAGACTAAACATAGGTGCAGCTGAAAATGGCAAATGTCAGTCGGCAGGGGCGGCACTTGGGGATCAAAAACAGGGTGCCAGGTGTTAATTTAAAGGTGACCGGATTTGTTGAAGTCTGCCTCGAACATCAGCAAAGCTGTCATGGATCTAACAATTATTGATCCTCGTATGTCACTTCCTTTTACTCTGCTCCGCTTTAACCCCCTCCTCCTTGAGTTGCGGCGCATCCACAGGACTGTGGCTATCATATTTTTTAGCCTCATCCGTTCTGACTTGTCTGCTACATCTGCAGTCTATAGTCAGCATGGAGGAGACTAAAAAATCTACTACCCTAGGTACAGGCCTTGTTGACTAGGCCATAATATGCCCCTGTTGCAAAGTGTTAGTTACTAATTAGTACATAACTAATCTAATCTAACTAATCTAATTTTCTTGTAAATCTTATCCCTTTTTAACCTCAAAGTTTGTTGTTTTTTTTTTCCTCTTCAGATTTTGAGAAGCAAATGCAGATGGCAACACTTACAAAAGAAAAAGATCTGCTTTCCCAATCTGTAAAAGCATACAGAAGCCTGTTTGATACTTCAAATCAGCTTATACGTGAAATTAAATGTAAGTCTTGTCCTATTAGTAAAATATGTCTGTGGTGTGTGTGTAAAAAAACTATTTCTATATGATCATTTAGATCTTTTATTATTATTAACATATGTTAGTGGTGTGTGTGTAAAGAAACTATTTCTATATGATCATTTAGACCTTTTAATACATCTTATTCTTTGGTCTTCTCTTTACTTCTTCTCAAGCCCTATCGTGCCATTAAGATCTAATGGAGCAAACATAAATATCCCTTTGATTTGAGAATATTTTAGTTTGATAGTGTATTATTTTTTCTTTTGTACAATGTTGATGGTCCACAGTCCTCCATAAGATATGGGGTATATTTCCCGCCACTAGGAGGAGGTCAAGAACCCATTCAAAGCCCTCCCAACTCCCATTTCTCTCTAGTTTTGTTCTTGGCATCGTAGGAGATGGTTGAGAATAGAGGTTGTTCCAGCTACTTGCTTATGGATTACAAATTGAGAGCTTAGACCTATGTGAGATTCAGAGTACCTGAGGAGTATCATTTACAAAGAGAGAAAAGACTCTTTACTGCAACTGAGTGATACAGGGACACAGGAATACAGCATTTCCGTAATGGGACTTCAGCTAGAACAACCCTCAGGCATCGTAAGCCTCGTCCCTAGCCTCTCCCTGTGGGACTCCGGGATTTCCTACTGCAAACCTCTGCGGTACTCGATATCTGCACTGGATGGACTCTCTACTGGATACTGCTACAACTGCATTGACATAGATGACATGCCAGTGGAGAGGTGCTGTGTAAGGTAAGTGCCTTTACACAGCATAGACACAGCCCAGAGGCTATTTGTAGGTAGTCTGACACAGGTACAGCATGGCCAGGGGACTTAACCTGCTCCCATCATGACACTATTTTTCTTCCATATCATTGTCCCTAACAGTTCTACTACACTATTAGGGATTCTTCTGACCCTCTTTAGCCATCTGGCAGCTTTTGGGATAATTTTTTGAGCACTTTACAAAATTATGGGTATAGTCCTTTAAGAGAACCGGCACTAGCTTAGTGCATGGTTTGTTTCCAGAGTGCAGGCTCCTGTTAGGCTGGGGAACATATTTTATCACGTCACTAGCTTCTCCCAGTGGTAGCCCCTCCCCCTTTTTGTTCCCGGCTTTTTTTTCTCAGCTATCTGCAGCCTCTGTGACTAGATTTCAACTGCAACAGTTGGGGGCTGATCGTTAACAAATTTTAACCTGATTTTTAGTGCCTGCCAGTCCCAGGAAGGAGGTGAGTACCTATACAGGAGCTGCTAGGAGGGTGCTGTAGGGCTTCACTTATTTCTTGGGGCTTGGTAAACTTACTAAGTCAAAAAGGAAAAGAAAAGTGACAGTGTAATAGCACTCATGAGATACTATACAAGGTATGTGTGGTTATGACAGGGAAGATCACCTAAATCAGCGATCATAAAACTTAACCTTTAATTACGATAAATAAAATAGTGTAAGTATAGTGTAAATGCATTAAAACTTAGATTAAATCTATATACAGGTAGCCCTCAGTTTACGCTGGGGTTAGGTTCCAGAAGGAATGGTTGTAAATTGAAACTGTTGTAAATTGAAACCTAGTTTATAATGTAAGTCAATGGGAAGTGAGGGAGTTAGGTTCCAGGCCCCTCTCAAAATTGTCATAAGTAACACCTAATACATTATTTTTAAAGCTTTGAAATGAAGACTTTAAATGGTAAACAGCATTATAAACCTAAAAATATACTGTAGATATAATCACACAACAGACTGTATCATCAACAAACTGTTTAATGTAGAAAAACGTTTTTTTACTTGCATTTTTCTGCAGCTAAGGGAAGTGTGGCTGCTAGATCTTGTTCCTTTAAAAACGGCTCCATTGCTCAGGTCTGGTTATACACTGATTAGCCTGCCTGTGTTTAATCACACAACAGACTGTATCATCATCAAAAAGTTTAATGAACAAAAACGTTTTTTACTTGCCTTTTTCTGTAAACAGTTCTCTGCATTGAGTCTGCAGCTAAGGGAAATGGCTGCTAGATCTTGTTCCTTTGAAAGCTGATCCATTGATCATGTCTGGTTTGCTTTTCTTTGCATGTGTTTGCTGCAACACAAGCGGACAGCTCCACCTACTGGCTATTTTAATGTATGCATGTGCTAATGCTTTTAATAGCAGTCAATGGTTCTCAATAGCAAAAAAAAGGGCGTTATTCTGAAACGGCGCAAATTGAACCGTCGTAAACCGAGGGCCACCTGTATACAAAGGGTGAAAACATCCACTGGAAATATTTTAAGTACACTCAGCATTAATTAAAACCGCAAGCCACACAGCTCAGTGCAAACCAAACAAGGCTCATAAATTGCAAGGAAATTACCTAAAAAGGGGGATTGACCCCACCACAATGTAACTGAAAAATGCAATATGGAGCAGGGTAAGCATGGCTCTGAGTGACTGCGATAAGGATAAGGGTATAACCCAAGTATAACCAAATCAATCTGTTATAGACACTATAGAAGTAGATGTTGCCCCCATATACCCCCCATATACCCCTGATGCGCATTTCGCCGTTACGGCTTTGTCAAAGGCTAACCTATCTGGGATCGCCCCCTTGTCTTTATATTCTAAGTAGCCAATCACTGTTGAGTGCGGTTACACACCCACACGTCTAAGTCTATCACAAGTGACTAGCGTTCATTGGCCATGAACCTGTCACATGTGTAAACGTCTGCAATGACGTCAACCTGTTTTGTATTGACAGACACGCTAGGTGTAGAAAACACAGAAAATGGAATTGAAAACTCATATTAGTAAGATCATTAGATCGTATAATGTATGTAGGCGTATGACATGCATACCATAAAGTGTTATTAATTATGCTTGGAAGTGCATATTATTGTACACGATCTAATAGTAATAATTTGCAAAGATCAGTTTGACAACTCTCAAATAACCAATAATGGAATATGTTAAAACAAATCCATCATGGAAAATTCATATCATGTGAAAAAAGGCGAGAGAACAGACAAAGATTCATATATAGTGCCTTATAGTAAAAATGCTAAATACAGGGCATAAAGATGTTCATGAGGCAACATCGCAAATTAGTTAACTTATTGTCACGATAAGCAAGTGTATTGTGAGTACATTATTACGTATGTGAAGTAAGGAGGTAGTAATTACAGCAAGTTAGTATATTCACAAGCAGTCCATTGAATATTATATCAATAAATGCAGGACCCAAATAAAGTCACCTTTAAACCTATAATAGATGACTAGCGTTCATTGGTCATGAGCCTGTCACATGTATAAACATCTCATAATAAGGTGATTCTCTTCTATGTGTTGATAAATATACACGCGATAAGATACACAGGCAGGTTAACCCATTAGATCTTATAGGGTATGCAATTGTGGGAAATATATCCAAATATACACAAATAATGAACATTAATTAAGTTTAATAAAATAAATATATATATATATATATATATATAATTACCTCCTATATCATCATAGTTATTCAAAGGTGTATTTAATAGCTGTCACAATCTCTGAATAATAAATAAATAATAAAGAGATCAACAATAGTGTTTTATGAAACGTTCACATAGTAATCACATAGTATGGATAATGTGAAAGCATCTAATAAGAGATTGCTTAGATTGATACAGAGTATAAAGGTACTAAGGTTATGGTTCATATAAACCCCACCATGCTTACGTCACTAAATTATCCATGTTGATAAGCCATTGTGTGACCACATTATTTCATATGGTTAGGTAAGAGTTAATGATAGTGGTTTATAATATGTCAACTGACTGTCAGTAATATTCATTCTGTAACTATAGTATATCATAAGAAAGATCCAAAACCATCCTGTTCATTTAAGCCGTATGGCACAATTGTGTTCAACCAAAAAATCCATTTACATTCAGCTTGGAGTAGCATGGATTCAATATCACCACCTCTTATGCCTGTTTTGATAACTTGCAGAACACATACTTTAAGGAGTGGTCTAGTTCCATGATGGTACAAATAGTGTCTCGCGACAGGGTTCAGATTTTAGTCTTTTATTTTGTCAGATTCACAGTTCTTAATACTGTTAACATGTTCCCCCAATCTTACACGGAGCGCCCGTGTTGTGATCCCTACATATCTTTTTCCACAAGTACACAGAAGACAAGACACCACATTCTTAGTTTTGCAATTAGCAAAACCATACATGCGTTTAATTCCTGTTGGGGTACTGAACTCCCTTTCGTTATAAATTTATTTACAAAAACTACATCCGCCACATGTATAGGTACCACATATTTTCTTGTCACTGGGTCTTTTTCTTACAAAGTGACTTTGCACTAATTTGTTACCTATGGTCGGTGCCCGCCTCCAACTGGTTTTGATTCTGTCACCTATATGTTAAGATATTGTTTTATCTGATTTTAGAATATTAATATGACTATTAAGAATTATATTAATTGTTTTATGGTCTGCATTAAAAGTTGTGACAAATCTTACTGTTTCATCAACTGTGTTGGTTTTATTACATTACGTGTATATCCTCTTTCTTTTAGACGTTTTTAAGTTCTTTAGCTCTTTGATGGAAAATTACATCATCTGTACAATTTCTTCTAATTCTGAGAAATTCCCCAGTTGGGATAGCTCTTTTGGTCTGTAAAGTGTGACAGCTCTCAAATTATAACAGTGAGTTTGTAGCAATTTCTTTTCTCCTGTTAAGTGTAGTCAGTCCACGGGTCATCCATTACTTATGGGATTATATCTCCTCCCTAACAGGAAGTGCAAGAGGATCACCCAAGCAGAGCTGCTATATAGCTCCTCCCCTCTACGTCATACCCAGTCATTCTCTTGCACCTAACTAATAGATAGGACGTGTGAGAGGACTGTGGTTATTAAAATTAGTTTTTATATCTTCAATCAAAAGTTTGTTATTTTAAACAGCACCGGAGTGTGTTGTTTTTCCTCAGGCAGCATTAGAAGCAGAATCTACCTGAGTTTATGTATGATCTTAACGGTCGTAACTAAGATCCATTTGCTGTTCTCGGCCATTCTGAGGATTGAGGTAACTTCAGAACAGGGGACAGCGGGCAGGGTTCACCTGCAAGGAGGTATGTTGCAGTATATTATTTTCTAAGGAATGGAATTGACTGAGAAAATACTGCTAATACCCATATAATGTAAGTGCAGCCTTAAATGCAGTAGTAGCGACTGGTATCAGGCTGATATGTATGTATGTTACACTGAGGTATTTCTGGGGAATGGAACTTCACTAAGAAAATACTGTATACATTTAACTTATATTTGAGCCCCCACTGCAGTGAAAGCGACTAGCAGCAGGCTTATTAGTATCATTTCATAATTTTATTTAAAACGGTTTTCTGGCATGTTAATCGTTTTTCTCTGAGGTACTTGGTGATAAAATTTTTGGGCATTATTTTTCCACATGGCTGTCGTTTATTTATGAATAAATTCAGTTTACTGAGCTTCCCCACTGTTGTAATATGAGTTGGAGGGGCCTATTTTGGCGCTTTCTTGCGCAGTAAGAATTCACTCACAGTCTTCCTATTCCTTCCTCCATGATCCAGGACGTCTCTACAGAGCCCAGGGGTCTCCAAAACTAGTTTTGAGGGAGGTAATCACTCACAGCAGACCTGTGAGACTGTGCTTTTGACTGTGATACAACGTTTTATATCCCTTTTTTTGGGTATTAAGGGGTTAATCATCCATTTGCTGGTGGATGCAATCCTTTGCTAACTTAATGCATTTACTGTGAAAATTTGGTTGCTATAACTAATTTGGTTCATTGTTATTTCAACTGTGACAGTTTTTTGTGCTTCTTAAAGGCACAGTAACGTTTTTTATATTGCTTGTAAATTTATTTCAAAAGTATTTTCCAAGCTTGCTAGTTTCATTGCTAGTCTGTTAAACATGTCTGACACAGAGGAAACTCTTTGTGCAATATGTTCAAAGGCCAATGTGGAGCCCAATAGAAATTTGTGTACTAATTGATACCTTGATACAGGCTAGGAAACCTGTTACCAGGAAAATTTACCATAAAATATGGCGTAAATACTTACATTGGTGCGAATCCAAGAGTTACTCATGGAGTAAGGTCAGGATTCCTAGGATATTGTCTTTTCTACAAGAAGGCTTAGAAAAGGGTTTATCTGCTAGTTCGTTAAAGGGACAGATCTCAGCTCTGTCCATTCTTTTGCACAAGCGTCTGTCAGAAGTTCCAGACGTTCAGGCTTTTTGTCAGGCTTTGGCCAGGATTAAGCCTGTGTTTAAAACTGTTGCTCCGCCATGGAGCTTAAACTTAGTTCTTAACGTTTTGCAGGGTGTTCCGTTTGAACCCCTTCATTCCATTGATATCAAGCTGTTATCTTGGAAAGTTCTGTTTTTAATGGCTATTTCCTCGGCTCGAAGAGTCTCTGAGTTATCAGCCTTACATTGTGATTCCCCTTATCTGATTTTTCATTCAGACAAGGTAGTTCTGCGTACTAAACCTGGGTTCTTACCTAAGGTAGTCACTAACAAGAATATCAATCAAGAGATTGTTGTTCCTTCATTGTGCCCTAATCCTTCCTCAAAGAAGGAAAGACTTCTGCACAATCTGGACGTTGTCCGGGCCCTAAAATTCTATTTACAGGCAACTAAAGATTTTCAACAAACTTCTTCCCTGTTTGTCGTTTATTCGGGACAGAGGAGAGGTCAAAAGGCTTCGGCTACCTCTCTCTCTTTTTGGCTTCGTAGCATAATACGTTTAGCCTATGAGACTGCTGGACAGCAGCCTCCTGAAAGAATTACAGCTCATTCTACCAGAGCTGTGGCTTCCACTTGGGCCTTTAAAAATGAGGCCTCTGTTGAACAGATTTGCAAGGCTGCAACTTGGTCTTCACTTCACACCTTTTCAAAATTTTACAAATTTGACACTTTTGCTTCTTCGGAGGCTGTTTTTGGGAGAAAGGTTCTTCAGGCAGTGGTTCCTTCCGTGTAAAGGTCCTGCCTGTCCCTCCCGTCATCCGTGTACTTTTAGCTTTGGTATTGGTATCCTATAAGTAATGGATGACCCGTGGACTGACTACACTTAACAGGAGAAAACATAATTTATGCTTACCTGATAAATTCCTTTCTCCTGTAGTGTAGTCAGTCCACGGCCCGCCCTGTTTTTACGGCAGGTCTAAATTTTAAATTAAACTCCAGTCACCACTGCACCCTATAGTTTCTCCTTTCTCGTTTGGTTTTGGTCGAATGACTGGGTATGACGTAGAGGGGAGGAGCTATATAGCAGCTCTGCTTGGGTGATCCTCTTGCACTTCCTGTTAGGGAGGAGATATAATCCCATAAGTAATGGATGACCCGTGGACTGACTACACTACAGGAGAAAGGAATTTATCAGGTAAGCATAAATTATGTTTTCTGTAGAGATCCGTTTTGAGTTTGTTATGCTCATCTTTGTAAATCGTTACATCCAAAATTTCCACCTGTTGTACACTCGTATTATAGGTAAGTTTAAGATTCAAGTCTTTCGTGTTCAGTATATTAACAAATTCTTTGAACTCAGTCAAACTCCCTGTCCAAATAATGAACAGGTCATCTATGTAACGACACCACAAGCTAATATATTTGGTATATTGGAGTAGATCTTCAAAGACAATTTCTCGCTCCCACCACCCCAAATATATGTTGGCATACGTGGGGGCACATGAAGAGCCCATTGCAGTGCCCTGGATTTGCAAGTAAAAATTATCATTAAACACAAAATAATTATGTTTAAGAACAAATTTCAACAGTTTTAGAATTAAATCATTACTTTTTTTATCATCATTAGATTTCATATCTAAAAAATATTTAACAGCTTCACAACCCTTATCGTGTTTTATGGATGTATATAATGCCTCCACATCACATGTTATGAGTTATGCATCATCTTCCAAAGTAATATCATTGATTTTACTTAGGATGTCCATAGTATCCCTAGTAAAAGAAGGAAGGGACCAAACGATGTCACGTAAGTATAGGTCTAAGAATCTGCTGGCCTGTTCGCATAAACTCCCAATACTCGAGACTATCGGTCTCCCAGGTGGTTTGGATTTATTTTTATGCACTTTTGGTAATAAGTACAAAGTTGACACTTTCGGATTTTTGACCTGTAAGAATTGCCATTCTTTTCTCCAACATAGGTGTGTCCGGTCCACGGCGTCATCCTTACTTGTGGGATATTCTCTTCCCCAACAGGAAATGGCAAAGAGCCCAGCAAAGCTGGTCACATGATCCCTCCTAGGCTCCGCCTACCCCAGTCATTCTCTTTGCCGTTGTACAGGCAACATCTCCACGGAGATGGCTTAGAGTTTTTTAGTGTTTAACTGTAGTTTTTATTATTCAATCAAGAGTTTGTTATTTTGAAATAGTGCTGGTATGTACTATTTACTCAGAAACAGAAAAGAGATGAAGATTTCTGTTTGTATGAGGAAAATGATTTTAGCAACCGTAACTAAAATCCATGGCTGCTCCACACAGGACTGTTGAGAGCAATTAACTTCAGTTGGGGGAACAGTGTGCAGTCTCTTGCTGCTTGAGGTATGACACATTCTAACAAGACGATGTAATGCTGGAAGCTGTCATTTTCCCTATGGGATCCGGTAAGCCATGTTTATTACGATCATAAATAAGGGCTTCACAAGGGCTTATTAAGACTGTAGACTGTTTCTGGGCTAAATCGATTCATTATTAACATATATTTAGCCTTGAGGAATCATTTTATCTGGGTATTTTGATATAATAATATCGGCAGGCACTGTATTAGACACCTTATTCCTTAGGGGCTTTCCCAAAGCTTAAGCAGAGCCTCATTTTCGCGCCGGTGTGGCGCACTTGTTTTTGAGAGGCATGGCATGCAGTCGCATGTGAGAGGAGCTCTGATACTTAGAAAAGACTTTCTGAAGGCGTCATTTGGTATCGTATTCCCCTTTGGGCTTGGTTGGGTCTCAGCAAAGCAGATACCAGGGACTGTAAAGGGGTTAAAGTTTAAAACGGCTCCGGTTCCGTTATTTTAAGGGTTAAAGCTTCCAAATTTGGTGTGCAATACTTTTAAGGCTTTAAGACACTGTGGTGAAAATTTGGTGAATTTTGAACAATTCCTTCATGTTTTTTTCGCAATTGCAGTAATAAAGTGTGTTCAGTTTAAAATTTAAAGTGACAGTAACGGTTTTATTTTAAAACGTTTTTGTACTTTGTTATCAAGTTTATGCCTGTTTAACATGTCTGAACTACCAGATAGACTGTGTTCTGAATGTGGGGAAGCCAGAATTCCTATTCATTTAAATAAATGTGATTTATGTGATAATGACAATGATGCCCAAGATGATTCCTCAAGTGAGGGGAGTAAGCATGGTACTGCATCATTCCCTCCTTCGTCTACACGAGTCTTGCCCACTCAGGAGGCCCCTAGTACATCTAGCGCGCCAATACTCCTTACTATGCAACAATTAACGGCTGTAATGGATAATTCTGTCAAAAACATTTTAGCCAAAATGAACCCTTGTCAGCGTAAGCGTGGCTGCTCTGTTTTAGATACTGAAGAGCATGACGACGCTGATATTAATATCTCTGAAGGGCCCCTAACCCAGTCTGATGGGGCCAGGGAGGTTTTGTCTGAGGGAGAAATTACTGATTCAGGGAACATTTCTCAACAGGCTGAACCTGATGTGATTGCATTTAAATTTAAGTTGGAACATCTCCGCATTCTGCTTAAGGAGGTATTATCCACTCTGGATGATTGTGAAAAGTTGGTCATCCCAGAGAAACTATGTAAAATGGACAAGTTCCTAGAGGTGCCGGGGCTCCCAGAAGCTTTTCCTATACCCAAGCGGGTGGCGGGCATTGTTAATAAAGAATGGGAAAGGCCCGGTATTCCTTTCGTCCCTCCCCCCATATTTAAAAAAATTGTTTCCTATGGTCGACCCCAGAAAGGACTTATGGCAGACAGTCCCCAAGGTCGAGGGAGCGGTTTCCACTTTAAACAAACGCACCACTATACCCATAGAGGATAGTTGTGCTTTCAAAGATCCTATGGATAAAAAATTAGAAGGTTTGCTTAAAAAGATGTTTGTTCAGCAGGGTTACCTTCTACAACCAATTTCATGCATTGTCCCTGTCGCTACAGCCGCATGTTTCTGGTTCGATGAGCTGATAAAGACGCTCGATAGTGATTCTCCTCCTTATGAGGAGATTATGGACAGAATCAATGCTCTCAAATTGGCTAATTCTTTCACCCTAGACGCCACTTTGCAATTGGCTAGGTTAGCGGCTAAGAATTCTGGGTTTGCTATTGTGGCGCGCAGAGCGCTTTGGTTGAAATCTTGGTCGGCTGATGCGTCTTCCAAGAACAAGCTACTAAACATTCCTTTCAAGGGGAAAACGCTGTTTGGCCCTGACTTGAAAGAGATTATCTCTGATATCACTGGGGGTAAGGGCCACGCCCTTCCTCAGGATCGGCCTTTCAAGGCAAGAAATAGACCTAATTTTCGTCCCTTTCGTAAAAACGGACCAGCCCAAAGTGCTACGTCCTCTAAGCAAGAGGGTAATACTTCTCAAGCCAAGCCAGCTTGGAGACCAATGCAAGGCTGGAACAAGGGAAAGCAGGCCAAGAAACCTGCCACTGCTACCAAGACAGCATGAAATGTTGGCCCCCGATCCGGGACCGGATCTGGTGGGGGGCAGACTCTCTCTCTTCGCTCAGGCTTGGGCAAGAGATGTTCTGGATCCTTGGGCGCTAGAAATAGTCTCCCAAGGTTATCTTCTGGAATTCAAGGGACTTCCCCCAAGGGGGAGGTTCCACAGGTCTCAGTTGTCTTCAGACCACATAAAAAGACAGGCGTTCTTACATTGTGTAGAAGACCTGTTAAAAATGGGAGTGATTCATCCTGTTCCATTAAGAGAACAAGGGATGGGGTTCTACTCCAATCTGTTCATAGTTCCCAAAAAAGAGGGAACGTTCAGACCAATCTTAGATCTCAAGATCTTAAACAAGTTTCTCAAGGTTCCATCGTTCAAGATGGAAACCATTCGAACTATTCTTCCTTCCATCCAGGAAGGTCAATTCATGACCACGGTGGATTTAAAGGATGCGTATCTACATATTCCTCTCCACAAGGAACATCATCGGTTCCTAAGGTTCGCATTCCTGGACAAACATTACCAGTTCGTGGCGCTTCCTTTCGGATTAGCCACTGCTCCAAGGATTTTCACAAAGGTACTAGGGTCCCTTCTAGCTGTGCTACGACCAAGGGGCGTTGCGGTAGTACCTTACTTGGACGACATTCTGATTCAAGCGTCGTCCCTTCCTCAAGCAAAGGCTCACACGGACATCGTCCTGGCCTTTCTCAGATCTCACGGATGGAAAGTGAACGTGGAAAAGAGTTCTCTATCCCCGTCAACAAGGGTTCCCTTCTTGGGAACAATTATAGACTCCTTAGAAATGAGGATTTTTCTGACAGAGGTCAGAAAAACAAAACTTCTAGACTCTTGTCGGATACTTCATTCCGTTCCTCTTCCTTCCATAGCTCAGTGCATGGAAGTGATCGGGTTGATGGTAGCGGCAATGGACATAGTTCCTTTTGCGCGCATTCATCTAAGACCATTACAACTGTGCATGCTCAGTCAGTGGAATGGGGACTATACAGACTTGTCTCCGAAGATACAAGTAAATCAGAGGACCAGAGACTCACTCCGTTGGTGGCTGTCCCTGGACAACCTGTCACAAGGGATGACATTCCGCAGACCAGAGTGGGTCATTGTCACGACCGACGCCAGTCTGATGGGCTGGGGCGCGGTCTGGGGATCCCTGAAAGCTCAGGGTCTTTGGTCTCGGGAAGAATCTCTTCTACCGATAAATATTCTGGAACTGAGAGCGATATTCAATGCTCTCAAGGCTTGGCCTCAGCTAGCGAGGACCAAGTTCATACGGTTTCAATCAGACAACATGACAACTGTTGCGTACATCAACCATCAGGGGGGAACAAGGAGTTCCCTAGCGATGGAAGAAGTGACCAAAATCATTCTATGGGCGGAGTCTCACTCCTGCCACCTGTCTGCTATCCACATCCCAGGAGTGGAAAATTGGGAAGCGGATTTTCTGAGTCGTCGGACATTGCATCCGGGGGAGTGGGAACTCCATCCGGAAATCTTTGCCCAAGTCACTCACCTGTGGGGCATTCCAGACATGGATCTGATGGCCTCTCGTCAGAACTTCAAAGTTCCTTGCTACGGGGCCAGATCCAGGGATCCCAAGGCGGCTCTAGTGGATGCACTAGTAGCACCTTGGACCTTCAAACTAGCTTATGTGTTCCCGCCATTTCCTCTCATCCCCAGGCTGGTAGCCAGGATCAATCAGGAGAGGGCGTCGGTGATCTTGATAGCTCCTGCGTGGCCACGCAGGACTTGGTATGCAGATCTGGTGAATATGTCATCGGCTCCACCTTGGAAGCTACCTTTGAGACGAGACCTTCTTGTTCAGGGTCCGTTCGAACATCCGAATCTGGTTTCACTCCAGCTGACTGCTTGGAGATTGAACGCTTGATCCTATCGAAGCGAGGATTCTCAGATTCTGTTATCGATACTCTTGTTCAGGCCAGAAAGCCTGTAACTAGAAAGATTTACCACAAAATTTGGAAAAAATATATCTGTTGGTGTGAATCTAAAGGATTCCCTTGGGACAAGGTTAAGATTCCTAGGATTCTATCCTTCCTTCAAGAAGGATTGGAAAAAGGATTATCTGCAAGTTCCCTGAAGGGACAGATTTCTGCCTTGTCGGTGTTACTTCACAAAAAGCTGGCAGCTGTGCCAGATGTTCAAGCCTTTGTTCAGGCTCTGGTTAGAATCAAGCCTGTTTACAAACCTTTGACTCCTCCTTGGAGTCTCAATTTAGTTCTTTCAGTTCTTCAGGGGGTTCCGTTTGAACCCTTACATTCCGTTGATATTAAGTTATTATCTTGGAAAGTTTTGTTTTTAGTTGCAATTTCTTCTGCTAGAAGAGTTTCAGAATTATCTGCTCTGCAGTGTTCTCCTCCTTATCTGGTGTTCCATGCAGATAAGGTGGTTTTACGTACTAAACCTGGTTTTCTTCCAAAAGTTGTTTCTAACAAAAACATTAACCAGGAGATTATCGTACCTTCTCTGTGTCCGAAACCAGTTTCAAAGAAGGAACGTTTGTTGCACAATTTGGATGTTGTTCGCGCTCTAAAATTCTATTTAGATGCTACAAAGGATTTTAGACAAACATCTTCCTTGTTTGTTGTTTATTCTGGTAAAAGGAGAGGTCAAAAAGCAACTTCTACCTCTCTCTCTTTTTGGATTAAAAGCATCATCAGATTGGCTTACGAGACTGCCGGACGGCAGCCTCCCGAAAGAATCACAGCTCATTCCACTAGGGCTGTGGCTTCCACATGGGCCTTCAAGAACGAGGCTTCTGTTGATCAGATATGTAGGGCAGCGACTTGGTCTTCACTGCACACTTTTACCAAATTTTACAAGTTTGATACTTTTGCTTCTTCTGAGGCTATTTTTGGGAGAAAGGTTTTGCAAGCCGTGGTGCCTTCCATTTAGGTGACCTGATTTGCTCCCTCCCTTCATCCGTGTCCTAAAGCTTTGGTATTGGTTCCCACAAGTAAGGATGACGCCGTGGACCGGACACACCTATGTTGGAGAAAACAGAATTTATGTTTACCTTAAAAATTACTTTCTCCACCGGTGTGCCCGGCCCACGGCCCGCCCTGGTTTTTTAATCAGGTCTGATAATTTATTTTCTTTAACTACAGTCACCACGGTACCATATGTTTTCTCCTATGCAAATATTCCTCCTTAACGTCGGTCGAATGACTGGGGTAGGCGGAGCCTAGGAGGGATCATGTGACCAGCTTTGCTGGGCTCTTTGCCATTTCCTGTTGGGGAAGAGAATATCCCACAAGTAAGGATGACGCCGTGGACCGGACACACCGTTGGAGAAAGTAATTTATCAGGTAAACATAAATTCTGTTTTTTACTTATAACCCCTTTACTTTTGGTGTCCATAACCAAGTTGTTATAATGGTTAAAAAATTGAGAAGTTGGGTTTGAGAAAAGGTGTTTATAGCATTTTTTATCATTAAGTTGTCTTAATGCCTCTTGTATATATTGTTCTTTCTCCCAGATAACAATATTTCCCCCCTTATCTGATGCCTTCACTATGATGTCATCCCACAATTTGATCTCAGACAAAGCCATAGTTTCATCTTTACTTAAGTTAGAGACTTTAGTTTCCTTAATGTTGAGGAAATCCTCTATAACCATTTTTAAGAAAACTTAAAGTTGTGGCATCTTGTTCATAGAGGGCATAAATTTAGATTTTATTCTTAATTTTTTTATCAAGAAAAGTTTCTGCTTCGGGAGATTCATAGCCCTCACTCTCATTCCACAACTGTATTAAAGTATCCAAGGTTCTTATTTCCTCAGTTAGCGGATCACATTGTTTGTTGAAAATTTTCTTAAGGGCCAGTTTTCTACAAAATAAGTGCAAATCTTTAATAAGCTCAAATTTATCTAAGGCGGGAGTGGGTGAAAAGGACAATCCTTTTGACAGAACTTGTAGGTGAATGGGAGTAAGGATACGTTTAGAGAGATTGATAACTTGAAGCATATTCTCTGCCCCTACCATTTGGGTCGTTTGCCCCAATACTCCCTTCTCCTATATTGATTATCCCTCGTATATCCCCACCTGGACCTGTCTCTCAGGGTCCGATCTGCCCCCTTTGCCCCTTCTTGTTGGTCTTTTGCCACTTTGTCTAAATGGTCTGATTTCCTGCCTAAAAAACTGCTGTTAGTTCAGTTGCTATTAGTGTTTTCAGAATCACTGTCTTCCACAGCTGACGATTCACAATCAGACTGAGACATATTTTTAGAGGGGGGAAGGCTATTAATAGGCCTACGTCTGGGTAGCTTATCATCCCATGTGAAAATACGGCCTTTTTCAAAGTCTTTAATGTCCCGTTTCATTTTGGTACACTTTGTTTGTATGATTTCTTTTTCTCTCTTGTTTAAATCATTTCTTAGATCTTTGTAGGCTTGTTTAAATTTGTCCAGACTTTCAAAACTTTTCTAATTTGATATTGTATTCAGTAATTTCTCTATCCAGTTTGGTCATCACTTCAGTCTCATAATCAGTCAATATAGCTACTAAAATTTCCGAACAGTTAATTAAAACCTGTTCCCACCTATCTTTGTAGGAGTCTATATGGAATGCAAACGTGGGAAATAAGCGTACCCTTAAGCACCTGGGTATTATGTGTTTAGTCAAATATTTGTCATAGGAACTTTTGTTCCAAAAAGACCTGGTATGTTTTCTCCAACATTGGTGTGTCCGGTCCACGGCGTCATCCTTACTTGTGGGATATTCTCTTCCCCAACAGGAAATGGCAAAGAGTCCCAGCAAAGCTGGTCACATGATCCCTCCTAGGCTCCGCCCACCCCAGTCATTCTCTTTGCCGTTGCACAGGCAACATCTCCACGGAGATGGTTAAGAGTTTTTTGGTGTTTAAATGTAGTTTTATTCTTCTATCAAGTGTTTGTTATTTTAAAATAGTGCTGGTATGTACTATTTACTCTGAAACAGAAAAGGATGAAGATTTCTGTTTGTAAGAGGAAGATGATTTTAGCAGACAGTAACTAAAATCGATTGCTGTTTCCACACAGGACTGTTGAGAATGAAGTAACTTCAGTTGGGGGAAACAGTTAGCAGTCTTTTCTGCTTAAGGTATGACTAGCCATATTTCTAACAAGACCATGTAATGCTGGAAGGCTGTCATTTCCCCTCATGGGGACCGGTAAGCCATTTTCTTAGTTAAACATAAAAGAATAAAGGGCTTCAAAAAGGGCTTAAAAACTGGTAGACATTTTTCTGGGCTAAAACAATTGCTTTACTAGGCATATTATGCAGATTCTAACTAATTATTGGTATTATAATCTTGGGGAACGTTTAGAAAAACGGCAGGCACTGTGTTGGACACCTTTTTCAGATGGGGGCCTTTCTAGTTATAGACAGAGCCTCATTCTGGGACTGTATAGGGGTTAAATGTAAAAACGGCTCCGGTTCCGTTAATTTAAGGGTTAAAGCTCTGAAATTTGGTGTGCAATACTTTTAATGCTTTAAGACACTGTGGTGACATTTTGGTGAATTTTGAACAATACCTTCATACTTTATCACATATTCAGTAATAAAGTGTTTTCAGTTTGAAATTTAAAGAGACAGTAACGGTTTTATTTTAAAACGTTTTTTGTGCTTTGTTGACAAGTTTAAGCCTGTTTAACATGTCTGTACCATCAGATAAGCTATGTTCTATATGTATGAAAGCCAATGTGTCTCCCCATTTAAATTTATGTGATAATTGTGCCATAGTGTCCAAACAAAGTAAGGACAGTAATGCAACAGATAATGATATTGCCCAAGATGATTCCTCAAATGAGGGGAGTAAACATGATACTACATCATCCCCTACTGTGTCTACACCAGTTATGCCCACACAGGAGGCCCCTAGTACATCTAGTGCGCCAATACTTATTACCATGCAACAATTAACGGCTGTAATGGATAAATCCATAGCAAATCTTTTATCCAAAATGCCTACTTATCAGAGAAAGCGCGATTGCTCTGTTTTAAACACTGAAGAGCAAGAGGACGCTGATGATAATTGTTCTGTCATACCCTCACACCAATCTCAAGGGGCCATGAGGGAGGTTTTGTCTGATGGAGAAATTTCAGATTCAGGAAAAATTTCTCATCAAGCTGAACCTGATGTTGTGACATTTACATTTAAATTAGAACATCTCCGCGCACTGCTTAAGGAGGTGTTATCTACTCTGGATGATTGTGACAATTTGGTCATTCCAGAGAAATTATGTAAGATGGACAAGTTCCTAGAGGTTCCGGTGCCCCCCGACGCTTTTCCTATACCCAAGCGGGTGGCGGACATAGTAAATAAAGAGTGGGAAAGGCCCGGCATACCTTTTGTCCCCCCCCCATATTTAAGAAATTATTTCCTATAGTCGACCCCAGAAAGGACTTATGGCAGACAGTCCCCAAGGTCGAGGGGGCGGTTTCTACTCTAAACAAACGCACTACTATTCCTATCGAAGATAGTTGTGCTTTCAAAGATCCTATGGATAAGAAATTAGAGGGTTTGCTTAAAAAGATTTTTGTACAGCAAGGTTACCTTCTACAACCAATTTCATGCATTGTTCCTGTCACTACGGCAGCGTGTTTCTGGTTCGAGGAACTAGAAAAATCGCTCAGTAAAGAATCTTCGTATGAGGAGGTTATGGACAGAGTTCAAGCACTTAAATTGGCTAACTCTTTTGTTTTAGATGCCGCTTTGCAATTAGCTAGATTAGCGGCGAAAAATTCAGGGTTTGCTGTCGTGGCGCGCAGAGTGCTTTGGCTAAAGTCTTGGTCAGCGGATGTGTCTTCCAAGACAAAATTGCTTAACATTCCTTTCAAAGGTAAAATATTTTCTCCAACATAGGTGTGTCCGGTCCACGGCGTCATCCTTACTTGTGGGATATTCTCTTCCCCAACAGGAAATGGCAAAGAGCCCAGCAAAGCTGGTCACATGATCCCTCCTAGGCTCCGCCTACCCCAGTCATTCTCTTTGCCGTTGTACAGGCAACATCTCCACGGAGATGGCTTAGAGTTTTTTAGTGTTTAACTGTAGTTTTTATTATTCAATCAAGAGTTTGTTATTTTAAAATAGTGCTGGTATGTACTATTTACTCTGAAACAGAAAAGAGATGAAGATTTCTGTTTGTATGAGGAAAATGATTTTAGCAACCGTTACTAAAATCCATGGCTGTTCCACACAGGACTGTTGAGAGGAATTAACTTCAGTTGGGGGAACAGTGAGCAGTCTTTTGCTGCTTGAGGTATGACACATTCTAACAAGACGATGTAATGCTGGAAGCTGTCATTTTCCCTATGGGATCCGGTAAGCCATTTTTATTCAGACAGTAAATAAGGGCTTCACAAGGGCTTATTAAGACTGTAGACATTTTCTGGGCTAAATCGATTCATATATTACACATATTTAGCCTTGAGGAATCATTTAATCTGGGTATTTTTGTTAAATAATATCGGCAGGCACTGTTTTAGACACCTTATTCTCTAGGGGCTTTCCCTAATCATAGGCAGAGCCTCATTTTCGCGCCGGTATTGCGCACTTGTTTTTGAGAAGCATGACATGCAGTCGCATGTGTGAGGAGCTCTGATACATAGAAAAGACTTTCTGAAGGCTTCATTTGGTATCGTATTCCCCTTTGGGCTTGGTTGGGTCTCAGCAAAGCAGATACCAGGGACTGTAAAGGGGTTAAAGTTAAAAACGGCTCCGGTTCCGTTATTTTAAGGGTTAAAGCTTCCAAATTTGGTGTGCAATACTTTTAAGGCTTTAAGACACTGTGGTGAAATTTTGGTGAATTTTGAACAATTCCTTCATACTTTTTCGCAATTGCAGTAATAAAGTGTGTTCAGTTTAAAATTTAAAGTGACGGTAACGGTTTTATTTTAAAACGTTTTTTGTACTTTGTTATCAAGTTTATGCCTGTTTAACATGTCTGAACTACCAGATAGACTGTGTTCTGAATGTGGGGAAGCCAAGGTTCCTTTTCATTTAAATAAATGTGATTTATGTGACACTGAAAATGATGCCCAAGATGATTCCTCAAGTGAGGGGAGTAAGCATGGTACTGCATCATTCCCTCCTTCGTCTACACGAGTCTTGCCCACTCAGGAGGCCCCTAGTACATCTAGCGCGCCAATACTCCTTACTATGAAACGCACCACTATACCCATAGAAGATAGTTGTGCTTTCAAAGATCCTATGGATAAAAAATTAGAAGGTTTGCTTAAAAAGATGTTTGTTCAGCAAGGTTACCTTCTACAACCAATTTCATGCATTGTCCCTGTCACTACAGCCGCGTGTTTCTGGTTCGATGAGCTAGTAAAGGCGATCGATAGTGATTCTCCTCCTTATGAGGAGATTATGGACAGAATCCGTGCTCTCAAATTGGCTAATTCTTTCACCCTAGACGCCACTTTGCAATTGGCTAGGTTAGCGGCGAAGAATTCTGGGTTTGCTATTGTGGCGCGTAGAGCGCTTTGGTTGAAATCTTGGTCAGCGGATGCGTCTTCCAAGAACAAACTCCTTAACATTCCTTTCAAGGGGAAAACGCTGTTTGGCCCTGACTTGAAAGAGATTATCTCTGATATCACTGGGGGTAAGGGCCACGCCCTTCCTCAGGATAGGTCTTTCAAGACCAAAAATAAACCTAATTTTCGTCCCTTTCGTAGAAACGGACCAGCCCCAAGTGCTACGTCCTCTAAGCAAGAGGGTAATACTTCTCAAGCCAAGCCAGCCTGGAGACCAATGCAAGGCTGGAACAAGGGAAAGCAGGCCAAGAAACCTGCCACTGCTACCAAGATAGCATGAAATGTTGGCCCCCGATCCGAGACCGGATCTGGTGGGGGGCAGACTCTCTCTCTTCGCTCAGGCTTGGGCAAGAGATGTTCTGGATCCTTGGGCACTAGAAATAGTCTCCCAAGGTTATCTTCTGGAATTCAAGGGGCTTCCCCCAAGGGGGAGGTTCCACAGGTCTCAATTGTCTTCAGACCACATAAAGAGACAGGCATTCTTACATTGTGTAGAAGACCTGTTAAAAATGGGAGTGATTCATCCTGTTCCATTAGGAGAACAAGGGATGGGGTTCTACTCCAATCTGTTCATAGTTCCCAAAAAAGAGGGAACGTTCAGACCAATCTTAGATCTCAAGATCTTAAACAAGTTTCTCAAGGTTCCATTGTTCAAAATGGAAACCATTCGAACAATTCTTCCTTCCATCCAGGAAGGTCAATTCATGACCACGGTGGATTTAAAGGACGCGTATCTACATATTCCTATCCACAGGAACATCATCGGTTCCTAAGGTTCGCATTCCTGGACGAGCATTACCAGTTCGTGGCGCTTCCTTTCGGATTAGCCACTGCTCCAAGGATTTTCACAAAGGTACTAGGGTCCCTTCTAGCGGTGCTAAGACCAAGGGGCATTGCAGTAGTACCTTACTTGGACGACATTCTGATTCAAGCGTCGTCTCTTCCTCAAGCAAAGGCTCACACGGACATAGTCCTGGCCTTTCTCAGATCTCACGGATGGAAAGTGAACGTGGAAAAGAGTTCTCTATCTCCGTCGACAAGGGTTCCCTTCTTGGGAACAATAATAGACTCCTTAGAAATGAGGATTTTTCTGACAGAGGCCAGAAAAACAAAACTTCTAAACTCTTGTCAAACACTTCATTCCGTTCCTCTTCCTTCCATAGCGCAGTGCATGGAAGTAATAGGTTTGATGGTAGCGGCAATGGACATAGTTCCTTTTGCGCGCATTCATCTAAGACCATTACAACTGTGCATGCTCAGTCAGTGGAATGGGGACTATACAGACTTGTCTCCGAAGATACAAGTAAATCAGAGGACCAGAGACTCACTCCGTTGGTGGCTGTCCCTGGACAACCTGTCACAAGGGATGACCTTCCGCAGACCAGAGTGGGTCATTGTCACGACCGACGCCAGTCTGATGGGCTGGGGCGCGGTCTGGGGATCCCTGAAAGCTCAGGGTCTTTGGTCTCGGGAAGAATCTCTTCTACCGATAAATATTCTGGAACTGAGAGCGATATTCAATGCTCTCAAGGCTTGGCCTCAGCTAGCAAAGGCCAAGTTCATACGGTTTCAATCAGACAACATGACGACTGTTGCGTACATCAACCATCAGGGGGGAACAAGGAGTTCCCTGGCGATGGAAGAAGTGACCAAAATCATTCAATGGGCGGAGACTCACTCCTGCCACCTGTCTGCAATCCACATCCCAGGAGTGGAAAATTGGGAAGCGGATTTTCTGAGTCGTCAGACATTACATCCGGGGGAGTGGGAACTCCATCCGGAAATCTTTGCCCAAATTACTCATCTGTGGGGCATTCCAGACATGGATCTGATGGCCTCTCGTCAGAACTTCAAGGTTCCTTGCTACGGGTCCAGATCCAGGGATCCCAAGGCGACTCTAGTAGATGCACTAGTAGCACCTTGGACCTTCAAACTAGCTTATGTATTCCCGCCGTTTCCTCTCATCCCCAGGCTGGTAGCCAGGATCAATGAGGAGAGGGCGTCGGTGATCTTGATAGCTCCTGCGTGGCCACGCAGGACTTGGTATGCAGATCTGGTGAATATGTCATCGGCTCCACCATGGAAGCTACCTTTGAGACGAGACCTTCTTGTTCAAGGTCCGTTCGAACATCCGAATCTGGTCTCACTCCAGCTGACTGCTTGGAGATTGAACGCTTGATCTTATCAAAACGAGGGTTCTCAGATTCTGTTGTTGATACTCTTGTTCAGGCCAGAAAGCCTGTAACTAGAAAATTTTACCACAAAATATGGAAAAAATATATCTGTTGGTGTGAATCTAAAGGATTCCCTTGGGACAAGGTAAAGATTCCTAGGATTCTATCCTTTCTTCAAGAAGGATTGGAGAAAGGATTATCTGCAAGTTCCTTGAAGGGACAGATTTCTGCCTTGTCTGTGTTACTTCACAAAAAGCTGGCAGCTGTGCCAGATGTTCAAGCCTTTGTTCAGGCTCTGGTTAGAATCAAGCCTGTTTACAAACCTTTGACTCCTCCTTGGAGTCTCAACTTAGTTCTTTCAGTTCTTCAGGGGGTTCCGTTTGAACCCTTACATTCCGTTGATATTAAGTTATTATCTTGGAAAGTTTTGTTTTTGGTTGCAATTTCTTCTGCTAGAAGAGTTTCAGAATTATCTGCTCTGCAGTGTTCTCCTCCTTATCTGGTGTTCCATGCAGATAAGGTGGTTTTACGTACTAAACCTGGTTTTCTTCCAAAAGCAACTTCTACCTCTCTCTCTTTTTGGATTAAAAGCATCATCAGATTGGCTTACGAGACTGCCGGACGGCAGCCTCCTGAAAGAATCACAGCTCATTCCACTAGGGCTGTGGCTTCCACATGGGCCTTCAAGAACGAGGCTTCTGTTGATCAGATATGTAGGGCAGCGACTTGGTCTTCACTGCACACTTTTACCAAATTTTACAAGTTTGATACTTTTGCTTCTTCTGAGGCTATTTTTGGGAGAAAGGTTTTGCAAGCCGTGGTGCCTTCCATTTAGGTGACCTGATTTGCTCCCTCCCTTCATCCGTGTCCTAAAGCTTTGGTATTGGTTCCCACAAGTAAGGATGACGCCGTGGACCGGACACACCTATGTTGGAGAAAACAGAATTTATGTTTACCTGATAAATTACTTTCTCCAACGGTGTGTCCGGTCCACGGCCCGCCCTGGTTTTTTAATCAGGTCTGATAATTTATTTTCTTTAACTACAGTCACCACGGTATCATATGGTTTCTCCTATGCAAATATTCCTCCTTAACGTCGGTCGAATGACTGGGGTAGGCGGAGCCTAGGAGGGATCATGTGACCAGCTTTGCTGGGCTCTTTGCCATTTCCTGTTGGGGAAGAGAATATCCCACAAGTAAGGATGACGCCGTGGACCGGACACACCGTTGGAGAAAGTAATTTATCAGGTAAACATAAATTCTGTTATTTGGACCTGATTTGAAAGAGATTATTTCAGACATCACTGGGGGAAAGGGCCACGCCCTCCCACAGGATAGGTCTTTTAAGGCTAATAATAAGCCTAATTTTCGTCCCTTTCGCAGAAACGGACCAGTCTCTAATTCTGTATCCTCTAAGCAAGAGGGTAATACTTCACAACCCAAACCAGCCTGGAAACCAATGCAAGGCTGGAACAAGGGTAAGCAGGCCAAGAAGCCTACCACTGCTACCAAAACAGCATGAAGGGATAGCCCCCGATCCGGGACCGGATCTAGTGGGGGGCAGACTTTCTCTCTTTGCTCAGGCTTGGGCAAGAGATGTTCAGGATCCTTGGGCGCTAGAAATAGTTTCTCAAGGTTATCTCCTGGAATTCAAGGAACTACCCCCAAGGGGAAGGTTCCACAGGTCTCAATTATCTTCAAACCAAATAAATAGACAGGCATTCTTACATTGTGTAGAAGACCTGTTAAAGATGGAAGTGATACATCCAGTTCCAATAAGAGAACAAGGAATGGGATTTTATTCCAATCTGTTCATAGTTCCCAAAAAAGAGGGAACATTCAGACCAATTTTGGATCTAAAGATCCTAAACAAATTTCTCAGGGTACCATCGTTCAAAATGGAAACTATTCGAACGATCCTACCTACTATCCAGGAAAATCAATTTATGACTACCGTGGATTTAAAGGATGCGTACCTACATATTCCTATCCACAAGGAACATCATCAGTTCCTAAGGTTTGCTTTTCTGGACAAGCATTACCAGTTTGTGGCACTTCCATTCGGATTAGCCACTGCTCCAAGGATTTTCACAAAGGTACTAGGGTCCCTTCTAGCGGTTCTAAGACCAAGGGGCATTGCAGTAGTACCTTACTTGGACGACATCCTGATTCAAGCGTCGTCCCTGTCAAAAGCAAAGGCTCATACGGACATCGTCCTAGCCTTTCTCAGATCTCACGGATGGAAGGTGAACAAAGAAAAAAGTTCTCTGTCCCCGTCAACAAGAGTTCCCTTCTTGGGAACAATAATAGATTCCTTAGAAATGAGGATTTTTCTGACAGAGGTAAGAAAATCAAAAATTCTAAGCTCTTGTCAAGTACTTCATTCTGTTCCTCGTCCTTCCATAGCGCAGTGCATGGAAGTAATAGGATTGATGGTTGCAACAATGGACATAGTTCCTTTTGCACGAATTCATCTAAGACCATTACAACTGTGCATGCTCAGACAGTGGAATGGGGATTATACAGACTTGTCTCCGACGATTCAAGTAGATCAAAAGACCAGAGATTCACTCCGTTGGTGGCTGACCCTGGACAATCTGTCACAGGGAATGAGCTTCCGCAGACCAGAGTGGGTCATTGTCACGACCGACGCCAGCCTAGTGGGCTGGGGCGCGGTCTGGGAATCCCTGAAAGCTCAGGGTCTATGGTCTCGGGAAGAGTCTCTTCTCCCGATAAACATTCTGGAACTGAGAGCGATATTCAATGCTCTCAGAGCTTGGCCTCAACTAGCAAAGGCCAAATTCATAAGGTTTCAGTCAGACAACATGACGACCGTTGCATATATCAATCATCAGGGGGGAACAAGGACTTCCCTGGCGATGAAAGAAGTGACCAAGATAATTCAATGGGCGGAGGATCACTCCTGCCACTTGTCTGCGATCCACATCCCAGGAGTGGAAAATTGGGAAGCGGATTTTCTGAGTCGTCAGACATTCCATCCGGGGGAGTGGGAACTCCATCCGGAAATCTTTGCCTAAATAACTCAATTATGGGGCATTCCAGACTTGGATCTGATGGCGTCTCGTCAGAACTTCAAGGTTCCTTGCTACGGGTCCAGATCCAGGGATCCCAAGGCGACCCTAGTAGATGCACTAGTAGCACCTTGGACCTTCAACCTAGCTTATGTATTCCCACCGTTTCCTCTCATCCCCAGGCTGGTAGCCAGGATCAATCAGGAGAGGGCCTCGGTGATCTTGATAGCTCCTGCGTGGCCACGCAGGACTTGGTATGCAGACCTGGTGAATATGTCATCGGCTCCACCATGGAAGCTACCTTTGAGACAGGACCTTCTTGTTCAGGGTCCATTCGAACATCCGAATCTGGTTTCCCTCCAACTGACGGCTTGGAGATTGAACGCTTGATTTTATCAAAGCGTGGGTTTTCAGATTCTGTAATAGATACTCTGATTCAGGCTAGAAAGCCTGTAACTAGAAAAATTTACCATAAAATATGGAAAAAATATATCTGTTGGTGTGAATCTAAAGGATTCCCATGGAACAAGATAAAAATTCCTAAGATTCTATCCTTTCTACAAGAAGGTTTGGAGAAAGGATTATCTGCAAGTTCTCTGAAGGGACAGATCTCTGCTTTATCTGTTTTACTTCACAAAAGACTGGCAGCTGTGCCAGATGTTCAAGCATTTGTTCAGGCTCTGGTTAGGATCAAGCCTGTTTACAGACCTTTGACTCCTCCCTGGAGTCTAAATCTAGTTCTTTCAGTTCTTCAAGGGGTTCCGTTTGAACCCTTACATTCCGTAGATATTAAGTTATTATCTTGGAAAGTTTTGTTTTTGGTTGCAATTTCTTCTGCTAGAAGAGTTTCAGAGTTATCTGCTCTGCAGTGTTCTCCGCCCTATCTGGTGTTCCATGCAGATAAGGTGGTTTTGCGTACTAAGCCTGGTTTTCTTCCGAAAGTTGTTTCCAAAAAAAATATTAACCAGGAGATAGTTGTACCTTCTTTGTGTCCGAATCCAGTTTCAAAGAAGGAACGTTTGTTACACAATTTGGACGTAGTCCGTGCTCTAAAATTCTATTTAGAGGCTACTAAAGATTTCAGACAAACATCTTCCTTGTTTGTTGTTTATTCTGATAAAAGGAGAGGTCAAAAAGCGACTTCTACCTCTCTTTCCTTTTGGCTTAAAAGCATTATCCGATTGGCTTATGAGACTGCCGGACGGCAGCCTCCTGAAAGAATCACAGCTCACTCCACTAGGGCTGTGGCTTCCACATGGGCCTTCAAGAACGAGGCTTCTGTTGACCAGATATGTAAGGCAGCGACTTGGTCTTCACTGCACACTTTTGCCAAATTTTACAAATTTGATACTTTTGCTTCTTCGGAGGCTATTTTTGGGAGAAAGGTTTTGCAAGCCGTGGTACCTTCCATTTAGGTGACCTGATTTGCTCCCTCCCTTCATCCGTGTCCTAAAGCTTTGGTATTGGTTCCCACAAGTAAGGATGACGCCGTGGACCGGACACACCAATGTTGGAGAAAACAGAATTTATGCTTACCTGATAAATTACTTTCTCCAACGGTGTGTCCGGTCCACGGCCCGCCCTGGTTTTTTAATCAGGTCTGATGAATTATTTTCTCTAACTACAGTCACCACGGTATCATATGGTTTCTCCTATATATATTTCCTCCTGTCCGTCGGTCGAATGACTGGGGTGGGCGGAGCCTAGGAGGGATCATGTGACCAGCTTTGCTGGGACTCTTTGCCATTTCCTGTTGGGGAAGAGAATATCCCACAAGTAAGGATGACGCCGTGGACCGGACACACCGTTGGAGAAAGTAATTTATCAGGTAAGCATAAATTCTGTTTTTTTATTAAATGGCCCAGGGACTTTAAGCCTTCTTCCCAATTATCTATTTCTGTAGTGGACAGAGATTCTTGTTCACAAAAGGATGCAAATGTCTTGTCAATGTCTTTTAGACGTTGATCATGTCGATTTTTAAAATCTTGTGTAGGGCTTCACTTATTTCTTGGGGCTTGGTAAACTTACTACATTGGGAAATTGTAGTGTCTGAAAGAGTATTATTATAGAGTAGAGTGTTCTATAACAGTTTTTCTCTGTACTGTTTATTATATAAGATGTCATTGTATACAGTTATATAAGTACAAGTATGAAACAAACTTTTTCTGTCCTCACTGATATTTCTATAGAGGAGTCAGTTTCTGATATCACTCTAGCTACCTATCATTATTTATTTTGCAAATCTGTTCCAGTATGCCAGCTCAACCAAATCTGTGACAATTGTGTGCCTCAAATTTTGCATGAAAACCAAAAACAACCTTCCACTTCTCAAAGGGATGTTTGTCATACTCAGGGGGACTCTACTGATTTTAATCCCTAAATTAAAAGCAGCATGTATAAAATTGTAAAAAAAAATGTTTGGCTGCAATCCCCAAAGCAAGTAAGTGTAAGATTACATCTGTGGATTTATTTTAATCTCATGAGGTTAAAGTGAAGGTAAAGTATGGATGTTTTTTAAGCATAATTATATTACTTATAGCCTAAATAGTGTGATCACTAACTTTTTTTCCAGCATTTCAATATGTATTTTTTAATTGCAAATGATTTATATTTACTAACTGTGCCGGTGTTTACTCCTCCCACGATCCATTTCCTGGTTTTTGACACTCTTACGTATAGAGCGGTCCCACCCGCTCTATACGTATCTCAAAAGAGCGTTCTTGTGTAACTAACAAATTGCGCATGCGCACATTGCTACGACGATTACCTATGCGCATGCGTTACTCAAATTGTTTGTAATGAAGAGTAAATAGCAGCGCTAAACGGGAGCGAGCTTCTCAAATAAGGGAAGAATTAATTGCAACGCATGCGCAAATCGTCAAGTAGAGGAATGACGTCAAATGACGGCCGCCTAACGGCCAGGTTTTCAATTGGCCTTTTCAAGAACGTGACCGGCAAGGAAAAAAAAAAAAAAAAAGCGGGTTGTTTTGAAAGCGCAGAAAATTAAATGCAAAAACAGAGATAAGTGAGTTTATATGCTAAATTAAAAAAAATGATGAATGAAACTAGCATTAATTTTGGGATTATTTTAACATGTACTCATACAATAAAGCTAACTTTACCTTCACTTTAATGTACAAAATCCTTCCTTTTAACAACAAGTTCCTGCTCTCTTACAGAGCCTTGACTCTGAGAATGCAAATATGTCTAGTTCTGATGGGGAAGTGTCATCATATGAATATAACAATGCCTTTAGATTTATGGTGAAGCATATCTACTATGTATTGCAGGAGGTATTAAAGACTGCTGAAAACAAGCCTTGGTTAAATATTGTTTTCAAAGCTCCACCAAAAATTCCACAGGTATTTTAGGTCCCTGATTTGGTCTCTGATTATATTGCTAAGAAATGGAAAAAGACAGGCGTACCTTTCACCCCTTTAACAAGATTTTGGAAAATGTACCCCATTACAGAACAGAATGGAACTGTGGGAAAAAATCCCTAAGGTTGATGGTGATATTTCCACTCTAGCCAAACGTACAACTATCCATATGGAGGATAGTACTTTGTTTAGAGACCTTATGGACTGCAAATTAGTGTCTTTCCTAAAGAAACTCTTTCTTCAAATAGGCATATTAATTAGACTGGTTGTTTCTCCCACCTGTGTGGCTGCAGCAGGAACACTATGGTGTGATTCTCTATCCAAAATGATGGCGGACACATTTATTTAGTTTTGTTCCTTTCGCTCCTCAGGAGATCAGAAGTTGTCCTCTTCTCAGAAACCTGAGCCTTCTAAGTCAGTCTGGAAGCCTGGTTCTTCATGGTCAAAGTCCAAGCAATCTAAAAGTCCGACACCACCACTAAATCAGCATGAAGGTGCGGCCCCCAAATAGGAATCTGTTCTGGTAGGGGCAGACAGAGTCTCTTTCAGGAGGCCCGGTGCAGGTCAGTCTAGGACCTCTGTGTTAGAAACATCATTTTCTTCTTAAATGGAAAGAGTTCACAGCTGCATTCATTACTTTTGGGAAATAAGAACCTGGTCACCAGGAGGAGGCAAAGACAACCCAGCCAAAGGCTTAAATACTCCTCCCACTCCCCTCATCCCCCAGTCATTCTTTGCCTTTCGTCCCAGGAGGATGG
The DNA here is from genome assembly GCF_027579735.1 of Bombina bombina. Lineage (NCBI taxonomy): Eukaryota > Metazoa > Chordata > Amphibia > Anura > Bombinatoridae > Bombina > Bombina bombina. The sequence continues at coordinate 827,463,033 of NC_069503.1, read as the reverse complement.
CAGAGAAGTGTCAGAATTTTTAATTTTAGTTTTTTGTCTCTTATGGAGGGTAGTACTCTCCGGCATGGGACAGGAGTTTTAAGTAGTCCTGTCAGTCTCTCAGTGAGGGCTTGGAATAAAGTTAGAGTCCGGAGATGCAGGGAGTTTCTTTCTGCAAAACCATCCCGACTCATATTAACAGCTCCTCCAGCAATCGGCGTTGTCGAACTTCGCTTCTCTGCCTGCTTTCTTCTCTCAAGTCCATGGCAGAGGCGATGCTACTATCCGTCACACTTGAAGGGCCGTGTTCCTGTCGACGGCGTAGATTCTGGTAAGATCGTTTAATTTTACTTTATTTGTCAATGTACTGTAATGTGAATGTTTCCCAAGAGGCTACCACTTTGCGGGTCTAACTAATACATAAGGGTCTCAGTGAGTCTCTTTTAGTATCTTGGAATCGAGGGTTAATATCTCCTGAGGGGGGTATTGAACAGGGGGGTTTATAATCATGTTTGTTATGTGATTCAACCTGCTTATGTGTGATGTTTACTGGGCTTGTGGTTGGTACATTGAGGCCTTTGGAAGTGACGCAGCCTTTTGGTTGGGCGGGCTTTTTTTGGACTGTACGGTTCACCTTGTGTTTGGGCGTGGTTACGTCCTGTTTTTCCATTTCTGCATTCCCGACCGCGTGGCAAAGGAAATTTTCTAGTCCACAGGGGTCTGGTCATAGGAGGTGGTGAGTGCCTCAGCCATTGGGTGTTTCAGGTGCCGTTTTTGTTTTTACTACTTTATTCCATATTTAAATATCCTCTATCCAGTTATGGAGGATTCTGAGGCTGAGACAGTGTTAATTTCAGATTCAGTTACGGGGGATTCTGATACTGAGACTATTTTTATTTCAGATTCTGTGTCCGGTGATGAATCCGGAGGGGCCTCGTCGACTCCTGTCAACCAGTTTTGTTCCGTATGCCATTTCAGAGTGCTAGGTTCCTATGGGAATCAAGGGACTGCTGAGCCATCCGCCTCTGGGGGTCCTGTCCTCCGAGAGGCGAGTTCCCTACCAAATCATACTTCTGCACATGCCCAGTTTATGGTTCCTTTATGCGGGGTCGCGTGTTTCCCCCAGAGGTTGCAGCACGTTTTCGCTTCCACATAATGTTGGGATTGTTCGTCTGCAGAGTCCAGGCATTTATTTGAAAATGTGCTCGTGCCCCATTGTCCCTGGCCTTCCGCCTTGGGGAGGGCCTCTACAGTTCCCCGCGGGTGTATCTGTCCCTGATTATTGTGCCTTTCATTATAGGATTGCGCACCTTCGCGTGTTGCTCAGACATGTTTTTCAGTTATTGAATGACCCTATCGTTACCAGTTACAGGGATTTTCTGTCTGATAATTCGAATGGTGCACCTCATTAGACATGTGAGGATGAAGTAATCTCCTGATTGTCATTTGTTTGAGATCTTTCCCAGTTTTGTAAGATAGGGCTCCGTTACGCTGGTCCTGTGGGTAGGCCTGTGTCTTTTTGGGCCTCAACCTCCTGGTTGCCTTATATTTTATTTATATCCGATGGGATGTCTTTTATTTGTTTTTTGTTCCCTTCAGGAACCTTCTGGGATTGATACTCTTTATTACTTCTTCGCAAGTTGTTTTGGACATGTTAGTCCTATGTTTAAAATGTCTGTTTTCCGTTTTTTCCCCTACGAGGAAAAATTACGCTGCTTGCCGGTTGGGACCTTAGGTGCAGGTTGGTCCTTTCAGTTTCGTTTGGTTTTGCGGATGTTCAGACACGTGGCGCTGTTCTGCTCGGCTGGTTAGGTGGAAGCGCCGACTGCTCAGGTTATCATTGTTGTTCCTGTTCAACTAAGCATTCGAGAGGATCTGTGGGTCCGTTAGGTGAGAAGGATTGTTTCAGTCCTTATAGCTTTCAGTCATTGATGACCGGGCAGAGGAGTTTTCCTCTGCGTCTCTCTATCTGACATCTGTTTTCATCAGAACGTGGAGTTTTCCTCTCCCTTGTGGTGGAGGGTTGGAGGGCATAATGTCCCTTACCGCAATTGAGAGGTTTGTCCATCAATTTTAGGCCTCTGGATTTGTCCTTTTAGGCTTGATCCAACAGCTTGTACTGGATAGCTCTCTAGCTTGCGGAAGGTTTGTTGTTTGAAACCAGTTGCAGCTCTTGACACCTTGCAGGTGTATGCGTAAGCTGTTTATAGTATATCTAGAGGCAGCTCTTACTCTTGATATGTGCTGTCTGTCTGAGTTCCTAGAGACCTTTGGGTCTTCTTCCATTATCTCCGGGTGAGGGGATCTCCTTTTAGGGATCTGTGTTTCCGGGTGATGGTTGTTCCCTGCGGGGACTTTGTTAAGCTCAGGGTTTTCTGGAGCTGGGTAGGCTTAGTGCCTTTCTCTTCCTTGTGTCCTCTGCTTGTGAGGAGGTGGTAGGGAGACTAGTCCAACTAGTAGGATTCTTTGACCTCGAAGTGTCCCTTGGTTGTCCTGAGGCTCTGAGAAGTATCTAGTAGGATTCTTTGACCTCGAAGTGTCCCTTGGTTGTCCTGAGGCTCTGAGAAGTATCTTCATTCGACTTCTAGCCTTGCTCCTTGGAGCGTTGGACTTGGCTAGGGGTGGTTCCTTCCTTGGTCGGGGTTTTCGAGTTCTTCTCGCTATCCGGATTCACTGGATATGCATCCATACCCTTGTGTCTGGCTTTTTGGCTAGTTGGGGTGTTTAGTTCTAGGGTAAGGTTTGCCTGAACTATTAGGTGCCCGTTCTCTCTGAGACTTCCGGTTGCTTCGCTTGGCCTTTTTCCTGACCCAGTTTTAGGTGGTTTTGGAATCTCAGATCTCAGGGCTGGTCGGGGTGTTCCTCTGTAGTGTGAACTTGGACTATGTCCTTGCTCCGTCAACCAATTTTTTACTCTTTGTCAAACAGTAGCCCATGGTTAGCCATGTGACTTGAGCCTCAAGCCTGGTTGGTTCATACCCAGCTGGTGGCGTTGGTTGTCCAATTTTTTTTCACCTTAGAGTTGCATTCCCCTGGTCAGCTTGCCAGTGTTCCCATGGATTCCCTGCTCTGCAGGCGAATGGGTTGGCTGTGCCTCTGCTCGGCAAGCTACTTGTAGGGGGTCCTCTTCTAGGACATCCGTGTTGTGAATTTCTCTTCCCATTAACCTGATTTTTGGGCCTTGACAGTTGTTGCCCTTCCGGCATCATCCCTTTTCTTTAGGGGATATTCTCCTCCTTATGGAGATAGAGTCCGTGCTTTGGGCTCCTCCTGGATGGGAGGCGGAAAGGTGGGATTGGTTCCCCCTGGGGTCTTGCTGGCTCCATGCAGACTTGTTTGGCCTTTATTTGATAGATCCTTAGGTCTATGGCCTTGTTGTCTGTTTTCAGAGTCAGGTTGTACTTGTTCTCTGGGGGGTGGCTGTGCTATCCTTACGCTTGTTTCTGTACCTGTTTCGGGATTCTTTTGTTCCCCTGTCTTGGATCCCTGAGGCTGGGTTGGTCCAGCTGGGTGTGGGTCTACAGGTCCAGATGGCTGAGCGGTCTAAGGAACTGTGTTCACGCAGTTTCCTCTGGATGAGTGAGCTTAGTTGAGTCTATCCTGTCTATCCAGCTTTGTCTGCTAGGATATAGATTTTCCTTCAACTTGCTCCATTGATGAGAAGAAGGTTTACTCTTCCTTCGGGTTCTGAGGATATACTCTCCTTCTCGGGGGGACTCGATTGAGGTTTTGTGTTCCCCTTCTTTGGGACCTGTGTGTAGGTCTGGCGACTTAGGTTGCCTGGAACGTGCCCCCTGTTTGTGGGTTGCTTTTGTGGTCTTTTCTTGCCTGACTGCTTTTTCTTCCTTGCAAGTACACTCTGTGCCGTCCTGTTATGGCCTCTGTATTCTCAAACATGTTTTTTTTTTAACCTGGGTGTATTACACACTTTTTCATGGTCAAATGCTTTGGTATTCTATGGTCAGACACTGGCAGGACTTTGCCTCTTCAGTTGCATTCTGTGCTTGCAGGATGTTGGAGAGACGTCTGTTATGTCTCTGTGCCCGGCCTTATCCCGGGTTTCACTTGGTATATGTGTGGCCTCCTTTCCCTATTGGGCCCCTTTAGGTCTCTGTGAGCTGAGCTCACTCGTGGAGGTATTCTTTTTGTATTAGGGGACCTTTCAGTTTCCTTGGTTCTCCTTTGCTGTTGCTCCCTTGGGGGTGTCGGCTGGTGTCTCCATCATTTGTGGAGATGAGCGGTGGAGGACTGTTTGTTGGGCGACTGTGTCTCCTGGAGGACTGTTGGCCCAGTCGAGTCCGTTTGCAGTCTCTAGTTTGGCTTCTGGATTAACTGTGATTCAGTGTCATTGGGGCTTTTCCTCTTCAAATTTTCTCGGCTTCGGACGAAGCAGGGTTTTTGTTATTGGGTAGAGGTTCAGGCCTGGTGCCCTCAGTATGGGCCGCCTAATTTACCCTCCCGTCTTGGCATTCAGTGTCCTCTATAGCTTGGGTATTGTTTTCCCAAAAGTAATGAATGCAGCTGTGGACACTTTCCATTTAAGAAGAAAAGCATAAATTATGCTTACCTGATCATTTCCTTTTCTTCTGATGGAAAGAGTCCACAGCTCCCCACCCGTAATTTTAGGGGGGGGGGCGTCCTTATATTCTTCTAGCACCTTTCACCCTGATATTTCTTCTACTGTTCCTCTGCAGAATGACTGGGGTATGAGGGGAGTGGGAGGAGTATTTAAGCCTTTGGCTGGGTTGTCTTTGCCTCCTCCTGGTGGCCAAGTTCTTATTTCCCCAAAGTAATGAATGCAGCTGTGGACTCTTTATCAGAAGAAAAGGAAATTATCAGGTAAGCATAATTTATGTTTTTTCAGAGTTATCGGATATGCTTCAAGTCCAGACATCCTCGAGAGCGATTACTTCTGTCTCATGTTCCCAAACTAAAGTCAAAGGCACTTGCCTTTCTACAGTGTGTTTGGGAATTAGAGGATATGGGGGTAATTATCCCAGTACCTGTACTTCAACACTTTCAAGGGTTTTACAACAATCTGTTTTCTTTCTAATGACATGAGTCCACGGATCATCTAATTACTATTGGAGAATATCACTCCTGCCCAGCAGGAGACGGCAAAGAGCACCACAGCAAAGCTGTTAAATATCACCTCCCTTCCCTCCAATCCCAGTGATTCTCTTTGCCTACATTAGAGCAAGGAAGTGGTAAAGTTAGGTGTTAGTAAAAGATTCTTCAAGCAAGATTTTATTATTTTTTTAAGTAGTACAAAATTGTGCTGCTTTGTTCTGGGGTGTAGCCGTTGTCCATATCAGTTACTTCAGTAGAGCAGTGGTTGCTTTAGAGAAATGGGAACTTGTGGGACATAATTCTCACTGCGCCTTTTATGTAATTTATGCTGCCCTAACTCTGAAAGCCTGAGTTTTCAGTTTTTATTTATTTTTTCCACAGGTCCATGTGAGGGAGAGGACCTCTCAAACCTGGTGAGCTGCCTTTCTGTCTGGCAGATGTATGAGGTAAGTGCTGACTTTATTTTTTCTGGGTCTGGGAAAATAAAAGAACTCAGAAAAAGTTTGGGCACTTTATTCACATGGGACACATACATTCTCCTATTGAGTGAGGGGACTTATGTAGACAGCGTTTTATGCAGGCACTGGGGCTGAGGAGATATATTAGGCTCAGTTTTTTCTGTGGTTTCACTGCTCCCGGCGACTTAACTTTAGAATAAGATGCCGACCGGGAGATTACTTTTTTGAGACACCCATGATGGGTGGAGCTATGTGAGGCGGCATTTTGGGTTGGTTGTGCGCCACTTTTTCCTCACTTCCTGTGACCGGACGGAATGATAACTACAGCCGAGTTACGGATCTTTTGCCGAGGGGATTTTTAGCCGTTGTCAGCAGGGCAACTCAGCAACGTTAAGCTGAGGTGTAGAGGTGATCTACAGTACTTGTGTAGCTATTTAGTCTTTCTTACTAAAAGTTACGTTTTAAAATTTAAAGAGACAGTGTTTTTTTCTGTTTTAATTTTTTTTCAAAAATTTAAACTTTTTATTTGATAATTTGATCCATTGTGAGTCAGAATGGACCAAGAGGCCCTGCAAAATGTCACTTGTTCTTTGTTTTGATGCCAATGTGGAACCACCAATCCCTTTCTGTTCCTCATGTATTGAGAGAACTTTAAATTATAGGGATAGACTTTTTTCTGAGCCAACAGTCGGATGCTGTTCAGGAGTCTAATGACAATGTTCAATATATGCTGCAGCTTTCTCCTCAAGCGTCCCAAATTTTACCGCCCACACATGCAGTGCCCTGGGTTTCCTCTCTAACTCCTCCTGGAGTTACGCTGCAAGACATCGCTTCCCTCGTCCTCTGCAGTTTCTGATGCGTTGTCTGCCTTTCCCATGCTGCAGGGAAAGCGCAAGAGGAAAAATAATCATTCAGTTAGCAAGGTTACTGACGCAGTTGTTGCTATTTCGAATGCCCCTTCCAGAAGCCTAAGGGGGAGGATACTTCGGTAGCATCTGAGGGGGAAATCTCAGATTCTGACAGTGCAATTCCTCCTGCTGATACTGAAGTTGTATCTTTCAGGTTTAAGCTAGAACACCTCCGTCTTACTCAAGGAGGTTTTGGCTACATTGGACGACAGAAACACCATGGTCGTAGTTAATCCTAAGAAATCCAGTAAGCTAAACAAATATTTTGATGTACCTTCCTTGGTGGAGGTTTTTCCTGTACAAGATCGAGCTACTGAGATAATTGCTAAGGAATGGGAGAGACCGGGTATCCCTTGTTCTCCATCACCTATATTTAAAAAGATGTTTCCCATAGCGCTATCTATCAAGGAGTCTTGGCAAACAGTACCTAAAGTGGAAGGGGCAATTTCCACCCTGGCTAAGAGGACTACTATCCCCATAGAGGATAGTTGTGCCTTTAAGGATCTTATGGACAAAAAATTGGAGGGGTTACTCAAAAAGATGTATGTACACCAGGGTTTACAATGGCAACCTACAGTGTGCATTGCTGCCATCACTAGTGCGGCGGTATACTGGTTTCATGCGTTGTCTGATTCTATTAGGACAGACACTCCTTAGGACAGACACTCCCAGGATAGGATAAAGGCCCTTAAGTTTTCCAATTCCTTTATTACGGATGCTTCCCTACAGGTTATTAAACTGGGAGCAAAGATTTCAGGTTTTGCTGTGCTAGCCCGCAGAGCTTTATGGCTAAAATCATGGTCTGTGGACGTGTCATCTAAGTCTAAACTTTTGGCGATTCCTTACAAGGGAAAGACCTTGTTTGGACCGGGTTTGACGGAAATAATTTCTGACATTACGGGAGGAAAGGGCCATTTCCTCCCTCAGGATAAGAGAAACAAAACAAAAGGGACAACAGAGTAATTTTCGTTCCTTTCAAAATTTCAAGGGAAATCCTTCCTCTTCCAAGCAGGAACAGTCCAAAACTTCCAAGAGACCCAATCAGTCTTGGAACAAGGGAAAACAATCCAAAAAGCCTGCTATTGAATCAAAGACAGCATGAAGGGCCTGCCACCAATCCGGGACCGGATCTTGTGGGGGGCAGACTTTCCTTCTTCACTCAGGCTTGGGTTCGAGATGTTCAGGATACCTGGGCGGTGGACATCGTGCCCCAGGGATACAAACTAGAGTTCAAGAACTTTCCTCCCAGGGGCAGGTTTCTGCTTTCAAGATTATCTGTAGACCAGACAAAAAGAGAGGCGTTCTTACAATGTGTACAGGACCTCTCCGACCTGGGAGTGATAGTTCCTGTTCCGAGGCAGGAACGGGGTCTGGGGTTCTATTCCAATCTGTTCTTGGTTCCCAAAAAGGAGGGAACCTTCAGACGAATTTTAGATCTCAAGAGTCTAAACAAATTCCTCAGAGTACCATCCTTCAAGATGGCAACTATTAGTTCCATTCTTCATTTAATCCAAGAGGGTCAATTTATGACAACCGTGGATTTAAAGGATGTGTACCTGCATATTCCCATCCACAGGGACCATCACAAGTTTCTAAGGTTTGCATTTCTAGACAAACACTTCCAGTTTGTGGCTCTTCCATTCGGCCTTGCCACAGCTCCCAGAATTTTCTCAAAGGTTCTGGGATCCCTGTTGGCGGTGCTCCGATTGCGGGGCATTGCAGTGGCGCCTTATCTGGACGACATTCTGGTCCAGGCGCTATCCTTTCAACAAGCAAGATCCCACACGGAAATGTTATCTTTCCTGCGATCTCACAGATGGAAGGTAAATTTGGAAAAGAGTTCCTTAGTTCCAAATACAAGAGTAATTTTCTTAGAAACCATAATAGATTCCTTGTTAATGAAGATTTCTTTCATGTAATTAACAAGAGTCCATGAGCTAGTGACGTATGGGATATACATTCCTACCAGGAGGGGCAAAGTTTCCCAAACCTTAAAATGCCTATAAATACACCCCTCACCACACCCACAAATCAGTTTTACAAACTTTGCCTCCAAGGGAGGTGGTGAAGTAAGTTTGTGCTAGATTCTACGTTGATATGCGCTCCGCAGCAAGTTGGAGCCCGGTTTTCCTCTCAGCGTGCAGTGAATGTCAGAGGGATGTGAGGAGAGTATTGCCTATTGAATGCAGTGATCTCCTTCTACGGGGTCTATTTCATAAGGTTCTCTGTTATCGGTCGTAGAGATTCATCTCTTACCTCCCTTTTCAGATCGACGATATACTCTTATATTTACCATTTCCTCTACTGATTCTCGTTTCAGTACTGGTTTGGCTTTCTACAAACATGTAGATGAGTGTCCTGGGGTAAGTAAGTCTTATTTTCTGTGACACTCTAAGCTATGGTTGGGCACTTTATTTATAAAGTTCTAAATATATGTATTCAAACATTTATTTGCCTTGACTCAGAATGTTCAACTTTCCTTATTTCCAGACAGTCAGTTTCATATTTGGGATTATGCTTTAAATTATCATATTTTGTCTTACCTCAAAAATTTGACTTTTTTCCCTGTGGGCTGTTAGGCTCGCGGGGGCTGAAAATGCTTCATTTTATTGCGTCATTTTTGGCGCGGATTTTTTTGGCGCAAAAATTCATTTCCGTTTCCGGCGTCATACGTGTCGCCGGAAGTTGCGTCATTTTTTGACGTTATTTTGCGCCAAAAATGTCGGCGTTCCGGATGTGGCGTCATTTTTGGCGCCAAAAGCATTTAGGCGCTAAATAATGTGGGCGTCTTATTTGGCGCCAAAAAATATGGGCGTCGCTTTTGTCTCCACATTATTTCAGTCTCATTTTCATTTGCTTCTGGTTGCTAGAAGCTTGATGTTTGGCATTTTTTTCCCATTCCTGAAACTGTCTTATAAGGAATTTGATTTATTTTGCTTTATATGTTGTTTTTTCTCTTACATATTGCAAGATGTCTCACGTTGCATCTGAGCCAGAAGATACTACAGGAAAACCACTGCCTGCTGGATCTACCAAAGCTAAGTGTATCTGCTGTAAACTTTTGGTAGCTATTTCTCCAGCTGTTGTTTGTATTAATTGTCATGACAAACTTGTTAAAGCAGATAATATTTCCTTTAGTGATGTACCATTGCCTGTTGCAGTTCCCTCAACATCTAAGGTGCAGAATGTTCCTGATAACATAAGAGATTTTGTTTCTGAATCCATAAAGAAGGCTTTGTCTGTTATTTCTCCTTCTAGTAAACGTAAAAAGTCTTTTAAATCTTCTCTCTCTACAGATGAATTTTTAAATGAACACCATCATTCTGATTCTTTGGACTCTTCTAGTTCAGAGGATTCTGTCTCAGAGATTGATGCTGATAAATCTTCATATTTATTTAAGATGGAATTTATTCGCTCTTTACTTAAAGAAGTACTAATTGCTTTAGAAATAGAGGATTCTAGTCCTCTTGATACTAATTCTATACGTTTGGATAAGGTTTTTAAAGCTCCTGCGGTTATTCCAGAAGTCTTTCCTGTTCCTAATGCTATTTCTGCAGTAATTGCTAAGGAATGGGATAAATTGGGTAATTCATTTACTCCTTCTAAACGTTTTAAGCAATTATATCCTGTTCCGCCTGACAGGTTAGAATTTTGGGACAAAATCCCTAAAGTTGATGGGGCTATTTCTACCCTTGCTAAACGTACTACCATTCCTACGTCAGATGGTACCTCGTTTAAGGATCCTTTAGATAGAAAAATTGAATCTTTTCTAAGAAAAGCTTATCTATGTTCAGGTAATCTTCTTAGACCTGCTATATCATTGGCTGATGTTGCTGCAGCTTCAACTTTTTGGTTGGAAACTCTAGCGCAACAAGTAACAAATCGTGATTCTCATGATATTATTATTCTTCTCCAGCATGCTAATAATTTCATCTGTGATGCCATTTTTGATATTATTAGAGTTGATGTTAGATTTATGTCTCTGGCTATCTTGGCCAGAAGAGCTTTATGGCTTAAGACTTGGAATGCTGATATGGCTTCTAAATCAACTCTACTTTCCATTTCTTTCCAGGGAAACAAATTATTTGGTTCTCAGTTGGATTCTATTATTTCAACTGTTACTGGTGGGAAAGGAACTTTTTTACCACAGGATAAAAAATCTAAAGGTAAAAACAGGGCTAACAATCGTTTTCGTTCCTTTCGTTTCAACAAAGAACAAAAGCCTGATCCTTCGTCCTCAGGAGCAGTTTCAGTTTGGAAACCATCTCCAGTCTGGAATAAATCCAAGCCTGCTAGAAAGGCAAAGCCTGCTTCTAAGTTCACATGAAGGTACGGCCCTCATTCCAGTTCAGCTGGTAGGGGGCAGGTTACGTTTTTTCAAAGAAATTTGGATCAAATCTGTTCACAATCTTTGGATTCAGAACATTGTTTCAGAAGGGTACAGAATTGGTTTCAAGATGAGACCTCCTGCAAAGAGATTTTTTCTTTCCCATGTCCCAGTAAATCCAGTGAAAGCTCAAGCATTTCTGAATTGTGTTTCAGATCTAGAGTTGGCTGGAGTAATTATGCCAGTTCCAGTTCCGGAACAGGGGATGGGGTTTTATTCAAATCTCTTCATTGTACCAAAGAAGGAGAATTCCTTCAGACCAGTTCTGGATCTAAAATTATTGAATCGTTATGTAAGGATACCAACGTTCAAGATGGTAACTGTAAGGACTATATTGCCTTTTGTTCAGCAAGGGAATTATATGTCCACAATAGATTTACAGGATGCATATCTGCATATTCCGATTCATCCAGATCATTATCAGTTCCTGAGATTCTCTTTTCTAGACAAGCATTACCAATTTGTGGCTCTACCGTTTGGCCTTGCTACAGCTCCAAGAATTTTCACAAAGATTCTCGGTGCCCTTCTGTCTGTAATCAGAGAACAGGGTATTGTGGTATTTCCTTATTTGGACGATATCTTGGTACTTGCTCCGTCTTTACATTTAGCAGAGTCTCATACGAATCGACTTGTGTTGTTTCTTCAAGATCATGGTTGGAGGATCAATTTACCAAAAAGTTCTTTGATTCCTCAAACAAGGGTAACCTTTCTGGGTTTCCAGATAGATTCAGTGTCCATGACTCTGTCTTTAACAGACAAGAGACGTCTAAAATTGATTACAGCTTGTCGAAACCTTCAGTCACAATCATTCCCTTCGGTAGCCTTATGCATGGAAATTCTAGGTCTTATGACTGCTGCATCGGACGCGATCCCCTTTGCTCGTTTTCACATGCGACCTCTTCAGCTCTGTATGCTGAACCAATGGTGCAGGGATTACACGAAGATATCTCAATTAATATCTTTAAAACCGATTGTTCGACACTCTCTAACGTGGTGGACAAATCACCATCGTTTAATTCAGGGGGCTTCTTTTGTTCTTCCGACCTGGACTGTAATTTCAACAGATGCAAGTCTCACAGGTTGGGGAGCTGTGTGGGGATCTTTGACGGCACAAGGAGTTTGGGAATCTCAGGAGGTGAGATTACCGATCAATATTTTGGAACTCCGTGCAATTTTCAGAGCTCTTCAGTTTTGGCCTCTTCTGAAGAGAGAATCGTTCATTTGTTTTCAGACAGACAATGTCACAACTGTGGCATACATCAATCATCAAGGAGGGACTCACAGTCCTCTGGCTATGAAAGAAGTATCTCGAATTTTGGTTTGGGCGGAATCCAGCTCCTGTCTAATCTCTGCGGTTCATATCCCAGGTGTAGACAATTGGGAAGCGGATTATCTCAGTCGCCAAACGTTGCATCCGGGCGAATGGTCTCTTCACCCAGAGGTATTTCTTCAGATTGTTCAATTGTGGGGGCTCCCAGAGATAGATCTGATGGCCTCTCATCTAAACAAGAAACTTCCCAGGTATCTGTCCAGATCCCGGGATCCTCAGGCGGAGGCAGTGGATGCATTATCACTTCCTTGGAAGTATCATCCTGCCTATATCTTTCCGCCTCTAGTTCTTCTTCCAAGAGTAATCTCCAAGATTCTGAGGGAATGCTCGTTTGTTCTGCTAATAGCTCCGGCATGGCCTCACAGGTTTTGGTATGCGGATCTTGTCCGGATGGCATCTTGCCAGCCATGGACTCTTCCGTTAAGACCAGACCTTCTGTCACAAGGTCCTTTTTTCCATCCGGATCTGAAATCCTTAAATTTAAAGGTATGGAGATTGAACGCTTGATTCTTGGTCATAGAGGTTTCTCTGACTCCGTGATTAATACTATGTTACAGGCTCGTAAATCTGTATCTCGAGAGATATATTATAGAGTCTGGAAGACTTATATTTCATGGTGTCTTTCTCATCATTTTTCTTGGCATTCTTTTAGAATACCGAGAATTTTACAATTTCTTCAGGATGGTTTGGATAAGGGTTTGTCCGCAAGTTCTTTGAAAGGACAAATCTCTGCTCTTTCTGTTCTTTTTCACAGAAAGATTGCTATTCTTCCTGATATTCATTGTTTTGTACAAGCTTTGGTTCGTATAAAACCTGTCATTAAGTCAATTTCTCCTCCTTGGAGTTTGAATTTGGTTCTGGGAGCTCTTCAAGCTCCTCCGTTTGAACCTATGCATTCATTGGACATTAAATTACTTTCTTGGAAAGTTTTGTTCCTTTTGGCCATCTCTTCTGCTAGAAGAGTTTCTGAATTATCTGCTCTTTCGTGTGAGTCTCCTTTTCTGATTTTTCATCAGGATAAGGCGGTGTTGCGAACTTCTTTTGAATTTTTACCTAAAGTTGTGAATTCCAACAACATTAGTAGAGAAATTGTGGTTCCTTCATTATGTCCTAATCCTAAGAATTCTAAGGAGAAATCATTGCATTCTTTGGATGTTGTTAGAGCTTTGAAATATTATGTTGAAGCTACGAAATCTTTCCGTAAGACTTCTAGTCTATTTGTTATCTTTTCCGGTTCTAGGAAAGGCCAGAAAGCTTCTGCCATTTCTTTGGCATCTTGGTTGAAATCTTTAATTCATCTTGCCTATGTTGAGTCGGGTAAAACTCCGCCTCAAAGAATTACAGCTCATTCTACTAGGTCAGTATCTACTTCCTGGGCGTTTAGGAATGAAGCTTCGGTTGACCAGATCTGCAAAGCAGCAACTTGGTCTTCTTTGCATACTTTTACTAAATTCTACCATTTTGATGTATTTTCTTCTTCTGAAGCAGTTTTTGGTAGAAAAGTTCTTCAGGCAGCGGTTTCAGTTTGAATCTTCTGCTTATGTTTTTTGTTAAACTTTATTTTGGGTGTGGATTATTTTCAGCAGGAATTGGCTGTCTTTATTTTATCCCTCCCTCTCTAGTGACTCTTGTGTGGAAAGATCCACATCTTGGGTAGTCATTATCCCATACGTCACTAGCTCATGGACTCTTGTTAATTACATGAAAGAAAACATAATTTATGTAAGAACTTACCTGATAAATTCATTTCTTTCATATTAACAAGAGTCCATGAGGCCCACCCTTTTTTGTGGTGGTTATGATTTTTTTGTATAAAGCACAATTATTCCAATTCCTTATTTTATATGCTTCGCACTTTTTCTTATCACCCCACTTCTTGGCTATTCGTTAAACTGATTTGTGGGTGTGGTGAGGGGTGTATTTATAGGCATTTTAAGGTTTGGGAAACTTTGCCCCTCCTGGTAGGAATGTATATCCCATACGTCACTAGCTCATGGACTCTTGTTAATATGAAAGAAATGAATTTATCAGGTAAGTTCTTACATAAATTATGTTTTTTCTGACAGAAGTCAGGAAATCAAAGATTTTTGATTCTTGCCTAGCGCTTCAGTCCTCTTCTCGGCCATCAGTGACTCAGTGCATGGAGGTAATCGGTCTGATGGTAGCGGCAATGGACATCATCCCGTTTCCATCTCAGACCTCTGCAATTAGACATGCTCAGTCAGTGAAACGGAGAGTATGCGGATCTGTCTCCGCGAATACAGCTGGAGCAGGAGACAAGGGATTCTCTTCTTTGGTGGTTTTCTCAGGATCATCTCTCCCAGGTAACCTGCTTTCGCAGATCCTCTTGGGTGATTGTGACAACAGACGCCAGCCTTCTGGGATGGGGAGCAGTCTGGGGCTCTCTTAAGGTCGGAGTCTGTTCTGCCCATAAACATTCTGGAGCTGAGAGCAATTTTCATTGCTCTTTTGACCTGGTCCCAGTTAGCCTCGGCTCGGTTCATCAGGTTCCAGTCGGACAACATAACTTCAGTGGCTCACATCAATCATCAGGGAGGAACACAGAGTTCCTTGGCAATGACAGAGGAGCCAAGATAATTCAGTGGGCGGAGACCCACAATTGCTGTCTGTCGGCGATCCACATCCCAGAAGTGGACAACTGGGAGGCGGACTTCCTGAGCAGACAGACCTTTCACCCGGGGGAGTGGGAACTCCATCCGGAAGTGTTTTCCAGCCTGATTCTCAAATGGGGTCAGCCGGAATTGGATCTCATGGCATCTCGGCAGAATGCCAAGCTTCCGAGGTGCGGATCGAGGTCAAGGGACCTTCAGGCTGTACTGATAGACGCGCTGGCGGTACCTTGGAATTTCAGTCTTGCATACCTATTTCCTCCATTCGCTCTGTTACCTCGGGTCATTGCTCGAATCAAGCAGGAGAGGGCGTCGGTGATCCTCATTGCACCGGCATGGCCTCGCAGGATTTGGTATGCAGACCTGGTGGACATGTCATCTCTTCCAAGGGCCCTTCCTTTATCCAAATCTAGTTTCTCTGAAGCTGACTGCTTGGAGATTGAACGCTTAATTTTATCCAAGCGTGGATTTTCGGAATCGGTCATTGAGACAATGATTCAGGTTCGTAAACTTGTGACTAGAAAGATTTACCACATGATATTGAGTAAATATCTATATTGGTGTGAATCCAAAGGCTACTCTTGGAGTAGAGTTAGGATTCCTAGAATTTCTGTCCTTTCTCCAAGAAGGTTTAGAGAAGGGTTTATCGGCAAGTTCCCTAAAGGGTCAAATATTTTGTCTATTTTGTTATACAAACGTCTGGCGGACCTTGGTCAGGATTAGGCCTGTGTTCAAACCAGTTACTCCTCCCTGGAGTCTTAATTTAGTTCTTAAGGTTCTTCAAGGGGCTCCATTTGAGCCTATGCATTCCTTAGATATTAAGTTGTTATCTTGGAAGGTTTTGTTTCTTGTTGCAATTTCATCTGCTCGTAGAGTGTCAGAGCTCTCGCATTACAGTATGAGTCTCCTTACCTTATTTTTCATTTGGATAAGGTAGTTTTACGTACCAAGTTAGGGTTTCTCCATAAGGTAGTTTCTGGCCGGAACATTAATCAGGAGATTGGTGTTCCTTCCTTGTGTCCTAATCCTCCTCCTCAGAAGGAACGGCTTCTGCACAATCTGGACGTGGTTCGTGCACTAAAATTCTATTTACATACGACAAAGGATTTTCGTCAGTCTTCTGCTCTGTTTGTGGTATTCTCTGGGTAACGTAAGTGACTTCTCTTTCTTTGTGGCTGAAGAGTATTATTCGCTTTGCCTATGAAACTGCTGGACAGCAGCCTCCTAAGACAGTTACGGCTCATTCTACGAGGGCTGTTTCCTCTTCCTGGGCATTCAAAAATGAAGCTTCTGTGGAACAGATTTGCAAGGCTGCAACTTGGTCCTCTCTTCACACTTTTTCAAAATTCTACAATTTTGACACTTTTGCCTCGGCTGAGTCCATTTTTGGGAGAAAGGTTCTTCAAGCAGTGGTGTTTTCCGTTTAGGTTCCCTGTCTTGTCCCTCCCTTATCATCTGTGTACTCTAGCTTGGGTATTGATTCCCAATAGTAATTAGATGATCCGTGGACTCATCGTGTCATTAGAAAGAAAACAAAATTTATGCTTACCTGATAAATTTATTTATTTCTTGACACGATGAGTCCATAACCCGCCCTGTTTTTTAGACAGGTTGTTGGTATGTTATAAACTTTAGACAGCTCTGCACCTTGTTACTTCCTTTCTCTCCTTTGCTTCGGTCGAATGACTGGGGTTGGAGGGAAGGGAGGTGATATTTAACAGCTTTGCTGTGGTGCTCTTTACTGCCTTCTGCTGGGCTGGAGTGATATTCCCCAATAGTAATTAGATGATCCGTGGACTCATTGTGTCAAGAAAGAAGTAAATTTACCAGTTAAGCATAAATTTAATTTTTTCTTTATTAATGGGAAAGAGACCACAGCTGCATTCATTACTTTTGGGTATTAAGAATTCGGCCACCGGGGGGCGTGTCCAAGCAGTGGCTGTGAACGGCCGCATTTTTCTGGAGCTCCAGGAGAAGAAATCATAATCCGCCGGTTATGGTTCCACAACCACAGCAACTACTATAAATACGACTGGCGTATCTTTACAATACTTGCAAACTAACCCAAGGCTCCGTTGCTGTATTGATGACCCTTGAGAAGGAAAAGGACAATTGAGGCCTGTTGCGGCGGCAAACCCACAGGCAACGTCCCCCCCCCCCTGGCTTGCTGGGGTATTTTGCCAGAACTGGTTATAATTACAGCTCCATTTGGCATATCGGATTGCCCATAAAGTATACTACATTAACTAGCAGGGGTAAACCTTAATACAACTATGCAGCAAGGAATCGCAATGATCACTAACAAAGCCACGAGGGCTGAAACCCATCCCAGCATACCGAATCTTCTAAGTGCCAAACTAGAGGCCTTATTTCAATCCTTAATTGATAAAGCGCCCTCTGAACAAAAATTGCAGCTCCTTATGGATAAGGTGCCATCAGCGAGTTCGACAGCTCCGATAACACAAGCCGCTATGAAATACAGGCCCAGCATGTCCATATGGTCTGGAGAACTTAAACTAACTAGCCAACAACAGACCGGGGACTTTTCTCAGCAAACCAGCTACCTAATGTCACCCTCTCTGACAACCTCGGATAACACCCGTATCTTTCACTCAGGCTACCCGGAGCAGGAGTCTATTACATATTCGCCCGCTGAACAAGAATTGCAGCTCCTTATGGATAAAGTGCCATCAGAGAGTTCGACAGCTCCGATACCACAAGCCTCTTTGACATACAGGCCCAGCATATATATGTGGACTGGAGAACTTAAACTAATTAGCCAACAAGAGACCGGGCACTTTTCTCAGCAATCCAGCTACCTAACATCACCCTCTCTGACAACCTCGGATAACACCCGTACCTTGCACTCAGGCTACCCAGAGCAGGAGACTATCACATCTTACCCTGCAACGGCACACGGCAGCAACCCAGTGGAGGCCATAGGCATCAACATCGCCGGTCTCGCCAGCGACAAGTGGGGAACAAATGTAGATGCAGGACCGCTCGGGGAATGGTCTGAAACAACCTCGCGCTCAGGACTGAAACTGCAAACGGAGCTGCCGCTTACGGTGAAAGGGGAGGCGGGTAAGGCAGAGATATTGTTCCATATGTTTTCAGAGGATCCCCCGGACGCTACCTCACTCCCCATGCCGCAGACTGGTAACCTTAGTATATCAAACGGCTCAATCTGGAGATGGGGTTCCCCAGGCACATCTTCCCTACAGCTTGGAAAGACAGCCCAGGTGAACAGTGGGGTTAACCCTGCCTCAACAACTCTCCCTGAGATGGCTAAAGCTAAGGTCCATATGCAGGAAATCTCTGGGGGTTAAAAGACTTACCACTATGTATGTCGTCACATTACACCTTGTTAGTCCCATATTACCCTTTCATGCATGCTATTACTTGATAGAGGTTTACTTTGTTGTATTTATTTCATAGTTAACATGGCTAGAATATCTTATACCAGAGAATATTAAGGTATTATTAGCAATGATTGGCAAAAGGCTTGGATGTCCTATGTATGCACTGCACCTGTACACATAGATACCACATACCCAATTTTAAAATTGCACACGTAAAGAAGGAGAGGATGCTAGCAGATTAAGGGAAGTAACACCCAACTTATGTATATTCCTATAATAAGTTAACATTTTTTCTCATGATCAATTGATGGCGCAAGTTACTTATTTCTATATTAACCCTTGGGCGCGGCCAGCGGCCGGGGCTGTGCTTGGAGGGGCATACATACATCTTACAGAAGCGGCATCAACACAAAACCAGTTAGTTTAGAGGATAAAATGCATAAGTGATGAATGAGTAGAGACACTGGTCTTCCCCTGCAAAAGGCAATTATTCACAATATCTAGCTACTTATCACTGTTCAACAACTGTGACATAACAAAGCTGTATAACCATTGTGTAGTAAAATCTTTCCCAATGCTTGCTTACAAACACTTTCTTGATCAGTCATGGGCATCCAGAGTGTGTCATGTTCTATAGATTCTCACAGTTCTGTCTGTTAGCATCCAATTCACAGGTTTGTTCATTTTATTATTATAACACATCATTTTAGGATGCAAATTTCTTGTTTGTCTTGTCTGTTTATACTGAATCCATAGCTTTACAACACTTCTTCATAGCAGGTCCAAGAGTGGCCTAGCAAGCAAGAAGGGACTGAAAATGAGGACTGCATTTTTAGGAGTACAATTTAGTATTATAGAACACAACAAATATGTAATATGCGTGTACTGTTTTTTGAAACTATATTTGTAATGTCCTTAATAAAATAAAATATATAAAAAAAAATAAAAAAAAAGAATTCGGCCACCAGGAGGAGGCAAAGACACCCAAGCCAAAGGCTTAAATACTCCTCCCACTTCCCTCATCCCCCAGTTATTGTTTGGCTTTCGTCCCAGGAGGTTGGCAGAGAAGGGTCAGACGTTTTTGATAGTCTCTTATGGAGGGTAGTACTCTACAGCATGGGACTGGAGTTTTAAGTAGTCGTGTCAGCCTCTCAGTGAGAGCATGGGTGAAAGTTAGAGTGCAGAGATGCAGGGAGAGTCTTTCTGCGAAACCATCCCGACTCATATTAACAGCTCCACAAGCAATCTGCGTTCACGAGTTTCGCTGCCTGCTTTTCTTTTGCAAGATGTACCGAGTCCACGGATTCATCCTAACTTGTGGGATATTGTCCTTCCTGACAGGAAGTAGCAAAGAGAGCACCATAGCAGAGCTGTCTATATAGCTACTACCTATTTTGTATTCAGATAGGGATTTGAGAAATATAGTGGTAAATAGTTGCAGATTTAACTGTAATACTACTTGTACAGGATGTTATAAACAGTATTATGTAAGACAAAAAGACTGCTCAGGGATCATTTCCTGGAACGTTAGATCAATTGAGGATCTAGATTCCGATACTCCAATAGTAGGGCATTTCCATGAATACCATGGATCTGACTCTAGCCTGTCTGTCGTCTGATCTGGAGCGGCCCACCAGGAAATCAAATAACACTTAATCCTTCCCACCTATCTAGTATGCCAGTCTTAAGCTTTGCCTCACAGGAGGAAGGTGAGGAATTGAGGTGCTCCAGATTCTTTGTTGAAAGGGGTTCCCAGACTGATTTGAAGCCCATTTTCCCCCTCAGAGAGCTGCTATTGAGAGAGAGAGTGGGGAGATTGAAGTATTAGGCAGTGACACAATTACTCCCACTGAAGGAGTTAGTAATAAGCCTTCCACAGGTACAGGACCCTTAGCCTTTTCCTGTTGGGTTATCAATATACTTTACATAGACCCTCTGATGTATGTAATGCTCGTGGGATATTTCTCTATCAGGCCAAACTTGGTCAGTAGTCTTCTTGTCCCGGCATCAAGTGGAATGATAGGAAATATCCCAGAACAAAAATGAGTATAGGAAATGAGGTAAGCAGTACTCACGGCAGACAGGGTAGTTCTTCACGGCAATAAGATGAAGGCAGAGAAAGGTCAAGACAGGCAGAGTCCAGCAACAGTTAGGCAATCCAGCAGTAAAGCAGTTCAAGGGTAAACCAATAGAATGGTCAGACAGGTAAAGTTCAGCAATGGTAAGGCAATCCAATAATTTAAGGGTAAAGCAGGCAGAGTGCTTAGACAAGCAGAGTTCAGTAACAATGTAGCAATCCAGCAGTTTAAGGGTAAGGCAGGCAGAGTGGTCAGACAGGCAGAGTTCAATAACGATTTAACAATCCAGCAGTTTAAAGTATACAGCACCCAGGAGCACACACATGAACACCTATACTTGGGCACAGAGGATAGTGAATGAGGAACTTACATAGGTGTAGGATTCGCGCCACAGGAGATCCGGACCGGCTTCAGAGGATAGGGCGTGCTGTGATGACGTCATCGCCGGCGCTTGAAGCAAATGCCGCATCCATGGCAACGGAACAACGGCGGAGGACACAGGAGCGGCGTGACACTGTAATGTGCTCTGCACTGGGTGGGCAATCTATTGTAAGCAGTAATTTCTGCAGTGAGTAAGCACAGGTGCTCGTCAGGCAAGTCAGAACACATTTGCACTCCCAAAGCTCACACGCTATTAGCAGGTAAATTTGTTATGTAAAATCATATCCAGGGGAAATTTAATGTTACATACATTACCACGTACACTCTAGATTTTAGTATACACTCTTTTTAGATGTTATGTATGGAGACACCTATACTTGGGCCCAGAAGATAGTGAATGAGGAACTTACATAGGTGCAGGATTCGCACCACAGGAGATCTGGACCATCTTCAGAGGATAGGACATGCAGTGATTAAGTAATCGCCGGCGCCTGAAGCAACTGACGCGTCTATTGCAATGGAGCAGTGCGGCAGACCCAGGAGCAGCGTGACATAGCTCCCCACTCAAGGGTTCCCTCTGGGAACCAGAGCTGGCTTCAAAGGATGAGCAACATGGAATCTGGAGACCAAAGATGGAGCATGCACATTGCGGGCAGGGATCCAGGAACGATCTGCAACAGTGTAACCCATCCAATGCACAAGCTATTGCAGTTACCTGCGTCTGTATCTGGAATCCAGGATCTTAGCAACCTCATACTCTGGTTCACCATGAATCAAGAGTGGAGGAGGTCTGAGTCAAGTATATCTGTTCTTGATGTAGGGTTTGAGTAGAGAGATGTGGAAGTCTGGGTGTATGCGCAGGGTTCTGGGCAAGGCCACTTTGTAGGCAACAGGGACTTTGTAAGGGCCGATATACCTAGGCCCTAATTTATGACAGGGTTGACATAGACAAACATGTCGAGTAGAGACCCAGACACGTTCACCTACTGAAAAGGTATAAACAGTAGCTCGATGATGATCAGCAAACATCTTGTATCTGGAGACTGCTGAACGTAACTCAGCAAATACGTTGCCAATGAGTAGTGAGGTTAGTTAAGTGTCGACTGCAGCAGGAACCTGTAGACTGAGCGGAAAGAGGAAAGACACAAGGTTAGTAGCCTGCTGCGGCTTGAAATGGAGAACATCGTAGAGAAGAGTGCCAGTGAGTGTTCATTGCTAGCTCAGCTAGGGGCAACAATCCAGACCAATTGGTATGAAGCGAATTAACATTGGCTCTGAGATAGGCTTTGAGATCTTTATTTGCTCTCTCTGTCAGCCCATTAGTCTGGGGATGGTAGCCAGAAGACAAGGAAACGGTTGTTCCAATCAATTTGTAAAAAGCTTTCCAAAAGGTCGAAACAAATTGAGGACCTCTGTCGGAAACAGTATTTACGGGAATGCCATGAAGTCGTACCATATGTAACAGAAAAAGAGACGATAATTCTTGGGCAGACGGTAACTTGATTAAGGGTATAAAATGAGCAAGTCTGGAGAATCGATCCAACATAACTCAGATAACCGTATGATGATCAGAAGGAGGGAGGTCTACAACAAAATCCATTGTTATGTGTGTCTAAGGTTGTTTAGGAATGGACAAAGGTTGGAGTAAGCCATGAGGCAAGGATCGGGGAGTCTTATTGGCAGCACAAGTCATGCAGGCTTTTACATAATCCTGAGAGTCGGACTTCAAGGTAGGCCACCATACATGTTGGGAAAGAAGCTTAAAGGTTCTTGTCAAACTAGGATATCCCGATAGTTTACTGTCATGAGCCCAGGATAGCACAGGGGTGCGTAGATTCAGAGGTACAAAGACAATATAAGGTGCCACGGGGTCTTCAGGAGGTTTTCTAGACTTGGCACGTTGCAGTCTTTGAAGTAGAGAGGTGTTAAGTTGAGCAACTACACAGGAGGGGGAAGTCCAAAATACTCCCGGGAATCACAGGAAAGAACTCATGCAGTAAGTGATATCCAAAAGCAGCAAACACATTTCCAAGGTAATTCACAAGTCACCAACAGCGATGTGAGTAAAAAAGTTGTAGCTTTATTGGGAACACGTAATAAAAACAAAAAGGAGCCTTGACTCCACAAGCATTAGGTCAGGGTCACAGCAAAGAAACAGCAACCATGTTTCTTGTGGTGCTCCACGCTTGATCACTGCAGTATTCGTAATGCCCTGATCTCGTGTTAAAGGCAGTCTTCCATTCATGCCCTGGGACGATACGAATAAGATTGTACGCCCCACGTAAGTCCAACTTAGTAAAGTAACGAGCATTTTGGAGCGAATTGTAAAGTTCAGTGAAAAAAGAATCGTATAGCGATTATTGATAGTGATGTTTTTTAGGGCTCTGTAGTCGATACAGGGTCTGATCCCACCATCCTTTTCACTGATGAAAAAGAAGCCAGCCCTGGCAGCAGAAGAGGAAGTGTGAATAAAACCTTTAGCTAGGTTGGATATATTCATCCATGGCCTTGGTTTCAGCTTTGGAGAATGGATAAGTCCTCCTTTTATTAAGTGGGGCTGCAGGAAATAGGTCAGTTTTGCAGTCGTAAGGATGGTGGGGTGGCAGCACATCAGCTGCTTTCTTTTCAAACATATCTGTAAAATCTGCATATACTGAGGGAAGACTTGAAGTGGTTTGTAGACTGGCTATGGGGATGTGGTGCAGTGGAATAACCTTAGCCAGGCAAGAGTGGAAGCAGGATGTACCCCATGAGGCCAACTGACCCTCAGTCCAGTCGAACTGTGGATTGTGTATACGAAGCCAAGGAAGACCAAGGATGACAGGTTGTGCTGAAGAATGAATGACATCGAACTGCAGATGTTCGGTATGAAGGACTCCCACAATCATGGTTAGGGGTGCGGATTCGAAATGGATTAAACCTGATCCAAGGGGAGTGCCATCCAGAGTAGTTAATTTAAGGCATCATTTTTTTCTGCAGAAGAGGCAACCCTGCCTGAATCCTAAAACGGTGATAAAGAAAATTTCCAGCTGCCCCTGAATCAATAAAGGCTTGAGTGTGGACAGAATTCTAAAGAAAAGTAAGGGTAACAGGTACCAGGATCCGAGAAGGGTAAGGGGATTTAGTAGTGACCACGCTTAGTGGTACCCCAGTTTTATCCTCTAAGCATTGGCTTTTCCAAGCAGAATATCATAATTTTTAAGTTGGTGTGAGTTAGAACCACAATAGAAACACAGTCTCAATCTCCTCCTTCTATGTCTTTCAGATTCGGTAGGCTTGAGGGAGGAGAGATCCATGGGTTCCTCTATAGAGGTAACTGGAGGTGTTGAAGGGGTAGAGGATAGTCTAGAGACCGGACGAGTAGGAGGACGAGAGGGAAGAGTTCTACGATTTCTGTCTCTCTCAGCTTCTCTCTCTTAAAAGCGAGAATCTAGACTGATACAGTGTGTTATGAATTCATCCAGGTAAGAAGGAACATCACGATAAGTAAGCTCGTCTTTGATGCGCTCATGCAAACCTCTCCTAAAGGCCGCCTTGAGAGCACTGCCATCCCAACTGGTCTCAAGTGCCAAGGTGCGAAACTCGATGGCGTATTGTGCCACAGATCTATTGCTCTGCTGGAGATCCAAGAGAGAGTACTCTGCAGCAAAAGTGCGTCCGAAGGTCCCAAATACAGAAGCTAATGCAGAAATGAAGGCATCCATATCGTTCAGGAGTTGAGCGCTCTGTTCCAAAAGGGGAGAGACCCAGGCTAGGGCCTTGTCTTTCAATAAAGAAATTATAAAAGTGACTTTTGACTGATGAGACTGGAAGGTATGAGGATCATTGCGAAAGTGCAACCTGTACTGGTTGAGAAAACCCCTACGGTCAGTAGTACCATCATACTTGTCAGGTAATGGTATATGGGGTATACTTCCAGAAGCAGGAGAAGAAGCTGCAGTACAAGCAGCAGGTACTGGCTGTGTAACAGGAGCAGCGTTCTTCTCTGCAACCAGTGAGGAGAGCATAGTGGTTATAGCCTCTAGTTTAGAAACCACTCTCTGCAAGCGTATGGTATGGGTTCCCAGCATCTGTCCCTGAAGAGAGACTACCCTTGCTACCTCATTTGGGTCGATGGCCCAAGTATAATGTAATGCTTGTGGGATATTTCTCTATTAGACCAAACTTGGCCAGTAGTCTTCTTATCCCGGCGTCAAGTGGAATTATAGGAACTATCCCAGAACATAAATGAGTATAGGAAATGAGGTAAGCAGTACTCATGGCAGAAAGGGTAGTTCTTCATGGCAATAAGATGAAGGCAGAGAAAAGTCAAGGCAGGCAGAGTCCGGCAACAGGAAGGCAATCCAGCAGTAAAGCAGTAAAAGGGTAAACCAATTGAATGGTCAGACAGGTAGAGTTCAGCAATGGTAAGGCAATCCAATAATTTAAGGGTTAAGCAAGCAGAGTGGACAGACAAGCAGAGTTCAGTAACATAGTACCAATCCAGCAGTTTAAGGGTAAGGCAACTAGAATGGTCAGACAAGCATAGTTCAGTAACAATGTAGCAATCCAGCAGTTTACGGGTAAAGCAGGCAGAGTGGTCAGACAATCAGAGTTCAGTAACAATGTTGCAGTCCAGCAGTTTAAATGTAAGGCAGGCAGAGTGGTCAGATAAGCAGAATTTAGTAACAATGTAGCAATCCAGCAGTTTAAGGGTAAGGCAGGCAGATTGGTCAGACAGGCAAAGTTCAATAATGATATAACAATCCAGCAGTTTAAAGTATACAGCACCCAGGAGCACACACAGGAACACCTATACCTGGGCCCAGAAGATAGTGAATGAGGAACTTACATAGGTGCAGGATTCGCGCCACAGGAGATCCGGACCGGCTTCAGAGGATAGGGCGTGCGGTGAAGTCAGCGCCTGAAGCAACCCTGGGTCTGCAAGAGAGATCTGGATATACTATGACCCTGCGTGCGATTCTGCACTAAGAGCGGGGTTTAACATCTACAATATAGCGGCCGCTATAGTTCATCTGTCAAGTTATCCTGACCAATAGGATTTCCCTACAGAGACGACGCCTCCCGAACAGTGACGTCACGGGATATACATACGCCTCACGGAGGTGATTCTAATACACGGACGGTACGCCTGAAGGTAATAACGGGTTCATCTTTACCCGGCTTTGATCCTCTCTTTGTCTCATCTGAGGACTCTAGTTATTATGTCGACTTCCTCTACACAATATTGAAATAAGGTCTATATTGGCAACAGTAGTCATTTGTTTTAGTCATTTGTTTTAATTTGTGTTTTTATATATCGGAGACGTCCGATTTTTAAATACCTCCATGTTGTTTCATTTTATTTTTGCAGGATTTATACCTCTTTGATTGTTTGATTAAATTTTATTCACAAAGCAAGTCATTTTATTTTATCTCATTTCATTTGCATAGCAAACTATTTCTCCAACATAGGTGTGTCCGGTCCACGGCGTCATCCTTACTTGTGGGATATTCTCTTCCCCAACAGGAAATGGCAAAGAGCCCAGCAAAGCTGGTCACATGATCCCTCCTAGGCTCCGCCTACCCCAGTCATTCTCTTTGCCGTTGTACAGGCAACATCTCCACGGAGATGGCTTAGAGTTTTTTAGTGTTTAACTGTAGTTTTTCATTATTCAATCAAGAGTTTGTTATTTTCAAATAGTGCTGGTACGTACTATTTACTCAGAAACAGAAAAGAGATGAAGAATTCTGTTTGTATGAGGAAAATGATTTTAGCAACCGTAACTAAAATCCATGGCTGTTCCACACAGGACTGTTGAGAGCAATTAACTTCAGTTGGGGGAACAGTTTGCAGTCCTTTGCTGCTTGAGGTATGACACATTCTAACAAGACGATGTAATGCTGGAAGCTGTCATTTTCCCTATGGGATCCGGTAAGCCATGTTTATTACGATTGTAAATAAGGGCTTCACAAGGGCTTATTTAGACTGTAGACTTTTTTTGGGCTAAATCGATTGATATTAACACTTATTTAGCCTTGAGGAATCATTTATTCTGGGTATTTTGATATAATAATATCGGCAGGCACTGTTTTAGACACCTTATTCTTTAGGGGCTTTCCCAAAGCATAGGCAGAGTCTCATTTTCGCGCCGGTGTTGCGCACTTGTTTTTGAGAGGCATGGCATGCAGTCGCATGTGAGAGGAGCTCTGATACTTATAAAAGACTTCTGAAGGCGTCATTTGGTATCGTATTCCCCTTTGGGTTTGGTTGGGTCTCAGCAAAGCAGATACCAGGGACTGTAAAGGGGTTAAAGCTTAAAACGGCTCCGGTTCCGTTATTTTAAGGGTTAAAGCTTCCAAAATTGGTGTGCAATATTTTCAAGGCTTTAAGACACTGTGGTGAAAGTTTGGTGAATTTTGAACAATTCCTTCATGTTTTTTCGCAATTGCAGTAATAAAGTGTGTTCAGTTTAAAATTTAAAGTGACAGTAACGGTTTTATTTCAAAACGTTTTTTGTACTTTCTTATCAAGTTTATGCCTGTTTAACATGTCTGAACTACCAGATAGCAAGGACCAAGTTCATACGATTTCAATCAGACAACATGACGACTGTTGCGTACATCAACCATCAGGGGGGAACAAGGAGTTCCCTAGCGATGGAGGAAGTGACCAAGATTATTCTATGGGCGGAGTCTCACTCCTGCCACCTGTCTGCTATCCACATCCCGGGAGTGGAAAATTGGGAAGCGGATTTTCTGAGTCGTCAGACATTGCATCCGGGGGAGTGGGAACTCCATCCGGAAATCTTTGCCCTAGTCACTCAGCTGTGGGGCATTCCAGACATGGATCTGATGGCCTCTCGTCAGAACTTCAAAGTTCCCTGTTACGGGTCCAGATCCAGGGATCCCAAGGCGGCTCTAGTGGATGCACTAGTAGCACCTTGGACCTTCAAACTAGCTTATGTGTTTCCGCCGTTTCCTCTCATTCCCAGGCTGGTAGCCAGGATCAATCAGGAGAGGGCGTCGGTGATCTTGATAGCTCCTGCGTGGCCACGCAGGACTTGGTATGCAGATCTGGTGAATATGTCATCGGCTCCACCTTGGAAGCTACCTTTGAGACGAGACCTTCTTGTTCAGGGTCCGTTCGAACATCCGAATCTGGTTTCACTCCAGCTGACTGCCTGGAGATTGAACGCTTGATTTTATCGAAGCGAGGTTTCTCAGATTCTGTTATCGATACTCTTGTTCAGGCCAGAAAGCCTGTAACTAGAAAGATTTACCACAAAATTTGGAAAAAATATATCTGTTGGTGTGAATCTAAAGGATTCCCTTGGGACAAGGTTAAGATTCCTAGGATTCTATCCTTCCTTCAAGAAGGATTGGAAAAAGGATTATCGGCAAGTTCCCTGAAGGGACAGATTTCTGCCTTGTCGGTGTTACTTCACAAAAAGCTGGCAGCTGTGCCAGATGTTCAAGCCTTTGTTCAGGCTTTGGTTAGAATTAAGCCTGTTTACAAACCTTTGACTCCTCCTTGGAGTCTCAATTTAGTTCTTTCAGTTCTTCAGGGGGTTCCGTTTGAACCCTTACATTCCGTTGATATTAAGTTATTATCTTGGAAAGTTTTGTTTTTAGTTGCAATTTCTTCTGCTAGAAGAGTTTCAGAATTATCTGCTCTGCAGTGTTCCCCTCCTTATCTGGTGTTCCATGCAGATAAGGTGGTTTTACGTACTAAACCTGGTTTTCTTCCGAAAGTTGTTTCTAACAAAAACATTAACCAGGAGATTATCGTGCCTTCTCTGTGTCCGAAACCAGTTTCAAAGAAGGAACGTTTGTTGCACAATTTGGATGTTGTTCGCGCTCTAAAATTCTATTTAGATGCTACAAAGGATTTTAGACAAACATCTTCCTTGTTTGTTGTTTATTCAGGTAAAAGGAGAGGTCAAAAAGCAACTTCTACCTCTCTCTCTTTTTGGATTAAAAGCATCATCAGATTGGCTTACGAGACTGCCGGACGGCAGCCTCCCGAAAGAATCACAGCTCATTCCACTAGGGCTGTGGCTTCCACATGGGCCTTCAAGAACGAGGCTTCTGTTGATCAGATATGTAGGGCAGCGACTTGGTCTTCACTGCACACTTTTACCAAATTTTACAAGTTTGATACTTTTGCTTCTTCTGAGGCTATTTTTGGGAGAAAGGTTTTGCAAGCCGTGGTGCCTTCCATTTAGGTGACCTGATTTGCTCCCTCCCTTCATCCGTGTCCTAAAGCTTTGGTATTGGTTCCCACAAGTAAGGATGACGCCGTGGACCGGACACACCTATGTTGGAGAAAACAGAATTTATGTTTACCTGATAAATTTCTTTCTCCAACGGTGTGTCCGGTCCACGGCCCGCCCTGGTTTTTTTTTAATCAGGTCTGATAATTTATTTTCTTTAACTACAGTCACCACGGTACCATATGGTTTCTCCTATGCTAATATTCCTCCTTAACGTCGGTCGAATGACTGGGGTAGGCGGAGCCTAGGAGGGATCATGTGACCAGCTTTGCTGGGCTCTTTGCCATTTCCTGTTGGGGAAGAGAATATCCCACAAGTAAGGATGACGCCGTGGACCGGACACACCGTTGGAGAAAGAAATTTATCAGGTAAACATAAATTCTGTTTTTACTCAATTTTTTTGTAGCACCTTTAGCTTTTACTAGCGCTTCTCCTGTTTTTTCATTCTTTTGCCTATCTTTTTCCCTAATTTGAGGGACTTTAGGGTTGGAGCAGCTTGG
This sequence comes from Bombina bombina, assembly GCF_027579735.1. Taxonomy (NCBI): domain Eukaryota; kingdom Metazoa; phylum Chordata; class Amphibia; order Anura; family Bombinatoridae; genus Bombina; species Bombina bombina. Next base: position 827,433,695 of record NC_069503.1, on the reverse strand, counting down.
TGCCTCTTGCGCACACTTTAACACACCTACACACACTAGATTTTAGTATACACTCTTTTTAGATGTCATGTATGGAGACTATATGGGGGAATAGGGTCCATTTTTGTGAGTTTTACACACTAATTTAGTTTTTTATTGTTCTTAGCCATTGCTATGTATTTTCATTTTAACACTGTAAGCTATTTTATATAGCACTTTCACTGCGCAAGCCTTTCTGTCATTTAGTGTGCTCCCAAGATTCCTCTCCATGCTTCCGTGGCACGCTCACAACTTGGGATAGCGTGTTGCTTTATTCCAAACTCTTTTCATCAAGCAGATTGTTATATGGCAGCACAGCCGTTAAGGTTTTTGCCTTTTTAGAAGGCCTGGTCTCAGTCTGGTTAAGAACCTTGGATTCTAAAACCCAAGGGAAGGTTTATTCTGTCCAATTTTCAAATGGACCTGTAAAAGCTTAAGCCTTTTTCCAATGTGTTCAGGATCTAGAATTCATGGGAATCATAGTTCAAGTTCCTTGGTCAGTTTAATGCCATGGTTTTTATTCCAACCTGCTTATCAATCCCAAAAAAGAGAAAAATGTCAGGCATATTCTGGATTTTGGAACACGTTTCTCAGGGTTCCTACCTTCACAATGAAAACAATTTGAACTATTACTAGTCCAACAGTGACAATATATGTCCATCATAGACTTCTAGGATATTTACCTTAATATTATTATCAACAAAGACCTCAATTCCCAAGATTGCATTGCAGGACAAACATTTTCAGTTTTTTATTCTACCATTTAGTTTAGCTACTACTTCCAGAATTTTTACAAAGCTTCTGGGAATTCTCTGGTCTTTATTTAGAGCTAAAATTATTTTGGTGATTCCATACCCGGATTATATCTTGGTACAAGTTCCATCTTTCCTTTATCAGAAAGAATCCCATATAAAGGGGTAGATTTAATAAGCAGCAGGTGCTGCTTTCTACGCCCGAGGTTTCCGGCTCGCCGGAAACTTAAGTTCAGAAACAGCAGTCGTAAGACTTCGGCTCCTTAACTTGTCTGCCACCTTTTAGCTATCGGCATTTAGCTGTTGGCATTTAGAGATGTCGGGCGGAAATTATTCGCTACAGCATATGATAAATTGACCCCAAAGAGCTCTCTTTCTCCTCATTTTTCCTAGAAGTCATTATAGACTCAATATCTGAGTCTTTCTTTAAAAGACCAAAAGAGAACAAGATTACAGTAACCTTATGTATGGAAAGGTTATGTCTAATGTTTGCAGTATCAGATGCTATTCCATTTATTGAATTTCACATAAGACTTCTTCATCTTTGCTTGCAAGGAATACAGTTTTTCTCAAGGGATCCTTTGGAATTCTACAACAAAGCAGTCTCTATCCTGGTAGATAGATCTCCAGTCCATTTTCTGGTTCAATTCATGTCCATCTAACTTGGTCAATAATCATCAGACACAAGTCTCTCAGGTTGAGGTGCAGTTTGGGGGTCCAGGAGAGGTTTACCATAAATTTCTCAGATCTCTGTGCTATTTTCAGGGCTCACCAGTGCTAGCTTCTACTGAAAGAAGAGACTTATCTGTGTTTTTAGTCAGACAATGTCACAGCAGTGGCCTCTATTAATCATCAAGTAGGAACTTACAGTTTCCTAGTGATGAAGGAACTTAAGCAGAAAATAATCTGTACTATTTCTCCAGTGCATATCCCAGGTATCTCCAATCCCTTCATCCTGGGGAATGGTCTCTACATCTGTAGAATAGATACCTATATATATCTATTTGAAAAAATATACAAGGTAAAAAAAAAATATATATATATATATTTACATATATATTTACAATAAAAGGGACGCTTTCCTGTAAGTAAAGAACATTGGAATGTTAAATATGTACAGTAAATAGATAGATAGATGATAGATCTAAACTGGAGCCCTTTGCAGTCAAATACCTGAAAACATGAGAAAACATTTTTATTCAAATTTAATAACGTGCTTAACTGTGTATGTAGTGGAAATATTTTATATTCCAATGTTCTTCACGTAGTTTAAAATGTTCTAGGTGTTTTTAAATAGATAAGTTGGGGCCAAAACGTTGAAAATAAATGTTCTTGAAAAGACAAGCTATATGAGTTGGAGTCATCTGTGAAATATATATATATATATATATATATATATATATATATATATGTAATTATCCTGATGCACGCAAAAAGCCTACAAATGGTATGTTATTTAAGTATTGACATGCTTAATTTTCTCTCGCCTAGATTATGAGTTTGGCGTTAACAGGGGTGTGGTGCTAATAAGCAGTTTATGCTCACCGCTCACTTACAGACAGCGCTGGTATTACGGGTTTGTACAAACCCGGCGTTAGCCGCAAAAAAGTGAGCAAAGAGCAAAATTTTGCTCCACATCTCACCTCAATACCAGCGCTGCTTATGTTAGCGGTGAGCTGGCTAAACGTGCTTGTGCACGATTTCCCCATAGGAATCAATGGGGTAGAGACAGCTGAAAAAAAAACTAACACCTGCAAAAAAGCTGCGTAAAGCTCCTAACGCAGCCCCATTGATTCCTATGGGGAAAATACATTTATGTCTACACCTAACACCCTAACATGAACCCCAAGTCTAAACACCCCTAATATTACACTTATTAACCCCTAATCTGCCGCCCCCGACATCGCCGACACCTGCATTATATTACTAACCCCTAATCTGCCGCTCCAGACACCGCCACCACCTACATTATATTTATAAACCCCAAATCTGCTGCCCCGAACATCGCCAACAACTACATTTTATTTATTAACCTCTACTCTGCCGCCCCCAATCTCGCCGCCACCTACCTACATTTATTAACCCCTAATCTGCCACCCCCAACGTCGCCGCAACTATAATAGTTATTAACCCCTAAACCTAAGTCTAACCCTAACACCCCCTAACTTAAATATAATTAAAATAAATCTAAATAAAATTACTACAATTAACTAAATTGTTCCTATTTAAAACTAAATACTTACCTATAAAATAAACCCTAAGATAGCTACAATATAACTAATAGTTACATTGCAGCTAGCTTAGGATTTATTTTTATTTTACAGGCAACTTTGTATTTATTTTAACTAGGTACAATAGTTATTAAATAGTTAACTATTTAATAACTCCCTAGCTAAAATAAATACAAATTTACCTGTAAAATAAAACCTAACCTAAGTTACACTAACACCTAACACTACACTATAATTAAATAAATTAAATACAATTAATTACAATTAAATTAAATTATCTCAATTACAAAAAAAACACTAAATTACAGAAAATAATAAAATAATTACAAGATTTTTAAACTAGTTACACCTAATCTAACCCCCTTAACAAAATAATAAAGCCCCCCAAAATAAAAAAAAAGCCCTACCCTACACTAAATTATAAATAGCCCTTAAAAGGGCCTTTAGTGGGGCATTGCCCCAAAGTAATCAGCTCTTTTACATGTAAAAAAAATTTACAAATCCCCCCCAACATTAAAACCCACCACCCACACAACCAACCCTAGTCTAAAACCCACCCAATCCCCCCTTAAAAAAAACTAACACTAACCCCTTGAAGATCACCCTATCGTGAGACGTCTTCACCCAACCGGGCAGAAGTTCTCAACGAAGCCGGGAGAAGTCTTCATCCAACCGGGCAGAAGTCTTCATCCAGATGGCATCTTCTATCTTCATCCATCCGTCGCGGAGCGGGTCCATCTTCAAGACATCCAACGCGGAGCATCCGACGGCCGACGACTAAATGAAGGTTCCTTTAAATTACGTCATCCAAGATGGCGTCCCTTCAATTCCGATTGGCTGATAGAATTCTATCAGCCAATCGGAATTCAGGTAGAAAAAATCCTATTGGCTGATGCAATCAGCCAATAGGATTGAACTGGCATTCTATTGGCTGATTGGAACAGCCAATAGAATGCCAGCTCAATGCTATTGGCTGATTGGATCAGTCAATAGGATTGAACTTCAATCCTATTGGCTGATTGCATCAGCCAATAGGATTTTTTCTGCCTTAATTCCGATTGGCTGATAGAATTCTATCAGCCCATCGGAATTGAAGGGACGCCATCTTGGATGGCTTGTGCACGATTTCCCCATAGGAATCAATGGGGGAGAGACAGCTGGAAAAAAAACTAACACCTGCAGAAAAGCAGCGTAAAGCTCCTAACGCAGCCCCATTGATTCCTATGGGGAAAATACATTTATGTCTACACCTAACACCCAAACATGAACCCCAAGTCTAAACACCCCTAATATTACACTTATTAACCCCTAATCTGCCGCCCCCGACATCGCCAACACCTGCATTATATTACTAACCCCTAATCTGCCGCTCTGAACTGGCATTCTATTGGCTGATTGGAACAGCCAATAGAATGCCAGCTCAATCCTATTGGCTGATTGGATCAGTCAATAGGATTGAACTTCAATCCTATTGGCTGATTGCATCAGCCAATAGGATTTTTTCTACCTTAATTCCGATTGACTGATAGAATTCTATCAGCCAATCGTAATTGAAGGGACGCCATCTTGGATGACGTGATTTAAAGGAACCTTCATTCAGTCGTCGGCCATCGGATGAATAGGATGCTCCGCGTTGGATGTCTTGAAGATGGACCCGCTCCGCGCCGGATGGATGAAGATAGAAGATGCCGTCTGGATGAAGACTTTTGCCCGTCTGGAGGACCACTTCTGCCCGGTTGGATGAAGACTTCTCCCGGCTTCGTTGATGACTTCTGCCCGGTTGGGTGAAGACGTCTCACAGTAGGGTGATCTTCAAGGGGTTAGTGTTAGTTTTTTTAAGGGGGGGATTGGGTGGGTTTTAGAGTAGGGTTGTTTGGGGGGGGATTTGTGTTTTTTTTACAGGTAAAAGAGCTAATTACTTTGGGGCAATGCCCCGCAAAAGGCCGTTTTAAGGGCTATTTGTAATTTAGTGTAGGGTAGGGCTTTTTTTATTTTGTTAGGGGGATTAGATTAGGTGTAATTAGTTTAAAAAATCTTGTAATTATTTTATTATTTTCTGTAATTTAGTGTTTTGGGTTTTTTTGTACTTTAGATAATTTTATTTAAAGGGACACTGAACCAAATTTTTTTCTTTTGTGATTCAGATAGAGCATGAAATTTTAAGCAACTTTCTAAATTTATCCTATTATCACTTTTTATTCATTCTCTTGCTATCTTTATTTGAAATGCAAGAATGTAAGTTTAGATGTCGGCCCATTTTTGGTGATTAACCTGGGTTGTTCTTGCCGATTGGTGGATAAATTCCTCCACCAATGAAAAAGTGCTGTCCAGAGTTCTGAATAAAAAAAAAACGTTAAAATCCTTCTTTTTCAAATAGATAGCAAGAGAACGAAGAAAAATTGATAATAGGAGTAAATTAGAAAGTTGCTTAAAACTTCATGCTCTAGCTGAATCATGAAAGAAAAAAATTGGGTTCAGTGTCCCTTTAATTGTATTTAATTTATTTATAGTGTAGTGTTAGGTGTAATTGTAACTTAGGTTAGGTTTTATTTTACAGGTAAATTTGTCTTTATTTTAACTAGGTAGTTATTAAATAGTTAATAACTATTTAATAACTATTGTACCTAGTAAAAATAAATACAAAGTTGCCTGTAAAATAAAAATAAACCCTAAGCTAGCTACAATGTAACTATTAGTTATATTGTAGCTATCTTAGGGTTTATTTTATAGGTAAGTATTTAGTTTTAAATATGAATAATTTAGTTAATTGTAGTAATTTTATTTAGATTTATTTTAATTATATTTAAGTTAGGGGGTGTTAGGGTTAGATTTAGTTTTAGGGGTTAATAACTTTAGTATAGTGGCGGCGACAGATTAGGGGTTAATAAATGTAGGTAGGTGGCGGCGATGTTAGGGCCGGCAGATTAGGGGTTAATAATATTTAACTAATGTTTGCGATGCGGGAGTGCGGCGGTTTAGGGGTTAATATATTTATTATAGTGGCGGCGATGTCCAGTTCGGCAGATTAGGGCTTAAAAAATGTATTTTAGTGTTTGCGGTGTGGGGGGGGCCTTGGTTTAGGAGTTAATAGGTAGTTTATGGGTGTTAGTGTACTTTTTAGCACTTTAGTTAAGAGTTCTATGCTACAGCGTTGTAGTAAAAAACTCTTAACTACTGATTTTAAAATGCGGTACCAGTCTTGACAGGAGAGGGTCTACCGTTCACTTTTTGTCAGACTCATTATACCAGCGCTATGCAAGTCCCATTGAAAATATAGGATACGCAATTGACGTAAGTGGATTTGCGGTATTTCCGATTCTGGCCAAAAACGTTAGCGGTACATCTGTACCTTCAAGACTCGTAATACCAGCGGGCGTTAAAAAGAGCCGTCTGTTTTTCCATATTTAGCATATATATTTGTAGACACAATTGTGATTTGCTGAATCTATGGTTATTTTATAACATTTAAATAACTGCTATTTTTATTACAAACTAAGTTAAGATTAGTGATTATATTCTTCAAAGTTCTTTTTAATTTTTTCAGGTGCTTTTGTAACTAAATATAGTGCTTTTATTCGCTGTTTTAATACTTTATTACTAAGGTAAACTTGAAATGGAACTTGAATTTTACTTGCCATCTTGTATGTAAGGAAGCAGCACTTTTTTGATTGGTTGGAGACTTCAACAGCCCAATTTATGAACTCATTCCCATTGGTACATGTATGAGAACACCAAGCTCATTTTAATTTTTTAAATTAAACTACTAGTAAAAGTTGTTTTATATTCGTCATATTGTACGCCATACTTTCTTTCTTTTCTATTTTTTTCTTGCAATTTCTTGATTTCCCAGATTTTCTGGACAATGTTCTACATCAAATTTTACAACTAACGTGAGTGGTCAAATTCCAAACTGTCAGTTATGACTTATTAGCAAGAATTCTAAGACTTTTTAGAATTGAACAGTGGTTTTGCAAAAGGGCAAGGTATTAAAATAAAGAATCAATGGGGGGGCGTGTCCAACCACTGACCAAGATGGCTGCTGTTTTTGTACGTCTGCATTAGGGAGCTGATGAAACTGCTGTATATCTGTCCAAAGACATATAAATTCTTTTCTTTTTAAGAGCAGAAAGATGAGTACCACTCCTAGAACAGTTTTATGTGACTTTCATATATCTCTGAGAACAGGCAGACCTACATAGAGAAGGTACGCAGCAGAGGCCTATAACAGGCTATACCTCTCTCTACCCCCTCCACTTTACTGATAAGTCAGTCCATCCAGCTGGCTGAGCTGAAGAGCGTTCACATCTTAGAACACTGTACCGTGACTAATATTCAACATGGATGAAAAGTCCTGCTCTGCAATTAAGGAACTTATATGGGCTTGTTTCTCACGATTTGAGGAGAAGCTGATCAATACTATACACTGCTGTGTACATGAGATTCCTGCTACAGGCGAAGTCGACCTAATTAAAACTGACTACCCGAGCTCTGATTCAGATCGTCTACACCAAGGAGCCATTGCGGCAGAGGATCGCAGCTCAGAAGAGGAGGCGAGAAGATTAAATGACCCACAGTCCAGGCTGGGCTTATCTAACCCTTCTAACGTTAGCCATGCTGCTGTTAGTTCTAATACAGTAAGGCCTCTAGCTCTTCCCTCTTTAAGGGCTGGAGTGACATTGGAACTCGCTGTGATACAGCCGGCCGAGGTGGACATGGTTGCTAACTTAGTGGCAGGTGGATGTAATGAGACTGCCAGCTTTAGGGTTAATCGCACACTACTTGGAAGGGCTGAACGGCAACGAGTTGAGCAGGCAGACAAAATCACGGAGGTAGAAACAATTGCATCCCGGCAGAACAGTTGCACACCAGAGATTACCTCCCAAGGGTTGGGGCAGACCGCCTCTTATTCTCGGCAACCTGAGGAGATTAGATCTATAATTGGGCGATGGTGTGTTATCACTAAGACTGGAGTGGGCTGAGGCTCCCATAGAGACATTGTAGCTCGCCCCTGCTGCAACTTCTAGACGTTCAATATTTTGATCCTACAGTTTGAAAGTGCTACTTATTAGTGTGTTAGTAATCTGTTTGTATGACCTGATGTTTATTTTAGCACAATGTTTTCAGTAATATAGTGGCCATACCAGGATCATCATTACTTTAAAAATTGCAGATAAGTATAAGAAGTGTGAATGTCCGTTTATTATGTTGAAATGTCCCCTAAATAATAGGAAAATTGGGGATATATTTCCTTCAGTGTTGTATATAGTTCACCCAGTTGAGTGTCTCATGTAAATTGACTGTCGGACATCTGTTTTATTTAGTCTCTGTCTTCCTATGCCTCTGTTATATTTGGTGCGTTATGCTAGGTTTATCATATTATGCAATAGACTGTGACTTTGCTAGCAGGTTTCCCTCTAGAGATGGGTAGATCTGCTTTCTTTCTCAGGCTATTGGGATTTTCAAGCCCTGCTGTTAAGGAAACCCTCTGTATTAAGTTCCAACAGCTTCATTGAGATTGGTACATGAGTAGGTACTGCTTAGACATTCTTGCATTTTTTATGACATTAAATGAGAGAGCTATTGTATTCTGCATACCCCTAGTTTAGGATGTATTTTGGATACTACATTTTCAAGACACTAAGTTACATTGGTAAAATTAGTCTTGATACTTTATATATTATTGCAAGGGAATTTACCTGACTGTACGATAATCTATGGTTTCAAGTAAAATGAGTACACGGAATTTTTTTAAAAAAAAAATGAAGAATCGATAAACATCTAATTAGTTTAGAAGAATAAATAAAAGTCAATAATCAGAGATGTGTACGAAAATATGGGAAGTTTTGATTGTTATAGATCTTTAAAGGGATATAAATCACACACAAAAATCTTCATGGTTCAGATAGAGGATACAATTTTAAACAACTTCCCAATTTACTATTATCTAATGTGCTTATTTATCTTGGTATCCTTTGTTTAAAAGTATACCTAGGTAAGCGTAGGAGCTGGAAGCTAGCTGCTGATTGATCGCTGCACATATATGCTTCTTATCATTGGCTTTAACAATTGTGTTCATCTGACTCCCAGTAGTGCATTATAGCTCCTTCTGTAAAGGATACCAAGAGAATGAAACAAAATTAATTATAGAAGTAAATTGGGAAGTAGCTTAAAATGTATGCTCCATCTGAATCATGAAAGAACAATTCTGGGTTTCACATGGCTTTTTCAATTTAATCAGTTTTACCTTTAGTAAAAATATTGCAACTTATCACATATTTTTCTCTGTGAAAAGCACAATTGGGCTAAAAGAAGCTACTCCCAGGTGGTAATTGGGCCATAGAACAAGCTACTGAGCTGTTGTTCGTTCCTGGCAGACTGCTTCTCTTTCTGCATGTATTTGTATTATGACCCTGGAGAAAATCTCCCTAAGTGTTATGGGGAAAACAGACGTGGATACTTTGCCCAATGTGCCTAGAGCACTGGTTTTAAAACCTGTCCTTAGGCCTCGCCAACAGGCTAGGTTTTATAGATTACCTTGGATTGGAGCAGGTAAAATAGCCATGTTTACGAACTGATTATTTCACCTGTGCTCCAGTTCAGATATCCTCAAAATGTGGCCTGTTAGGGAGGCCTGAGGACAGGTTTTAAAACCAGTGACCTAGAAGGATATGGCTGCACCTTACTGACAAGGCCCAAAGGAGTCCAAGTGATTGTCTGTGGTTGACATTTCCCATCTTCAGAGGAGATTTGCCTGATATTTCGGGGCTAAACTGACTGATCAGACTTATATACTATAAGATTTTTTTTCTCTGTAAAAAGCAAAATTGGGCTAAAAGAAGCTACTCTCTGGTGATACCGGGCCATCAAAATAGCCACTGAGCTGTTGTTCAATCTTGGAAGATTGCTTCTCTTTCTGTATGTAAATGTATCACTCTTTTCAAATATTAGTTTTCAATTGTTTAAATAAAATGCATGCACATTTAATTTCCATGCTTTAATTTTGGTTTTAGGTCAGGCAGAGGAAGCAAAAGCCAAAGAAGTTCACTTAAAGAATGAGCTAAAAAAAAACAATATTGTAATACCAAATAAAAATCAGGTATGTTTTATTGAAAAAATGTTTGGACTTGATGTTGTTTTATTTTAAATAACTTGTTTAAACTTATATATATATATTTTTTATTTTAGCTTGAATTCATTGATTCCCTCATAAAAGAGAAGATGTCACAGCAAGAGACAATATTAAATCTGCCCAGGAGAAAGTGCAGTCTTCCTCCTTGGCCCAAGGGTAATGCTGATATCTTAGGAAAGGTAAGGGGTTTTGCATTTAAATATTGTAAATATTGACTATAGAAAATGGAAAGAATGTTTAAAAAAAAAATATGCTGCCTCACTTTCTTGGCAGAATCCACGTAATAAAAATGACATTGCTTACTAAAATTTTATATATACTGCAAACCCTACCTCTCTCAACAGCATTTAGAAATTAATAATTTACACAAACTAATAAATGATTATATTTTGTATAGGAGAACTCCTAGGATTTATAAAACAATTTTATATACTCCTTTATCTGATGGTGGTCTGGGACTGCCTTATCTTCTATTATATAAACTTGCAATCTCACTATAGTGAATGCTAGAGTGGTGTAGAATGAGTCCTACTACACTTAAGAGTTGAGTTAATCTCGAAACAAATCTGATAGCATTCTATAAAAACACACTACTATGTATCCTATTATTCATGAGACCTGGTCAAGATTGGACCATAATTAAAAATAAACATAGGGACATTAAACCATATTCTCCTTTGACCATTCTATTATATAGTAAAGAAGGATATTTCTTTTGCAAGATGAGTCCACGGATTCATCCAATACTTGTGGGATATTCTCCTTCCCAACAGGAAGTGGCAAAGAGAGCACCCACAGCTCCTCCCTTAGCTCCTCCCTCAGTCATTCTCTTTGCCTACTCTAAGTACTAGGAAGGGTAAAGTGAGTGTGGTGACAAAAATGTTAGTTTTTATTTTCTCAAGCAAAAGTTTGTTATTTTAAATGGTACCGGTGTGTACTATTCACTCTCTGGCAGAAAAGGGATGAAGATTTCTGCAAGGAGGATGATGATATTCGCACTTTGTAACTAACATCCACTGCTGTCCCACAGAGGCTGAGGAGTACAGGAAAACTTCAGTTGGGGGAACGGTTTGCATGCTAAGTTGCATTGAGGTTTGTTCAGTCAATTTTTTTCTAGACAGACTGTGATAATTCTAGAAAAGGCTGACAGTATCCCCATGAGGGAAGGGTAAGCTGTATTCAGAGACTTAGTATGGAATCCCAGCTTGCACAAAGGGCTAAGTTGTTACTGGTGACACTTATAGGAAAAACGTTTTTTATTAAGAGAGATTAACGTTTTGAGGGACTTCTGAGGTTCATTATGGCTTATTTAAGGGTTATTAACCCACATGGCTAGTTTAGAAACACTTTGGTGTGTTTCATTTAGGCCCCACTGACATCGAGTGAGGTGGGAGGGGCCTATTTTCGCGCCTCAGATGCACAGTTTATTTTACACACAAGACATCCAGCTGCTAATCCAGAGGGTCATGCTGTATTTGAGGGCCTAAAGGAAGCTTTTTCCCCAGAAATCTATCCCTAAGGGCAGGTAGGCACCACAGCAGAGCTGTGACAAGGTGCTGAACGTTTTTTTTAATGGTTTTTTACGTTTTGACAATCCGTTTTTTCCATTAAGGGGTTAATCGTTTATTTGACTGGTGGGGCAATCTTACTAAGGCTTTGATTCCACTGTAAAAAATTTGAAAAGTTTACTGCTTTTTTACACTGTTTTGCAGAGTTTGTGCATCTTTTTTTCTCTTAAAGGCACAGTATCGATTTTTTTAAAGTACTGTTTACTTTGAATAAAGTGTTTTCCAAGCTTGCTTGTCTCATTACTAGCCTGTTTAACATGTCTGACATCAAGGAAACTCCTTGTTCAATGTGTTTAGAATCCATTGTGGAACTCCCTCTTAGAATGTGTCCCTCTTGCATTGATATGTCTATAAATTTTAAAGAGCATATTATAGCACTGAAAAATATAGCGCTAGATGATTCTCAGACAGAAAGAAATGAGGTTATGCCATCTAGCTCTCCCCAAGTGTCACAACCAGTAACGCTCGCACAAGTCACGCCAAGTACCTCTAGTGCGTCGACTTCGTTTACTTTACAAGACATGGCCACAGTTTTGAATACAGCCCTCACAGAGGTTTTATCTAAACTGCCTGGATTACAAGGAAAGCGTGACAGCTCTGGGTTAAGAACAAATACGGAGCCTTCTGATGCTTTAGTAGCCGTATCCGATATACCCTCAAAATGTTCTGAAGTAGGGGTAAGGGATTTGCTGTCTGAGGGAGAGATTTCTGATTAAGGGAAGACGCTCCCTCAGACAGATTCTGATATGACGGCCTTTAAATTTAAGCTTGAACACCTCCGCTTGTTGCTCAGGGAGGTATTAGCGACTCTGGATGATTGTGACCCTATAGTGGTCCCAGAGAAATTGTGTAAAATGGACAAATACTTAGAGGTTCCTGTTTACACTGATGTTTTTCCAGTCCCTAAGAGGATTGCGAACATTGTTACTAAGGAGTGGGATAGACCAGGTATACCGTTCGCTCCCCCTCCTGTTTTTAAGAAAATGTTTCCCATAACAGACACCATGCGGTACTCGTGGCAGACGGTCCCTAAGGTGGAGGGAGCTATTTCTACTCTCGCCAAGCGTACATCTATACTTATCGAAGACAGTTGTGCTTTCAAAGATCCTATGGATAAAAAATTAGAGGGTCTCCTAAAGAAAACTTTTGTTCATCAAGGTTTTCTTCTCCAACCTATTGCATGCATTGTTCCTGTAACTACTGCAGCTGCTTTCTGGTTCGAGGCTCTAGAAGAGGCTCTTCAGATGGAGACCCCATTAGAGTATATTATGGATAGAATTAAGGCCCTTAAGCTGGCTAATTCTTTCATTACAGATGCCGCTTTTCAACTGGCTAAATTAGCAGCAAAGAATTCAGGTTTTGCCATTTTAACGCGCAGGGCTTTATGGCTTATGTCCTGGTCTGCTGATGTGTCATCAAAATCTAAACTTTTGAACATCCCTTTCAAAGGAAAGACCCTATTCGGGCCTAAACTGAAAGAGATTATTTCAGACATTACTGGAGGGAAAGGCCATGCCCTCCCTCAGGATAAAACAAATAAAATGAGGACCAAACAAAATAATTTTCGTTCCTTTCGGAACTTCAAGGGTGGTCCCTCTTCCTCTTCCCCGGCTGCGAAGCAAGAGGGGAATTTTGCCCAATCCAAGTCAGTCTGGAGGCCTAACCAGGCTTGGAACAAGGGTAAACAGGTCAAGAAGCCTGCTGCTGCCTCTAAGACAGCATGAAGGGGTAGCCCCCGATCCGGGACCGGATCTAGTAGGGGGCAGACTCTCTCTCTTTGCCCAGGCTTGGGCAAGAGATGTTCACGATTCCTGGGTTTTAGAAATTGTTACCCATGGTTATCTTCTGGACTTCAAAGACTCCCCTCCAAGGGGGAGATTTCACGTTTCTCAATTGTCTGCAAACCAGACAAAGAGAGAGGCGTTCTTACGCTGTGTAGAAGACCTACATACCATGGGAGTGATTCGCCCAGTTCCAAAAGCGGAACAAGGGCTAGGGCTTCTTTTCAGACCAATCTTGGATCTCAAAATTCTAAACAAATTCCTCAGGGTACCATCGTTCAAGATGGAGACCATTCGGAATTCTGCCTCTGATCCAGGAGGGTCAATATATGACCACCGTGGACTTAAAGGATGCATATCTGCACATCCCTATTCACAGAGATCATCATCAATTCCTCAGATTCGCCTTTCTGGACAGGCATTACCAGTTTGTGGCCCTTCCCTTCGGGTTGGCCACAGCTCCCAGAATTTTCACAAAGGTACTAGGGTCCCATTTGGCGGTTCTAAGATAGCAGTGGCGCCTTATCTAGACGACATCTTAATTCAAGCGTCGACTTTCCAGCTAGCCAAGTCCCACACGGACATCGTGTTGGCTTTTCTGAGATCTCATGGGTGGAAGGTGAACATAAAAAAGAGTTCTCTCTTCCCTCTCACAAGAGTTTCCTTCCTAGGGACACTGATAGACTCTGTAGAAATGAAAATATTTCTGACGGAGGTCAGGAAATCAAAACTCATAACCACCTACCGAGTTCTTCATTCCATTCATCGGCCGTCAGTAGCTCAGTGTATGGAGGTCATCGGACTTATGGTAGCGGCAATGGACATAGTTCCTTTTGCCCGCCTACACCTCAGACCACAGCAACTATGCATGCTCGAATAGTGAAATGGGGATTATGCAGATTTATCTCCTCAAATACATCTGGATCAGGAGACCAGAGATTCTCTTCTCTGGTGGTTGTCTCAGGACCACCTGTCTCAGGGAATGTGTTTCCGCAGGCCAGAGTGGCTCATAGTAACGACAGATGCCAGCCTACTGGGCTGGGGTGCAGTCTGGAACTCTTTGAAAGCTCAGGGCTTATGGTCTCAGGAGGAAGCTCTCCTCCCGATAAACATTCTAGAAATGAGAGCGATATTCAATGCTCTTCAGGCGGTGCCTCAGCTGGCTGCGGCCAAATTCATCAGATTTCAGTCGGACAACATCACGACTGTAGCTTATATCAATCATCAAGGAGGAACACGGAGTTCTCTAGCGATGATGGAGGTGACCAAAATAATCCCATGGGCGGAGACTCACTCTTTACATCTTTCAGCAATCCATATCCCAGGGGTAGAGAACTGGGAGACGGATTTCCTAAGTCGCCAGACTTTTCATCCGGGGGAGTGGGAGCTCCATCTGGAAGTATTTGCCCAGCTTACTCGGCTATGGGGCACACCAGAATTAGATCTGATGTCGTCTCGTCAGAACGCCAAGCTTCCTTGTTACGGGTCCAGGTCCCGGGATCCAGAGAGAGATGCATTCCATAGATATTAAGCTTCTATCTTGGAAAGTTCTGTTTTTAGTAGCTATCTCTTTGGCTCGAAGAGTTTCTGAGTTATCTGCTTTACAGTGTGACTCACCTTATCTTGTTTTCCATGCTGATAAGGTGGTTTTGCGTACCATACCTGGATTCCTTCCTAAGGTTGTTTCTAATAGGAATATCAATCAGGAAATTGTTGTTCCTTCTCTGTGTCCTAATCCTTCTTCCAAGAAGGAACGTCTGTTGCACAATCTTGACGTGGTTTGTGCTTTAAAGTTCTACTTACAAGCAACTAAAGATTTTCGTCAAACATCTTTGTTGTTTGTTGTCTATTCTGGTAAGCGGAGAGGTCAAAAGGCTACGGCTATCTCTCTTTCTTTTTGGCTGAAAAGCATCATCCGTTTGGCTTATGAGACTGCTGGCCAGCAGCCTCCTGAAAGGATTACTGCTCATTCTACTAGAGCAGTGGCTTCCACATGGGCTTTTAAAAATGAGGCTTCTGTTGAACAGATTTGTAAGGCGGCGACTTGGTCTTCGCTTCATACTTTTTCCAAATTTTCCAAATTTGATACTTTTGCTTCTTTGGAGGCTATTTTTGGGAGAAAGGTTCTACAAGCAGTGGTGCCTTCCGTTTAGGTACCTGTCTTGTCCCTCCCTTCATCCGTGTCCTAAAGCTTTGGTATTGGTATCCCACAAGTATTGGATGAATCCGTACACTCGATACATCTTGCAAGAGAAAACAAAATTTATGCTTACCTGATAAATTTCTTTCTCTTGCGATGTATCGAGTCCACGGCCCGCCCTGTCTATTTAAGACAGGTAGTATATTTTTATTTAAAAAACTTCAGTCACCTCTGCACCCTATAGTTTCTCCTTTTTCTTCCTAGCTTTCGGTCGAATGACTGGGGGGTGGAGCTAAGGGAGGAGCTATATAGACAGCTCTGCTGTGGGTGCTCTCTTTGCCACTTCCTGTTGGGAAGGAGAATATCCCACAAGTATTGGATAAATCCGTGGACTCTACATCGCAAGAGAAAGAAATTTATCAGGTAAGCATAAATTTTGTTTCTTATAAACTCCCTCAATCCAACGATTTACAAAACGTAATACCTATTTATTTTTTTATAAGGAACTAAGGAAAAATTTGACCTAAATCATAAATTAGATCTTTCGGGACACAAAACCAGATGTGTCTTGTTTTAATTACACACGAAAATAAAAATATATTTTCTTTTACAAAGATTTGACGAGTCCACGGATTTCATCCTTACTTGTGGGATATTAATCTCCTGCTAACAGGAAGTGGCAAAGAGCACCATATATAGCCCCTCCCTTCCTCTCCACCCTCAGTTATTCCTTTTCCTGTGTTATACTAGGAAGACATGGTAAAGTGAGGTGTTAGTTTTAGTTTCTTCAATCAAGAAGTTTTTTATTTTAAATGGTACCGGTGCGTACTATATTCCTCAGGGGGATATGGAAGAAGATTTCTGCCCTGAGGTTTGATGATCTTAGCATTTGTAACTAAGTTCCACGCTGGTTCCCACAAGACTTCTGAAGGTAACCATGAGACATCTTCAGTGTGGAGACCGGTTTCATGCTACAAGCAGCATTAAGGTATGTGCAGCCTTTTTTTCTGAGGAGACTTGGTGTATCAGAACTGGCTGGCATTATTTCCCTGTATGGGAATGGGGTAAGCAGTAAAACCTATTTCTCTTGTTAAGTGTAGTCAGTCCACGGGTCATCCATTACTTATGGGATTATATCTCTTCCCCAACAGGAAGTTGCAAGAGGATCATCCAAGCAGATCTGCTATATAGCTCCTCCCCTCACATGTCATATCCAGTTATTCTCTTGCAACCTAACTAAAGATAGGTCGTTGTGAGAGGTCTGTGGTGTTTTTAAACTTAGTTTATTTCTTCAATCAAAAGTTTGTTATTTTAAATGGCACCGGAGTGTGCTGTTTGTTTCTCAGGCAGCATTAGAAGAAGAATCTGCCTGCGTTTTCTATGATCTTAGCAGACGTAACTAAGATCCACTGGCTGTTCTCGCACATTCTGAGGAGTTAGGTAACTTCAGAAAAGGGGAATAGCATGCAGGGCCCCCCTGCAAACGAGGTATGTGCAGTAAATTATTTTTCTAAGCAATTGACTGAGAAAATACTGCTGATACCAATGTAATGTAAGTTCAGCCTTAAATGCAGTGGTAGCGACTGGTATTAGGCTGATGAGTGTGTGTACACTGAAGTATTTTTCTAGGGAATGGAATTTGACTCAGAAAATACTGTTAATACTGAAGTAATGTATGAGCCTTAACTGCAGTAGAAGCGACTGGTAGCAGGCTTATTAATAACACTTCATAACTTTTAAAATGTATCTTCAAAACGTTTACTGGCATGTTAATCGTTTTTTGTGAGGTACGTGGTGATAAAACTTATTGGGGCATGATTTTTACCACATGGCTAACTTTTGTTTCTGCGTAGAAACAGTTAACTGAGCTTCCCCACTGTTGTAATATGAGTGGGAGGGGCCTATTTTAGCCCTTTTTTGCGCAGTAAAATTTCAGTCACAATCTTCCTACTTCATCCTCCATGATCCAGGACGTCTCTAGAGAGCTCAGGGGTCTTCAAAATTCATTTTGAGGGAGGTAATCAGTCACAGCAGACCTGTGACAGTGTGTTTGACTGTGATAAAAACGTTAATTATTAAATTGTTATCCTTTTTGGGTATTAAGGGGTTAATCATCCATTTGCTGGTGGGTGCAATCCTTTGCTAACTTAATACATTTACTGGGAAAATTTGGTTGCTATAACTAATTTGGTTAATTGTTATTTCAACTTTGACAGCTTTTTGTGCTTCTTAAAGGCGCAGTAGCGTTTTTTATATTGCTTGTAAATTTAGTTGAAAGTATTTTCCAAGCTTGCTAGTCTCATTGCTAGTCTGTTTAAACATGTCTGACACAGATGAATCTCTTTGTTCACTATGTTTGAAGGCCTATGTGGAGCCCCATAGAAATTTGTGTACAAAATGCATTGATGTCACTTTAAATAAAAGTCAATCTTTACATGTAAAGAAATTATCACCAGACAACGAGGGGGAAGTTATGCCGACTAACTCTCCTCACGTGTCAGTACCTTCGCCTCCCGCTCAGGAGGTGCGTGATATTGTGGCGCCAAGTACATCAGAGAGGCCCATACAAATCACTTTGCAAGACATGGCTACTGTTATGACAGAAGTATTATCTAAATTGCCAGAATTAAGAGGCAAGCGCGATTGCTCTGGGTTAAGGACAGAGCGCGCTGATGATGGGAGAGCCATGTCCGATACTGCGTCACAATTTGCAGAACATGAGGACGGAGAGCTTCATTCTGTGGGTGACGGATCTGATCCAGGGAGACTGGATTCAGAGATTTCTAATTTTAAATTTAAGCTTGAGAACCTCCGCGTATTGCTAGGGGAGGTATTAGCGGCTCTGAATGATTGTAACACGGTTGCAATTCCAGAGAAATTATGTAGGCTGGATAGATACTATGCGGTACCGGTGTGTACTGACATTTTTCCTATACCTAAGAGGCTTACAGAAATTATTAGCAAGGAGTGGGATAGACCCGGTGTGCCCTTTTCCCCCCCTCCTATATTTAGGAAAATGTTTCCAATAGACGCCACCACACGGGACTTATGGCAGATGGTCCCTAAGGTGGAGGGAGCAGTTTCTACTTTGGCTAAGCGTACCACTATCCCGGTGGAGGATAGTTGTGCCTTTTCAGATCCAATGGATAAAAAATTAGAAGGTTACCTTAAGAAAATGTTTGTTCAACAAGGTTTTATTTTACAGCCCCTTGCATGCATTGCGCCTGTCACTGCTGCGGCGGCATTCTGGTTTGAGTCTCTGGAAGAGGCCATACGCACAGCTCCATTGGATGAAATTATGAACAAGCTTAAAGCACTTAAGCTAGCTAACGCATTTGTTTCTGATGCCGTCGTACATTTAACCAAACTTACGGCTAAGAGCATAGAGCGCTATGGCTTAAATCCTGGTCAGCTAACGTGACTTCTAAATCTAAATTGCTTAATATTCCTTTCAAAGGGCAGACCTTATTCGGGCCCGGCTTGAAAGAAATTATCGCTGACATTACGGGAGGTAAGGGCCATGCTCTGCCTCAGGACAGGGCCAAATCAAAGGCCAAACAGTCTAATTTTCGTGCCTTTCGTAACCTCAAGGCAGGAGCAGCATCAACTTCCTCCGCTCCAAAACAGGAAGGAGCTGTTGCTCGTTACAGACAGGGCTGGAAAACTAACCAGTCCTGGAACAAGGGCAAGCAGGCCAGAAAACCTGCTGCTGCCCCTAAGATAGCATGAAGAGAGGGCCCCCTATCCGGAAACGGATCTAGTGGGGGGCAAACTTTCTCTCTTTGCCCAGGCTTGGGCAAGAGATGTCCAGGATCCCTGGGCGTTGGAGATCATATCTCAGGGATATCTTCTGGACTTCAAAGCTTCTCCTCCACAAGGGAGATTTCATCTTTCAAGGTTATCAGCAAACCAAATAAAGAAAGAGGCGTTTCTACGCTGTGTACAAGACCTCTTACTAATGGGGGTGATCCACCCAGTTCCGCGGACGGAACACGGGCAAGGATTCTATTCAAATCTATTTGTGGTTCCCAAAAAAGAGGGAACCTTCAGACCAATCTTGAACTTAAAAATCCTAAACAAATTCCTAAGAGTTCCATCATTCAAAATGGAAACTATTCAAACCATCCTACCCATGATCCAAGAGGGTCAGTACATGACCACAGTGGACTTAAAGGATGCCTACCTTCACATACCGATTCACAAGGATCATTATCGGTACCTAAGATTTGCCTTCCTAGACAGGCATTACCAGTTTGTAGCTCTTCCCTTCGGGTTAGCTACGGCTCCAAGAATCTTTACAAAGGTTCTGGGCTCACTTCTGGCGGTACTAAGACCGCGAGGCATAGCGGTGGCTCCGTACCTAGACGACATTCTGATACAAGCGTCAAGTTTTCAAACTGCCAAGTCTCATACAGAGATAGTTCTGGCATTTCTGAGGTCGCATGGGTGGAAGGCGAACGTGGAAAAGAGTTCTCTATTAACACTTACAAGGGTTCCCTTCCTAGGGACTCTTATAGATTCTGTAGAGATGAGAATTTACCTGATGGAGGCCAGGTTATCAAAACTTCTAAATGCTTGCCGTGCCCTTCATTCCATTCCACACCCGTCAGTAGCTCAGTGCATGGAAGTAATCGGCTTAATGGTAGCGGCAATGGACATAGTACCATTTGCGCGCCTGCATCTCAGACCGCTGCAATTGTGCATGCTAAGTCAGTGGAATGGGGATTACTCAGATTTGTCCCCTCGGCTAAATCTGGATCAAGAGACCAGAGAATCTCTTCTATGGTGGCTTTCTCGGCCCCATCTGTCCAAGGGGATGACCTTTCGCAGGCCAGATTGGACGATTGTAACAACAGACGCCAGCCTTCTAGGTTGGGGCTCAGTCTGGAATTCCCTGAAGGCTCAGGGATCGTGGACTCAGGAGGAGACACTCCTCCCAATAAATATTCTGGAGTTAAGAGCAATATTCAATGCTCTTCTAGCTTGGCCTCAGTTAGCAACTCTGAGGTTCATCAGATTTCAGTCGGACAACATCACGACTGTGGCTTACATCAACCATCAAGGGGGAACCAGGAGTTCCCTAGCGATGTTGGAAGTCTCAAAGATAATTCGCTGGGCAGAGTCTCACTCTTGCCACCTATCAGCGATCTACATCCCAGGCGTGGAGAACTGGGAGGCGGATTTTCTAAGTCGCCAGACTTTTCATCCGGGGGAGTGGGAACTTCATCCGGAGGTCTTCGCCCAACTGATTCATCGTTGGGGCAAACCAGATCTGGATCTCATGGCGTCTCGCCAGAACGCCAAGCTTCCTTGTTACGGATCCAGGTCCAGGGACCCGGGAGCGGTGCTGATAGATGCTCTGACAGCCCCTTGGGTCTTCAACATGGCTTATGTGTTTCCACCATTTCCGATGCTTCCTCGACTGATTGCCAAGATCAAACAGGAGAGAGCATCTGTGATTCTGATAGCGCCTGCGTGGCCACACAGGACCTGGTATGCAGACCTAGTGGACATGTCGTCCTGTCCACCATGGTCTCTGCCTCTGAGGCAGGACCTTCTAATTTAGGGTCCTTTCAACCATCCAAATCTAATTTCTCTGAGGCTGACTGCATGGAGATTGAACGCTTGATTCTATCAAATCGTGGCTTCTCTGAGTCGGTTATTGATACCTTAATACAGGCTAGGAAACCTGTTACCAGAAGAATTTACCATAAGATATGGCGTAAATACTTATATTGGTGCGAATCCAAGAGTTATTCGTGGAGTAAGGTTAGGATTCCTAGGATATTGTCTTTTCTACAAGAGGGTTTAGAAAAGGGCTTATCCGCTAGTTCGTTAAAGGGACAGATTTCTGCTCTGTCTATTCTTCTACACAAGCGTCTGGCAGAAGTTCCAGACGTTCAGGCTTTTTGTCAGGCTTTGGCTAAGATTAAGCCTGTGTTTAAAACTGTTGCTCCGCCGTGGAGCTTAAACTTAGTTCTTAACGTTCTGCAAGGCGTTCCATTTGAACCCCTTCATTCCATTGATATCAAGCTGTTATCTTAGAAAGTTCTGTTTTTGATGGCTATTTCCTCGGCTCGAAGAGTCTCTGAGTTATCTGCCTTACATTGTGATTCTCCTTATCTGATTTTTCATTCAGACAAGGTAGTTCTGCGTACTAAACCTGGGTTCTTACCTAAGGTAGTTTCTAACAGGAATATCAATCAAGAGATTGTTGTTCCATCTTTGTGTCCTAACCCTTCTTCAAAGAAGGAACGACTTTTACATAATCTGGACGTAGTCCGTGCCCTGAAGTTCTATTTGCAGGCAACTAAAGATTTTCGTCAAACTTCTTCCCTGTTTGTCGTTTACTCTGGACAGAGGAGAGGTCAAAAGGCTTCGGCTACCTCTCTCTCCTTTTGGCTTCGTAGCATAAGAATTTTAGCCTATGAGACTGCTGGACAGCAGCCTCCTGAAAGAATTACAGCTCATTCTACTAGAGCTGTGGCTTCCACCTGGGCCTTTAAAAATTAGGCCTCTGTTGAACAGATTTGCAAGGCTGCAACTTGGTCTTCACTTCACACTTTTTCAAAATTTTACAAATTTGACACTTTTGCTTCTTCGGAGGCTATTTTTGGGAGAAAGGTACTTCAGGTAGTGGTTCCCTCCGTTTAAAGTTCCTGCCTTGTCCCTCCCTTCATCCGTGTACTTTAGCTTTGGTATTGGTATCCCATAAGTAATGGATGACCCGTGGACTGACTACACTTAACAAGAGAAAACATAATTTATGCTTACCTGATAAATTTATTTCTCTTGTAGTGTAGTCAGTCCACGGCCCGCCCTGTGTTTTAAGGCAGTTCTAAATTTTAATTAAACTTCAGTCACCACTGCACCCTATGGTTTCTCCTTTCTCGTCTTGTTTCGGTCGAATGACTGGATATGACATGTGAGGGGAGGAGCTATATAGCAGATCTGCTTGGGGGATCCTCTTGCAACTTCCTGTTGGGGAAGAGATATAATCCCATAAGTAATGGATGACCCGTGGACTGAATACACTACAAGAGAAATAAATTTATCAGGTAAGCATAAATTATGTTTTTAATAAGAGGGGTGTTACCGGAGTCCCTATTTTATATTTATCATTAGTTGATATTTGGGCATTATGTGACATGGGAAACAATATAAAAAACAATGTTTTATGTTTTTTATTTTTGGCACTTAAAACTTATTGGTTTTATGCTTGAGTTTGTATTTTTACTTTAGTGCAAAACTGCATTTCCATGCAGTGTTGTTTGGGCCTACTCCAACTTTTGACCTTAAGGGGCGGAGCCTATTTTGGCGCAATTTCTTCAGGCTTAGCAGCAGCAAACAGTAACTCGGTGGCTCCTGGACTGTGTAGCTGGTCTGAGGGGTTGGAAACTTGATTCGAAGTACCCTGGGGGCAGGTAGGCGCCCCAGCAGAGCTGTGGCGAGGTGCAGAGGGTATTTTTATCTATCTTTTGACTACATGTTGATATAAGTACTTCTAAGCCTTATTTCTGCTCTTGCTTCTGGGTGCAGTAATTTTTGGATTAACCAACGATATTAAGTTAAATTTGGGAATAATTTAACGTTTTTTGTGCATTTTGGAAAAATTGTTCACTTTTTCTTTTCTTAAAGGCACAGTACACGTTTTTTCTAATGTTTATTTTATGCTATTAATAAGTGTTTAAACAACTTTTGTGGTATTACTAGTCTGTTCAACATGTCTGACATTGAGGTTTCTCATTGTTCTATGTGTTTAGAAGCTATTGTGCAACCCCCTTTAACATTGTGTAACTTTTGTACTGAAAGGGCTTTACAATGTAAAAAGCATATTTTAAATAAAGTAAGTGTGCCTAAGGATGATTCTCAGTCTGAAGATAATCAGGATATGCCATCCAATTCTCCCCAAGTGTCACAACCTTTTATGCCCACACAAGCAACGCCTAGTACTTCTAGTGCGTCTAATACCTTTACTCTGCAGGAGATGGCTGCAGTTATGTCAACTACCCTTACAGAGGTATTATCTAAATTACCAGTGTTGCAGGGTAAACGCAGTTGGTCAAGTTTTAATGTAAATACTGAATCCTCTGATGCTTTATTAGCTATTTCCGATGTTCCCTCACAGTGCTCTGAGTTGGGGATCAGGGAATTACTGTCTGAGGGTGAAATTTCTGATTCAGTGAATGTTTTGCCTCAGACAGATTCGGATACTATGTCATTTAAATTTAAGCTTGAACACCTCCGCCTGTTGCTTAGGGAGGTTTTAGCGACTCTGGATGATTGTGATCCTATTGTGATTCCTCCAGAGAAATTGTGTAAAATGGATAAAAATTTGGAAGTTACTACTTACACTGATGTTTTTCCGGTTCCTAAGAGAATTTCGGAAATTATTAGTAAGGAATGGGATAGACCAGGTATACCGTTTTCTCCCTCTCCTAATTTTAAGAAAATGTTTCCTATATCAGATACCATTCGGGACTCATGGCAAACGGTCCCTAAGGTAGAGGGAGCTATATCTTCCCTAGCTAAGCGTACTACTATACCCATTGAGGATAGTTGTGCTTTCAAGGATCCTGTGGATAAGAAATTAGAGGGTCTACTAAAAAGATTATTTGTTAATCAGGGATTTCTTTTACAACCTACGGCTTGCATTGCTCCAGTAACTACTGCAGCATCTTTTTGGTTTGAGGCTCTAGAAGAGTCTCTTAAGGTTGAGACTCCATTAGATGACATTCTAGATAGAATTAAGGCTATTAAGCTAGCTAATTCTTTTATTACTGATGCCGCTTTTCAAATTGCTAAATTAGCGGCAAAAAATGCAGGATTTGCTATTTTAGCACGTAGAGCATTGTGGCTCAAATCTTGGTCTGCTGATGTGTCATCAAAACATAAGCTTTTAGCTATTCCCTTTAAAGGTAAGATCCTTTTTGGGCCAGAATTGAAGGAGATCATTTCTGATATTACAGGAGGTAAGGCCCATGCCCTACCTCAGGATAGGTCGATTAAAATGAGGGGTAAACAGAATAATTTTCGTTCCTTTCTGAACTTTAAAGGAGGACCCCCCGCTTCTTCTTCTTCCACAAAGCAGGAAGGGATTTTTTCCCAATCTAAGTCAGTCTGGAGACCCAATGAGAACTGGAATAAGGGTAAACAATCCAAAAAAATCCACTGCTGGTCCTAAGACAGCATGAAGGGGTGGCCCCCGACCCGGGACTGGATCTAGTAGGGGGCAGACTTTCTTTCTTTGCTCAGGCTTGGTCAAGAGATGTTCAGGATTCCTGGGCAATAGAAATAGTGACCCACGGTTATCAATTGGAATTCAAGGATTTTCTCCCAAGAGGGAGATTTCATCTTTCAAAATTATCTGCAAACCAGTTAAAGAGAGAGGCGTTTTTACGCTGCGTAAAAGACCTTTTTACTATAGGAGTAATCTGTCCTGTTCCAAAATTGGAACAGGGACAGGGGTTTTACTCAAACCTATTTGTTGTCCCCAAAAAAGAGGGAACATTCAGACCCATTTTGGACTTCAAGTGTCTAAACAAATTTCTAAGGTTTGCCTTCTTGGACAAACATTATCAGTTCGTGGCTCTTCCTTTCGGGTTGGCCACAGCACCCAGAATCTTCACAAAGGTTCTAGGGTCTCTTTTGGCGGTTCTCAGACCGCAAGGGATAGCGGTGGCGCCTTATCTGGACGATATTCTGATTCAGGCGTCAACATATCATCTGACAAAATCTCACACGGACACAGTGTTGTCTTTTCTGAGAACTCATGGCTGGAAGGTGAATATAGAGAAGAGTTCACTTGTTCCACAGACAAGGGTTCCTTTCTTGGGAACTCTGATAGACTCGGTAGCCATGAAAGTACTTCTGACGGAGGTCAGAAAATCAAAGATTTTGAGTACTTGCCGAGCACTTCTGTCCATTCCTCGGCCATCAGTGGCTCAGTGTATGGAGGTAATCGGATTAATGGTAGCGGCAATGGACATTGTTCCGTTTGCTCGCTTTCATCTCAGACCACTGCAACTGTGCATGCTCGGTCAGTGGAATGGGGATTATGCGGATTTATCTCCAAAGATAATTCTGGATCAAGAGACCAGAAACTCTCTTCTTTGGTGGTTGTCGCCAGATCATCTGTCCCAGGGGACTTGTTTCCGCAGACCCTCGTGGGTGATAGTGACAACAGATGCCAGCCTTCTCAGCTGGGGTGCAGTTTGGAACTCCCTGAAGGCTCAGGGTGTTTGGACTCAGGTGGAGTCTCTACTTCCAATCAATATTCTGGAACTGAGAGCAATATTCAATGCGCTTCAGGAGTGTCCTCAGTTGGCTTCGGCCAAATTCATCAGATTTCAGTCGGACAACATAACGACTGTGGCATATGTCAATCATCAGGGGGGAACAAGGAGTTCCTTAGCGATGATAGAAGTATCCAAAATAATCAGTTGGGCAGAGGCCCACTCTTGTCATCTGTCAGCAATCTACATCCCAGGGGTAGAGAACTGGGAAGCAGATTTTCTAAGTCGACAGACTTTTCATCCGGGGGAGTGGGAACTTCACCCGGAGGTATTTGCCTCATTGATTCTCAGATGGGGCAGACCGGAATTGGATTTGATGGCATCTCATCAGAATGCCAAGCTTCCAAGATACGGATCCTGGTCAAGGGAACCTCTGGCCGAACTGATAGATGCCTTGGCAGTACCTTGGTTGTTCAGCCTAGCTTATGTGTTTCCGCCGTTTCCCCTCCTCCCACGTGTGATTGCTCGAATCAAACAGGAGAAAGCTTCAGTGATCCTGATAGCTCCTGTGTGGCGCGCAGGACTTGGTATGCGGATCTAGTGGACATGTCCTCTCTGCCACCATGGAAACTTCAGTTGAGACAGGACTTTCTAATTCAAGGTCCTTTCCAACATTTAAATCTAATTTCTCTACAACTGACTGCGTGGAGATTGAACGCTTGATTTTATCGAAGCAAGGATTCTCTGATTCAGTTATCAATACCTTGATACAGGCTAGAAAGCCTGTCACTAGAAAGATCTATCATAAGATATGGCGTAAATA
This sequence comes from Bombina bombina, assembly GCF_027579735.1. NCBI lineage: Eukaryota > Metazoa > Chordata > Amphibia > Anura > Bombinatoridae > Bombina > Bombina bombina. Next base: position 827,407,018 of record NC_069503.1, on the reverse strand, counting down.
TCTTTATTGGTGTGAATCCAAGGGTTACTCATGGAGTAAAGTTAGGATTCCTAGGATTTTGTCTTTTCTCCAAGAAGGATTGGAGAAAGGGTTATCGGCAAGTTCCAAGGGGACAAATTTCAGCTTTGTCAATTCTGTTTCACAAACGTTTGGCAAATGTATCAGATGTTCAGTCTTTTTGTCAGGCTCTATCTAGAATTAAGCCTGTATTTAGACCTATTACTCCTCCCTGGAGTTTGAATTTAATTCTTCGAGTTCTGCAAGGGGTTCTGTTTGAACCTATGCATTCCATAGATATTAAACTATTATCTTGCAAAGTTCTGTTTTTGGTTGCTATTTCTTCTGCTCGAAGCGTTTCTGAGCTTTCAGCATTACAGTGTGATTCGCCTTATCTCATATTTCATTCTGATAAGGTGGTTTTACGTACCAAACCTGTGTTCCTTCCTAAGGTTGTTTCGAATAAGAAAGTGTTGTTCCTTCCTTGTGTCCTAATCCTTCTTTTAAGAAGGAGCGTCTGTTACATAACTTGGACGTGGTCCGTGCCTTAAAGTTTTACTTACAGGCAACTAAGGATTTCCGTCAATCATCTTCATTATTCATTGTTTATTCTGGAAAGCGTAGGGGTCAGAAAGCTACGGCTACCTCTCTTTTTGGCTGAGAAGTATCATCCGCCTGGCATATGAGACTGCTGGACAGCAGCCTCCTGAAAGAATTACGGCTCATTCTACTAGGGCCGTGGCTTCCACATGGGCTTTTAAAAACGATGCATCTGTTGAACAGATTTGTAAGGCTGCGACTTGGTCGTCCCTTCAAACTTTTTCCAAATTTTACAAATTTGATACTTTTGCTTATTCTGAGGCTATCTTTGGGAGAAAGGTTCTTCAAGCAATGGTGCCTTCCGTTTAGGTTCCTGTCTTGTCCCTCCCTTTCATCCGTGTCCTATTGTTTTGGTATTGGTTTCCCACAAGTAAGGATGAAATCCGTGGACTCGTCATATCTTTGTAAAAGAAAACTAAATTTATGCTTACCTGATAAATTACTTTCTTTTACAATATGACGAGTCCACGGCCCACCCTGTTCTTTTTAAGACAGTTTTTGTTTTTTTGTAAACTTCAGTCACCTCTGCACCTTTTTAGCCTTTCCTTTTCTCTTCCTATACCTTCGGCCGAATGACTGAGGGTGGAGGGGAAGGGAGGGGCTATATATACAGCTCTGCTGTGGTGCTCTTTGCCACTTCCTGTTAGCAGGAGGTTAATATCCCACAAGTATGGATGAAATCCGTGGACTCGTCATATCGTAAAAGAAAGTAATTTATCAGGTAAGCATAAATTTAGTTTTTCCGGCCACTCACTAATTTTGAGCGCCTATGAATTGATTATAAACTAGTGACTAAAATAATTTCAATCATGTATAAAATTTTGCTTAAATCCAACTCGCCACCTTTACCTTCCTTTACTAAAAGCTGTGATTAAAGCATTTGAACTACCCACCCAGCCTAACATTTGGAAAACTAGGCCGAAACCTTAATATAAGTTGTATGTATTATATACAGATGAAGCTTATTGCAGTCTCTAGAACAATTTATTTAATAACACAATTGTTGTTTATTAAATATTTTTTTTTTATTATTTTTATTTAAATTTACTTTACAATTTTGCAAGCTTACATTGTTGTTAACTTATGTTCATTACACTTGTCAATAAGATTTCATTGTAAGTTTCTGACATTCATTGTATACTTTTAATGATATGTCCACCTATCTAACCATCTCCTTTCTAGTAGAAGAGACACTTTTAAAGAGACTGATGAATCTAAAGACCTCAGAATTCTGTTGAGAAAAAGATAAACAAGAATTTTTATTTATGGTCTTATAATATTCTGTCTGTGTACCTCCTCAAACATGGATTAACAAGCTTTAAAATGTCTCACTTAATTCTGTTCAATGATATTATTAGTTACTGTATTCACATATCTAAACCTTTTTTCCAAAATATATTTCTTTCATGTAAGTGGCAAGAGTCCATGAGCTAGTGACGTATGGGATATACATTCCTACCAGGAGGGGGCAAAGGTTCCCAAACCTCAAATGCCTATAAATACACCTCCCACCTCACTCATACCTCAGTTTTACAAACTTTGCTTCCTTTGGAGGTGGTGACGCAAGATGTGCTTGATTTCTTCTGTGAAAGGTGCTTCTAAGAATTTTGAAGCCCAATTCCTCTCAAAGTACAGTGTTTGTCTGAGGGATGTGAAGGGAGTATTGCCTGATGACACCATGTTTTCGCCTATGGGAAATCTATTCTAGGGCTCTCTGTAAATTGGTTGCAGGGATTCATCTGCTGCCTCCCTTTACAGATCGACATTATACTCTGATGTGCAGTCACTAGAGGCAGGTGAGGCAGGGCTTCACCTCTCATATGGGCAAAAATATATTTTTCTCCAACATTGGTGTGTCCGGTCCACGGCTTCATCCTTACTTGTGGGATATTCTCTTCCCCTACAGGAAATGGCAAAGAGAGCACACAGCAAGAGCTGTCCATATAGCCCCCCCTCTGGCTCCGCCCCCCAGTCATTCTCTTTGCCGCTCTGAACAAGTAGCATCTCCACGGGGATGGTAAAGAGTATGTGGTGTTAGTTGTAGTTTTTTATTTCTTCTATCAAGAGTTTGTTATTTTAAAATAGTGCCGGTTTGTACTATTTACTCTACAACAGAAAATGAAGAAGATTTCTGTTAAAGAGGAGTATGATTTTAGCACTAGTAACTAAAATCCATTGCTGTTCCCACGGAGGGCTGTTGAAACCAGAGAACTTCAGTTGGGGGGAACAGTTTGCAGGCGTATCTGCTTCAGGTATGATCAGTCATATTTCTAACAAGACATGTTAATGCTAGAAGACTGTCAGTTTCCCTTATGGGATAGGTAAGCCATTTTCTTAGACTCATAACAGATTAAGGCTTATAAATGGGCTCTATACTGGTTGACACTATTGTGGGCTAAATCGATTGGTTTATTTCATATTTATATGGCATTTAGAGTGTTTTTGTGTAGTTGAAAACACTTTTGGGAACGTTTTATTTCGCCTGGCAGTTGGTTAGACTACTATTCCAGTCAGAAAGGCCCCTTCACTCTGGTCCCTTCACTCTGGTATGCAGAGGGAGGAGGCCCCATTTTCGCGCCTCAGTTGCGCAGTTCACTTCCAAGGCAGTGCATGCAGCTTCATGTGAGGGGTCCTGTGACTCAAAAAACGGACTCAGGAAGGCTTATTTCAGTGGTGAATAACTCTCAGGGAAGGTAAAAAAGCCGCAGCAAGGCTGTGGCAGTGATTGTAGTGTGTTAAGATTGTTGATTTGAACAAATAGCTCCGGTTTGCTCATTTTAAGGGTTAAAGACTTGAACCTTGGTGTGCAATACTTTCAAGGCACTGGGGTGCAAATTTTGTAAAAATCGGACATTGCCTTCATAGATTTTCAAACTTGCAGAAATAAAGGGTGCCTTTTTATTATTTAAAGGGACAGTAACGGTTTTGTTTAAAAACGTTTTTATTGCATTATTAGCCTGCCAAATTCTGTCTAACATGTCTGTACCTTCAGATAGCTTATGTTCTGTGTGTATGGAAGCCAAGGTGGTTCCCCCTTTAACTATTTGTGCAAAATGTGCCAGGGCGTCCAAACAAAGTCAGGACAGTGATGTCACATTTAATAAAATTGCCCAAGATGATTCTTCTAATGAAGGTAGTGGGGATAGTTCCTCATCCTCTCCTTCTGTGTCAACACCAGTTTTGCCCGCGCAGGCGATACCTAGTACATCTAGCGCGCCAATGCTTGTTACTATGCAGCAATTAACTGCCGTGATGGATAATTCTATAGCAAATTTATTATCTAAACTACCATCATTTCCTAGAAAGCGTGATTGCTCAGTTTTTTTTTTTTTTTTTTTTTTATAATTTTTATTGAGGTAAAATTTGGCATACATATATGGCATTAAAACACTTCAAAAAATACCATCAGAAGAAATACAATACAAAGCTGAGTATGCAATACATAAAATGTAAATACAAATGTCGCTAATAAGTTCCACTAATAATATAACTGGAATAAGGAAGAAATAGAGAGTATTCGTAGTGTTATGTAATCATATTTGTCAGTCATGCCAACAATAAAGTAAGCTTCCCCTTTTGTTTATTTAAGGGGCCACTCTTGGACCCCCAATCAAATAGGTTGTTTTATGACACAGGGAGGCTGCCTGTATTAGAAAGACCACTCATGGATCTTGTTCTATTTACCTCAGGTTTTAAATTTTTTATAGGTTTAACAAGGTCTTATACTGAAAACTTCTTTCATAGAGCCATATAAACATTTTCTACAATCAGGGTTTAGTTGAATAAATAATTATTGGGATGAATGTTGGGAGACTACACATCAGTGAAGTGAGCTTGCCATGAGAAACCCATAATTTTCAAAAGGTTACCATGCTAAGGCGTATATCATTTTTATAGGTTTAACAAGGTCTTATGCTGAAAGCTTCTTTCATAGAACCATATAAAAATTTTCGACAATCAGGGTTTGGTTGAATAAATAATTGTTGGGATGAATGATGAGGAAACTACACATCAGTAAAGTAAACTTGCCATAAGAAACCCATAATTTTCAAAAGGTTACCCTGCCAAGGCTTATAGCCAACCAGCCATTTATTTATTGTGTAGGGGAGGCCCATAGAAGGATCTTATTGGAATTGAATTCTATCTTAAAGCTTAATATAAGGGATTGTAAACCATGGCACACTATGAGGTCTGATGATGCTAATAGGTGGGCCAACTTAATTTATCTTCAGAGGCATGAAAGCTAATTCTAACCAAATCTATTATGACTAAATGAAGACATTCAACTAAATGTTGGGGACCTCTAAACAAGATAGAGATTTGGCCACCGCACAATGTAGTCAGATTACTTTACTTTTTGATTGGGCCACATCCTATAAAGCAACTAATAATTATATAGAGAGCCCAAGACATGAACATTAAGTAGTCATTAATGGGTACAGGCATCATTCTAAATAACTAGGATATATAAACTGAGTTTGGTCAATCTTGGTGCCTGTAACTGGCAATCAGTAAAGTGTTAAAATTTGGAAAACATAAATATGCAGATATAATACACTATAATAGGGAATGGTGGTAACATGGAGCTGCCCATCACAGAAACAGGAGAACTAGTCGCAATTAACAAAGTAAAGATAAGCAATAAGGTAGCTAAACAGTATAATATTGCCTATTATAATATGAGCCAAAATTCTTGCCCCGGCCGCAGGCAGAAAGATGGCAGAAGTCCTCATAGAACAATATTGTGCATTATGTTTTCCCTCAGTAAACAGACCATGAACTATATTAGATAAACATCAATGGTTAGTTGCAAAGGTCCAACAAATAGGATGCAAATATAGATAGCAAGAAAAAACAGCAAACAAGACGCCAGGGTAAGAGCCCAAACGTCTCTTCTTTCTTCAGTAGTCCTGATTCAGTCTAGGGTTATTGAAAAACACTGACCACAAAGTTATGTTAGAGAGGCATCAATTGCTGTTAAGATATAGTACATGAATACGGTATATAGAGAGATTTTCCCCAATATGAAGGGTCCCAGATATCAATGTCAGCAAACCAGAAAGTTAATATCTGGAAAGTACAACAGAAATCAGCCTATTCCAGCTCTCACCTTTCGCCCATCTATAGCAATAGATAAACAAACAGAACCTCTCAGAGATGGACTGCAGAGACTCCCTTTCAGTGGCCTTTTCGCCGCCTGAAGCTGGACACTGGATGGTGCTGTAATGAAGAAGCCATTGGGCTGTATGGACACAGGTCTCGGTGCGGCCATCCGCCATTGTGGAGCGTTATCAAGGGGTCCGGCGGAGGTATAATTAGAACTAGGCGCCCAGATTTCTGCTGCCAGCATGTGAGTGGAGCTGCTCAAAGCTGGGCATTCAGTGTTCTCAGGCATCGGACACATTTGGCGCTCGGTAGTATGCGCGGAAGTTGCGGCCATGTTCTCTTGACAGCGCGGCTCCAGCTCTTCCAAACCATCTGTGGCGCCTGTTGGGGGTCCTTTGAGAGATGAGGGTAAATCATTAGATTCGGGCTGTTCCAAAGCTCCGACCTTACCCCACGTGGTAACTTTATTAAGCGATGCTTCATATGCCTGGAAATAGCCCTCTAGCAGGTAGTGGATATCTTCCATAATTCCCTTAGCGGTATCCATAGTAAATTCTGGCAAGGGTATGGGTAGTTAGTATAGGTGTAGAGACCCAGGTAGTCTGCTTGAAATTAGAGCACTAGGAGTGCCACATAACGACAGGGCCCAGGGCGCCCTACCGGGGGGTATAATGCAGGCCGAGATTGTAAAACGGCTCCAGGCGCTGATGCAGCAGCATTTCTTGAAGCACAAGGTAGGATAGATGCAGCGTCTATTATACAAGATGGCTCCAACAAAATATTTAGTAGATCAATTGGCTGTAAGGAAAATTTCTGCATTTATCACAAGAAAGCTGTAGCAGCACACAACTATGCGACCAGTCATGGCCGTTGCCCGGAAGTTCCCCCGTGATTGCTCAGTTTTAAATACAGAGAGTGAGCAAGTTGGCGCTGATGATAACTTATCTGTTATACCCTCACATCAATCTGAATTGGCAGTGAGGGAGGGTCTGTCTGAAGGGGAAGTTTCTGATTCAGGGAAAATTTCTCAGCAGGCAGAACCTGATATCGTGGCATTTAAATTTAAGTTAGAACATCTCCGCGCCCTGCTTAAGGAGGTGCTAACTACGCTCGATGATTGTGATTCTTTGGTAATTCCAGAGAAGCTGTGCAAAATGGACAAATTCTTAGAGGTCCCAGTGCACGCTGATGCTTTTCCGATACCCAAGAGGGTGGCGGACATAGTGACTAAGGAGTGGGAAAGGCCAGGTATACCTTTTGTTCCACCTCCCATATTCAAGAAAATGTTCCCCATTGTCGACCCCAGAAGGGACGCATGGCAAACGGTTCCTAAGGTTGAGGGGGCAGTTTCAACGCTTGCCAAGCGCACAACTATTCCTATTGAGGACAGTTGCGCTTTCAAAGATCCTATGGATAAAAAATTGGAAGGATTGCTAAAAAAGATATTTGTCCAGCAAGGTTTCCTTCTTCAACCAATTGCGTGCGTTATTCCTGTCACCACGGCAGCGTCTTTTTGGTTCGAGGAACTAGAAAATTCGCTCCAAAAGGAGACTCCATATGATGAAGTCATGGACAGAATTCACGCACTAAAGTTGGCTAATTCCTTTATTTTGGATGCCGCTTTCCAATTGGCTAAGTTAGCGGCGAAAAATTCAGGTTTTGCTATAGTGGCGCGCAGAGCGCTTTGGCTAAAATCTTGGTTGGCGGATGTGTCGTCCAAAACTAAATTGCTTAATATTCCTTTCAAGGGTAAGACCCTTTTTGGGCCGGAAATGAAAGAGATTATTTCAGACATTACTGGTGGTAAGGGCCATGCCCTCCCACAGGATAAGCCTTTCAAGGCTAAGAACAAATCTAATTTTCGTTCCTTTCGCAATTTCAGGAACGGACAAAATCCTTACTCTGCAGCCTCTAGACAAGAAGGCAACGCTTCACAGCCTAAACCAGCATGGAAACCATTGCAAGGCTGGAACAAGGGTAAACAGGCCAAAAAGCCTGCTGCTGCTACCAAGACAGCATGAAGGGGTAGCCCCCGATCCGGGACCGGATCTAGTAGGGGGCAGACTTTCTCTCTTTGCTCAGGCTTGGGCAAGAGATGTTCCGGATCCCTGGGCACTAGACATAGTCTCTCAGGGGTATCTTCAAGGAACTTCCTCCAAGGGGAAGGTTCCACATGTCTCGCTTATTTTCAGACCAGATAAAGAGACAAGCATTCTTACATTGCGTAAGAGACCTATTAAAGATGGGAGTGATACACCCAGTTCCAACAGCGGAACAAGGTCTGGGTTTTTACTCAAACCTGTTTGTAGTTCCCAAAAAAGAGGGAACTTTCAGGCCAAATCTGGATTTCAAAATTCTAAACAAATTCCTCAGAGTTCCATCATTCAAAATGGAAACCATTCGAACTATTTTAACAACAATCCAGGAGGGTCAATTTATGACTACCGTGGACTTAAAGGATGCGTACCTGCATATTCCTATCCAAAAAAAATCATCATCAGCTCCTGAGGTTCGCCTTTCTGGACAAACATTACCAGTTCGTGGCTCATCCATTCGGTTTAGCCACTGCTCCCAGAATTTTCACAAAGGTGCTAGGGTCCCTTCTAGCGGTACTAAGACCGAGGGGCATTGCTGTAGCACCTTATCTAGACGACTTTCTAATCCAAGCGTCGTCTCTTTCCAAAGCAAAGGCTCATACAGACATTGTTCTAGCCTTTCTCAGATCTCACGGGTGGAAGGTGAACGTAGAAAAGAGTTCCCTGTCCCCGTCAACAAGAGTTCCCTTTTTGGGAACAATAATAGATTCTGTATAAATGAAGATTTTCCTGACAGATGTCAGAAAATTAAAGCTTCTAAACGCTTGTCAAGTTTTTCACTCTATTCCTCAGCCTTCCATAGCTCAGTGCATGGAGGTAATAGGATTAATGGTTGCAGCAATGGACATATTTCCTTTTGCTCGAATTCATCTAAGACCATTACAACTGTGCATGCTCAAACAGTGGGTTATCGTCGCGACCGACGCCAGTCTCTAAGGCTGGGGCGCGGTCTGGGACTCTCTGAAAGCTCAGGGTCTATGGTCTCGGGAAGAGTCTCTTCTCCCAATAAACATTTTAGAACTGAGAGCGATATTCAATGCACTCCTGGCTTGGCCTCACCTAGTGAAGGCCAGATTCATAAGATTCCAGTCGGACAACATGACGACTGTAGCGTACATCGATCATCAGGGGGGAACAAAGAGTTCCTTGGCGATGAGAGAGGTATCCAAGATCATCAAATGGGCGGAGGATCACTCCTGCCACCTATCTGCAATTCACATCCCAGGAGTAGACAACTGGGAGGCGGATTATTTGAGTCATCAGACTTTCCATCCGGGGGAGTGGGAACTCCACCCGGAGGTCTTTGCCCAGTTAATTCATCTATGGAAGGTTCCTCGATACGGGTCCAGATCCAGGGATCCCAAGGCGACACTAGTGGATGCATTAGTGGCGACTTGGTCGTTCAATCTAGCTTATGTGTTTCCGCCGTTTCCTCTCCTTCCCAGGCTTGTAGCCAGGATAAAACAGGAGAAGGCATCAGTGATTCTAATAGCTCCTGCATGGCCACGCAGGACTTGGTATGCAGACCTGGTGAATATGTCATCGGCTCCACCATGGAAGCTACCTTTGAGACAGGATCTTCTAGTACAAGGTCCATTCGAACATCCAAATCTAGTCTCCCTGCAACTGACTGCTTGGAAATTGAACGCTTGATTCTATCTAAGCGTCGGTTTTCAGATTCAGTGATAGACACTCTGGTGCAAGCCAGAAAACCTGTAACTAGAAAAATTTACCATAAGATATGGCAAAAATATATCTGTTGGTGTGAATCCAAGGGATTCTCTTGGAGTAATATTAAAATTCATAGGATACTTTCCTTTCTCCAAGAGGGTTTGGATAAAGGGTTGTCAGCTAGTTCCTTAAAGGGACAGATATCTGCTCTGTCTGTTTTATTACACAAACGTCTGGCAGCTGTGCCAGATGTACAGGCATTTGTACAGGCTTTAGTTAGAATTAAGCCTGTTTACAGAACTCTGACTCCTCCTTGGAGTCTAAATTTAGTTCTTTCAGTTCTTCAGGGGGTTCCGTTTGAACCCATGCATTCCATAGATATTAAGCTATTATCTTGGAAAGTTTTGTTTTTGGTTGCTATTTCTTCTGCTAGAAGAGTTTCTGAATTATCTGCTTTGCAGTGTACTTCTCCCTATCTGGTATTCCATACAGATAAGGTAGTTTTTCGCACCAAGCCTGGTTTTCTTCCAAAGGTCGTTTCCAACAGGAATATTAACCAGGAAATTGTTGTTCCTTCTCTGTGTCCGAATCCAGTTTCGAAGAAGGAACGTTTGTTACACAACCTAGATGTGGTCCGTGCTTTAAAATTCTATTTAGAAGCAACAAAGGATTTCAGACAAAATTCATCCTTGTTTGTCGTGTATTCTGGTAAGAGGAGAGGGCAGAAAGCTACTGCTACCTCTCTTTCTTTTTGGCTGAAAAGCATCATCCGATTGGCTTATGAGACTGCCGGACAGCAGCCTCCTGAACGAATTACAGCTCATTCTACTAGAGCTGTGGCTTCCACATGGGCCTTCAAGAACAAGGCTTATGTTGATCAGATCTGTAAGGCAGCGACTTGGTCTTCTCTGCATACTTTTGCAAAATTTTACAAATTCGATACTTATGCTTCTTCGCAGGCTGTTTTTGGGAGAAAGGTTTTGCAAGCCGTGGTGCCTTCCGTTTAGGTAACCTGATTTGCTCCCTCCCTTCATCCGTGTCCTAAAGCTTTGGTATTGGTTCCCACAAGTAAGGATGAAGCCGTGGACCGGACACACCAATGTTTACCTGATAAATTTCTTTCTCCAACGGTATGTCCGGTCCACGGCCCGCCCTGGTTTTCTAATCAGGTTTGAAAAATTTCTTTCTTTTATACACTACAGTCGCCACGGCACCCTATGGTTTCTCCTTTTTCTCCTAACCGTCGGTCGAATGACTGGGGGGCGGAGCCAGAGGGGGGCTATATGGACAGCTCTTGCTGTGTGCTCTCTTTGCCATTTCCTGTAGGGGAAGAGAATATCCCACAAGTAAGGATGAAGCCGTGGACCGGACACACCGTTGGAGAAAGAAATTTATCAGGTAAACATAAATTCTGTTTTTTTTATTGGCTTTAAAAAAAAAATTGCAATTTTTTTCCCCCAGCATTTTTTTTTTTCACAGCTGCATGTTGTGCAATGGAGAGCCACAAGCAGGTCTGCCCACCATTACACAACATGCTGCTAAACCATCATCTTATTGTTCAAGGGGCCTCCTTTGTTCGTCCTTCCTGGACTGTGATCACTACAGATTCAAGTCTTACAGGTTGGGGAGCTGTCTGGGGGTCTCTGGCAGCACAAGGGGTTTGGAATCCTCAAGAGGCAAGGTTACCAATCTAAATTTTAGAACTCTGTGCTATTCTCAGAGCTCTTCAGGCTTGGCCTCTATTGATGAGAGAATTTTACTTTCGTTTTCAAACAGACAATCAAAACAGTGGCATATGTCAATCATCAAGGGGGGACTCGCAATTTTAAGCAACTTTCTAATTTACTCCTATTATCAAATTGTCTTCATTCTCTTGGTATCTTTATTTGAAATGCAAGAATGTAAATTTAGATGCCGGCCCATTTTTGGTGAACAACCTGATTGGTGGATAAATTCATCCACCAATAAAAAAGTGCTATCCAGAATACTGAACCAAAAAAAAAGCCTAGATGCCTTCTTTTTCAAATAGCAAGAGAACGAAGAAAAATTGATAATAGGAGTAAATTAGAAAGTTGCTTAAAATTGTAAGCTCTATCCGAATCACGAAAGAAAAAAAAAAATTGGGTTCAGTGTCAGCTTGTAAGTCTGGTTCAAAGAAGATTTATCATAGGGTTTGGAAAACCTATATTTCTCTTGTGGTGTATCCAGTCCACGGATCATCCATTACTTGTGGGATATTCTCATTCCCAACAGGAAGTTGCAAGAGAACACCCACAGCAGAGCTGTTATATAGCTCCTCCCCCAACTGCCATATCCAGTCATTCTCTTGCAACTCTCAACATGCATGGAGGTAGTAAGAGAGAGTGTTTTTTCTTTCAATCAAAAGTTTGTTATTTTTAAATGGTACCGGAGTTGTACTATTTTATCTCAGGCAGTAAATAGAAGAAGAATCTGCCTGATTTTTCTATGATCTTAGCAGGTTGTAACTAAGATCCATTGCTGTTCTCACATATGTCTGAGGAGAGAGGTAACTTCAGCGGGAGAATGGCGTGCAGTTTATTCTGCTATGAGGTATGTGCAGTTACAATTTTTTTCTAGAATTGGAAATGCTAGAAAATGCTGCTCATACCGGATTAATGTAAGTTAAGCCTGAATACAGTGATTTAATAGCGACTGGTATCATGCTTACTCTCAGTGGTAATACCCTTATAAAAATGCAATATAAAACGTTTGCTGGCATGTTTAAAGGGACACTGTACCCAAAACATTTATTTCGTGATTCAGATTGAGCATGAAATTTTAAGCAACTTTCTAATTTACTCCTATTTTCAAATTTTCTTCATTCTTTTGGAATCTTTATTTGAAATGCAAGAATGTTAGTTTAGATGCCGACCCATTTTTGGTGAAAACCTGGGTTGTCCTTGCTGAATGGTGGATAAATTCATCCACCAATAAAAAATTGCTGTCCAGAGTACTGAAACCAAAAAAAAGCTTAGATGCCTTCTTTTTCAAATAATGATAGCAAAAGAACGAAGAAAATTTGATAATAGGAGTAAATTAGAAAGTTGCTTAAAATTGCATGCTCAATCTGCATCACGAAAGAAAATTTTTGGGTACAGTGTCCCTTTAATCTTTTTTATATATGCTTTGGTGATAAAACTTTATTGGGGCCTAGTTTTTTTCACATGGCTGGCTTTATTTTTGCCTAGTAACAGTTTCCTGAGGCTTTCCACTGTTGTAGTATGAGTGGGAGGGGCCTATTTTAGCGCTTTTTTGCGCAGTTAAAATTACAGACTGAGACATCCAGTTTTCCTCAGAAGTCCCCTGAATGCTACAGGACATCTCTAAAGGGCCCAAAATCGTTTATTGGGGAAGGTAGGGCCACAGCAGAGCTGTGGCAGTTTGTTGTGACTGTTAAAAAACGTCTATATCGTTTTTTTTTATCCGTTTTTTTAACTAAGGGGTTAATCATCCATTTGCAAGTGGGTGCAATGCTCTGTTAGCTTATTACATACACTGTAAAAATTTCGTTTGATTTACTGCCTTTTTTCACTGTTTTTCAAATTTGTTTCTCTTAAAGGCACAGTACCGTTTTTTATATTTGCTTGTTAACTTGATTTAAAGTGTTTTCCAAGCTTGCTAGTCTCATTGCTAGTCTGTACAAACATGTCTGACATAGAGGAAACTCCTTGTTCACTATGTTTAAAAGCCATGGTGGAACCCCCTCTTAGAATGTGTACCAAATGTACTGATTTCACTTTAAGCAATAAAGATCATATTCTGTCTTTAAAAAATGTATCACCAGAGGAATCTGACGAGGGGGAAGTTATGCCGACTAACTCTCCCCACGTGTCAGATCCTTTGACTCCCGCTCAAGGGACTCACGCTCAAATGGCGCCAAGTACATCTAGGGCGCCCATAGCGATTACTTTACAAGACATGGCGGCAGTCATGGATAATACACTGTCAGCGGTATTAGCCAGACTACCTGAATTTAGAGGTAAGCGAGATAGCTCTGGGGTTAGACGAAATGCAGAGCATACTGACGCTTTAAGAACCATGTCTGATACTGCCTCACAATATGCAGAAGCTGAGGAAGGAGAGCTTCAGTCTGTGGGTGATATTTCTGACTCAGGAAAGATACCTGATTCTGATATTTCTACATTTAAATTTAAGCTTGAACACCTCCGCGTATTGCTCAGGGAGGTTTTAGCTGCTCTGAATGACTGTGATACAATTGCAGTGCCAGCGAAATTGTGTAGACTGGATAAATACTATGCAGTGCCGGTGTGTACTGATGTTTTTCCAATACCTAAAAGGTTTACAGAAATTATTACTAAGGAATGGGATAGACCAGGTGTGCCGTTCTCTCCCCCTCCTATTTTTAGAAAAATGTTTCCTATAGACGCCACCACACGGGACTTATGGCAGACAGTCCCTAAGGTGGAGGGAGCAGTTTCTACTCTAGCAAAGCGTACTACTATCCCTGTCGAGGACAGTTGTGCTTTTTCAGATCCAATGGATAAAAAATTAGAAGGTTACCTTAAGAAAATGTTTATTCAACAAGGTTTTATCCTACAGCCCCTTGCATGCATTGCTCCTGTCACTGCTGCTGCGGCGTTCTGGTTTGAGTCTCTGGAAGAGGCTTTACAGGTAGCGACTCCATTAGATGACATACTTGGCAAGCTTAGAGCACTTAAGCTAGCCAATTCTTTTGTTTCTGATGCCATTGTTCATTTGACTAAACTAACGGCTAAGAATTCTGGTTTTGCTATACAGGCGCGCAGGGCGCTATGGCTTAAATCATGGTCAGCTGACGTGACTTCAAAATCTAAGCTGCTTAACATTCCCTTCAAGGGGCAGACCCTATTCGGGCCTGGTTGAAGGAGATTATTGCTGATATCACTGGAGGAAAAGGTCATGCCCTTCCTCAGGACAGGTCCAAATCAAGGGCCAAACAGTCTAATTTTCGTGCCTTTCGAAACTTCAAGGCAGGTGCGGCATCAACTTCCTCTAATGCAAAACAAGAGGGAACTTTTGCTCAGTCCAAGACGGTCTGGAGGCCAAACCAAACCTGGAACAAGGGTAAGCAGGCCAAAAAGCCTGCTGCTGCCTCTAAGACAGCATGAAGGAAAGGCCCCCTAACCGGTAACGGATCTAGTAGGGGGCAGACTTTCACTCTTTGCCCAGGCGTGGGCAAGAGATGTTCAGGATCCCTGGGCGTTGGAAATTATATCCCAGGGATATCTTCTGGACTTCAAAGCTTTCCCCCTCAAAAGGGAGATTTCACCTTTCACAATTATCTGCAAACCAGATAAAGAGAGAGGCATTCTTACACTGTGTACGAGACCTCCTAGTTATGGGAGTGATCCATCCAGTTCCAAAGGAGGAACAGGGACAGGGTTTTTACTCAAATCTGTTTGTGGTTCCCAAAAAAGAGGGAACCTTCAGACCAATTTTGGATCTAAAGATCTTAAACAAATTCCTCAGAGTTCCATCATTCAAGATGGAAACTATTCGTACCATCCTACCTATGATCCAGGAGGGTCAATATATGACTACAGTGGATCTAAAGGATGCTTATCTTCACATTCCGATACACAAAGATCATCATCGGTTTCTCAGGTTTGCCTTTCTAGACAGGCATTACCAGTTTGTAGCTCTTCCCTTTGGATTAGCTACAGCCCCAAGAATCTTTACGTAGGTTCTAGGGTCGCTTCTGGCGGTCCTAGGGCAGCGGGGCATAGCAGTGGCCCCTTATTTAGACGACATCCTGATACAGGCGTCAAACTTCCAAATTGCCAAGTCTCATACGGACGTAGTACTGGCATTTCTGAGATCGCATGGGTGGAAAGTGAACGAGGAAAAGAGTTCTCTATCCCCACTCACAAGAGTTTCCTTCCTAGGGACTCTGATAGATTCTGTAGAAATGAAAATTTACCTGACGGAGTCCAGGTTATCAAAGCTTCTAAATTCCTGCCGTGTTCTTCATTCCATTCCGCGCCCTTCGGTGGCTCAGTGTATGGAAGTAATCGGCTTAATGGTAGCTGCAATGGACATGGTGCCGTTTGCACGCTTACATCTCAGACCGCTGCAACTATGCATGCTCAGTCAGTGGAACGGGAATTACACAGATTTGTCCCCTCTACTAAATCTGGATCAAGAGACCAGGGATTCTCTTCTCTGGTGGCTATCTCGGGTCCATCTGTCCAAAGGTATGACCTTTCGCAGGCCAGATTGGACAATTGTAACAACAGATGCCAGCCTTCTAGGTTGGGGTGCAGTCTGGAACTCCCTGAAGGCTCAGGGATCGTGGACTCAGGAGGAGACACTCCTTCCAATAAATATTCTGGAACTGAGAGCGATATTCAATGTTCTTCAGGCTTGGCCTCAGCTAGCGACAATTAGGTTCATCAGATTTCAGTCGGACAACATCACGACTGTGGCTTACATCAACCATCAAGGGGGAACAAGGAGTTCCCTAGCGATGTTAGAAGTCTCAAAGATAATTCGCTGGGCAGAGATTCACTCTTGCCACCTATCAGCTATCCATATCCCAGGTGTAGAGAACTGGGAGGTGGATTTTCTAAGTCGCCAGACTTTTCATCCGGGGGAGTGGGAACTCCATCCGGAGGTGTTTGCACAATTGATTCATCGTTGGGGCAAACCAGAACTGGATCTCATGGCGTCTCGCCAGAACGCCAAGCTTCCTTGTTATGGATCCAGGTCCAGGGATCCCAAGGCGATGCTGATAGATGCTCTAGCAGCGCCCTGGTCTTTCAACCTGGCTTATGTGTTTCCACCGTTGCCTCTGCTCCCTCGACTGATTGCCAATATCATGCAGGTGAGAGCATCAGTGATTTTGATAGCGCCTGCGTGGCCACGCAGGACCTAGTATGCAGATCTAGTGGACATGTCATCCTTTCCACCATGGACTGAGACAGGACCTTCTACTTCAGGGTCCTTTCCAACATCCAAATCTAATTTCTCTGAGACTGACTGCATGGAGATTGAACACTTGATTTTATCAAAGCGTGGTTTCTCCGAGTCAGTCATTGATACCTTAATACAGGCACGAAAGCCTGTCACCAGGAAAATTTATCATAAGATATGGCGTAAATATCTTTATTGGTGTGAATCCAAGGGTTACTCATGGAGTAAGTTCAGGATTCCTAGGATATTATCCTTTCTCCAAGAAGGTTTGGAAAAAGGATTGTCAGCTAGTTCCTTAAAGGGACAGATTTCTGCTCTGTCTATTCTTTTGCACAAGCGTCTGGCAGATGTTCCAGACGTTCAGGCATTTTGTCAGGCTTTAGTTAGAATTAAGCCTGTGTTTAAACCTGTTGCTCCGCCATGGAGCTTAAATTTGGTTCTTAAGGTTCTTCAAGGAGTTCCGTTTGAACCTCTTCATTCCATAGATATCAAACTTTTATCTTGGAAAGTTCTTTTTTTGGTAGCTATTTCCTCGGCTCGCAGAGTTTCCGAGTTATCTGCCTTACAATGTGATTCTCCTTATCTGATTTTCCATACGAATAAGGTAGTTCTACGTACCAAACCTGGGTTTTTACCTAAGGTGGCATCTAACAAGAATATCAATCAAGAGATTGTTGTTCCATCCTTATGTCATAATCCTTCTTCAAAGAAGGAACGTCTATTGCACAATCTGGACGTGGTTCGTGCTTTAAAGTTTTACTTACAAGCTACTAAAGATTTCCGTCAAACATCTGCTTTGTTTGTTATCTACTCTGGACAGAGGAGAGGTCAAAAGGCTTCTGCAACCTCTCTTTCTTTTTGGCTGCGAAGTATAATCCGCTTAGCCTATGAGACTGCTGGACAGCAGCCTCCTGAAAGGATTACAGCTCATTCTACTAGAGCTGTGGCTTCCACTTGGGCCTTTAAAAATGAGGCTTCTGTTGAACAGATTTGCAAGGCGGCGACTTGGTCTTCGCTTCATACCTTTTAAAAAATCTACAAATTTGATACTTTTGCTTCTTCGGAGGCTATTTTTGGGAGAAAGGTTTTACAGGCAGTGGTACCTTCCGTTTAAGTACCTGCCTTGTCCCTCCCTTCATCCGTGTACTTTAGCTTTGGTATTGATATCCCACAAGTAATGGATGATCCGTGGACTGGATACACCTTACAAGAGAAAACACAATTTATGCTTACCTGATAAATTTATTTCTCTTGTGGTGTATCCAGTCCACGGCCCGCCCTGTCATTTTAAGGCAGGTAATTTTTTGATTTAAACTACAGTCACCACTGCACCCTATGGTTTCTCCTTTCTCTGCGTGTTTTCGGTCGAATGACTGGATATGGCAGTTGGGGGAGGAGCTATATAACAGCTCTGCTGTGGGTGTTCTCTTGCAACTTCCTGTTGGGAATGAGAATATCCCACAAGTAATGGATGATCCGTGGACTGGATACACCACAAGAGAAATAAATTTATCAGGTAAGCATAAATTGTGTTTTCATGGTGTTCCACTCATGATTTATCTTGGCTTTCTTTTAGAATTTCTAAAAGTTTTCAGTTTCTTCAGGTGGTTTGGATAAAAGTTTGTCTGCAAGTACTTTGAAGGGAAAAATCTCTGCTCTTTCTGTCTTATTTCATAGAAAGATTGCTAAGCTTCTTGATATTCACTGTTTTGTTCAGGCTTTGATTCATATCAAGCCTGTTATTAAATCAATTTCTCCTACATTGGTGTGTCCGCTCCACGGCTTCATCCTTACTTGTGGGATATTCTCATTCCCTACAGAAAGTGGCAAAGAGAGCACTCAGCAAAGCTGTCCATATAGCCCCCCCTCTAGCTCCGCCCCCCAGTCATTCTCTTTGCCGCTCTGTACAAGTAGCATCTCAACGGGGGTGGTAAAGAGTATGTGGTGTTAGTTGTAGTTTTTTATTTCTTCTATCAAGAGTTTGTTATTTTAAAATAGTGCCGGTTTGTACTATTTACTCTACAACAGAAAGTGATGAAGATTTCTGTTAAGAGGAGTATGATTTTAGCACCAGTAACTAAAATCCATTGCTGTTCCCACGCAGGACTGTTGAAACCAGAGAACTTCAGTTGGGGGGAACAGTTAGCAGGCTTATCTGCTTCAGGTATGATCAGTCACTTTTCTAACAAGACCATGTAATGCTAGAAGACTGTCAGTTTTCCCTTCTGGGATAGGTAAGCCATTTTCTTAGACTCAGTAACAGAATTAAGGCTTATAAGTTGGGCTCTATGCTGGTTGACACTATTGTGGGCTAAGTCGTTTGATTTTTAACATGTTTATGCGACATTTGGAGTGTTTTTCAAACTTTGAAACACTTTTTGGGAATTTTATTTGCGCCTGGCAGCCGTTTAGACACCTAATCTTGTCAGAAAAGGCCCCTTCACTCTGGAATGCAGAGGGAGGAGGCCTCATTTTCGCGCCTCAGTTGCGCAGTTACTCTTCACTGGGCAGTTAATGCAGCTTCACGTGGAAGGTCCAGAGGCTTGGAAAAGGACTTCAGAGAGGCTCATTACTGTTTTGAATAACCCCTAAGGAAGGTAAACGCTGCAGCAGAGACTGTAGCAGGGGACTGTAGTGTGTTTAACCGGTTAATTGTTATTTTAGTTCCGGTTTGGACATTTAAGGGTTATTTTGCCTGAAAATTGGTGTGCAATACTTTCAAAGCATTAAGACACTGTTGTGAAAATTTCATAAAGATCGGATATTTCCTTGATGTTTTTCTGACGTTTCAGTAATAAAGTGTGCCCTTTTATTATTTAAAGAGACAGTAACGGTTCTGTATAAAATAACTTTTATTGCATTAAAGATCTGCCTAAGTCTGTTTAACATGTCTGTGCCTTCAGATAGCATATGTTCTGTGTGTATGGAGGCCAAGGTGGTTCCCCCATTAAATGTATGTGCGAATTGTGCCATAGCGTCCAAACAGATTAAGGACAGTACTGTCACATTTAATAATGTTGCCCAAGATGATTCTTTAAATGAAGGTAGTGGGGATAGTTCATCATCCTCTCCTTCTGTGTCAACACCAGCTTTGCCCGCGCAAGCGATACCTAGTAAATCTAGCGCGCCAATGGCTGTTACTATGCAGCAATTAGCAGCAGTAATGGATAATTCTCTAGCAGCCTTTTTATCCAAACTGCCAGCTTTTCCTAGAAAGCGTGATTGCTCAGTTTTAAATACAGAGGATGAGCAAGCAGGCGCAGAAGATAATTTATCTGTTATGCCCTCACATCAATCTGAGTTGGCAGTGAGGGAGGGCCTGTCCGAGGGAGAAATTTCTGACTCAGGAAAAATTTCTCAGCAGGCAGAGCCTGATATCGTTGCATTTAAATTTAAGCTAGAACATCTCCGCGCTCTGCTTAAGGAGGTGCTAGCTACACTTGATGATTGTGATCCTTTGGTGATTCCAGAGAAATTATGCAAAATGGACACATTTTTAGAGGTCCCAGTGCACGCTGATGCGTTTCTGATACCCAAGAGGGTGGCGGATATTGTGACTAAGGAGTGGGAGAAGCCAGGGGTGCCTTTTGTTCCCCCTCCTATATTTAAGAAAATGTTCCCCATTGTCGACCCCAGAAGGGACGCATGGCAAACGGTCCCTAAGGTAGAGGGGGCAGTTTCAACGTTGGCTAAACGCACAACTATTCCAATAGAGGACAGTTGCGCTTTCAAAGATCATATGGTTAAAAAATTAGAAGGATTGCTTAAGAAAATTTTTGTTCAGCAAGGTTTTCTTCTTCAACCAATTTCGTGCATTATTCCTGTCACCACGGCGGCGTCTTTCTGGTTCGATGAACTAGAAAATTTGCTCCAGAAGGAGACTCCATATGATGAGGTCATGGACAGAATTCACGCACTAAAGTTGGCTAATTCCTTTATTTTGGATGCCGCTTTTCAATTAGCTAAATTAGCGGCTAAAAATTCAGGTTTTGCAATAGTGGCGCGCAGGGCTCTTTGGCTAAAATCTTGGTCGGCGGATGTGTAGTCCAAAACAAAATTGCTTAGTATTCCTTTCAAAGGTAAGACCCTATTCTGCCAGAATTGAAGGAGATTATTTCAGACATCACTGGGGGAAAGGGCCATGCCCTTCCACAGGATAGGCCTTTCAAAGCAAAAAATAAGTCTAATTTTCGTTCCTTTCGCAATTCCAGGAACGGACCGGCTTCTAACTCTGCAGCCTCTAGACAAGAGGGTAACACTTCCCAGCCCAAACCAGCATGGAAGCCATTGCAAGGCTGGAACAAGGGAAAACAGGCCAAAAAGCCTGCTGCTGCTACCAAATCAGCATGAAAGGATGGCCCCCGATCCGGGACCGGATCTGGTAGGGGACAGACTCTCTCTCTCTTTGCTCAGGCTTGGGCAAGAGATGTCCTAGACCCCTGGGCTTTAGAGATGGTCTCTCATGGGTATCTCCTAGAATTCAAGGACCTTCCTCCAAAGGGAAGGTTTCACATATCTCGCTTGTCTTTAGACCAGACAAAGAGACGGGCATTCTTACATTGCGTAGAAGAACTTTTCAAAATGGGAGTGATACACTCAGTCCCAAAAGCAGAACAAGGACTGGGTTTTTACTCCAACCTGTTTGTAGTTCCCAAAAAGGAGGGAACGTTCAGGCCTATTCTGGATTTAAAGATCCTAAACAAATTCCTCAAAGTTCCATCATTCAAGATGGAAACAATTCGAACAATATTACCAATGATCCAGGAGGGTCAATTCATGACTACCGTGGACCTAAAGGATGCATACCTGCATATTCCTATCCACAAAAGTCACCATCAGTTCCTAAGGTTCGCCTTTCTGGACAAGCATTACCAGTTCGTGGCCCTTCCTTTCGGGTTGGCCACCGCTCCCAGAATTTTCACAAAGGTGCTAGGGTCCCTTCTAGCGGTACTAAGACCGTTGGGCATCGCAGTAGCACCTTACCTAGACGACATATTAATACAGGCGTCGTCCTTTCACAGAGCCAAGGCTCATACAGATATCGTTCTGGCCTTTCTAAGGTCTCACGGGTGGAAGGTGAACATAGAAAAGAGTTCTCTGTCCCCGGTCACAAGGGTTCCCTTCCTGGGAACAATAATAGACTCGGTAGAAATGAAAATCTTTCTGACGGAGGTCAGGAAGTCAAAACTTTCAAATGCTTGTCGAGTTCTTCGTTCCATTCCTCAGCCGTCTGTTGCTCAGTGCATGGAGGTAATCGGTCTAATGGTTGCGGCAATGGACATTGTCCCGTTTGCCAGTATTCATCTAAGACCACTGCAATTGTGCATGCTCAGACAGTGGAACGGGGATTATGCAGACTTGTCTCCCCAGATACAAATGGACCAGGAAACCAGAGACTCGCTCCTCTGGTGGTTGTCTCAGGATCACCTGTCTCAGGGAATGAGTTTCCGCAAACCAGAGTGGATCTTTGTCACGACCGACGCCAGTCTCTTAGGCTGGGGCGCGGTCTGGGACTCCCTGAAAGCTCAGGGTCTATGGTCTCGGGAAGAATCTCTTCTCCCGATAAACATTTTGGAACTAAGAGCGATATTCAATGCGCTCCTGGCTTGGCCTCAGCTAGCGGAGGCCAAATTCATAAGATTTCAGTCGGACAACATGACGACTGTAGCGTACATCAATCATCAGGGAGGAACAAAGAGTTCCCTGGCGATGAGAGAAGTATCCAAGATCATCAAATGGGCGGAGGATCACTCCTGCCATCTATCTGCAATTGACATCCCAGGAGTAGACAACTGGGAGGCGGATTATCTGAGTCGTCAGACTTTCCATCCGGGGGAGTGGGAACTTCACCCGGAGGTCTTTGCCCAGTTAACTCAACTATGGGGCATTCCAGATATGGATCTGATGGCGTCTCGTCAGAACTCCAAGGTTCCACGCTACGGGTCCAGGTCCAGGGATCCCAAGGCGACATTAGTAGATGCATTAGTGGCGCCTTGGTCGTTCAATCTAGCTTATGTTTTTCCACCGTTGCCTCTCCTTCCCAGGCTAGTAGCCAGGATCAAACAGGAAAGGGCTTCGGTGATTCTAATAGCTCCTGCATGGCCACGCAGGACTTGGTATGCAGACCTGGTGAATATGTCATCGGCTCCACCATGGAAGCTACCTTTGAGACAGGACCTTCTAATTCAGGGTCCATTCGAACATCCAAACCTAGCTTCTCTGCAACTGACTGCTTGGAAGTTGAACGCTTGATTCTATCTAAGCGTGGGTTTTCGGAATCTGTTATAAATACTCTGGTTCAGGCCAGAAAGCCTGTGACCAGGAAAATTTACCATAAGATATGGCAAAAATATATCTGTTGGTGCGAATCCAAGGGTTTCTTATGGAGTAAAATTAGGATTCCAAGAATACTTTCCTTTCTCCAAGAGGGTTTGGAGAAAGGTCTGTCAGCTAGTTCTCTAAAAGGACAGATATCTGCTCTGTCTGTCTTGTTGCACAAATGTCTGGCAGCCATGCCAGATGTTCAAGCGTTTGTACAGGCGTTAGTCAGAATCAAGCCTGTCTACAGACATGTGACTCCTCCATGGAGTCTAAACTTAGTTCTTTCAGTTCTTCAAGGGGTTCCGTTTGAACCTTTACATTCCATAGATATTGTTACTATCCTGGAAAGTTCTGTTTTTGGTTGCTATTTCTTCTGCTAGAAGAGTTTCTGAATTGTCTGCTTTGCAGTGTACTTCACCCTATCTGGTGTTCCATGCAGATAAGGTAGTTTTACGTACCAATGTGAAAGATAAAAAAAGAAGGCGCCACCATGGTGCACAATCAGATGATTCAAACACGCCAAATGTACAAGTAAGACCGTACTTACAAGCTGTATGACACTTGAGAAGTGTCACAAATGCCTTCTGGACTGTTGGGAGTCGTCCAGCTAACTCACACTGATGGATGTCAGAGCAACTCTGGAGCAAGGGAGCAGCGACAGGCAAACAGCATGCAGTGACCAGCCACAAGCTTAGCACCAAGCCGGATCGTCCACTTGTGTTAATGGATACACCAGTGATAGTAGATACACTATTGGATACAATGTATCAAACTGACTCCAAATGTTAAATAAAGTTGTAAAGTATATGATTGAATAAAGATAATGATTCGTGGCAAAAGTCTAGTAAAAACAAACAGACTTTATTTTGAGTATAGCAGCACAACGTTTCTCGGTCTTTCCTGACCGTTTCCTCAGGTGCAATATACCAAATGATTAAAACCACGAACTTTTATTGCCGAGTTTTCGGCGTCTTCTAAAATGAACAACGCATGCGTGGAGGTGTGACCACTACAAGAGCTACCATTGGTTATCATTATCCAATGTTAGAGGAAATAATGTTCAAGCCTCTGTGCGAAGTGTACAGCATGGGTAAAAAACTGCCACTCCTGTTATATATGCAAAAATCGTGCAGGATTATATTAAACGAGCAATTTTAAAAATAGTATTTAAAATGCACATAGATGAAATAAGTATATATACATATATGTAGTATAAATACGAATACGAAAATAAATAGTGATATATACAATGGGAGGCTCTTAGTAGTGACACCAATCGCGCACACAAAAAGCAAACATAAAACAAGTAAAACTAGAATATCTATCAATCTGGGTACAAATAATACAATATTTGCAGGATAATACATCAAAATATTATATACATTGGCCTCATATAAGAGACCTAAAGTTATAGATATCTATAGCATAAAACGTAAATAAATGAATACGAAAGTATACACATAAATAAATTGTGAGACTAGATGATTAAATGGATAGTGCGGATAAAACCTACTAATAAAACATATTTATAAATGGCCATCTGTACATGTATATATGCACCTATGCACGTTACATATCTAATGAGTATGGCTGAAACCACAACCCATAAGGCATCCCACATGAAATAAGATATATCTATCCCTCGTCATTCATGTCATATCTATATTAGTTATCACATAAAGTGCAGATAATACCTACTTGTAAAACATATTTATAAAAGATATGCAAATAAAATATCTAGCTTTACATGCATATATGCACCAATACACGTCGCATATCCCATGAATATGGCTGAAACCACAACCCATAAGGCGTCAAACATGGAATACGATATATCTATCCATCGCCAGTAATGTTATATCTATGTTGATCTCCACATAAGGCAATGGTAGTGGAAGTCACCATAAAGATACCCTCAACAAAATATATGTTAAAATATATTATAAAACTAGTTAAAAGCTGCCATATCGATATTGGCATTGAGACCACCAGGGGACAGACTTTTGAGTTTCCAAATCCAAAAGGTCTCCCTTTGTCTCAAATGTAAAAACCTGTTCCTGCCCCACTTGGGTAGGATCTGTTCTAATGGAAATATAGAAAAACAATCAGTAGGTGAAGAGTGGCAAAGACTGGCATGTTTGGGAATACTATGGTTTTTGATATTGTTTTCTATGTTTCTTTTGTGTTCCCCCCACCTCTTCTTTAGGGGCCTGGAGGTCCTCCCCACGTATTGGAGCCCACATACACATTCTAATAGGTAGACAACAAAGGGAGAATCACACGTGAAATGTGAATTAATGTTAAATTTTTCTTTTGTGATAAATGAACTAAATTCAATTCTATTTGGATTTGTGAAAACACATAGGCCACAGTGTGCACGATTACATTTATAAAAACCTGGTTTTCCTAGTAGTGTAGAATCCCTATTCTTTACACTTACAGAATATATATATACACTATGTATCACATGTGATTTTATCTAATATTATTTTATTATTATTGTATCACATCATCATTTATATACACTATAATCATATCACTGGGTTATTAGATTATTGTGATTTATTGATATCAACATATTTGCTCTAGTAATTGCCATTTTTTAACACATCCACTATGCAAAACAGAGACCAGAGACTTAAACATAGGGAAGCCCTGAGTAACCATGAGAATATACAAGATATGTCAGATGAAATCATAGATGATCTCTCCATGGTACAATTATTCCACAAATTAGAGGATGCCTTAAAAAATGAACATAGACATTGGTGGGATATAGATACACTTAAAAAGTATAAAGAGAGAGGTCAGATCCCTAGAGGTCTCAGAATTTTAAAATTATGTTCCTTCAAACAAGATGTAGAGTTGACTGAAAAATGGCAGGCTACTCTGACAGACTGTTCACTAAAACTCATAGATTTACTAATTGAGTTTAGAACAACTCTTTTGAACAAAACAGAGTCTGATATTGAGGAGATTCAGAATATTTTAATCAAACATGAATCTAACACTGATTATAATAAACACATAAAAGAAGTACAAGAAAAATCAGATACATTCCAAAAGAAAATTATACACACCAAAATCAAAAAACTAGCTAGAGATGAGAAAGATTATCTGGAAGGCAAAGTATATGATTTTCAAAAGGGAACTTTAGAAAGTGAACACAATAGTGGCTCACTGGAAACTGATACACCCCAAGAGAAACCATGGGTGAAAGTTAATTATAAGAAACCCAGAGATAAAAAGAAAAATTTGAGTTTTAGAAACCCAAATAATACCCCATCTAATTCCAATCACAGAGAATATGGTCAACCCTCTACCTCTAACTGGGAAAGAGAGGATTTCAACAACAGTCCACACACATATAGATATAATCAGTATCAAAATAACAATCAACAACACTACAGGGAAGAAGAGATAGAATATAATAACCGTGGGTTTCAAAACGGGCACCATGGGAACAACTCTAGAGTCCAACTAAATGAAACTAATTACAATAATAGCTATCGAAGAGATGAAAACAGACAGATTAATAAATCTCAGGTTTTTCAGTACGAACAAAAACAGATGTACACCCCGCCACACCTCAGACATGCACCAATCAGATTAAAACAATTAGAAAGGGCCCAAGAGGGGGAAAAAATGGCTACCACTACACCAAGAAAAAGATCTTACGCCAACGTGGCAGCAGAGGGAGAGGTAAGACTTCCAAAAAAGAGAAACTTAAACGCATGAGTAAGAATATATATAATCTATCCAATCATGTTCTTTCCAACGAAGAAATTTGTGTTTTAAATAGGGGCTTATCGTTTTGTCCATCAAACCAACACAATTTATTTGACTTGTTTGTTGATTTGAACAAGTTTGTTCGCAAACTTTCTTTGCAGCGTTACTTCTGTGAAAAGAAACTAAAAGATTCAGGCCATAGACCAATTTTAACTAATGACATGAGTGAACGTCCTTCTACTGATATTATATATTTTGATCCAGATACTCTTTATGCTGATCTTTTTGAAGATTGTATACATTCAAATCTAACGCCTAAATCTAATTTTAATCCACCCAATGCAGGTTTAAATATTGAACTATTTCAAAAACTAGTATTAGAAGATTTTGGAAAACTACCAAGAGCTAGAACCAAAGATTCCAATTTGAACATTTATGAAGTTAAGGCCCTATCCAGACTAGCTTCTAATAATAACATAATAATTAGAGAAGCGGATAAGGGTGGAGGAATTATCATACAGAATCGTGTAGACTACATAAGAGAAGCCGATAGGATCCTGTATGATAAACAGTATTACAAAATCCTTACTTTCAATCCCACGAATAAATTTCTGGCCAGTCTGGTCCAAATGGTTGACCGAGGCTGGTTAGAAGGCATTCTAACTAAAAAAGAAAGGGATTTTTTAATCCCTACTAATCCGAATTTGGCCTATTATTACCATCTCCCGAAGATCCACAAAAATTTGGTGGATCCTCCTGGGAGGCCTATCATTTCAGGTATTGGTAATCTCACATGTAGTCTATCCGAATATGTGGATCAATTCCTAAAAAAATCAGTAGTCACTCTAACTTCATATATTCAAGACACTCCGGATCTCATTTATAAGATATCTAAAATTAAGAAGGAAAACAGGAAACTTTTATGGCTTACTTGTGATGTCTCGGCTTTGTATTCAAATATAGCCCATGATTTAGGCATAAATGCCATTGAATACTACTTAAAACAAGACATGTATATGCCAGAGAAACAAAGGAAATTTCTTTTGGAATGTATCCTATTTGTCCTTAAGAACAATTATTTTGTCTATCAAGAAAAATTCTTTTTGCAGATCAAGGGAACGGCCATGGGGACCAGATTCGCCCCGAGTTTTGCCAATTTATTTATGGGCATGTTTGAGGACAGATACATCTATTCCTCCGACTCGGTGGCGAATCTGGTCTTCTATGGCCGTTTCATTGATGACCTCCTGTTTATTTGGGAAGGCAGTACTATAGAAGCCCAAAATTTTGTTGATAAATTAAATGATAACGATATGGGGCTGCAGTTTTCATCCAAAATGGATGAAACAAGTATAGATTTTTTGGATTTGATATTAGAATGGGACAATTTGGGCAACATCACTACTAAAACTTTTTTCAAACCAGTGGATGCAAACAGCTACCTTAATTTTAAAAGCAACCACCACTTACCGTGGAAAAAGAATATACCATACAACCAGTTCTGTAGGTTGCGCAGAAACTGCACTGATTTGAAAACTTTTGATATACAGGCTGACCTTTTAAAAGAAAGGTTTTTGGAAAAGAATTTTCCGAGTAGTCTAATTGAGACCAGCTTCCTTGAGGCCAGAAGGAAATGTAGAGAAGATTTTTTTTCTAAATACACAAGGGACAACCATGTGACCGATAAAGAAGAAAAATCCAAAAATCCCAGGGAGTCTAATAATACTGGGGTTAGATTTGTAACACAATTTAATAACAACCACAAAAAGATCAAAGGCATTTTAGAAAAATATTGGTACATCCTAGAGAATGATCCATTTCTTACCAACACTTTGAGTAAGCAACCAATATGTACTTACAGAAGAGCTCCCACCTTAAAAAATAAGCTGGCACCCAGCAAGGTAGTCATGAAAATACATCAGCCTAAAATAAATGGTTTTACCCCTAAAAATAGGGATTCTACACTACTAGGAAAACCAGGTTTTTATAAATGTAATCGTGCACACTGTGGCCTATGTGTTTTCACAAATCCAAATAGAATTGAATTTAGTTCATTTATCACAAAAGAAAAATTTAACATTAATTCACATTTCACGTGTGATTCTCCCTTTGTTGTCTACCTATTAGAATGTGTATGTGGGCTCCAATACGTGGGGAGGACCTCCAGGCCCCTAAAGAAGAGGTGGGGGGAACACAAAAGAAACATAGAAAACAATATCAAAAACCATAGTATTCCCAAACATGCCAGTCTTTGCCACTCTTCACCTACTGATTGTTTTTCTATATTTCCATTAGAACAGATCCTACCCAAGTGGGGCAGGAACAGGTTTTTACATTTGAGACAAAGGGAGACCTTTTGGATTTGGAAACTCAAAAGTCTGTCCCCTGGTGGTCTCAATGCCAATATCGATATGGCAGCTTTTAACTAGTTTTATAATATATTTTAACATATATTTTGTTGAGGGTATCTTTATGGTGACTTCCACTACCATTGCCTTATGTGGAGATCAACATAGATATAACATTACTGGCGATGGATAGATATATCGTATTCCATGTTTGACGCCTTATGGGTTGTGGTTTCAGCCATATTCATGGGATATGCGACGTGTATTGGTGCATATATGCATGTAAAGCTAGATATTTTATTTGCATATCTTTTATAAATATGTTTTACAAGTAGGTATTATCTGCACTTTATGTGATAACTAATATAGATATGACATGAATGACGAGGGATAGATATATCTTATTTCATGTGGGATGCCTTATGGGTTGTGGTTTCAGCCATACTCATTAGATATGTAACGTGCATAGGTGCATATATACATGTACAGATGGCCATTTATAAATATGTTTTATTAGTAGGTTTTATCCGCACTATCCATTTAATCATCTAGTCTCACAATTTATTTATGTGTATACTTTCGTATTCATTTATTTACGTTTTATGCTATAGATATCTATAACTTTAGGTCTCTTATATGAGGCCAATGTATATAATATTTTGATGTATTATCCTGCAAATATTGTATTATTTGTACCCAGATTGATAGATATTCTAGTTTTACTTGTTTTATGTTTGCTTTTTGTGTGCGCGATTGGTGTCACTACTAAGAGCCTCCCATTGTATATATCACTATTTATTTTCGTATTCGTATTTATACTACATATATGTATATATACTTATTTCATCTATGTGCATTTTAAATACTATTTTTAAAATTGCTCGTTTAATATAATCCTGCACGATTTTTGCATATATAACAGGAGTGGCAGTTTTTTACCCATGCTGTACACTTCGCACAGAGGCTTGAACATTATTTCCTCTAACATTGGATAATGATAACCAATGGTAGCTCTTGTAGTGGTCACACCTCCACGCATGCGTTGTTCATTTTAGAAGACGCCGAAAACTCGGCAATAAAAGTTCGTGGTTTTAATCATTTGGTATATTGCACCTGAGGAAACGGTCAGGAAAGACCGAGAAACGTTGTGCTGCTATACTCAAAATAAAGTCTGTTTGTTTTTACTAGACTTTTGCCACGAATCATTATCTTTATTCAATCATATACTTTACAACTTTATTTAACATTTGGAGTCAGTTTGATACATTGTATCCAATAGTGTATCTACTATCACTGGTGTATCCATTAACACAAGTGGACGATCCGGCTTGGTGCTAAGCTTGTGGCTGGTCACTGCATGCTGTTTGCCTGTCGCTGCTCCCTTGCTCCAGAGTTGCTCTGACATCCATCAGTGTGAGTTAGCTGGACGACTCCCAACAGTCCAGAAGGCATTTGTGACACTTCTCAAGTGTCATACAGCTTGTAAGTACGGTCTTACTTGTACATTTGGCGTGTTTGAATCATCTGATTGTGCACCATGGTGGCGCCTTCTTTTTTTATCTTTCACATCTACAGATCATAACATCTTGGGACACCAACAAGAATTTCGAAGAAGCAGCCTGCCATCTGTTCCAGACATTTGAATCTGGATTATGGACTAGACGAACTGTCCAAATTTCACATTACCTCCATCTACCAGATTGGTTTGATTGGGACTTTTTATCACTCTGTATATTTATTTTGTTATGTTCACTCCCGTATTTATATATAGGGGTATTTTATTATAGTATTGCACTATATGTTGACATCTTCATTTTTATACACAGGTATCTGGCGCACTGGTTTTTTTCACATTTAGTTTTACGTACCAAGCCTGGTTTCCTTCCAAAGGTGGTTTCCAACAGGAATATTAACCAGGAAATAGTTGTTCCTTCTCTGTGTCCAAATCCAGTTTCGAAGAAGGAACGTTTGTTACATAACTTAGATGTGGTTCGTGCCTTAAAATTCTATTTAGAAGCAACTAAGGATTTCAGACAGACATCATCCTTGTTTGTCGTCTATTCTGGTAAGAGGAGAGGTCAGAAAGCTACTGCTACCTCTCGTTCCTTTTGGCTAAAAAGCATCATCCGATTGGCTTATGAGACTGCCGGACGGCAGCCTCCTGAACGAATTACAGCTCACTCTACTAGAGCTGTGGCTTCTACATGGGCCTTCAAGAATGAGGCTTCTGTTGAACAGATCTGTAAGGCAGCGACTTGGTCTTCTCTGCATACATTTGCCAAATTTTACAAATTCAATACTTTTGCTTCTTCGGAGGCTATTTTTGGGAGAAAGGTTTTACGAGCAGTGGTGCCTTCCGTTTAGGTTACCTGACTTGCTCCCTCCCTTCATCCGTGTCCTAAAGCTTTGGTATTGGTTCCCACAAGTAAGGATGAAGCCGTGGACCGGACACACCAATGTAGGAGAAAACAAAATTTATGTTTACCTGATAAATTTCTTTCTCATACGGTGTGTCCGGTCCACGGCCCGCCCTGGCTTTTAGTCAGGTTTAAAATTTTTGTTTTTGTACACTACAGTCACCACTGCACCCTATGGTTCTCCTTTTTCTCCTAACCGTCGGTCGAATGACTGGGGGGTGGAGCTAGAGGGGGGGTTATATGGACAGCTTTGCTGTGTGCTCTCTTTGCCACTTCCTGTAGGGAATGAGAATATCCCACAAGTAAGGATGAAGCCGTGGACCGGACACACCGTAGGAGAAAGAAATTTATCAGGTAAACATAAATTTTGTTTTCTCCTCCTTGGAGTCTCAATTTGGTTTTAAAGATTTTGCAGGCTCCTCCGTTTGAGCCTATGCAGTCTTTGAATATTAAACTACTTTCTTAGAAAGTGTTCTTTCTTTTGGCTATCTCTTCTGCTAGAAGAGTTTTCTGAATTGTCTGCTCTCTATTGTGAGTCTCCTTATCTGATTTTGTATCAGGATAAGCTGTTTTGCGGACTTTGTTTTTAATTTTTTTGCTTTAAGTTGTGAATTCTAACAACATCTATAGGGAGATTATTGTTCCTTCCTTGTGTCCTAATCCTAAGAATACTTCTAAAGGGTCTTTACATTCTTTGGATGTGGTAAGAGCTTTGAAATATTATATTGAGGCTACTTAAGATTTCAGAAAGACTTATACAGGTGGCCCTCGGTTTACATCGATTCAATTTGCCACATTTCAGAATAAAAACCTTTTTTTTTCAGTCATGTGACTGCTATTGAAAAGCTTTGGAAATCAAAGTGCACTAATTAAAATAGCCAGTAGGTGGAGCTGTCCACTTGTTTTGCAGCAAAGTTATGCAACTTAAGAGGTCTGAAATTGATCTGTGTACACAGAGCAGACATTAGCTATCGAGCAGCCACTTCCCTATTATCTTCCTGTCCAGCAGCTTTAGGTGAGGGTGCCTAACTGCCTATTAATCACTGCAGATTGAAATGCATAGAATAGGTGCAGACCCAATATTATCTAACATGCTAACAATGCAGAGAACTGATTGCAGAAAAATGCAAGTAAAAAAAATGTGTTTGTTTATTAAACTTAGTTTGATGATGATGCAGTCTGTTGTGTGATTATTTTATTAGGTGCTGTTAGCAAAGGTTTTTGTTCATTAAACTTAGTTTGATGATGATACAATCTATATTATTAGGTTTATAATGGTGTTTAGCATTTAAAGTCTTCATTTCAAAGCTTTAAAAATAATGTATTAGGTGTTACTTATGTCAATTTTGAGAGGGGCCTGTAACCTAACCCCCTCACTTCCCGTTTACTTACATTATAAACTGGGTTTCAATTTACAATTGTTTCGATTTGCAACCATTCCTCCTGGAACCTAACCCCGGCGTAAACTGAGGGCTATCTGTATTTGTTATTTTTTCTGGTTCCAGAAAAGGTCAGAAAGCCTTTGCCATTTCTTTGGCATATTGGTTGAAGCTTTAGATTCACAAAGCTTATTTGAAGTCAGGGCAGTCTCCGCTTCAGCGTATTACAGCTTATTCTACTAGATCAGTTGCCATATCTTGGGTTTTCAAGAATAAAGTTTCAGTTGATTACATTTACGAAGCAGCAACTTTGTCTTCTTTGCATTAATTTACTTAATTTTACCATTTTGATGTGTTTGCTTCTTTGGAAGCAGCCCTTGGTAGAAAGATTCTTCAGGTAGCTGTCTGTTTCATTCTAGTGCCTATGATTTGAGTTTTTTTGAATTTTTTTAAGAAAATGTTATTACTTTTTGGATTTCATTTCTCAGCGAAAATAGCTGTTTTTACTTTATCCCTCCCTCTCTAGTGACTTGTGGACTTCAACATCTTGGGTATTATATCCCATACGTCACAAGCTCATGGACTCTTGCCAATTACATGAAAGAAAACCTAATTTATGTAAGAACTTACCTGATAAATTCATTTCTTTCATAGTGGTAAGAGTCCATGTGACCCACCCTATTTTTTTGGTGGTTATGATTTTTTGTATAAAGCACATTATTTTTCAAGTTCCTCTTTTTGATGCTTTTTACGCCTTGTTTTTTTACACCTCACTACTTGGCTATACGTTAAACTGAGGTATGAGTGAGGTGGGAGGTGTATTTATAGGCATTTGAGGTTTGGGAAACTTTGGTCCCTCCTGGTAGGAATGTATATCCCATACGTCACTAGCTCATGGACACTTGCCACTATGAAAGAAATTAATTATCAGGTAAGTTCTTACATAAATTATGTTAGAATATCAGTTATTTTTATTGTTTAATTGAGAATTAAAAAAAAAAAAAAAGAAAAAAGTGTTTGCCTTGAATTTCATAGTTTGTTTTATTGGAAAATGTGCACCGATGTTTGTGTGCATATTTATACCGATATCCTCATATGTATTAGTATGTATGTGTGTAGGTACTCACTGCCCTCCAAGCTACCATACAATACAAACCCCAAAAAAAACATGTTGAAATACCAAGTGTCATGCTTGGTGGTGCGGGTTTGGAGCCCAGTAGTAGAAGTGACTGGAAACTGGTTGTCATTTTCACTAAAATGGCTAGGCATGTTTATTGTAATGGAATCTGTAAAGTCGAATACTGGACACAGGACTTGGATCCTCTGGAGCTGTACACCGTACTTGAAATCTGTTAAGCTGTACACTGGACACAGGGCTTGAAATCTGTGAAGCTATACACTGGACACAGTACTTGAAATCTGCAGAGCTGAGCACAGGAGACACAGGCTTGGATTCTGCAGAGCTGAGCAAAGGACTGGAAAGTGCCCACAATAGGGCCAAGGACTGAAGGAATGCCTAGGACTGAATACATATTATACACACTAAAGAAAGGTCAGACAGGCCGAGGTCAGGTACCACACTGGCAGATAGGATCCAATACGAATAACAAGAGCAAAGTATTTTAAAACAAGCCAGGGTCAGAATATGTGAAGCTAGACTCAGAACTTAGAAGCTGTGAAGCGGTACACTGGTCACATGATTTGGCCCCCAATCCAGATCCTATTCTGGTAGGTGGCAGATTGAAACTTTTTCGGAAGACCTGGTATCAATCTGGGCAGGATCTTTGAGTACTAAACATAGTTTATCAGGGGTACAGAATGGGTTTCAGATCAAAGACTCCCAGAGGAAGGTTTCTTCTGTCCCATGTTAAAAAGAACCCTGTGAAGGTTCTGCCTTTTTCCATTGTGTTCAGAATCTAGAACTCATGGGATTAATAGTTCCAGGACTGATAACAGAACAAGGCAAGGGTTGTTTTTTTTTTTTCTTCTTCGCTATCATGGCTGGAGAATTAACATTACAAAGAGTTTTCTATCTCCTCAAACCAGAATCGTTTTTAATTGTCATTATAGACTCAATATCAGTGAAACTTTCCTTGACAGATCAAAAAAGATCAAAGTTACACATAACATGTATTAGCCTTTGGTTTCTAACTAATCCTTCTGTAGCATTACAGAAGTTCTAGGTCTAATGATTGCAGCATCAGAAGCCATTCCATTTGCTTGGTTTCACATGAGACCTTTTCTGTTATGCAGGCTATGTCGGTGCTGCAAGGACTACAATTAATATTCTCAAAAGATCCATTTAGATCTCAGAACAAGAAATTTTTAACATGGTGGAACCAGTTAATCTATCAAGGAGCATCATTTGTTTAGCCAATCTGGACAATAATTTCTACAGACACAAGTCTCTCAGGTTGGGGTGCAGTTTAGGGGTCCAGGAAAGCACAAAGAGTTTGGTCTCCACAGGAGGCAAAGTTGCCAATCAATATTCTAGAACTCTGTGGTATCTTCATGGCTCTTCAGAGTTGACCTCTCCTGAAAGAAGAGACCTTTTTGCGTTTTATTCAGACAATATCATAGCGATGGCATATATCAATCACCAAGGGAGAATACATAGTTCCCTAGCGATGAAGGAAGTGTCAGAAATTTTGCCTTGGGCAGAAATCAATCATTGTACAATTTCTATGATTCATTTCCTAGATGTGAAAAAATGAGAAGTAGATTATCTCAGTCGTCGATCTCTTCCTCTGGGGGCATAGGCTCTACATAAGGAAATATTCAATCACATTGTGTGAAAGCTGGGGTCTCCCAGAGATAGACCTAGTGTCTTCTTATTTGAACAACAAACTTCCCATATATTTTGCAAGAGCCGGGGCTCCTCAAGCAGAGTTGTATGCTCTAGAGCTAGCTGGTCAATTCAACTTGTTTACATTTTTCCTCCAACAGTTCTTCTGCCCAGTGTGCAATTGTTTGTTATTTTGATTACTCCTGCTTGGCCACGCGTAGCTTGGTACGCAGATCTTATTCAGATATCCAATTGTCCTCCATGGCCTCTTCCATTAAGACACAACCTTATATCTCAAGGTCATTTCTATCATCAAGATCTTGAGTCTCTCAACTTGAAGGCTTGGAGATTGAACACCTAATTCTGAAACAGAGAGACTTTTCGGATGAGGTTGTTGAAAAGAGGGCTTAGATAAGGGTTTATCTATAAGCTTTTTAAAAGGTCGAATTTCAGCTCTGTCTGTGTTATACCATTGCAAAACTTCCTGGCATTCAGAGTTTTGTTCAGGCTTTTTAGTCAGGATTAGACCAGTGATTAAATGGATATGAAACCCAAAAATGTTATTTTGTGATTCAAACATACCATTTTTATTTATTTATTTTTTTATATTATTTTATTGAGGTTTTTAAAGCATACAACATATATTAAGAGTTCAGATACATATATAGTAAGGAGACAAATTACTTTAGGTCAATAAACCAAAATTCACAATTGAGAGTGTGTTACATGTTAATCCACATAAACAAATAATAATGTGGGAATGATAATCTACCAGCAAAATTTAATAATAATGTTAACATTAGTAACAGTAAATGAACTATCAGTCTACAGTAGGGTTAAGAATATTAAAGTGAAACCTAATTTTCTCATGCATATGTTCCTCTTAAGTTATAGATGGTCTCTCTTGGATCTGGTTACTCTAATGATACAATATAGAGGAGGATTAACGGTTAAGATGGTCACTCTTGGGCCTTAGCACATATGTAAATAAAGATTAGCAACTGATACTAATGAGAAGTTCAACGCATCAAACAGTGCAGTTGATTACTAGATGCAGACACAGATTATGGAGAAAAAAAGTATGTTGGGTTTGTATATCTCTATTGGTATAATGACACTTATACTAAATGGTCCTAACCTTTATAACTTCATATTGTTTCAATGCAGATTTGGAGAAATTGAAATGTCATTTAGGTGACTGTGTGTGTCACAAGTGTTAATTATGCATGTTGCTTACACAGGGTTAATTTCCTAGGAGATAATATTACAAATAACAGTGCAACAGTGCATTCAAAAATTAAAGCATATTGGAGCTAAGAGGAAGAGCTCACTATCATAGGAAAATAAAGTTATGAAACCGAGGAGGCATTCTAACTAGAGGCAAACAGAGACTGAACTAGATTTCCGATAAACTCTATCGGGGAATCAGCAGGAACATTCTATATAGAGTATGTATTCTGCTCACAGGGTCTAATGTACATATGCCAAAATAACTGTAAGACCGAAAATGTTTGGCGCCAACACTGGAGATACTGCGATAATTAATGGTAGATGTATTCTATAGTATAGTGGAGAAAAGGAGATAAGCCCTCATGGATAGCACTTTTGAAGCCGTACTGCTTCGTCCGCTAGCAGCCCGGCCCCAACTACTAGTGTGTAGAGGGGAACCTTCAAGGATACAATGTTTCATGTTTATTATTAAAGTGTGATTATGAGGGTGTGAAGAGATTAGCTGACTGGAGCTCAGCAAGCTATAACATTAACTATGATGCAGAAGAGACATACCATAAATGTAACGAAACAGTAATAACCAAACCGACTTTAATAATACACTCATAGGGAGTGGATAGTCAGATCGATCTGTAACAAATAAACTTCTAGTCCAAGAAAGACATAAATACATCTCCAAGAGTATACATAAGGACTGTGTCCATGCTAACCAATACCGATCTTGAGGTCACAATAAACAGAATGGATTAGTTTCTGGGTTTGATATGCGAATATCTGTAGCGTCTGCCATCTTGTAAAAGTAACTTGCTGGGAAAGGTAAGTAGGATTCCGCCATGTCACATCCCCTCTGGTATTTAACTGTTTTTGAAGGGAACCCAGTGAAAGGATTATAGCATGGTTCTGTATAGACCCATCCCGGCCTCACAGATACTACAGTGAAATTATCCTGCTGACACCCGTGGCGCCCCTAATCAGTAGTTATCGCCTCACAGTAATCTCCTAAGGAATAGCATGGGGAGGTTAGTGTCTTGGGAGATGAAAGCTGAGCCTCACACTGCAAATTTTCCTCTATTTCGTGCACCATCACCCTGCTGTTATGTCTTATGTCCTTTTCTTGTAACGATCGAATGAGATATTCAAATCAATCACTCTTCTCAAAATCTGTGAGCATGTCTTTAACGATATCGCTGAAGGACTGCACATCCATGCTGGGGATTAGAGAGTAATAGCAAGTGAGCAATAAAAGTAACAAGGCAGCCTAGGTTTGACTGTCAGCCCTCGAACATCAAGGGGGGGGGTGCCGAGGACTTGTGTTAGGCCGCCTCCAGAGTTCTCAGCAGTCCGAATCAGGATCCTGCATTCATAAATACTATAATCCTGGTATCATTCTGTTCAGCAGGGCTTATAGTGATAGAATATGTTGAATTTATCCAAGGATGAAGTAATAGATTAACTCTAACCGGCAGATTAGTTTTCTCATGGCAGGAGCTCCAGAAATTCTGTTGGATCTTGAACACTGCTTGGACATGCCCTGCTAGTGGAGACCTGCCTCAAGGGGTGAAGAGCCAGACCTCCCACGGCGGAGAGCTCTTCTCTGATTTATCATGGACCAAATATATCATTTTTAAAAAGTCTCCAATTTACTTCTATTATCACATTTGCTTTGTTCCCATTATATTCTTTGTGGAAGAAAGAATGCCTTGGTAGGCATTTAGAGCACTGCATGGCAGGAAATAGTGCTGCCATCTAGTGCTCTTGCAAATGGATAATATTCTTGTAAAACTGCTGATATATAGTGCTCTAGAAATTGGCAGGCTCCTAAGCATACATCCCTACTTTTCCGTGGCCTCTACTTCTGCGCCATGACCTATCTCAGCGTCCATTTTTCATCATAATCTCTAAACTTGATGGCTTGGAGATTGACACATAGTTTTAAGACAGAGAGGTTTTTCTGATTCTTTCATTGATACTTTGGTTCAGGCTCTAAACCTGTGACAAGGAAAATTTATGACAAGGTTTGGAAGTTTTGTTTTTTTTCTGATGTATGGAACATGGGTTCAGCTAGCACTCTTTTAGAATTTCCAGAATGTTTCCATTTCTTCAGGATAAAGGTTTATCCGCTTGTACCTTAAAGGGTCAGAGTTCTTCCCTTTCTGTCTTGTTTCAGTAGAAAATTGCTAAATTTACCGATATTCAGAATTTTGTTCAGGCCTAGTCCAGATTAAGCCTTCCCTTTGTTGTGAGCCTCTTTATCTTATTTTTCATAATAAGTCCACTAGGAGGAATCAAAAACACCTCTACCTACAAGAGTTCTAATCCCTCCCACTCTCCCAGAATTTATCAGTCAAATTTTTGCCTCAGAGATGGAGTGAGTTAAATTCTGAAGTAGTTGTTGATAGGGGTTCTCTAACTGATCTGAGACCCATTTCCCCTTCAGAGTGCCTAAGAAGGAGAGAAGTGAGTACACAAGTATCACAACCCTCCCAGGTAAAATGCAGATTTATCTGCCATCCTGGTCTACAGTGTGATGCTCCTTGTAAGATTCATGACACTGTGCTTTTACACTGCATTGGATGGGCCTGTTCACTGGAAGCATTCATCTGCAGCTGAGGTAAGCACAGTAAATAAAGGTCCTACTTTGCACCTTTATGGTCCACTGGCTATAAACATTAGTAGTAGTAATTTGTAGAGCACCAACAGAGAACCTGTCCACACACCTTCCATGCAACCCGACCCCTGCTTGTAAGTCATCCGAAAGAATAAGTTTGGTTTGTGTGACCATTAAATATCAGCAGCGGTATGACTGGTACTCCTTAACTTTCGATTTCAGGCCCAAAGCTGATTAAACAGCTTCATAAATGGTGGCCTCAATAGCATATTTATATTTACTGTAAATTCCTGTTTCCTTAAACCTCTTTAATGGAGCAGCTCACATCTCTGGACCATCAGCTGACCCTTTGAAGGGCAGATCCACCGATCATTTAACTGTCTACTTTGTATGGATATTCCTTTGTATCACCCTGCTCTAGCTGTGTACCTTATATGAAGTCTGTGTCTATTCCTAGACAGGGTTTTGCAGTGCTGCCTTTAAGTCAGGGTGTTCATGGGTCTGCAGCACACCAACTATGCTTCGGGAAGTTCTACAGAACTGTCTCCAAAATTCAAATAATATATTTACTCTGCTAATTGATGTCTGTCATGCAGATGCATGCATGTGGCAGAAGTTAATCTTTCCCAGGCCTTTAGTTCACCAGGGAAACACATTTATGAAACAAAGTACATTCGACATTCCTTTTATGAAATTTAAGACCCCCCCTTCTGAAACGGTGGTGGAAGTGTCAGGCTAGAGCATATTCATGCATTATTACAGCAGATGTTAAGTTCTTTGGAGGAGGATAATTCTCCCACTCTTGACCTTTTATAAAAATATTTACAAATTATTTAAAGGGACACTGAACCCAAATTTTTTCTTTCATGATTCAGATATAGCATGACATTTTAAGCAACTTTCTAATTTACTCCTATTATCAATTTTTCTTTGTTCTCTTGCTATCTTTATTTAAAAAGCAGGAATGTGATGCATAAGAGCCGGCCCATTTTTGGTTGAGAACCTGGGTTATGCTTGCTTATGGGTGGGTAGATGTAAGCCTCCAATAAGCAAGCACTATCCATGGTGCTAAACCTAAAATGGGCTGGCTGCTAAGATTTACATTCCTGCTTTTAAAATAAAGATAGCAAGAGAATGAAGAAAAATTGATAATAGGAGTAAATTAGAAAGTTGCTTAAAGGGACAGTAAACACCAGAATTTGTGTTGTTTAAAAAGGTAGATAATCCCTTTATTACCCATCCCCAGTTTTGCATAACCAACACAGTGATAATAATATACTTGTTACCTCTGAGATTACCTTGTATCTATGCCTCTGCAAACTGCCCCTTTATTTTAGTTCTTTTGACAGACTTGCATTTTTAGCC
Source organism: Bombina bombina (assembly GCF_027579735.1). NCBI lineage: Eukaryota > Metazoa > Chordata > Amphibia > Anura > Bombinatoridae > Bombina > Bombina bombina. The sequence goes on along the minus strand of NC_069503.1, from coordinate 827,366,433 downwards.
AATCAGTGCTGACTCCTAGGAGCGTCATGTGCCTGAGCTACATTTTTATCTATATGAAACACATGAACTAACGCCCTCTAGTGGTGAAAAACTGTGAAAATGCTTTCAGATTAGAGGCGGCCTTCAAGGTCTAAGAAATTAGCATATGAACCTCCTAGGTTTAGCTTTCAACTAAAAATACAAAGAGAACAAAGCAAAATTGGTAATAAAAGTAAATTGGAAAGTTGTTTAAAATGACATACCCTATTTAAATCATGAAAGTTTTTTTTTTACTTGACTGTCCCTTTAAAATTGCATGCTCTATCTGAATCATTAAAGAAAAAAAATTGGGTTCAGTTTCCCTTTAAAGGGACAGTCTACACCAGAATTTTTGTTGTTTTAAAAGATAGATAATCCCTTTATTACCCATTTCCCAGTTTTGCATAACTAACACATTTATAATAATATACTTTTAACCTCTGTGATTATCTTGTATCTAAGCCTCTGCAAACTGCCCCTTTTTTGGTTCTTTTGACAGACTTGCAGTCTAGCCAATCAGTGCCTGCTCCCAGATAACTTCTCGTGCACGAGCACAGTGTTATCTATATGAAATATGTGAACTAACACCCTCTAGTGGTGAAAAACTGTTAAAATGCAATCTGAAAGAGGTGGGCTTCAAGGTCTAAGAAATTAGCATATGAACCTCCTAGGTTAAGCTTTCAACTAAGAATACCAAGAGAACAAAGCAAAATTGGTGATAAAAGTAAATTGGAAATTTGTTTAAAATTACATGCTCTATCTGAATCATGAAAGTTTATTTTGGCCTAGACTGTCCCTTTAAGCCTATAAGCTTCAAAAAGCTGCTGCTTCATCTACACAACAATCGGGTTCACCCATGACTCCTTAGAAGCTTAATTCTTCCTGGTCTAAAGCCAAGCAGGGCAAGGAGTCCACTTTCATGTTAAAGTCCTCATGACAGTGCAGCCCCCATTCCAGACAAGTTTCTGGTAGGGAGCATGTTCCATCTTTTTCACGGACTCTTTGGTTAGGTCTATTAAAGACCCTTGGATGTTGGAAATAATTTCTCAGATGTATCAAATAAGAGTTCCTCGAGATCCCTTAAAGGGACAGTAAAGTCATAATAAGGCATTCATGGTTTAGACAGAGCATACAATTTTAAACAAATTTACAGTTTACTTCTATTATTTAATTTGCTTTCTTCTCTTATCCTTTGCAAGAAAGTTTATCTAGGTAAGCTTAAGAGCAATAGCAAAAAAAAAAAAACAGCAAGTCATACAGAGCACCAAACAAAATAAGATTCAAGGGATTCTTATTTATATAACATAGAGTAAAAAAGGCGTAAAATACAGCAGAGAGCAAGCTGTCTTATGCGTTTCGGCCGTCAGGCCTTATTCATAGACATGAAAAGCATCAGCATATTAAGAGCTTAAATACACTTTAAAAACAAGATGATTGGCTGCTGCGTAATTACGTCACTGAAACACCTGTACTTAAAGGGACAATGCTGGTATATATTCGATTAATATCCAATTGTAAAAATTACTTATTAGAGGATATAACATTATTGACATTGTAAGCTCATGAAATTAATAAATAAATATATGTAAATTGGAAGACTCATAATGTCAGCACAGGATGGGAACTACTGGTGTGCTTTAATAGGGATAGAAAGCAAATAGGTAAATACATAAATAAAGAATGTTGCCATTTAGGAAATCGAAAGAAACCAGATCATAATCTATGTATAATATAATATGATTACACCTTACTGCCCACATAATTTTTAACAGAATAAAAAATGAATGTGTAAGTGTCATTTTCTAGAAATATAACCTTAAGTGATTTAATTGCATTTTACTACAATTGTTATTTTATACTGGGCAAGTATAAACACATATACTATGCTTCATTAGAAACATCACTGAAATATGTAGCCCACCCTATCTTTAATTTTAACTTTTATAATCATTAGTGCTGCCATTGGTTAATGATGGTCCCATCTATATTTAGGCCCTTTGGTCTTCTTGTTTGTAGAAGGAAAATCCAGAAGGCCTATCTATGGAGGAGTCTATTGGTTCTGTTCCCACCTCTTGGATGAGGGCGAACATGTTCGATGACCTGCCAACTGAATGAGGACACGCTTTTAGCATGGCGATGTATAAAGTGTCTCGCCAGGTCAGATACCTCTCTACCATTACTGATATCATTGAGGTGTTCTCTTATTCTCACTCTACCTTCACGGGTGGAACAACCTGTATACTGTAGACCACAGCTTATACATTAGATTAAATAGACAACATATGAGGTTCGACAGTTGGAGCAACAGTTAAGGTTATACACCTTCTGGGTTTGTCTTGATTGAAAATGGGAGCCTACTTTAGTAGATTTGATTGAAAATGGGAGCCTACTTTAGTATGTGAGCAGGCTATAGAATTTATAAAATGACATTTGAAGTGTCCCTTGACTGTTATCCAACTGTTCAACCCAACCCTAGGCTGTTTGAGTACGCTAGCTTAAGAGCAGCAAAGAACCTAGGTTCTAGCTGCCGATTGGTGGCTGCATGTATATATATATATATATGTATACAGATTCATTGGCTCACCAATGTGTTCAATTAGAAACCAGTAGTGCATTGCTGCTCCTTCAACAAATGATACCAAGAGAATGAAACAAATTTATAATAGAAGTAAACTGGAAAGTTGTTTAAAATTATATGTTCTACCTAAATCATGAAAGAAAAAAATTGGGTTTCATGTCCCTTTAAAGGCCAAAGCCTTCCTGGCTTGTGTGGTAGATTTAGAAACAATGGGAGCAATTCAATTTTTTTTCCACAGAGCTTAACCAGGTGTTTCTTTCTAATGACATGGTGAGTCCACGGATCATTTTAATTACTGTTGGGAATATCACTCCTGACCAGCAGGAGGAGGCAAAGAGCACCACAGCAAAAGCTGTTAAATACCTCTCCCCCTACCCACAATCCCCAGTCATTCTTTTTGCTTGTATCAGTTGCAATGAGGGGTAAAGATAGGTGTCTGATTCTTCAAACAAGAGTTTATTTTTTAAGCAGAGCAAGTTTGCTCTGGTTTTCTTTGAGGTTTAGCCGTAGTCCATGTCAGTCTCTTCAGTAGAGCAAGTGGTGACTTTTAAGCATTTGGGAACTTGTGGGGTATAATCCCCACTGGGCCTCCCAAGTAATTTCATGCTGCCCTTGGTTGAAAGTTTGAGTAAGTTTACTCAGCCTTTTCTTTTTTCCACAGGTCCATGTGAGGTAGGAAGCCCCTCTCATACCAAGTGAGCTGTCCTGCTGCCAGACATTTTTTTGAGGTAAGTGCCTATTTCTTTCCCTGTTTTGATATAGGAGAATTTGGCACTTTGACAGTTAATTCTGTCTAAATATACATGTTTTGATATAGGAGAATTTGGCACATTGACAGTTAATTCTGTCTAAATATACAATCAGCCTTCTAGGTTAACGGTTTATTGTATGGCAGTTTTGCAGGCACTGGGGATGTTTGGCTTAGTTTATTATGTTTTCACTTTGGTGTACATGTTTTTTGTTTGTGTATTAATGGCTACCGTGAGGTTTGTTAGGCCACGCCCACAATAGGCAGGCTTATCTGAGATAGCAAGGACGTTTTTGGCACCCTTTTAGCTGTTTCCTGTTGTTCCTAGATGTTGCATCTCTGTTGCATAGCTCCTCAGAGGTGGTTCAGCGTTCTCTCCGGTGCGGCTGTATGGGGGTCCGGATCATTTTCTAACTTTGTTTCCGGCAGCAAGGAGGTCAGGTAGGCACCTCAGCAGAGCTATGGAAAAAAGTATAGAGAGTGGGGCGTGCAATACATACCATGCCCTTAGGGGGCGCCTCCTTAAAAGGCAGCACTCTGTCAAAGGACGGCTATCCTGGTATTCAAAATCTTACCCTCATCGTTGAAACAGTCAGAATTCCTTGGAAGGGCTTGAGGTCATAAGCCTAAGAGAGCGGAAAAGGCAAACCAACATGGCCCAATAACGTTTGGAAAGGAAAAAGTGTAACCAAATGATTATACTCACAGACGATCAGGCACCAACAGGTGCAATCTCAGCAGACTGGGACCAAACCGTCGCCCAGTAGAATAGACAATAGGCAATCCTCAGCAGCCAACAGATAAAAAGTGTAGTATTTACACAGAGTGATAAACCACAGCAGCAAGTGTATAGATATAAAATAATATTTTAATAACAAAGCGACTCGTTTCTCAGCCTCCTGTGGGCTGTTTCTTCAGGCTATAACATACAAAATTAAAAATACACTTGATATTTAACAGATAAACCAAATCCTATAAAAATCCTATGATTGGACAACCAATTAAGGTACACACTTGTGTGTATTAGCAATTAATGAGTTGGTATGGTGACAGCAGTAAACAAATAAAGAGCAGGTGATGTTCAACAATCAGTAATTATCAGAATAAAAACTTGGCATGGCAGCCACATAAAAACACAATGTATAAAATTTTATCTAATATGACAGTCATATTGTAAAATCATCAAAAAAACATACAACTCTCCCTAAAACCCCCCCTAACACAAAAACACCTGATAAAAGTACATGATAAAATAGATCATTTGCGGTATTACATTTTATACATGTAATTTGTAATATATATATATATATTTGCATCATTATACGTTAAATAAAAAAAAAAACTGTTTTATGTTGAGAACCCTTTCATTTGTTTAGACCGGCTACCTAATATGTTGTCTAATCACATCGGCTCTACATTTGGATTTACCTCTCTTGCTCTCTTAAGCACTCGTATGAGTACCGATTGTGTAAAGTCTTTTTTTCTTATTTGTTCCTTTATAACGATGGTTGGAAGTTGGATTATGTTTAATACACATTAAATGATTGATCGTGAATTAAAGATCATGTGCGATGAGCTATAAGAAAGATATGGTTTGTCATAAACAATAGTGTGTAACTAGCTCAGCTGTGTTGATATACGTCATGGACAGCTGTTGGAACGTCGTCCAGTGTTAAAGCTTACATCAAGTGGGAGTGTGTCAGTCCTCCTATACGAAAACGTCAGGCTTCTCCCCAATCAGACTTCATGCTATCGGAGGAGTGTAACTAGTGACCAATAGAGATGGGATATAGTCCGTACTCGATTTGTCAATAAACACTGTCAGTCAGAGATGTGGGCGGATTGAATAGGCATAGACGATCATAACTGTATATGTAATATCTAATAATGATAGGATGTGTGTTGAAGAAAATAATACGATCATTACTGTATATGCAGTATCAAGTAGTGATAAGATGTGTGTTACAGAAAATATATCTGCGAAAACGATTAGTAAAGAGGAAAAAACTAGAACCCTCAAAGTGATAATATTAAGCAGAAAGATATAAAAAAGAAATAAACAAGTGGTATGTACATAAGTCATCTGGAGAATAGCGTGATACTAAAAACCTAATTTCAAAAAGGGGCTATTCGACAAAATGAGGAATCATTAATATACTTCTAAGACAAAAACTAATGGATATACAGGGAGTGCAGAATTATTAGGCAAGTTGTATTTTTGAGGATTAATTTTATTATTGAACAACAACCATGTTCTCAATGAACCCAAAAAACGAATTAATATCAAAGCTGAATAGTTTTGGAAGTAGTTTTTAGTTTGTTTTTAGTTATAGCTATTTTAGGGGGATATCTGTGTGTGCAGGTGACTATAACTGTGCATAATTATTAGGCAACTTAACAAAAAACAAATATATACCCATTTCAATTATTTATTTTTACCAGTGAAACCAATATAACATCTCAACATTCACAAATATACATTTCTGACATTCAAAAACAAAACAAAAACAAATCAGTGACCAATATAGCCACCTTTCTTTGCAAGGGCACTCAAAAGCCTGCCATCCATGGATTCTGTCAGTGTTTTGATCTGTTCACCATCAACATTGCGTGCAGCAGCAACCACAGCCTCCCAGACACTGTTCAGAGAGGTGTACTGTTTTCCCATCTTGTAAATCTCACATTTGATGATAGACCACAGGTTCTCAATGGGGTTCAGATCAGGTGAACAAGGAGGCCATGTCATTAGATTTTCTTCTTTTATACCCTTTCTTGCCAGCCACGCTGTGGAGTACTTGGACGCGTGTGATGGAGCATTGTCCTGCATGAAAATCATGTTTTTCTTGAAGGATGCAGACTTCTTCCTGTACCACTGCTTGAAGAAGGTGTCTTCCAGAAACTGGCAGTAGGACTGGGAGTTGAGCTTGACTCCATCCTCAACCCGAAAAGGCCCCACAAGCTCATCTTTGATGATACCAGCCCAAACCAGTACTCCACCTCCACCTTGCTGGCGTCTGAGTCGGACTGGAGCTCTCTGCCCTTTACCAATCCAGCCACGGGCCCATCCATCTGGCCCATCAAGACTCACTCTCATTTCATCAGTCCATGAAACATTAGAAAAATCAGTCTTGAGATATTTTTTGGCCCAGTCTTGACGTTTCAGCTTGTGTGTCTTGTTCAGTGGTGGTCGTCTTTCAGCCTTTCTTACCTTGGCCATGTCTCTGAGTATTGCACACCTTGTGCTTTTGGGCACTCCAGTGATGTTGCAGCTCTGAAATATGGCCAAACTGGTGGCAAGTGGCATCTTGGCAGCTGCACGCTTGACTTTTCTCAGTTCATGGGCAGTTATTTTGCGCCTTTTTTTTTCCACACGCTTCTTGCGACCCTGTTGACTATTTTGAATGAAACGCTTGATTGTTCGATGATCACGCTTCAGAAGCTTTGCAATTTTAAGAGTGCTGCATCCCTCTGCAAGATATTTCACTATTTTTGACTTTTCTGAGCCTGTCAAGTCCTTCTTTTGACCCATTTTGCCAAAGGAAAGGAAGTTGCCTAATAATTATGCACACCTGATATAGGGTGTTGATGTCATTAGACCACACCCCTTCTCATTACAGAGATGCACATCACCTAATATGCTTAATTGGTAGTAGGCTTTCGAGCCTATACAGCTTGGAGTAAGACAACATGCATAAAGAGGATGATGTGGTCAAAATACTTTGCCTAATAATTCTGCACTCCCTGTCGTATTAAACCCCAATTGGGTGTCAATAGTGAACCTATAAGTGCTCGTGCAGAAGTCTGTTCACTTGTGAATTCCAAGTGGGGAAGTGACAGAGCCTGTATAAAAAAGGGAAGTGTATCTATGAACCAATCACAGAAATGAAGGTTATATGTGCTACTTAAATAGTAATAATTATCAACATAATAGACAAAGTACAATCAGTATATACTACAGAGATGTCAAATTCATAGCAAAAAAATAATAATAAAATAATATGTAAAATGATGTGAATTAATGTAGTGTATAATATCTATGAGTGATAATATTATGTGAACATAATTAGTTAGTTGATAGAGGTTAAAAAACATCAGGTACTCAATAGATGTGTGAATACATCTGATACTTGGTGCCACTATGTGCAATTACCTGGTCATCTAATGATGAGGTTATTTAAAGGGACAGTCTACACCAGAATTTTTATTGTTTCAAAAGATAGATAATCCCTTTATTACCCATTTCCCAGTTTTGCATAACCAACACAGTTATAATAATATACTTTTAACCTCTGTGATTATCTAAGCCTCTGCAAACTGCCCCTTTTTTCAGTTCTTTTGACAGACTTGCAGTCTAGCCAATCAGTGCCTGCTCCCAGATAACTTCTTGTGCACGAGCACAGTGTTATCTATATGAAATATGTGAACTAACACCCTCTAGTGGTGAAAAACTGTTAAAATGCAATCTGAAAGAGGTGGGCTTCAAGGTCTAAGAAATTAGCATATGAACCTCCTAGGTTAAGCTTTCAACTAAGAATACCAAGAGAACAAAGCAAAATTGGTGATAAAAGTAAATTGGAAAATTGTTTAAAATTACATGCTCTATCTGAATCATGAAAGTTTATTTTGGCCTAGACTGTCCCTTTAAATGTGAATAGTATCAAAATAACATAAGTGTTGCCAAAAACATTAGTGATAAACAGGCCTGAAAGGTTAGGAATGGTGAATAAAGTGGTAGACAGTCAGTGTCTGTAGATTGTCTAGCGTTTCTAATTTTAGAGATACCACTAGGTATTTAACGTTCTTTTATCAAGTTTTGGTAGTGCTTACCCTTATATGTGTAGATCACATATCCTAGTTGAGATATATATAATCGAAAATCACAGTAAGACAAAAAAAAATGTACACCCCAATATAACTGATGGATGCCTGTGTATCCTCCTATATTAACGGTAGCTATATTATGCAAGGATCAGTCACTCAAATATCAAATCCTATCATTCATATAGTTTAAAAAGCCGCCATATCCAGATTTCCGTTGAGTCCATCCGGCTGGAGTGTTTTTAATTTTTTGATCCAATAAATGTCTCTCTTTCTGAGAGTCATAAATGCATCAGATAGGGATCTAGAGATCACTTCAATAGGTGTGATTGTCATCGGATTCTTTTGTTTTTTGTGGTAAACAAGACAATGTCTTCATACACTATGAGATTTAGAGTTCTTTTTAATGTTGTATGAATATTCGAATATATTGACTTTACGGCAGGTACGTCCGACATATTGTACCCCACATTTGCAACTTAAAAGGTATATGACGAAAGATGTCTCACATGTCATAAATCCTTTTTTCTCCAACATTGGTGTGTCCGGTCCACGGCGTCATCCATTACTTGTGGGAAATGTTCTCCCCCACAGGGAAAGGCAAGGAGAGCACACAGCAAGAGCTGTCCATATAGCTCCCCCTCTGGCTCCGCCCCCTAGTCATTCTCCTTGCCGCTCTGAACAAGTAGCATCTACCACGGGGATGGCGAGGAGTTTGTGGTGTTAGTTGTAGTTTTTTATTCTTCTATCAAGAGTTTGTTATTTTAAAATAGTGCTGGCTTGTACTATTTACTCTATAACAGAAAAGTGATGAAGATTTCTGTTTAAGAGGGCTATGATTTTAGCACAAGTAACTAAAATCCATGTTACCACGCAGGACTGTTGAAACAAGAGAACTTCAGTTGGGGGTAACAGTTTGCAGACTCATCTGCTTCAGGTATGACTAGTCTCCTTCTAACAACACAGGCTAATGCTAGATGACAGTCATTTTTCCCCTCAGGGGAAACGGTAAGCCATTTTTCTTTCACCTCAGCAAAAAAGATAACAGGCTTCCCCTTTTTGTTTTTTATGCTGGTAGACACTGTTAGGGGCTAAATCGATTGGTTTTTATTACAATATTATACCATTTGAAATATTTTATAAGCTCACATACACTTGGGAACGTTTTTTATTGATCTAGCTTGTTTTAGACACCTAAATCTAGTCAGGAAGGCCCCTTCACTCTAGTGTGCTGAGGGAGGAAGCCTCATTTTGGCACTTCAGCTGTGCAGTTGAATTTCAAGGCAGTGCATGCAGATTCATGTGAGAGGGTCCTGTGGTTCAGAAAGTGACTCCAAAAGGCTTTTTTCTGTGAATGGTGACCCCTAAGGAAGGTAAAAAGCTGCAGCAAGGCTGTAGCTGGGATTGTGGTGTGTAAAAACGGTTAAATCCAACAATTAGCTCCGGTTTGCTTGTTTTAAGAGCTAGAGTCTCCATATTTGCTGTGCAATACTTTCTAAGCATTAAGACACTGGGGTCCAAATTTCAGAAAAATCGGATATTGCCTTCATAGTTTTTTGAACATTCAGAAATAAATGTGTCATTTTATTATTTAAAGAGACAGTAACGTTTTTGTTTAAAATCGTTTTTATTGCATTGTTTGCCTGCCTAAATCTGTTTAACATGTCTGTTCCATCAGATAACCTATGTTCTGTGTGTATAGAGACAAATGTGGTTCCCCCTTCGAGTGTTTGTGATAATTGCGCCATAGCGTCCAAACAAAATCAGGACAGCTCTGTTATTTTTCATAATGTTGCCCAAGATGATTTATCTAATGAAGGTAGTGGGGATAGCTCTACATCCTCTACTTCTGTGTCTACACCAGCTTTGCCCGCGCAGGCGACACCTAGCGCGCCAGTGCTTATTTCTGTGCAACAATTATCAGCAGTAGTGGATAATTCTATAGCAAATCTTTTATCCAAACTGCCAGTTTTTCAGAGAAAGCGTGATTGTTCAGTTTTAAATACAGATAAAAAGGATGAACAATCAGACGCTGACGATGCCTTATCTATTTTACCCTCACATCAATCGGAATTGGCTGTGAGGGAAGGGCTGTCTGAGGGTGAAATTTCAGACTCAGGAAAAATTTCTCAACAGGCAGAACCTGATCTAGTGGCATTTAAGTTTAAGCTAGAACATCTCCGCGCTTTGCTTAAGGAGGTATTAGCTACTCTGGATGACTGTGATTCCATGGTAGTACCAGAGAAGTTAAGCAAATTGGACAAATTTTTAGAGGTCCCAGTGCACGACGACGCTTTTCCAATACCTAAGAGGGTAGCGAACATAGTGGAAAAGGAGTGGGAGAAGCCAGGTGTACTCTTTGCCCCACCTCCTATATTTAAGAAAATGTTTCCCATAGTAGACCCTAGAAGGGACGCATGGCAAACGGTCCCGAATGTTGAGGGAGCTGTTTCAACACTAGCTGCGCTTTCAAAGATCCTATGGATAAAAAATTGGAAGGATTGCTTAAAAAGATTTTTGTTCAGCAAGGGTTCATCCTTCAACCAGCTACGTGTGTTATTACTGTCACTTCAGCGACGTCCTTTTGGTTCGAAGAACTAGAAAGGTCGCTCCAGAAAGAGACTTCCTATGAAGAAGTCATGGACAGAATTCACGCATTAAAGTTAGCTAATTCCTTTATATTGGATGCCGCCTTTCAAATAACGAAATTGGCGGTGAAAAACTCAGGTTTTGCTATAGTAGCGCGGAGGGCGCTTTGGCTAAAATCCTGGTCGGCAGACGTGTCGTCCAAGACTAAGTTACTGAATATTCCTTTCAAGGGTAAGACCCTTTTTGGGCCGGAATTGAAGGAAATTATTTCAGACATCACTGGGGGTAAGGGCCATGCCCTCCCACAGGATAGGCCTTTTAAGGCTAAGAACAAGTCTAATTTTCGTTCCTTTTGCAATTTCAGGAACGGACCGGCTAATAACTCCACTGCCGCTAGACAAGAAGGTAACGTGGCCCAGCCCAAACCCGCTTGGAAGCCCATGCAAGGCTGGAACAAGGGTAAACAAACCAAGAAACCTGCTGCTGCTACCAAGACAGCATGAAGGGGTAGCCCCCGATCCGGGACCGGATCTGGTAGGGGGCAGACTATCTCTCTTCGCTCAGGCTTGGGCAAGAGATGTTCTGGATCCCTGGGCACTAGAGATAGTTTCCAAGGGATACCTGTTAGAATTCAAGGGACTTCCTCCAAAGGGAAGGTTCCACCTGTCTCGCTTATCTTCAGACCAGATAAAGAAACAGGCATTCTTACATTGTGTAAGGGACCTATCAAAGATGGGAGTGATAAACCCAGTCCCCTCCGGGGAACAAGGTCTAGGGTTTTACTCAAACCTGTTTGTGGTTCCCAAAAAAGAGGGAACTTTCAGGCCAATTCTGGATTTAAAGATATTAAACAAGTTCCTCAGAGTTCCATCCTTCAAGATGGAAACCATTCGGACAATCTTACCAACAATCCAGCAGGGTCAATTTTTGACTACCGTGGATCTGAAGGATGCGTATCTGCATATCCCAATCCACAAATCTCATCATCAGTTCCTGAGGTTCGCCTTTCTGGACAAACATTACCAGTTTGTGGCTCTTCCATTCGGTTTAGCCACCGCTCCCAGAATTTTCACAAAGGTGCTAGGGTCCCTTCTAGCGGTCCTAAGACCGAGGGGCATCGCTGTAGCACCTTATCTAGACGACATCCTAATCCAAGCGTCGTCTCTTTCCAAAGCGAGGGCTCATACAGACATTGTGTTGGCTTTTCTCAGATCTCACGGGTGGAAAGTGAACGTAGAAAAAAGTTCACTGTCACTGTCCACAAGGGTTCCTTTTCTGGGAACAATAATAGATTCTGTGGAAATGAAGATCTTTCTCACAGACGTCAGAAAGACAAAGCTTCTAAAAGCTTGTCGAGTTCTTCACTCTATTCCTCAACCCTCCATAGCTCAATGCATGGAAGTAATAGGACTAATGGTCGCAGCAATGGATGTGGTTCCTTTTGCTCGAATTCATCTAAGACCATTACAGCTGTGCATGCTCAATCAGTGGAATGGGGACTATACAGACTTGTCTCCCCAAATTCAAGTAGACCAGGTAACCAGGGACTCACTTCTCTGGTGGTTGACCCAGGATCACCTGTCTCAGGGAATGAGTTTCCGCAGACCGGAGTGGGTCATCGTCACGACCGACGCCAGCCTCTTGGGGTGGGGCGCGGTCTGGGACTCTCTGAAAGCTCAAGGCCTATGGTCGCGGGAAGAGTCGCTTCTCCCGATAAACATTTTGGAACTAAGAGCTATATTCAATGCGCTCCTGGCTTGGCCTCAGCTAGCGGAAGCCAGGTTCATAAGATTTCAGTCGGACAACATAACGACTGTTGCGTACATCAATCATCAGGGGGGAACAAAGAGTTCCCTAGCGATGAAGGAAGTAACCAAGATAATCCAATGGGCAGAGAATCACTCCTGCCATCTATCTGCTATTCACATCCCAGGAGTAGACAACTGGGAGGCGGACTATTTGAGTCGTCAGACTTTCCATCCGGGGGAGTGGGAACTCCATCCGGAGGTCTTTGCTCAGTTAACCCAATTATGGGGCATTCCAGACATGGATCTAATGGCGTCCCGTCAGAACTTCAAGATTCCTTGCTACGGGTCCAGATCCAGGGATCCCAAGGCGACTCTAGTGGATGCATTAGTGGCGCCTTGGTCGTTCAACCTAGCATATGTGTTTCCACCGTTTCCTCTCCTCCCCAGGCTCATAGCCAGGATCAAACAGGAGAAGGCCTCTGTGATTCTGATAGCTCCTGCGTGGCCACGCAGGACTTGGTATGCAGACCTGGTGAATATGTCATCGGCTCCACCATGGAAGCTACCTTTGAGACAGGACCTTCTAGTACAAGGTCCATTCGAACATCCCAATCTAGTTTCTCTGCAGCTGACTGCTTGGAAATTGAACGCTTGATTTTATCCAAGCGTGGGTTTTCAAATTCTGTGATTGATACTCTGGTCCAAGTCAGAAAACCTGTGACTAGAAGGATTTACCATAAAATATGGAAAAAATATATTTGTTGGTGTGAATCCAAAGGATTCTCCTGGAGTAAGATTAAAATTCCAAAGATTCTCTCCTTTCTCCAAGAAGGTTTGGATAAAGGATTGTCAGCTAGTTCTCTAAAAGGACAGATTTCTGCATTATCCGTCTTGTTGCACAAACGACTGGCAGCTTTGCCAGATGTACAAGCTTTTGTTCAGGCTTTGGTTAGAATCAAGCCTGTTTACAGACCCATGACTCCTCCTTGGAGTCTAAATTTAGTTCTTTCAGTTCTTCAAGGGGTTCCGTTTGAACCTTTACATTCCATAGATATTAAGTTACTATCTTGGAAAGTTCTGTTTTTGGTTGCTATTTCTTCTGCTAGAAGAGTTTCTGAATTATCTGCTTTGCAGTGTGATCCACCCTATCTGGTGTTCCATTCAGATAAGGTTGTTTTGCGTACTAAGCCTGGTTTTCTTCCAAAAGTTGTTTCCAACGAGAACATCAACCAGGAAATAGTTGTTCCTTCTCTGTGTCCGAATCCAGTTTCAAAGAAGGAACGTTTATTACACAATTTAGATGTTGTTCATGCTTTAAAGTTCTATTTAGAAGCAACAAAAGATTTTAGACAAACCTCATCCTTGTTTGTCGTTTACTCTGGTAAGAGGAGAGGTCAAAAAGCTACTGCTACCTCTCTCTCTTTCTGGCTGAAAAGCATTATCCGCTTGGCTTATGAGACTGCCGGACGGCAGCCTCCTGACCGTATCACAGCTCACTCTACTAGGGCTGTGGCTTCCACATGGGCCTATAGGAACGAGGCTTCTGTTGACCAGATATGTAAGGCAGCGACTTGGTCTTCTCTGCACACTTTTGCCAAATTCTACAAATTTGATATTTTTGCTTCTTCGGAGGCTGTTTTTGGGAGAAAGGTTTTGCAAGCCGTGGTGCCTTCTGTTTAGGTAACCTGATTTGCTCCCTCCCTTCATCCGTGTCCTAAAGCTTTGGTATTGGTTCCCACAAGTAATGGATGACGCCGTGGACCGGACACACCAATGTTGGAGAAAACAGAATTTATGCTTACCTGATAAATTACTTTCTCCAACGGTGTGTCCGGTCCACGGCCCGCCCTGGTTTTTTTAATCAGGTTGAAAAAAAATTTCTTTATACACTACAGTCACCACGGCACCCTATAGTTTCTCCTTTTTCTCCTAACCGTCGGTCGAATGACTGGGGGGCGGAGCCAGAGGGGGAGCTATATGGACAGCTCTTGCTGTGTGCTCTCCTTGCCTTTCCCTGTGGGGGAGAACATTTCCCACAAGTAATGGATGACGCCGTGGACCGGACACACCGTTGGAGAAATTAATTTATCAGGTAAGCATAAATTCTGTTATTTTAAAGATCTCACCTGTGGTATATGATGTGAAAGTAGAAGCCTTGTGAGATATGTACTTGCACATCCCACAGTGTTTTCTACAACACCTAGATATTTTATTAGTGGGAATGCTTATATTCATTAAGTTAGTACAACGACCACTATTCTCCTGGTATTTGTCCCTGACTACCTTACTGGGAGCTAAGGCAGTTTTTAAAGTAGGAGCTCTTCTAAAGACCACTTACGGTTTTTTACCTATTATTTTCATAAGAGTAGGGTCATTGGTCAAAACTGGCCAATGTTTGTTGAGAATCTTGGTAATGGCATGATGGTTGGAGTTGTATTTGGTAATAAATAGTGGTGGATTGGATTCTTTAAATGTTTGATGTCTCAGCTTTTTGGTAAAGTAACTACACCTGTCTTCGTTCCTAACTTTTGTGATTTCACTATCTATTAGATCTTGTGGATAACCTTTCTCAATGAATCTCGCCCCAATGACTTGAGCTTGTATATCATAATCCTCTAGTCTTGAATAATTCCTTCTAATTCTTCTAAATTGTCCATATGGGACATTCATCTTCCAGCATTTGTAATGGTTACTCTCAAAATGGAGAAAACTATTACAATCAACAGTTTTAAAGAAAGTTTTGGAAGAGAATCTCCCATCAGGAGTCCTCCCCAAGATAAGGTCTAAAAATTCGATTTCATCTTGTTTGATATTATGTGTAAAAGATATCCCATATGTATTGCTTGCTGAGGTGTGGAGGTTGCCTGTTGTTTTTTTGTGGGGCTGTTGCTCTGTTTATATTTAAAGGGACAGTCAACACCAGAATTTTTGTTTTAAAAGATAGATAATCCCTGAATTACCAATTCCCCAGTTTTGCATAACCAACACAGTTATAATTATACACGTTTTACCTCTCTAATTACCTTGTATCTAAGCCTCAGCAGACTGCCCCCTTATTTTAGTTCTTTTGACAGACTTGCATTTTAGCCAATCAGAGCTGTCTCCATGGTAAATTCACGTGCATGAACTCAATGTTATCTATATGAAACACGTGAACTAATGCCCTCTAGTGGTGAAAAACTATCAAAATGCATTTAGATTAGAGGCGACCTTCAAGGTATAAGAAATTAGCATATGAACCTCCTAGGTTTAGCTTTCAACTAAGAATACCAATAGAACAAAGCAAACTTGGTGATAAAAGTAAATTGGAAAGTTGTTTAAAATTACATGCCCTATTTGAAACATGAAAGTTTTTTTTTTTTACTTGACTGTCCCTTTAAGTTCCTGTCTGAATTTCAGGGACTATAACGTTTGTGTCTCTTTGCATTAATTTTGTGAAAAAGTGTTGCTGCAAGATTTATTGTGCAGTTTAAGGATTTTCTAGTTTAAAAAAAAAAAAAGTTTGTTTAAAATTTAAAGGGACAGTAACGTGTTTTTTTTTTTTGTTTCATTAAAATTCTGATTTAAACTTAGAATTTTTTATTGATTAAGGATTTTTCCTTTGGAATAAGATGGACCAAGAGGCCCTGCTAGCTGTTGCTTGTTCTCTATGTTTAAATACTAATGTTGAGCCTCCTATCCCTTTTTGTTCCTCTTGTATTGAGAGAACATTACATTGCAAGGATAGACTTTTTGATTCTGAGCCTTCATTGTCTAGTGCGGATGTTGTTCTGGAGTCTCCTGTTCAGGCTAATCCACAGCTTTCTCCTCATAGTCCCAATCTTCTGCAGTGCCCTGTGTTTCGTCTCAGTTTGGTTTTTCCTTGCAGGATATGGCTACCCATATATCCTCGGCAGTATCTGAGGCTTTGTCTGCTTTTCCTATGTTACAGGGGAAGCGCAATAGGAAGTATAAGGTTTCTGAGTCTGTTGCAATTGTGTCTAGTGTTTCTTCTCATATGTCTGAGGAGGAAGATACTTAAGTAGCATCTGAGGGTGGCTAAAATCCTGGTCGGCAGACGTGTCGTCCAAGACTAAGTTACTGAATATTCCTTTCAAGGGTAAGACCCTTTTTGGGCCGGAATTGAAGGAAATTATTTCAGACATCACTGGGGGTAAGGGCCATGCCCTCCCACAGGATAGGCCTTTTAAGGCTAAGAACAAGTCTAATTTTCGTTCCTTTTGCAATTTCAGGAACGGACCGGCTAATAACTCCACTGCCGCTAGACAAGAAGGTAACGTGGCCCAGCCCAAACCCGCTTGGAAGCCCATGCAAGGCTGGAACAAGGGTAAACAAACCAAGAAACCTGCTGCTGCTACCAAGACAGCATGAAGGGGTAGCCCCCGATCCGGGACCGGATCTGGTAGGGGGCAGACTATCTCTCTTCGCTCAGGCTTGGGCAAGAGATGTTCTGGATCCCTGGGCACTAGAGATAGTTTCCAAGGGATACCTGTTAGAATTCAAGGGACTTCCTCCAAAGGGAAGGTTCCACCTGTCTCGCTTATCTTCAGACCAGATAAAGAAACAGGCATTCTTACATTGTGTAAGGGACCTATCAAAGATGGGAGTGATAAACCCAGTCCCCTCCGGGGAACAAGGTCTAGGGTTTTACTCAAACCTGTTTGTGGTTCCCAAAAAAGAGGGAACTTTCAGGCCAATTCTGGATTTAAAGATATTAAACAAGTTCCTCAGAGTTCCATCCTTCAAGATGGAAACCATTCGGACAATCTTACCAACAATCCAGCAGGGTCAATTTTTGACTACCGTGGATCTGAAGGATGCGTATCTGCATATCCCAATCCACAAATCTCATCATCAGTTTCTGAGGTTCGCCTTTCTGGACAAACATTACCAGTTTGTGGCTCTTCCATTCGGTTTAGCCACCGCTCCCAGAATTTTCACAAAGGTGCTAGGGTCCCTTCTAGCGGTCCTAAGACCGAGGGGCATCGCTGTAGCACCTTATCTAGACGACATCCTAATCCAAGCGTCGTCTCTTTCCAAAGCGAGGGCTCATACAGACATTGTGTTGGCTTTTCTCAGATCTCACGGGTGGAAAGTGAACATAGAAAAAAGTTCACTGTCACTGTCCACAAGGGTTCCTTTTCTGGGAACAATAATAGATTCTGTGGAAATGAAGATCTTTCTCACAGACGTCAGAAAGACAAAGCTTCTAAAAGCTTGTCGAGTTCTTCACTCTATTCCTCAACCCTCCATAGCTCAATGCATGGAAGTAATAGGACTAATGGTCGCAGCAATGGATGTGGTTCCTTTTGCTCGAATTCATCTAAGACCATTACAGCTGTGCATGCTCAATCAGTGGAATGGGGACTATACAGACTTGTCTCCCCAAATTCAAGTAGACCAGGTAACCAGGGACTCACTTCTCTGGTGGTTGACCCAGGATCACCTGTCTCAGGGAATGAGTTTCCGCAGACCGGAGTGGGTCATCGTCACGACCGACGCCAGCCTCTTGGGGTGGGGCGCGGTCTGGGACTCTCTGAAAGCTCAAGGCCTATGGTCGCGGGAAGAGTCGCTTCTCCCGATAAACATTTTGGAACTAAGAGCTATATTCAATGCGCTCCTGGCTTGGCCTCAGCTAGCGGAAGCCAGGTTCATAAGATTTCAGTCGGACAACATAACGACTGTTGCGTACATCAATCATCAGGGGGGAACAAAGAGTTCCCTAGCGATGAAGGAAGTAACCAAGATAATCCAATGGGCAGAGAATCACTCCTGCCATCTATCTGCTATTCACATCCCAGGAGTAGACAACTGGGAGGCGGACTATTTGAGTCGTCAGACTTTCCATCCGGGGGAGTGGGAACTCCATCCGGAGGTCTTTGCTCAGTTAACCCAATTATGGGGCATTCCAGACATGGATCTAATGGCGTCCCGTCAGAACTTCAAGATTCCTTGCTACGGGTCCAGATCCAGGGATCCCAAGGCGACTCTAGTGGATGCATTAGTGGCGCCTTGGTCGTTCAACCTAGCATATGTGTTTCCACCGTTTCCTCTCCTCCCCAGGCTCATAGCCAGGATCAAACAGGAGAAGGCCTCTGTGATTCTGATAGCTCCTGCGTGGCCACGCAGGACTTGGTATGCAGACCTGGTGAATATGTCATCGGCTCCACCATGGAAGCTACCTTTGAGACAGGACCTTCTAGTACAAGGTCCATTCGAACATCCCAATCTAGTTTCTCTGCAGCTGACTGCTTGGAAATTGAACGCTTGATTTTATCCAAGCGTGGGTTTTCAAATTCTGTGATTGATACTCTGGTCCAAGTCAGAAAACCTGTGACTAGAAGGATTTACCATAAAATATGGAAAAAATATATTTGTTGGTGTGAATCCAAAGGATTCTCCTGGAGTAAGATTAAAATTCCAAAGATTCTCTCCTTTCTCCAAGAAGGTTTGGATAAAGGATTGTCAGCTAGTTCTCTAAAAGGACAGATTTCTGCATTATCCGTCTTGTTGCACAAACGACTGGCAGCTTTGCCAGATGTACAAGCTTTTGTTCAGGCTTTGGTTAGAATCAAGCCTGTTTACAGACCCATGACTCCTCCTTGGAGTCTAAATTTAGTTCTTTCAGTTCTTCAAGGGGTTCCGTTTGAACCTTTACATTCCATAGATATTAAGTTACTATCTTGGAAAGTTCTGTTTTTGGTTGCTATTTCTTCTGCTAGAAGAGTTTCTGAATTATCTGCTTTGCAGTGTGATCCACCCTATCTGGTGTTCCATTCAGATAAGGTTGTTTTGCGTACTAAGCCTGGTTTTCTTCCAAAAGTTGTTTCCAACGAGAACATCAACCAGGAAATAGTTGTTCCTTCTCTGTGTCCGAATCCAGTTTCAAAGAAGGAACGTTTATTACACAATTTAGATGTTGTTCATGCTTTAAAGTTCTATTTAGAAGCAACAAAAGATTTTAGACAAACCTCATCCTTGTTTGTCGTTTACTCTGGTAAGAGGAGAGGTCAAAAAGCTACTGCTACCTCTCTCTCTTTCTGGCTGAAAAGCATTATCCGCTTGGCTTATGAGACTGCCGGACGGCAGCCTCCTGACCGTATCACAGCTCACTCTACTAGGGCTGTGGCTTCCACATGGGCCTATAGGAACGAGGCTTCTGTTGACCAGATATGTAAGGCAGCGACTTGGTCTTCTCTGCACACTTTTGCCAAATTCTACAAATTTGATATTTTTGCTTCTTCGGAGGCTGTTTTTGGGAGAAAGGTTTTGCAAGCCGTGGTGCCTTCTGTTTAGGTAACCTGATTTGCTCCCTCCCTTCATCCGTGTCCTAAAGCTTTGGTATTGGTTCCCACAAGTAATGGATGACGCCGTGGACCGGACACACCAATGTTGGAGAAAACAGAATTTATGCTTACCTGATAAATTAATTTATCCAACGGTGTGTCCGGTCCACGGCCCGCCCTGGTTTTTTTAATCAGGTTGAAAAAAAATTTCTTTATACACTACAGTCACCACGGCACCCTATAGTTTCTCCTTTTTCTCCTAACCGTCGGTCGAATGACTGGGGGGCGGAGCCAGAGGGGGAGCTATATGGACAGCTCTTGCTGTGTGCTCTCCTTGCCTTTCCCTGTGGGGGAGAACATTTCCCACAAGTAATGGATGACGCCGTGGACCGGACACACCGTTGGAGAAATTAATTTATCAGGTAAGCATAAATTCTGTTATTTTTTTTTAATGAACAAAAGTTTTTATTGAGTTTTACAGTGTATAATTTACATTTGACAAAGAATTCCATCTCTGCTAAATTTTAAGTCATTGAACATGGTTACACATACCTCATATACAAAAGCACAAATTAAGCATAATATATTATTATCAGTAATAACCTTTCAAAACCCTGTGGAGGAGGGGACCCAGCCAGTAAGAAGACCCATGGTGCTCTATCTATCACCCCCCCCCCCCTGCCCCGGGGGAGACTGGATACATCCCAAAGGGAGGGGAAGGGTAATGGGATGTGACCCACCCAGACAAGCTGGGCAGGAGCGGGAGAGGCAGGGGGGCACCCACTTCATAACTCTTTTGGTTTTAGTCAGGTGTTCTGAATCTTTGCTGTCTATTTCTAGCTTCGGAGTACATTATCCAGGGTTCCCATATCCTCAAAAATTGCTCCTTATTGTCTAGTATGTCTGCAGAAGCACTACTCATCTGATAGTAGATATCAATCTTATTCTTGATTAACAAAAATGATGGCACCGATGTCTTCCAGTATCTAGCTATGTTTAGTTTAGTTATCGTACAGATAAGTGCTATTAATTTATTAACTCTTGAATTCAGACCTGGTAGGGGTTCATGTAGCAGTGCCTGAGTAGGGGATAAATTAATTTGTCTTTCCAAAATTTCACTCAGAAGAGATGACGTTTGGGACCATATATTAATTACATGACAACAATGCCACCACATATGGGAGTATGTCCCTCTTTCATTGCAACCTCGTAAACAATTTGTGTTAGCCTGAATCTTATGTATTCTGGAGGGGTGAAAGTACCATCGGAATGCCACTTTTATGAAATTTTCTTTTAAATGGGCACATATCGAAAAAGAAGTGCCAGACCTAAGAGTGTCACACCACTTTTCTGCTGACCAGGTGAAATTTAATTCAGACTCCCATTTTATCATGAATGGTAATTTATTTAACTTAGGAGGTGTATTGAATTGAATATAAAGGTCGGAGATTGCTCCTCTAATCCTACTGGTGGCCAAGCACAACCTCTCTACATAAGAACTAGCAGACATCTTATCGTTACCTAAAACTTCAGCTACCCTGGCTCTCAACTGAAGGTAGTGAAACCAACTGGCAACCCCCGACCTTTTGAGTTCAGCATACTGATGGAAAGTTATAACCTTAGTCCCCTCAAGAGCATCTGCAATTCGATATAGTCCCTTGTTTGCCCATTTCTCCTGTGTATCTTGGTCATAACTAGTGGATAACGTTACCAGCGGGGTCGCTTTCGATCCCCTCTGAAGCAAGGGGTATTTGGTTGTCAAGGTGTCCCACATTATCAATGTATGTGCTATGGTGATAAAGGATCTCCAATTAGTGGGTCTATCTTTTTTTTTAGACCACAAGAGTTTATAAATAGGGTATGTCTTCATCATGTCTGATTCTATCTGTACCCATTGGATTTTATCTAAATGATTATGCCACAGGGTGGATTGTGCCATTCTAGCCGCGTAATAATAGGATGTTAAATCCGGCAGCCCCATCCCTCCTCCCACCTTATGTCTACTAAGGGTTTGTTTGTTTACTCTAGATCTTTGGTATTTCCATATAAAAGCTATTATGTCTTTTTGTATTTTCTGTAGTGTTGAGGTGGGTACATTTATAGGTAATGACCGAAAAAGATATAGAATTTTAGGCAGAACTGTCATCTTGACCGAAGTCAATCTGCCATATAGGGAGATATTAAGCTTGTTCCATCTGGATAGTAAATTTTTAATGTGCGTGAACAAAGGTATGTAGTTTAGTTTATATAGATGATCCAGATTGCTTGGAATGTTAATGCCCAGGTATTTCATACCCCTGTCAGACCAAGTAAAGTCAAAATTCAGTGTTAAAAGTTTTTTAGTGTGTTCTGGAAGATGTACACTAATAGCCTCACACTTATCATTATTAATCTTGTAACCCGAGATATTGGCAAATTTGCCAATAGTCGAGTATATTAGGGGGAGAGAGATCATAGGTTTAGTGACAGACAGAATAACATCATCTGCAAACAGGCTGATCTTATGTTCCTGGTCTTGTATTTTAATGCCTGTAATATCTACGTTTTGCCTGATGCTGGCTGCTAATGGTTCGATGCACAGTGCAAATAGTAGTGGTGATAAAGGGCAGCCCTGCCTGGTTCCATTAAGAATTGTTATAGATGAAGACTTATACCCAGCTATTTTAATAAAGGCAGAAGGGTTAGAATATATTGTAGAAATAGCCGCACAAAAATTTCCCGTAAAGCCCATATGTTTTAATACTAAGTCCAAATAGCCCCATCTTACACGGTCAAATGCCTTCTCTGCATCCAGGGAAAGAAACAGAGAAGGCACAGCCTGCTTGGATGAGTAATCTATGAGATCTATTACCTTCCGAATGTTATCTGGAGCCTCCCTGTTGCGAATAAATCCCACCTGGTCCTGATGGACAAGTTTTGGGAGAATATCATTTAGCCTGACTGCCAGGATTTTGGTAAACAATTTAATGTCTAAGTTAATTAACGAGATAGGTCTGTAATTTTTACAAAGTTGCTTGCATTTTCCAGGTTTAGGCAACACTGATATACGAGCCTCTAGAAGTTCCTTAGGGATCTCTCCACCTTCTAGCATATGGTTAAATATTGTAACTAAGATGGGGCTAATATCTTGCATAAGTGTTTTATAAAAAATACCCGAGTATCCATCAGGACCAGGTGCCTTTCCAATCTTTAGACTACGGATTGCTTGTTTCACTTCTTGAGTAGTTATTCGCGCGTTCAACTTATCTAAGTCTCCCTCCTCAATTTTAGGTAGTTTACAGGCCTGCAAAAAATTATTGGTATCTAAGGCTAAATCAAGTGGGTTACCTTGTGTCGGTATAGTGTATAGTTTTTGATAATATTGGGCAAAAGTATTCGCAATGATCTGCGGGTGATTAGAAACCTGTCCATTCGATGTTTGAATTTGTGGGACAGAAGTTATCCTAGATATTTCTTTTAATTTAAAAGCCAACATCTTGTCTGGTTTATTAGCTTGTATAAAATATTGAGCATCCACAAGTTTCAAGGATCTGGTTGCCTCGCTTGTCAGCAACTTATCTAGTGAATATTTTCTGTCTTTCAACAATCTGAGTGTCCTGTCATCATGTGTTAAATGATGTTGGGATTGCAGATTCTGTATATCTTGTTTTAAGTGCTCAATCTGTGCTACATAACCCCTATTCTGCTTATTGGATTCTTTTATCAAGATGCCTCTCGCAAAGGCCTTTAGTGCCCCCCATATATGCATAGGATTAGTCACTGAGTCATGGTTTGTCTCTAAAAAGTGTGCTATTTCTGTCTGAAAACTTTGTGTGAAAACTTTGTCTCTAAATAAAGTTGGATTTATTGTCCAGCTTCTGCCCCTGTAAGGGTCAATCAAGCCAGATATTCTTGTCAACACTATATTATGGTCTGACCATGTTGCAGGCAAAATATCCGAAGCCATTATCAAAGGAGTCATGATCTGGCTAAGTAGAATATAATCAATTCTAGAATACACATTGTGTACACTAGAGTAAAATGAGTAATCTCTGGTTTTCGGGTTGATGTATCTCCAGCTGTCCACCAAATTATGATCTAATAGAAAGTCATACATGAGTTTTTTAGAGTTTTGGGAAGAAGGTTTGTGTGGGATCGATGATTTATCTAATTCTGAATTAAGTACCAAATTAAAATCTCCCCCTATGATTAGCCTTGATTTCTTCCAAGTAGTAAGCAATTTACCTATCTTAGACATAAAAAGGGCTTGAGACTCATTTGGAGCATATATGTTGCCAAGAATTACATGTGAGTCATGTATTCTGCCCTTAACAATAATAAATCTGCCTGACTTATCTATTATTACCTCATCCTCTTTGAAATTTAGGTCTGAGTGGATTAAGATGGACACTCCGCATTTTTTAGATTGGCATGTGGCATGGAATTGGGTGGGGAAACCTCTATCCCAATACTTCGGGGTTTTCACTTTTGTAAAATGGGTTTCCTGTAATAAGATTATGTGGGCCTTCAGGGATTTATATGTGTCTAGAGCCTTACGTCTCTTAACATTTGAGTGTAACCCTCTAACATTGTGAGAGACTATATTTATAGACATTTCTTAGTCATGTGAAAGATGTTCTTATTACACATGTTGAAAGACTCACCAACTGCAGTACGGCTGGGTCTCCCTCCCCCGGCAAATACAGATCTATCAGCCACTTTTTGCAATGTACGTGAAGGCATAGGTTTACCTGCTTGTAGTGCACAAGTAGTCGAGGTGGAAAAACATTTGTCAATTAGTTCAAACAACAAGAAAACAAACAACAAAGAACCAGTATTGGTCATAACTAGCAATAGGAATCCTGTAAAGTTAAAGATAAAGAACAAAACATCATGAAAAATAATAAAGAACATGAAAAACAATATGAACTTCGGACATATAATATCAGCACATTAGATACATGTCTCAGAAATGTCCAACATTTGAATCATTGGAATGACCCAAATGCATGAGTGAATGAATGAATGAAAGGTGGATCTCTTTCTGACTAATCCTTACTAACTATTTAAACAATGACACACAGGAGTTCTGAGTCAGATCTCATCAATTGTGACAAGATTCTTGAGTTAACCCCCATAAGAAAAATCCAATGAGGTCTCTGACTCCCCCGTTTGGGGACATGAAAGAATACTTATAAGTTGTCTCTTTGACTCAGGTTGGGCTTTCCGAATCATGATTTCTCCTTGGAGTTTTCCCATTTTTGAGAACTGGTGTCCAGGTACGTGTCAGAGCTTTTCGCTGAGGTTTGGGAGATTGTGCTGGAGGGGGCGTTCCTCTACCGATGTGAAGTTTGTTCAAAATCGACTGTCCTTCCTCAACTGTGGCACAGGAAAAAGATGTTTTGTCTACTGTGAAGGACAATCGAAAAGGAAATCCCCATCTATATTTGATTTGGGCATTGGCTAGGGCTGCTACTATTGGTTTGAATTCTCTCCTTTTCCTCAAAGTAATAGGCGATAAATCAGCAAAAATTTGTATTTTGTGGCCTTCATAGGTGATTTCTTGAACTCCTCGGACAACTTGCATGATTCTATCTTTGATGTGATAATAATGGAGTTTTGTTATAACATCTCTGTGAGCTCCCGGAGTTGGAGGCTTGGTTAGAGCCCGATGTACTCTGTCCATAAGGAGAAATGATGTCTCCTCATCTGGCAATAACTGTTGGAAGATCTGAGTTACAGTATCAGAGAGATTGTTATATTTTTCTGGTAAATTGCGTATGCGGATGTTGGATCTGCGCGATCTGTTTTCCAGATCCTCCAGATGATCTTCCAATTTCTGTATTTGAGCTTGTTGGGAGCTTACTGTGGCCTGTAGTTCCGGGATTTCTTCTACTATTTCATCAACTTTATCTTCTATAGCCGAAGTTCTTTCACCTATGTCTGCGATATCTTGCTTTAGTTCTGATAAGGCTGATCTCATTTCCTCATGAAACATTTGTTTTATTTGCTTTAAAAGGGCCTCGTTTGAGGTATTTGACTTGGGCGGAGACGGAGAGGAATCCGCTATATCTTCAACTGGTTCCATCTGTTGAGAGGAATCTAACATAGCTAGTTTCTTTTTCTGTTGTGATTTTGATAAACACTCTTTGACTGACTGCGTACGGCTTTTCATATTGAGGGCACTGTTAGGAATGATGTATTAATAGAGAGAAGAGAGAAACAAACAGAAAAACTGAAATTTATTCTGTATAGAACCTGCTTAGTGGTTTTGTAGCTTCTGTTGCATAGAACAATACCACTTTGTTGCCAATATAGCAGCCTCACAGCCCGAAATCTTTTTTAGATATCCACCTATATTATTATCTACTCAGTCATGTCCGAAAGGTTCATCCATTAACCATTTAGTCCCACATCATGTCTTCCTCTGCAAAAACTTGCAATAGTGGGCGAATTATCTGGACTGATGGAGAGGGTCTGAATAGGGTATTGTGTGTCAGGGCCGGCTAAATATACCTCTCCTGTATTCCTTGTTGCCCAAAGGCCTTTAGGCTAGAGGATGAGAGATCAGCGAGTGGAAAAAGCCCCTGTAAGTACTGTATTACCCTATCTGTGGACCATCTGTTAGATGATCGTCATGTAGGATGGTAATTATGCTTCACTTTAGTCCAAAATATGAGAAGTTGCAAAAATAAAGCACTCAACTCCCCAGGGAAGCTGTCCTCACAGGACCATCACGGAGAGGGAATCTTGGATATGACCCACCAGTACTGGGACTGGCAGGAAAGGGGTGGGGAGAGAGTGCTAGTGTCTGCTGTAGATATTTCTCCAAAACTGTCAATCAGTAGTAGCCAAACAAAGCAGTTTCTGACCGCCTCAACTCTCCAGGACTGATTAATTCAGTGTCTCTCCTTATAGTCTCTAGATGTGTCTGCCTGATAAAGTTGGGGAGCAAAGTTGCAAATACTCTTTAAATGAAAGCCTGAGTGGGGGATGGTAGCTGTGATATTATTGTGCTGCAGCATGGAAATGCACCTAGTTCAAAAGTCTTTCTCCACACTTGTAATTAGGATGCTGTGCTGTTATTAATGGCTCTAGCTGCCTCTCTGGCCCCCTCAATATATAATGTGCCAACCCCACCTTTTCCACTCCATAAAAAATGCAAAAGGAGAGAAAAGTGGTAATGAAGAAAAAAAAAGGAAAAAAAAAAAAAAGAAGAGAAAAAGTGTCTTTAAAATGGCTAAATCACAATGGGCTTTTTCTCTTTTTCAATTGAGCAGATCTTCCTGTAATGGAAGGCCCACCTTGGGACACCTCTCCAGTTATTAAAGAGTTATGATGCAGGGTCTTGAATGTCTCTCCCCCACCCAGCTTCGGCCGAAAATGTGGATAGGCCCAGGGCCCTTTCTCTGCTTTATAAAGTGCCCCTTTCTCTTAGCTATGATGTCAATTAGCCCCACTAGTGCTTGACCACATCTGTTACACTGACCTTAGGTAGTTTGGTGATCTTTAAAGAACTTTTTGTGAGGCCTTTCGATCCGGTGCAGGCCGAAGCCGGGGGGTTTCCTGGTTTTGTTCTGGTTCTCAAAACCGGATTGAGTTCAGTTTTTCCCAATCTTAAAAAAGGCTCCTTGTATTGATAATCCTCTGCTTGGGGATGTTGCTCCTTATCCTTTTAAGGCTTTATTAGGTCTCAAAAAGCACTTTTTATCAGTTTAATGGAGTATATAACACAGAGCTCTCCACAAGTGCTGCTGCTTCATTAGCTGGCTAGCTCCTCCCCTCATAAATTCTGTTATTTTAAAGATCTCACCTGTGGTATATGATGTGAAAGTAGAAGCCTTGTGAGATATGTACTTGCACATCCCACAGTGTTTTCTACAACACCTAGATATTTTATTAGTGGGAATGCTTATATTCATTAAGTTAGTACAACGACCACTATTCTCCTGGTATTTGTCCCTGACTACCTTACTGGGAGCTAAGGCAGTTTTTAAAGTAGGAGCTCTTCTAAAGACCACTTACGGTTTTTTACCTATTATTTTCATAAGAGTAGGGTCATTGGTCAAAACTGGCCAATGTTTGTTGAGAATCTTGGTAATGGCATGATGGTTGGAGTTGTATTTGGTAATAAATAGTGGTGGATTGGATTCTTTAAATGTTTGATGTCTCAGCTTTTTGGTAAAGTAACTACACCTGTCTTCGTTCCTAACTTTTGTGATTTCACTATCTATTAGATCTTGTGGATAACCTTTCTCAATGAATCTCGCCCCAATGACTTGAGCTTGTATATCATAATCCTCTAGTCTTGAATAATTCCTTCTAATTCTTCTAAATTGTCCATATGGGACATTCATCTTCCAGCATTTGTAATGGTTACTCTCAAAATGGAGAAAACTATTACAATCAACAGTTTTAAAGAAAGTTTTGGAAGATAATCTCCCATCAGGAGTCCTCCCCAAGATAAGGTCTAAAAATTCGATTTCATCTCGTTTGATATTATGTGTAAAAGATATCCCATATGTATTGCTTGCTGAGGTGTGGAGGTTGCCTGTTGTTTTTTTGTGGGGCTGTTGCTCTGTTTATATTTAAAGGGACAGTCAACACCAGAATTTTTGTTTTAAAAGATAGATAATCCCTGAATTACCAATTCCCCAGTTTTGCATAACCAACACAGTTATAATTATACACGTTTTACCTCTCTAATTACCTTGTATCTAAGCCTCAGCAGACTGCCCCCTTATTTTAGTTCTTTTGACAGACTTGCATTTTAGCCAATCAGAGCTGTCTCCATGGTAAATTCACGTGCATGAACTCAATGTTATCTATATGAAACACGTGAACTAATGCCCTCTAGTGGTGAAAAACTATCAAAATGCATTTAGATTAGAGGCGACCTTCAAGGTATAAGAAATTAGCATATGAACCTCCTAGGTTTAGCTTTCAACTAAGAATACCAATAGAACAAAGCAAACTTGGTGATAAAAGTAAATTGGAAAGTTGTTTAAAATTACATGCCCTATTTGAAACATGAAATTTTTTTTTTTTTACTTGACTGTCCCTTTAAGTTCCTGTCTGAATTTCAGGGACTATAACGTTTGTGTCTCTTTGCATTAATTTTGTGAAAAAGTGTTGCTGCAAGATTTATTGTGCAGTTTAAGGATTTTCTAGTTTAAAAAAAAAAGTTTGTTTAAAATTTAAAGGGACAGTAACGTGTTTTTTTTTTTGTTTCATTAAAATTCTGATTTAAACTTAGAATTTTTTATTGATTAAGGATTTTTCCTTTGGAATAAGATGGACCAAGAGGCCCTGCTAGCTGTTGCTTGTTCTCTATGTTTAAATACTAATGTTGAGCCTCCTATCCCTTTTTGTTCCTCTTGTATTGAGAGAACATTACATTACAAGGATAGACTTTTTGATTCTGAGCCTTCATTGTCTAGTGCGGATGTTGTTCTGGAGTCTCCTGTTCAGGCTAATCCACAGCTTTCTCCTCATAGTCCCAATCTTCTGCAGTGCCCTGTGTTTCGTCTCAGTTTGGTTTTTCCTTGCAGGATATGGCTACCCATATATCCTCGGCAGTATCTGAGGCTTTGTCTGCTTTTCCTATGTTACAGGGGAAGCGCAATAGGAAGTATAAGGTTTCTGAGTCTGTTGCAATTGTGTCTAGTGTTTCTTCTCATATGTCTGAGGAGGAAGATACTTAAGTAGCATCTGAGGGTGAGATTTCAGTTTCTGATAGTGTGAATCCTTCTTCTGAACCTGAGGTTGTTTCCTTTAGGTTTAAGCTGGAGCTCCTCCGTTTGTTACTCAAGGAAGTTTTGGCTACCTTGGATGACTCTGAGGCGTCAGTCATGGTTATTCCTAAGAAATCTAGTAAACTTAATAAATTTTTTGATGTCCCTTCCTCGGTGGAAGTTTTTCCTATACCAGATCGTTTTTCAGATATTATGGCACGAGAATGGGAGAAGCCTGGGATTCCTTTTTCCCCTTCTCCAATTTTTAGGAAGATGTTTCCTATTGCTGATTCTATTAAGGAATCTTGGCAGATGGTTCCTAAGGGGGAGGGAGCAGCTTCTACTCTGACCAAGAGAACCACTATTCCTATTGAGGATAGCTGATCCTTTAAATATCCTATGGATAAGAAGTTGGAAGCTTTGCTTAAAAAGATTTATGTTCACCAGGGGTATCAATGGCAACTGGCTGCATGTATTGCTACGGTCACTATTGCGGCAGCATATTGGTTTGATGCATTGTCTGATTCTATTCAGCAAGATACTCCTCTTGAAGAAATTCTAGATAGAATCAAGGCTTTGAAGTTGGCTAATTCCTTTATTTCAGATGCTTCTCTACAGGTCATCAAGTTGGGAGCTAAAATTTCTGGTCTGCGGAGGTGTCCTCTAAGTCTAAGCTTTTGTCTATTCCTTACAAGGGTAAGACCTTGTTTGGGCCAGGTTTGGCTGATATTATTTCTGATATTACGGGAGGGAAGGGGCATTCTCTTACTCAGGATAAAAGAAATAAACAGAAGGGTCGGCAGAGTAATTTTTGTTCCTTTCGTAACTTCTCTGGTAAATCTTCCTCTTCATCCTCCAAGTGGGAACAGTCCAAGCTATCTTGGAAGTGAAATCAGTCTTGGAATAAGGGGAAGCAGTCCAGGAAGCATGTTGCTGACTCAAAATCAGCATGAAGGGTCTGCCCCCGATCTGGGAATGGATCTTCTGGGGGGCAGACTCTCTTTCTTCGCTCAAGCTTGGGTTCGAGATGTTCAGGATCCCTGGGTGGTAGATATAGTGTCCCAGGGTTATAAGGTTATCTGTAAACAAGATAAAAGGAGAGGCGTTCTTGCTTTGTGTTCAGAATCTTTCTGACATGGGAGTGATAGTTCCGGTTCAGGAACAGGGTTTGGTTTTTATTCCAATCTCTTTGTCGTTCTCAAAAAGGAGGGAACTTTCAGACCTATTTTAGATCTCAAGAGTGTAAACAAGTTTCTCAGGGTTTTCATCTTTCAAGATGGAAACTATTTGTTCCATTCTTCCTTTGGTTCAGGAAGGTCAGTTCATGACCAGAGTGGATCTAAAGGATGCGTATCTGCATATTCCCATTCACAGGGATCATCACAGGTTCCTAAGATTTGCATTTCTAGACAATCCCTTTCAGTTTGTAGCTCTTCCTTTTGGTCTGGCAACAGCTCCCAGAATTTTTTTAAAGGTCCTGGGAGCATTGTTGGCGGTGTTTCAATTGAAAGGTGTTGCAAACTCCCACGAGGAGTTGTTGTTGTCTTTTCTTCGCTCCCACGGTTGAAAGGTGAATTTAAGAAAAAGTTTCTTAATTCCAACTACAAGAGTGGTATTTTTGGGGACCATTATAGATTCTCTAGAGATGAAAATGTTTCTGACAGAAGCAAGATAGTCAAAGATTTTCAATACGTGTCTTGCTCTTCAGTCCCTTCCTCGGCCATCAGTGGCTCAGTGCATGGAGGTTATTGGTCTGATGGTCTCAGTCATGGAAATCATTCCGTTTGTTCGGTTCCATCTCAGACTTCTGCAGTTATGCTTGCTCAGGCAGTGGAACGGGGATTATGCAGATCTATCTCCAAAGATTGTTCTAGATCAGATGTCCAGAGATTCTCTTCCATGTTGGTTGTCTCAGGATCTTCTCTCTCAGGGAACTTGCTTTTCCAGACCTGCCTGGGTGATTGTAACCACGGATGGCAGTTTACTGGGCTGGGGTGCTGTCTGGGGTTCATTAAGGGCTCAGGATCTATGGACTCGGGAGGAGTTGGTTCTTCCAATACATTTTTTGGAACTGAGAGCAATTTTCAATGCTTTTCTAGCCTGGCCTCAGCTAGCTTCAACCCAGTTTATCAGGTTTCAGTTGGACAACATAACGTCATTGGCTTACATCAATCATCAGGGAGGAACTCTGAGTTCCTTGGCCATGAGAGAGGTAGCCAAGATTTTTCAGTGGGCAGAGATTCACAACTGTTGTCTGTCTGCTATCCACATTCCAGGGGTGGACAATTGGGAAGCGTATTTTTATCTGGGGGAGTGGGAACTTCATCCAGAGGTATTTTCCAGCTTAATTCTCAGTTGGGGGCAGCCGGAGTTAGATCTCATGGCATCTCGTCAGAATGCCAAGCTCCCGAGGTACGGGTCGAGGTCAAAGGATCCTCAGGCTATTCTGATAGATGCTCTGGCAGTTCCTTGGACTTTCAGTCTTGCATATGTGTTCCCTCCGTTTGCTCTTCTTCCTCGGGTCATTACACGGGTCAAACAAGAGAGAGCATCAGTGATTCTCATTGCTCCGACTTGGCCTCACAGAATCTGGTTTGCAGATCTGGTGGATATGTTTTCCCTTCCACCTTGGCGTCTTCCATTAAGGAAGGACCTGCTTCTGCAGGGTCCCATCCTTCATCCAAATCTCGTTTCTCTGAAGCTGACTGCTTGGAGAATGAACGCTTGATTCTTTCTAAGCGTGGTTTTTCTGAGTCAGTCATTGAGACTATGATTCAGGCTCGTAAGCCTGTAACTAGGAAGATTTATTATAAGATTTGGCGTAAATATTTGTATTGGTGTGAATCCAAAGGCTACTTGTGGAGTAGAGTTAGGATTCCTAGGATTTTGTCTTTTCTCCAGGAAGGTTTGGAGAAAAAGGTTTATTTGCTAGTACCCTGAAGGGTCAAATTTCTGCTTTATCTATTTTATTGCACAAGCGCCTGGTGGATGTGCCAGATGTTCGTTCTTTTTGTCAGACCTTGGTTAGAATTCGGCCTGTGTTTAAGTCTACTACTCCACCTTGGAGTCTTAATTTGGTTCTTAGAGTCCTACAACAGGCTCCGTTTGAACCTATGCATTCTTTGGATATTAAGATGTTATCTTGGAAGGTTTTGTTTCTGGTGGCTATTTCTTCGGCTCAAAGAGTTTCGAAGCTTTCAGCCTTACAGTATGAATCACCTTTTCTTATTTTTCATACTGATAAGGTAGTTCTGGGTACTGCCTTGGGTTTTCTTCCCAAGGTTGTTTCTGATAAGAATATTAATCAAGAGATTGTTGTTCCTTCTTTGTGTCCTAATCCTTCTTCTCCTAAGGAGTGTTTGTTGCACAACCTGGCTGTGGTTCGTGCATTGAAATATTATTTGCAGGCGACTATGGATTTTCGCCAGTCTTCTTCTTTATTTGTTGTCTTTTCTGGGAAGCGTAAGGGTAAGAAAGCTATGGCTACTTCTCTTTCTTGTTGGTTGAGGAGTGTTATTCGCTTGGCATATGAGACTGCTGGTCAGCAGCCTCCTGAAAGAATCACGGCTCATTCCACGAGGGTTGTTTCATCTTCTTGGTCTTTCAAAAATGGAGCTTCTGTAGATCAGCTTTGCAAGGCTGCGTCTTGGTCATCTTTGCATACTTTTTCTAAATTTTACAAATTTTATACTTTTTCTTCAGCACAGGCTTCTTTTGGGAGAAAGGTTCTTCAAGCAGTGGTGCTTTCTGTTTAGGTTAACTGTCTTGTCCCTCCCTTATCATCCGTGTCCTTTAGCTTGGGTATTGGTTCCCAACAGTAATTAAGATGATCCGTGGACTCTCTGTGTCATTAGAAAGAAAACATTTATTCTTACCTGATAAATTTATTTATTTCTTGACACGGTGAGTCCACAGCCCGCCCTGTTTTTCAGACAGTTTGCTTTACTATAAACTTAAGGCACCTCTGCTCCTTAGATTACTTCCTTTTTCCTTTCTCTTTGGTCGAATGACTGGGGATTGTGGGTAGGTGGAGTGGTATTTAACAGCTTTTGCTGTGGTGCTCTTTGCCTCCTCCTGCTGGTCAGGAGTGATATTCCCAACAGTAATTAAGATGATCCGTGGACTCACCGTGTCAAGAAAGAAAGAAATTTATCAGGTAAGAATAAATTATGTTTTTTTTATTCAAATATCTTAATACCAAAGTGTTTTGGCTTATCTTGGATCTCAAAACATTGAACAAATTCCTGAAAAGAATGAGATTATCTGTGCTTTAAAAGATGCTCACTTTCATATTCCCATCCACAAGGTTAATGTCAAGTTTATGGAATTATGACGACAAACAATTGTGATATTTTAAAAAAAAAAAAATAATACAAGCAATTATAAGAGGATACACTTGTACTTGGGTCTTCAGTTTCACTTCACAAAGAGGATAGTAGAGAATAGTGCAGTTCAATCTTAACAAAACATTCAGTAACAGGACGCCTCAAAGGGGAGAGAGAGAAAAATATAGTGCAATCCTGTTGGATATTTCACTTTGAGTACCTTCTATTTGGTTTAATCACTTGTATTTTGAGCTTTATGCTGGTTCCTCCCTATTACATCTCCTCTGTGTTTGTTTTGCACCAAATCTCCTGTATTTCACCCGGAAGTTTGATGACATCACTTCCGGTACCGTTAAAGCTTACATCACTTCCTGTTTTTGCTAAGAGCGCCATATTGGTAGTAGTCCTTATTAGGCACCATTTTTGTAGTTACATCATCGGATGGGGATTATTAAGGAGGTATAACTTAATTTTTCACATTACCAATATAAAAATAATGTAAAAAGATAATGTATACCATAATCTCTAACTCCTTAAGGACCAGCAACTGCTTTTGTTTGCCCTCTAACCTGACATGTGTAAGAAGCCGAACTTACAATTTTGTGCGCGCAATAACCTATTCCCCCATAGAGGTCAATGGAGCAAAATCGCGGGGAGGGAAAATAAGACTACTCAAACGCACACCCGATTTGCATACTTTCAAGTGTGCTAACCCAACATGAAAATATGAATTTTTCACATTCTATTGTTCACATAGCAGAATATGTTTTATTTATTCATAAATACATATTTCTATATATTTTTGATGGTATTTTGGTATAAAATATATTTATATACACACACACATATATATATTTATATATATATATATATATATATACACATGATTATATATAGGTATAGATACAGTATATACAGATATATATAGGAATATATATTTAGAAATACATAGAAAATATTCTGCTATGTGCAGAACATTGGAATGTAAAGTATTTACAGTAAATACACAACATAACACTTTATTAAATATAAATATTGCATAAATATCTTTTTGCATGTGTTCATCTACTTAATTGCAAAGGGCTCTAATGCACTTATATAGGTCTATATATATATATATATATATATATATATGTGTGTGTGTGTGTGTGTCTGTACATGTGTATTTATATGTTTATGTGTATATATGTTTGCCAATACATATATACACATAAACAAATATAAATATGTACACGTATATAGACGTATACATACATATACATCTTTAAACATGTATATATGTATGTATCTCAATGTTAAAGCCTTTTGCCTGCCTTTTTATTTTAAAACACCTGAGACCTCATATCCTTGAGCCTTTATAACATTTTTTTGCTATACTTTTTATTATATGGTGTTATGAATGTAACTGTACTTTGTAATGTATTTTTTATGTGTTTTGTGACACATTTTTGTTTTCCGAAACAGTTTACCAGAGCTTATACGATGCGTTCAAACAATCGCGTTTACTTTCAACGTGTTATACGAGCTGAAAACCTGATGCTCATAAGTAGTCGAGATAAACCCCTTATCATTAGTGCATAACTGTTAATGCGGTGCTCGTAATCTGGCCCTGCATGTTTTACAAATGGTACCATACTATATTCTCTCATGCTAATTGTAACTATTCAAATGTATGCATTTGAGTGCAGTAATTCTTCACTTTGATACATTTTAGAAATGTTTTGAGCGATAAAAAAGATAAATATCTATACAAAAGATACTGCCTAAAATGTTTACTTCTTTGTTTTTACTTTACATGTTTAGATTGCTCACTTAGCTCAAATAGAAGATGATGAAGCTGCAAAAGTTGTTTCATGGCACTTGGCTAGTGATATGGACTGTGTGGTAACATTAACAACAGATGCTGCTCGTCAGATCTTTAATGAGTCTCAGGGTCGTCAGCAAGTTCTACCTCTGGACTCCATTTATCGGAAAAATCTTCCAACTTGGGGAAGGTAATATATGATCCTGAATTTAAATAGTTTAATTCAACCAACTAGTAAATAATAGTTTTGTAAGCTGCTTAGATTTTTTTTTTGTAAGGTTTACTTAGATTAACACTTAAATTGATGTTACTTTTAGGTACTGATGTTAATCACTGTTTATGAACTTAAGTGAAATAAATTACATTCTTCTCTTTAGGCCATTACCACACATACGCAATGGAACAAGCTGCTTTAAACCACTGGGTAATCCAGTATTTGCTAGAGATCTTCTTGTCTTACCAGATAATGCAGAAAATTGTCAAATAGGTAAAGTATGTCACTATTGTGGTATGACACCTTCTGTTATTTCTCACAAACAAATATATACAGTATTTAAGGGTATTAGTTTTATTGTGTTCAAAGATTAAACACAAACATTTTTATTTTTTTATTTGTTACTATTATTTCCCTATGTATCAAGTTGTTAATTAGGGCTGTGCAAGTAATCATATGAGGCTATGCAATATCGCAATCTCATGAGGCTTGAATTTTTTTGCTTAAAAAGTCCGAAACATCTTCCTTCACGTCACATCAGTCACACAAACACTACAGCCCAGCAGAAGCACTGATCACTCCTCCAGGCTGGAATACCAGGAAGTTTCACTTCAGTGTCACAGCATGTAACGCTACCTCCACCATTTTACTTGCCTTGTGGCAAGGTGGCAACTATTTGACAGATATAAAACTCATCTATAAGGGGGAGCTCTGATCAGCAATTTAAGAGAAAAGTCAACAAAGTAACTTTTCAACTTAGTATCAAAGTCCTCCAATAAGAAGCAAATCAAATAATTTGAAGAGAAAGACAGCCCAGGCAGCTCCATGATCTTTAGTCTCGTCAGACCACCAGGGTAATTCCTACAATAACAGCAAACACATTGGGGTGCCACATGGTATAATATCTTCTCAAAAAAGAAAATAGAGAGGCGCACCCAACTGAGACAGAACAAAAGCTAGAAAAACGTCTGTGCTTGTTCACAAGGCTAGTGCCACTCAGGGTGCAGTCAATTTTAGCACGCTATGCCTTTCACGGAGAAAAATAATCCTGTAGCATATCAGTCTGACCCTGCCCAATGACTATCCAGCGCAGAAATACCAGGCAATTCGCTGAACAAGAGAAAACAAACAACCCCAGAACAAGCAGGAAAGTTTTTCTAGCTTTTGTTTTGTCTCCTTTGAGTGTGTCAATAATATATTCTCAACCAGCAGACAATGATATTAATATAAAGATCTCACTCACAAAATTATATCACTGCCAGTTGCTTAATGCGCAAGCTAGGACTTCTCAGACACTCAGCTCGACTGTTCACTTAGGTCTTCCTCAATTCACAATCAGGTGTTGTTGGAAGATTCCACAGCAGCTCGGATATTCACAGTTTCCTTGCCAACCCAACACCTGCTTTACTGTGGAGAAACAAACATTCCTCTCTCCAGGTGCAGCGAGAGTAGTGGAGTAATACTCGAGATATAGAATAATGTAAAAAAAAATTGTTTTTAAAAAAAGTGTTTCTTGTTTTCCTCAGGCTTTCTGTAATCTTTTTACTCTTCAATACAAATTGCAAAGGGAACAAGCCACTGTTTTGAACAGTTAAAATCACTTTTGAGCCCAAAATGTATGTTTTAAAAAATATTTTAATGATATCAAAATTGCAATTGAAATATTTTTCATATCGCACACCTTTACTGTGGATACTATTTTAAGCCCTTACTGTACAAGGCTAGCTCAGCAGTTTGTGCTTATGTTCTCAGCCAACTCAGAGGTGGTATAATTAAATCATCCTGGACTGATTATGATTTACAGACCCTGTTCTCAACCAACCAATTGAGCCTGGGGGAAATACAGCCAGACAGGATCCATGGCTGTAAATATTGGCTACTCACAGCTTCATAAATAGGTCCATAAACTTAAAATAAAACAAAATATATATTAAAGGGATATAAAACCCCAAAATTTTCTTTTGCGATGTAGATATTTATATTATATTTGTTTCATTCTTTTATTATCCTTTAATGAATTAGCAGCAATGCACTACTGGGAGTTATCTGAACACGATACAAACTCAATGACAAGAGGCATATATGTATAGCCACAATTCAGCAGCTTGCTGCAAGCTTCTAAGCCTACCTAGGTACATGTGCGTCCGCAGGGAGGGGCAAGGCGTGGCAGATGCCCCCCTCTGGAATTTTGCCTCTTGCATTTAAGCATAATAAGCAGCCATTCCGGGTTGTATCCAGGCTGGTATTTAATAGACACATTGTTTCAATACTCGGAGGGGGGAACACAGAAGCAAAGCATAGTGAGACTTTTGCAAGAACATGAGGTCACTCCAGAGCTGTAAAAAAAAAATCAGCAATAAATTAGCCTTTCAAGACAGCTCTAATTGCCTCTATGCTGCAACATGGGATGTTCAGTGGTCAAGATACCTGCTCCCTTAACACACAGCACACTGTGAAAGTGAGGGAGTCTGTCTTCTGCATGCTGAGCAGCAGCAGCTAACCACATATTTCCATCTAAAGGGGAGGAGAGTCCACGGCTTCATTCATTACTTTTGGGAAATAAGAACCTGGCCACCAGGAGGAGACAAAGACACCCCAGCCAAAGGCTTAAATACCTCCCCCATTCCCCTCATCCCCCAGTCATTCTTTGCCTTTTGACACAGGAGGATGGCAGCGAAGATTAGGAGTAGTCTCTTATGGAGGGTAGTACTCTTCGGAATGGGATTGCAGTTTTAAGTAGTCCTGTCAGCATCTCAGTGAGAGCCTGGATGAAAGAGTCCGGAGATGCAGGGAGAGTCTTTCTGTGAAACAATTCCGACTCATATTAACAGCTCCACAAGCAATCAGCGGTGACGATTTTCGCTGCCTGCTTTCTGCACTCAAGTCCATGTCAGGTGCGATGCTTCTACCTGTCACACTTGAAGGGCTGTGTTCCTATTCCATGGCATTGATTCTGGTAAGATAGTTTCATTTTTTTATACATAATGATAACACAGAAGACGGTCACATTGTGGCGCCTTTTATCTTATGGAATCAAGGGTTAATATTCCTAGTGAGGGGATTATTGAACAGGGGGGTTTATACATAATATTGTTTATTGTGTGATTGCTGCGTTATGTACAAGATGTAGCTCTGGCAATGGTGGAACTTCAGAGTGACTTCTGGGAGTATTTGTACGGCCAATTTTGGCGCTTTTTCTCCTTAGTGCAGGGGCAGTCCTGCGAGGCATCCCAGGTGACCAGGTGTGAGTTTTCACTTCCTCTGTTGATCAGCGGCATAGGAGACAAAGCGGTTTCTGTTGTCCGGGTCATAGGAGGTTGTGAGTGCCCCGGCCATTGGAGGTATAAAGGTGCCTTTTTTTTTTAAGCTAGTCTAGTCCATAATAAAAGCACAAGCTATGGAGGAATCTAACACGTTTGAGGGAACTCCCTCTTTAACCAAGTCTAATTACTGTGTGTTCTTGTAGATCTGCCTGCTCAACTATGTTCCACATGCCTTGATAAAGTTGCGACATCTAAAACTAAAGGGATCTCTAGTACTACTGAGCGGTCCACCTCTGAGGGCTCCCCGTCCCGGGAGGTGCATTCCCTGCTTTCATCTCCGAGTACACATGCAGTGCCCCAGGGTACAACCATTACTCCTCCGGGAGAGATTTGTTGGCCGTTAGATTTTGCGGATCAACTGCAAACGGCAGTATCGAAAGTGATCCATGCCTTACCACGTTCTGCTAAGCGCAAGCATAGGATGTATCATGGCGGCCCGGCCCAGGGGTTGTCTACGCCTATGGAAATATAGGCGTTATACGATGGCGAGACCCGCTCCGACTCTTCGGAGGAGTCTCCTTCTGGGTTGGAGTCTGTGTCATCTCATCCTCCGGCTGCGGAGGAGCGTGACATTAGGTTTAGGATGGAGAATTTGCGCTTTTTGCTGAAGCAAGTGCTTGCTACTCTGGAGGTTCCGGAACCGAAGCTTCTGGAGCAACCTTTGATTCCTAAGCTTGATAAGCTATACGAGGACAGGGTGATGCCTCAGACCTTCCCGGTTCCTGTTAAGATGGCTAATTTCTCCAACATAGGTGTGTCCGGTCCACGGCGTCATCCTTACTTGTGGGATATTCTCTTCCCCAACAGGAAATGGCAAAGAGCCCAGCAAAGCTGGTCACATGATCCCTCCTAGGCTCCGCCTTCCCCAGTCATTCTCTTTGCCGTTGTACAGGCAACATCTCCAAGGAGATGGCTTAGAGTTTTTTAGTGTTTAACTGTAGTTTTTATTATTCAATCAAGAGTTTGTTATTTTAAAATAGTGCTGGTATGTACTATTTACTCTGAAACAGAAAAGAGATGAAGATTTCTGTTTGTAAGAGGAAAATGATTTTAGCAACCGTTACTAAAATCGATGGCTGTTTCCACACAGGACTGTTGAGAGGAATTAACTTCAGTTGGGGGAACAGTGAGCAGACTTTTGCTGCTTGAGGTATGACACATTCTAACAAGACGATGTAATGCTGGAAGCTGTCATTTTCCCTATGGGATCCGGTAAGCCATTTTTATTACAGAAAGAAAAAAAGGGCTTCACAAGGGCTTTTTAAGACTGTAGACATTTTCTGGGCTAAATCGATTTATATATAAACATATTTTATACTCCATAGCCTTGAGGAATTATTTTAATCTTGGGAATTATGTAAAATAACCGGCAGGCACTGTATTGGACACCTTATTCTCTAGGGGCTTTCCCTAATCATAGGCAGAGTCTCATTTTCGCGCCTCTATTGCGCACTTGTTTTTGAGAAGCATGACATGCAGATGCATGTGTGAGGAGCTCTGATACATAGAAAAGACTTTCTGAAGGCGTCATTTGGTATCGTATTCCCCTTTGGGCTTGGTTGGGTCTCAGCACAGCAGATACCAGGGACTGTAAAGGGGTTAAATATAAAAACGGCTCCGGTTCCGTTATTTTAAGGGTTAAAGCTTCCAAATTTGGTGTGCAATACTTTTAAGGCTTTAAGACACTGTGGTGAAATTTTGGTGAATTTTGAACAATTCCTTCATACTTTTTCGCAATTGCAGTAATAAAGTGTGTTCAGTTTAAAATTTAAAGTGACAGTAACGGTTTATTTTAAAACGTTTTTTGTACTTTGTTATCAAGTTTTTGCCTGTTTAACATGTCTGAACTACCAGATAGACTGTGTTCTGAATGTGGGGAAGCCAAGGTTCCTTCTCATTTAAATAGATGTGATTTATGTGACACAAAATTTAGAGAAAATGATGCCCAAGATGATTCCTCAAGTGAGGGGAGTAAGCATGGTACTGCATCATCCCCTCCTTCGTCTACGCCAGTCTTGCCCACACAGGAGGCCCCTAGTACATCTAGCGCGCCAATACTCCTTACTATGCAACAATTAACGGCTGTAATGGATAATTCTATCAAAAACATTTTAGCCAAAATGCCCACTTATCAGCGAAAGCGCGACTGCTCTGTTTTAGAAAATACTGAAGAGCATGAGGACGCTGATGATATTGGTTCTGAAGGGCCCCTACACCAGTCTGAGGGGGCCAGGGAGGTTTTGTCTGAGGGAGAAATTTCAGATTCAGGGAAAATTTCTCAACAAGCTGAACCTGATGTGATTACATTTAAATTTAAATTGGAACATCTCCGCGCTCTGCTTAAGGAGGTGTTATCCACTCTGGATGATTGTGAGAATTTGGTCATTCCAGAGAAACTATGTAAAATGGACAAGTTCCTAGAGGTCCCGGGGCCCCCCGAAGCTTTTCCTATACCCAAGCGGGTGGCGGACATTGTAAATAAAGAATGGGAAAGGCCCGGTATACCTTTCGTCCCTCCCCCCATATTTAAAAAATTGTTTCCTATGGTCGACCCCAGAAAGGACTTATGGCAGACAGTCCCCAAGGTCGAGGGGGCGGTTTCTACTCTAAACAAACGCACCACTATACCCATAGAAGATAGTTGTGTTTTCAAAGATCCTATGGATAAAAAATTAGAAGGTTTGCTTAAAAAGATGTTTGTTCAGCAAGGTTACCTTCTACAACCAATTTCATGCATTGTTCCTGTCACTACAGCAGCGTGTTTCTGGTTCGATGAGCTAGAAAAGGCGCTCAATAATAATTCTTCTTCTTATGAGGAGATTATGGACAGAATTCATGCTCTCAAATTGGCTAATTCTTTCACCCTAGACGCCACTTTGCAATTGGCTAGGTTAGCGGCGAAAAATTCTGGTTTTGCTATTGTGGCGCGCAGAGAGCTTTGGTTAAAATCTTGGTCAGCGGATGCGTCTTCCAAGAACAAATTGCTTAACATTCCTTTCAAGGGGAAAACGCTGTTTGGCCCTGACTTGAAAGAGATTATCTCTGATATCACTGGGGGCAAGGGCCACGCCCTTCCTCAGGATAGGTCTTTCAAGGCCAAAAATAAACCTAATTTTCGTCCCTTTCGCAGAAACGGACCAGCCCCAAG
Source organism: Bombina bombina (assembly GCF_027579735.1). NCBI lineage: Eukaryota > Metazoa > Chordata > Amphibia > Anura > Bombinatoridae > Bombina > Bombina bombina. Next base: position 827,324,121 of record NC_069503.1, on the reverse strand, counting down.
TGCTACGTCCTCTAAGCAAGAGGGTAATACTTCTCAAGCCAAGCCAGCCTGGAGACCAATGCAAGGCTGGAACAAAGGAAAGCAGGCCAAGAAACCTGCCACTGCTACCAAGACAGCATGAGATGTTGGCCCCCGATCCGGGACCGGATCTGGTGGGGGGCAGACTCTCTCTCTTCGCTCAGGCTTGGGCAAGAGATGTTCTGGATCATTGGGCACTAGAAATAGTCTCCCAAGGTCATCTTCTGGAATTCAAGGGGCTTCCCCCAAGGGGGAGGTTCCACAGGTCTCAATTGTCTTCAGACCACATAAAAAGACAGGCATTCTTACATTGTGTAGAAGACCTGTTAAAAATGGGAGTGATTCATCCTGTTCCTTTAGGAGAACAAGGGATGGGGTTCTACTCCAATCTGTTCGTAGTTCCCAAAAAAGAGGGAACATTCAGACCAATCTTAGATCTCAAGATCCTAAACAAGTTTCTCAAGGTTCCATCGTTCAAAATGGAAACCATTCGAACAATTCTTCCTTCCATCCAGGAAGGTCAATTCATGACCACGGTGGATTTAAAGGATGCGTATCTACATATTCCTATCCACAAGGAACATCATCGGTTCCTAAGGTTCGCATTCCTGGACAAGCATTACCAGTTTGTGGCACTTCCGTTCGGATTAGCCACTGCTCCAAGGATTTTCACAAAGGTACTAGGGTCCCTTCTAGCGGTGCTAAGACCAAGGGGCATTGCAGTAGTACCTTACTTGGACGACATTCTGATTCAAGCGTCGTCCCTTCCTCAAGCAAAGGCTCACACGGACATTGTCCTGGCCTTTCTCAGATCTCACGGGTGGAAAGTGAACGTAGAAAAAAGTTCTCTATCTCCGTCAACAAGGGTTCCCTTCTTGGGAACAATAATAGACTCCTTAGAAATGAGGATTTTTCTGACAGAGGCCAGAAAATCAAAACTTCTAAACTCTTGTCAAATACTTCATTCTGTTCCTCTTCCTTCCATAGCGCAGTGCATGGAAGTAATAGGTTTGATGGTAGCGGCAATGGACATAGTTCCTTTTGCGCGAATTCATCTAAGACCATTACAACTGTGCATGCTCAGTCAGTGGAATGGGGACTATACAGACTTGTCTCCGACGATACAAGTAGATCAGAGGACCAGAGATTCACTCCGTTGGTGGCTGTCCCTGGACAACCTGTCACAGGGGATGAGTTTCCGCAGACCAGAGTGGGTCATTGTCACGACCGACGCCAGTCTGGTGGGCTGGGGCGCGGTCTGGGGACCCCTGAAAGCTCAGGGTCTTTGGTCTCGGTAAGAATCTCTTCTCCCGATAAATATTCTGGAACTGAGAGCGATATTCAATGCTCTCAAGGCTTGGCCTCAGCTAGCAAAGGCCAAGTTCATACGGTTTCAATCAGACAACATGACGACTGTTGCGTACATCAACCATCAGGGGGGAACAAGGAGTTCCCTGGCGATGGAAGAAGTGACCAAAATCATTCAATGGGCGGAGACTCACTCCTGCCACTTGTCTGCAATCCACATCCCAGGAGTGGAAAATTGGGAAGCGGATTTTCTGAGTCGTCAGACATTTCATCCGGGGGAGTGGGAACTCCATCCGGAAATCTTTGCCCAAATTACTCAATTGTGGGGCATTCCAGACATGGATCTGATGGCCTCTCGTCAGAACTTCAAGGTTCCTTGCTACGGGTCCAGATCCAGGGATCCCAAGGCGACTCTAGTAGATGCACTAGTAGCACCTTGGACCTTCAAACTAGCTTATGTATTCCCGCCGTTTCCTCTCATCCCCAGGCTGGTAGCCAGGATCAATCAGGAGAGGGCATCGGTGATCTTGATAGCTCCTGCGTGGCCACGCAGGACTTGGTATGCAGACCTGGTGAATATGTCATCGGCTCCACCATGGAAGCTACCTTTGAGACGAGACCTTCTTGTTCAAGGTCCGTTCGAACATCCGAATCTGGTCTCACTCCAACTGACTGCTTGGAGATTGAACGCTTGATCTTATCAAAGCGAGGGTTCTCAGATTCTGTCATTGATACTCTTGTTCAGGCCAGAAAGCCTGTAACTAGAAAAATTTACCACAAAATATGGAAAAAATATATCTGTTGGTGTGAATCTAAAGGATTCCCTTGGGACAAGGTAAAAATTCCTAAGATTCTATCCTTTCTTCAAGAAGGTTTGGAGAAAGGATTATCTGCAAGTTCCTTGAAGGGACAGATTTCTGCCTTGTCTGTGTTACTTCACAAAAAGCTGGCAGCTGTGCCAGATGTTCAAGCCTTTGTTCAGGCTCTGGTTAGAATCAAGCCTGTTTACAAACCTTTGACTCCTCCTTGGAGTCTCAATTTAGTTCTTTCAGTTCTTCAGGGGGTTCCGTTTGAACCCTTACATTCCGTTGATATTAAGTTATTATCTTGGAAAGTTTTGTTTTTGGTTGCAATTTCTTCTGCTAGAAGAGTTTCAGAATTATCTGCTCTGCAGTGTTCTCCTCCTTATCTGGTGTTCCATGCAGATAAGGTGGTTTTACGTACTAAACCTGGTTTTCTTCCGAAAGTTGTTTCTAACAAAAACATTAACCAGGAGATAGTCGTGCCTTCTTTGTGTCCGAATCCAGTTTCAAAGAAGGAACGTTTGTTGCACAATTTGGATGTTGTTCGTGCTCTAAAATTCTATTTAGATGCTACAAAGGATTTTAGACAAACATCTTCCTTGTTTGTTGTTTATTCTGGTAAAAGGAGAGGTCAAAAAGCAACTTCTACCTCTCTCTCTTTTTGGATTAAAAGCATCATCAGATTGGCTTATGAGACTGCCGGACGGCAGCCTCCTGAAAGAATCACAGCTCATTCCACTAGGGCTGTGGCTTCCACATGGGCCTTCAAGAACGAGGCTTCTGTTGATCAGATATGTAAGGCAGCGACTTGGTCTTCACTGCACACTTTTACTAAATTTTACAAGTTTGATACTTTTGCTTCTTCTGAGGCTATTTTTGGGAGAAAGGTTTTGCAAGCCGTGGTGCCTTCCATCTAGGTGACCTGATTTGCTCCCTCCCTTCATCCGTGTCCTAAATCTTTGGTATTGGTTCCCACAAGTAAGGATGACGCCGTGGACCGGACACACCTATGTTGGAGAAAACAGAATTTATGTTTACCTGATAAATTACTTTCTCCAACGGTGTGTCCGGTCCACGGCCCGCCCTGGTTTTTTAATCAGGTCTGATAATTTATTTTCTTTAACTACAGTCACCACGGTATCATATGGTTTCTCCTATACAAATATTCCTCCTTTACGTCGGTCGAATGACTGGGGAAGGCGGAGCCTAGGAGGGATCATGTGACCAGCTTTGCTGGGCTCTTTGCCATTTCCTGTTGGGGAAGAGAATATCCCACAAGTAAGGATGACGCCGTGGACCGGACACACCGTTGGAGAAAGTAATTTATCAGGTAAACATAAATTCTGTTATTATTAAGAATGAATGGGAGCAATTAGGTTCTTCCTTTTCCCCTTCTTCCCCTTCTTCGTTTAAAAAGCCCATGGATAAAAAGTTTGACAACATGTTACGAAAGATGTTTCAACACACAGGGTTTGTTTTTCAACCAGCAGCGGCTGTAGCCGCGGTTGCCGGAGCTGCAACATATTGGTGTGAATCCCTGTGTGATATGGTCGACAGGGAGACTTCCATCGATGAGATACAGGATAAGATTAAGGCATTGAAGGTTGCCAATTCTTTAATTTTTGACGCCAATATGCAAATTATTCGCCTGAGCACAAAGGTTTCAGGATTCTCCTTTTTAGCTCGCAGGGCTCTGTGGCTAAAGACTTGGTCTGCGGACATGACCTCTAAGTCGAGGCTGTTGTCCCTGCCTTTTCAAGGAAAGATTCTGTTCGGTCCAGGATTGGATTCGATCATATCCACGGTTACGGGAGGCAAGTGAGCTTTCCTACAGCAGGATATGAAGGAGAAGCCTAAAGGATCTACTTTTCGCGCGGACAAGGCCCAGCACCAGCAGCCCGCCGCAAAAGAGGATCCGTCCAAGTGAACTTGGAAGCCTGCTCAGTCTTGGAACAAGTCCAAGCAGAACAAGAAGCCCGCCAAGACTAAATCGACATGAAGGGGAGGACCCCGACCGGTCTCCGGACTAAGTAGAGGGCAGATTGTTTCTCTTCTCCGAAGCCTGGTTGCAGGACGTTCAGGACCCTTGGGTTCTGGAGGTCCCATCGGCCCAGGGGCAGATTCCTCCTGTCAAAACTGTCTTCAAGACCGGAAAAGAGAGAGGCCTTTCTAGATTGTGTGAGGGATCTCTCCTCTCTAGGTGTTATCGTACCAGTACCCCGAGCAGAAAGGGGTCTAGAGTACTATTCAAATCTCTTTGTGGTTCCAAAGTAGGAGGGCACTTGTCGCATCTACCATAAGGTGTGGAGGACTTGCTTGTCCTGGTGTGAGAAACACTGATATCCTTGGCACAAGGTGAAGGTATCCAGGATTCTGTCCTTTCTCCAAGAAGGTTTCGAGAAGAGTCATGCTGCCAGTTCCTTAAAGGGACAGATTTCGGCTTTATCAGTCTTGTTGCACAGGAGACTCGCTGAGCTTCCTGACATTCAATCTTTTGTTCAGGTTCTGTCTAGAATCAGTCCTGTCTTTAGGCAGTTTGCTCCCCCATAGAGTTAAAACTTGGTCCTTAAGGTATTGCAGAGGGTTCCCTTTTGAGCCTATGCATTCTATTGACATTAAGATTCTGTCCTGGAAGGTTCTCTTTCTGTTGGCCAATCGGCACGCAGAGTATCTGAGCTGGCTGCCTTGCGATTCGAGCCTCCTTATCTGGTCTCTCATGCGGATAAGGCGGTTTTTCGCATCAGTTTGGGGTTTCTTCCCAAGGTGGTGTCTAACTATAACATTAATCAGGAAATAATTGTTCCTTCTTTGTGTCCTAACCCTTCTTCTAAGGAGAGGTTACTTCATAATTTGGATGTCGTTTGGTCCTTAAAGTTCTATCTGACAGTCTACATCTCTTTTTGTAATATATTTTCCGGGAAGCGCAAAGAGCAGAGGGTCTCTTCTACTTCGTTGTCCTTTTGGTTGCGGAGCTTGATTCGCTTGGCCTATGAGACAGCGGGACATAAGACTTCTCAGAGGATCAAGGCTCATTCAACTAGAGCTGTGGCTTCGTCTTGGGCCTTCAAAAATGAGGCCTCTATGGAGCAGATTTGTAAGGCGGCTACCTGGTCCTCCTTACACACTTTTACAAAGTTTTAAAAATTTGACGTTTTTGCTTCTGCGGAAGCTGTTTTTGGGAGAGAGGTTTTACAGGCTGTGGTGCCCTCAGATTAGGGTCCGCCTTTTTACCCTCCTGGTTTCATTCAGTGTCCTCTAAAGCTTGGGTATATGTTAGGGATGCACCGAAATGAAAATTCTGGACCGAAACCGATACCGAAAATTCAGGATGCCCCTGGCTGAAAACCGAAACGAAACCGAAATTATTTTTTTATTTTTTTTAACTATAGTGTGTGTGTAGCTGAGAGAGCTTGTAGACGGGAAAGCTCCAACAAATGGGTCATTTGTACCGTAGGGCGTGATCTGCAGTGAAACAGGTGGAGCTCTACAAGGGAGAGCGTGGTTATAGCCAGACAACAATACGAGGTGGACATGTGTTTTGTTTTTGGGTGTAGTTATCCATGCAATACGCGTGGCTGCACCTGATCTTCTCTCATCGTATCTCCGCCTAGTTCCTGGTTTGGGTCTCACACTGACCCGTCAGATTATATGTCCGTAGCCCCAAATGGAGTCTGCCTGTCACCTATCACCAGGACCACCGGACTTAGCTACGACCTTACGTGCAAGCTGGTTATAGAAAGTTACTGTGCTTTTTTGTATACACTGTCTGGTGGGTGCTAATTTGTGCCAACTGTGTGCGAGCTTGGGGCTTATGCATATATAGTGTGCATGCATATTTGCCTCAGGCGAATAGAATGTCTATGCACAAGAGGCTGATGTATGAGCACTGAATATAAGGCTTATACATATTCACTGTGTGTGCTTAGGGCTGTGTCTGATAATATCAAGTGTTTATAAACATGTTACTTTTCCTCCTTTGAAAACTGTATTCATAACTTTGGTTTCCTTAAAAAAATTAAAAAAAAAAGGGCACTGCTGATTTCAAATATCATCATGTCATGGTACTTATGTGTGTGCGCTGTGTACCATGCCAGTGCTGTGCTGCTCACCTTATGCTAAGGATAGACATGTAACTCAACAGAACAGGGGAGGGCTGTACATTTTTAGCCATTTTGGTCCTCTTTGGGCCGAAATTGGAATTGCACATTTTCGGCGGCCCAAATTTTGGTGTATCGCTAGTATTATTCTTTATTTAGTTCTGTGTAACAGAATCAGATTTAACCTTTTTTTTTTTTTTTTTTTTTTTTTTTTACCAATTATCAAAATAAAGTATAGTCCTAGAAAACTGTTATTATATGCAAAACAGTAAGTCAAGTAATGAACTCAAACAGCAGCTCTAAGCTGGCATCAAATTTGAAATATGCTACACAATAATTTTACCGAAAATAAAAGGCAAAAAAAACGAAAAACGAAATAACCAAAAATTCCATTTCGGTGCATGCCTAGTATATGTTTCTCAAAAGTAATGAATGAAGCCGTGGACTCTCCTCCCCTTTAGATGGAAAACATAAATTATGCTTACCTGATCATTTTGTTTTCATGGTGGGGAAGAGAGTCCACGGCTCGCACCCTTAACTCCAGTGGGCGGACCTAAATTTAATTTATCTTCTGTCACCATTTATACCCTGATATTTCTCCTACTGTTCCTTGTTCCCTCAGCAGAATGACTGGGGGATGAGGGGAGTGGGGGAGGTATTTAAGCCTTTGGCTGGGTTGTCTTTGCCTCCTCCTGGTGGCCAGGTTCTTATTTCCCAAAAGTAATAAATTAAGCCGTGGACTCTCCTCCCAACGATGGAAATAAAATTATCAGGTAAGCATAATTTATGTCTTCAGCCTAAACAAAGCTTTATCAGCCACAGCAACCAGTCTGTCCTGTAAGTAAATGTGTAGCCATTACTATCTTTAGGTAGTTGTTTGTTGGGGAAGGGGCTATCAGATTTGGTTTGCTCTACATTGTGCCCTGCATCCTGTATATAGATCACATGTCACTGTATAGTTAAAGCTAGTGCCTTATGGGTTAAATTTAAAATGCAGTGCATGAACAACCACATAGAACAACTTTTGCTTTCTCCAGATGATTACATTTGTAGCATGGTCATACCTATTCTGCACCATTACGTAAGGTAGCAGTTTCATTATTCATATAACATTCTAAATTAGTATCCACCTAAGCATGGGTATTATTAGTTTGAAAATTGGCTATACCATTATTCCTAACAGCATATTATCTGTGTTAAATCTTCATTATCATATATTGCTCAATGTTTAGTCCCATAAAGGTGAGAAAGGTGGGAAGAGAGAAAAGAAAGAGAAGTACAACAAAGCAGACAGGAAAATAGTGAGACACATGGGAGAGAGAGAAATAGCTAGACAAGAGGAGAGAAAGAAGAGAAAGACAATGGGAGGAAGGTGAAAAGTGAGAGAAAACGGGACAGGTGGAAGATAATGGGAGAAATATAGTTGAGAGAAAGAAATGCGTTGCGGGTGGAGAGAAAACTGGGTAGAGAAAGGCAGGGAAAGAGGCAGATAGTGAGAATAAAGAAAGGACCCAGAATATGATTTCACAGATTTATATATTATATACAGTAAAGTGATTTTTTTTATTAATTCATTATTTTGTATTAATCAGAAATGATTAATGATCTGCATGCACAATAAATATTTCGAAAAGCATCTAAAAATCTTGAATGTTGTTTATATCACTCCTTTGCTGTGTCCCATTAGGGACAGAAATAAACAAGCTCCTGCACATGATACCAGTGAGGGACTGTGTGTTCTTTATCTTGTGTACAACATGCTGCTCTCCCCTGTTGCACAAGTTGCCACGGATATTATTATTCATTGTGAATTTTTTTGCCTCCCCCCCCCCCCCCAGAAACATTTCTGCAGACACCCATGCCTAGGTATGCTTTTAAACAAATGTTACCAAGAGATCAAAGCAAATTATACAATAGAATTAAATCCAGATTATCCTAAATTGTGAAGGTATAATCTAGATTTTATTAAAGAAACAGAGACGAATATTTTGCTTTCTTTCCTTTACTACTTAAATGCAGTTTTTAAAAGTATACATCATACATCAGAGTACAGACCAGTGACCAATAGAAATGGAGAACTGGTTAAACTAAAACAAAGTGACCAATCAGCTTAATAATAGACTATAAACTGTCCTATATTAAACAGTAAATGCTCTTTCTTAGCATCTGTTGAAGTCCATAATGAACAAATAACTCAGACCAAAAAGGCAACAAAAAATACTGAAGAGGAGAATCCAGAAGAATGAATTTGATTGAAGAGACGACTTGCAACTCAAATGAGAAGGAACAAAACCACTTGAAACGATATCCTGGTTATGGATTGAAAACTTAAACAAATATACAATAAATTAGATTAATAATATGATAAAACATATAAAGGGAGGGAAAAATATACACAAAATTGTAGAGGAGGGAAAATACTTGTCTCTGTGTCTTTAATAAAATCTAGATTAAACCTTCACAAGTTAGGATAATCCGAATTTTATTGCAAGACCAGAGACTCATATTTTGCTAGTTTAAAGCAAACTAACAAAATAAATTAAGAGAGGCATGTTCAATTGTTTAAATATGGTATCTGAAGACCAGTCAGCTGCATCCAAAATATGTTGAAGGGTAGCAGCTTTTAAAAATGCTTTAGAAGCGGCTGATCCTCTAACAGAGTGAGCGGAAAAAGATAAATTAATACCTGCTTCACTCATAACCCATTTAACCCACCTAGCAATATAGGTAGACGAAACAGGATGATGAGGAGGAACAAAAGATAACAAAAGTTGATTAGAAGAGGAAGTACGAAAGGAAGAAGTTCTACGTTCAGATTCCTTGAGACATAAAACCACACAGAGAAAAGGTTCATTAGGTAAATAAGGATAGAATATGGAAGTTGAAAAATATTTAGTTATTTTAGAGATAAAGAAAGTGACACCTTCAGGAGTGAAACGTTTAGAGTTCAAATCTAAAGCTCAGAAACTCTGCGAAAAGAGATTAAACACAAAAGTAGCTAATTTGGCAGATAGTTGTTTTAAAGATAACAATTCATTAGAAGGCCAAGATTTAAAAAGAAAAAATACAAGGTCAACATCCCAAAAAGAAAAGTATTTGGGACCAGGAGGTCTTTTAAGTTTAATGGCTTTCATTAATTTGCAAATTAAAGGGAGCTGGCCCTCAGTTAAATTATTAATTAACAAGTGTTTAGCAGATCTAGAAACATTAATAGTCCTATATGCTAATCCTGAATCAAAAAGAGACGTAAGAAAATTAATAATAAAAGTCAACTGAAAGGGGATCCAAACCTCTCTCCAAGCACAAGCAAGACCATCTGGACCATGCAGAAAAATAGCATTTTTTGGTACCAGGGGCCAGAGAGTCTTGAAGGAGTGCCTTTACCTGTTGTGATAAGCCTTGGAGAGGTGAAGATTGCCCGAATTTGACCAGGCTATAAAACGAAGAGATCCGTGAACGATAAGATCATGAGGAAGACCTTCTGGATCTGACAAAAGAAGAGGAAAAAGAGGGAGAAGAACAGGATGGTTGACAGATAACTCTAGGAGTGATGGGTACCATGGTTGAGATGGCCAAAGGGGAGTGATTAGAAGAATTGAAAGGAGATCCCATCGGACTACTGAGATGGTTCTCTGAATCATGGAAAATGGTGGAAACGCATACGCTGTCTGAATATGCCAAGGGTGAAGAAATGCATTGATCGCCAAGGCATCTGGATCTGGACGCCAACTGAAATAAGGACAAAGCTGAAAGTTCAGTCTTGACGCGAACAGATTCATCAAAAAGTCCTCTGAGAGATTGAAGCAAATGAAAAACTTGAGTGTGAAGTTTCCAATCGCTCAAATCTGTCAGATAATGGGAACCCCAATCCGCTGCGACATTGGATAAGCCTGGAATATATTCTACTTTGACAGAAATATTTCTGTCCATGCAAAGGTGAATGAAATCTTTCGTAATAGATAAATCTCTCGATTTTGTACCACCGAGACGATTCAAATAACGAACTGCAGAAATATTGTCCATTCTGAGTAAAATGGACACAGGAAAAGAATCTTTGACAAAACTCCTGACTGCAAAAGAGCCTGCCAAAAGTTCTAAGCAATTTATATGAAAACTTTTTTCTTCTGAGGACCATTTTCCGCCCGTGATTGAAGGACCGCAACGAGCTCCCCATCCCATACGACTGGCATAGGATTCTATAATTAAATCCGGAGCTTTCCCAAAAATGGCTCTCCCGTTCCAAGCTTCTATATGTGAGAGCCACCAAGTAAGTTCTTCTTTGGCTTCTGAAGATAGAGGAATCAAATGGGAATATGAAAGACCTTTCTGAAGATGGAAGATTTTCAAACTTTGAAGTTCCCTGTAGTGAAGAGGATCAGGGAAAATAGCCTGAATAGAGGATGAGAGTAACCCAACTAGTCTGGCTATAGTCCTGATGGGAACCAAAGATAAAGAGTTTTTGCAATTTCTTTCTTGATATTCACAATTTTCTCTCTGGGTAGACTGAGTGTAGAATTCAATGTGTCTATTTAAAAACCCAAAAAGGTTAAATATTTGTTAGGGGAAAGAACCGATTTCTCTTTGTTGACTAAGAAACCTACATTTTCCAGAATATGAATAGTAAGCTGGAGCTGAGATTTGAAAATGACAGAACTCTGATTCATAATCAAAATATTGTCTAAATAAATAAGACGAACACCTCGTAATCGAAGCCTAGTAATTATAGGTTTAATTAATTTAGTTAAAATCCAAGGTGCTGAAGATGGACCGAAATGCATACAAGTAAAACTCCAAATTTTTCCTTCCCAAACAAAAGTGAGAAATTTCCTGAGCTACAGGAACTGTAAGATATGCATCTGTCAGATCTAATCTGACTAAGAAATCGTCTAGAAGGCAATCTCTGAGAAGATGAATACCCTTCCATTTTGAAATGTTGATAGACAACAAAGGCATTTAAGGATCTTAAATTTATAACTGGATGAAATTAGACATTTTTCTTTTTTACGAGAAAAAGATTGCTTAGAAAACAATTTTGAGGATTTAAAGCCGGTTCTATGGCTTGTTTTGATAAAAGGTTTGATATTTCGTCTTGGACCAAAGTTCTGTCTGAAACTGAAAATTTTATTGGAAGAGGAAGAGAATTTTGGATGGGAGGAGAAATACAATCTATAAAAAGACCTGAAATGGTTTGAAGAACCCACTGATCTGTTGTTATAAGGTTTCAATTGTGAGCAAAAAGAGCGATTCTGCCTTCTATAATGTTTTGGGAAGAAACATAAAAAGGAAGAAAAAGATTTACCTTGAGGGGCACAAGATCTTTGTCTTGATCGTTGAAATCTTGGATTCCAAGGTCTTCCTCTGGAAGGGAAGAAACCAGAGGTGGCCGGATTCTGGAACTGTCTATGCTGAAATTGGTATTGTTAATTTGCGAATTGATTTGCATTTGAGACCGGTTGGGGTATGATGCACGGCCGGGAAAACAGACTCTTCCTTTCCCGGCCTGATCAGAAAAACGATCTTGGTAGAATATTTTCTTCATAGATGTTCTTACTTTGTTTAAGTTAGAAAAGGTATTGACATAATTTTTTAATTCTTTTAAAAAAGTGTCTCCAAATAATAAACCATTAGTGTCGAAATCACAAACTCTAGGGTCAATCCTTCTAAGAATATTCCTTCTACGTTCAGTGTACATAGCCGAATTGGCATTGCCAAGAAAAGTAAGTATCCTTTGAAGCCATTCTCTAATAATGACTGGGTCTAATAAATAATTATCATAGACTGCCTGTTCTGATAAATCAAAGAGTTTTGATATAGGACCTATTAAATCTAATATTTTGTGGTGGCAAATTTTCCATGCCCTATCCATCCTTTTTTTAAGCTTAAAGCTCGGAGAACCTATACATTTTAAGATCTTAGGGTCAACTTCCGGGGTACAACCTGCGTTATTCGGGAGAAAAGGTCTGGGGCATTCAGCCCTCATTTTGTTACGAGAATCTCTTTTTAAAGGCTGATGTAACTGAAAGTCAATAAAATCTGCTATATCTGAAGATGGACACCACTCCACAGATCTTGGATGATGTAAATCATCAGCATTAAATCTAGGGTTACCTAGGCAATCATAAAAAAAATCTCCTCAGAATCTTTTTTAAGGTGTTTAGTCTTTTTTTTAAACATGTTTTAATTTTTTTAACCTTCGGTTAGGCAGAAGAATCCTCAGAAGAAGGTTGAGTTAAATAATCATCAGAATTAACTGAATCCAAAGAGGAATCCGAATTATAGTCAATAGAAGAACAAATATCTAAACATCTTTATTGGCCAAAGCCTCTCCCATCAGTGATCTCTTGGGAGTAGAGGAATTAGATGTTTTCCTTCCTTTCCTGCAATGAACAAAAGAGCAAGAAGCAAGTTGGCGAGATTTTTTAAACAACTTTTTACTCGCTTTAACAGCGCTAGAGACAGTTCTCTTTCTCTTAACAGCTTTTTTACCATTGGATTTATTAATTTAAAAAGTAATCTTCTCCAACATATTATTCATAGAGGCATCTATCATTTTTTGTACACCTTCAGAAATAAGTGAAGAATTTACCTCAGAAATTTGAGACATTCTGAAATGTGTGAAAAAAATATAAAATATGAATTAATAAATTTTCTTAACAAAAAAGTTATTAAAATAGCTAAAAATCAACAAGGATTGACCCCAGAAATATAAAAAAATTTAATTTACTAATAAAATTAATTTAGACATCAAGCAAAATTTTTTTAGTTAAAATATAAATTAATTTTTTTAAAATAAATGTTAATAATAATAGACACTAGATGGAGACAAAGACCACAATATCAGGAAATAAAAACGGAATTGAAAAAATACCTATTTAAGATACTTTTTGCAACAATAACAGCTGTTGATGAAGCAGAAACAGCCGATATGAGGTAAAACCGGGCGGGAATGATGGGGCGTGAAATCTACTGCGCATGCGCACGGACCCGATACAGGCCGCATATGGATGCGGAGAGCCCAACAACAAAATGAAGACCCAAAAAGAGGTAAGAGAGACGGAAAAACGGATCAAAAACAAGAAATACAGAAACCGAACATTACCAAGGACTACAAATAAGAGGACAAGACAAAAGACTGGAAGAAAAAACTTCAACAAAAAACGGAAACAAAAAATAAATATAAATCGCATCAAAATATGAAATGAGCAATAGAACCAACAGAGAAACAAAACAAACAATTAAACAAAAGAGGATTTACTGTTTAATATTGGACAGTTTGTAGTCTATATTATTAAGCTTATTGGTCACTTTGTTTAGTTTAACCAGTTCTCCATTTCTATTGGTCATTGGTCTGTACTCTGATGTATGCTGTCATTTTTTAAATATTGACAGTTATTTATATTTATTTTCTGTATACTTTTAAAAAACTGCATTTAAGTAGTATAGGAAAGAAAGCAAAATATGAGTCTCTGGTCTTGTAATAAAATTGAAAAGTTGTTTAAAATTGTATGCTCAATCTGAATCGTGGAAAAAAATATAGATTGCATGTCCAGTTTAAAGGGCCATAATAGTAAAAAAAAATTACACTAATGTGTTAGAGCTAAACAATAAAATAGATATTAAAGGGCCATAACAGTCCAAAAAAAATGACATGCTCTAATGCATTAGAACTTGCATAGTTATCCATTCTCTTAAGAGGGACAGCTAAGTTCAAAAAAATCCTTCATAATTCAGATACAAATTTAAACTACATTATAATTTACCTCTATAATCAAATTTGCTTCATTCTCTTGGTAACTTTTGTTGAATACTATACCTAATTAGGCTCAGGAGCAGCAGCATTGTCATTTGCTCGCTAGATGTGTTCAGCATGCTCCCAGTGTTGCATTGCTCCCAGTGTTGCATTGCTGCCCCTAGATACCAAGGGAACTAATCAAATTTGATAAAGTAAGTAAATTATAACATTTTTCTTTTTTATGACACGATGAATCATGTTAATTACTAATGGGATATTCACCTCCTGGTCAGCAGGAGGCGGCAAAGAGCACCACAGCAAAGCTGTTAAATAGCTCCTCCCTTACCTCCCACCCCAGTCATTCTCTTTGCCTACGTTAGTGCTAGGAAGTGCTTTTAGTACTAAATTAGGATTTCTTCTTAAGGTTGTTTCTGATCGGAACATTAATCAGGAGATTGTTGTTCCTTCCTTGTGTCCTAATCCTCCTTCTCAGAAAGAACGACTTCTGCACAATTTGGACGTGGTCTGTGCTTTAAAGTTTTACCTGCAGGCGACTAAGGACTTTCGTCAGTCTTCTTCTTTGTTTGTGATTTTCTCAAGAAAACGTAAGGGACAGAAAGCTACGGCTACTTCTCTTTCTTTTTGGTTGAAGAGTATCATATGTTTAGCATATTAGACTGCAGGACAGCAGCCTCCTGAGAGAGTTACGGCTCATTCCACGAGGGCTGTTGCTTCCTCATGGGCATTCAAAAATGAAGTTTCTGTGGAACAGATTTGTAAGGCTGCAACTTGGTCCTCTCTTCACACTTTTTCAAAGTTCTACAAATTTGACACTTTTGCCTTGGCTCATGCCGCTTTTGGGAGAAAGGTTCTTCAAGCAGTGGTGCCTTCCATTTAGGTTCCCTGTCTTGTCCCTCCCGTATCATCTGTGTACTCTAGCTTGGGTATTGAATCCCATTAGTAATTAAGATGATCTGTGGACTCATCGTGTCATAAAAAAGAAAAGAAAATTTATGCTTACCTGATAAATTTATTTCTTTTTTGACATGATGAGTCCACGGCCCGCCCTGTTTTTTGAAAGACAGGTTGTTGGTTATTATAAACTTCAGACACCTCTGCACCTTGGTTTTTCCTTTCTATCCTTAACTTCGGTCGAATGACTGGAGTGGGAGGGAAGGGAAGAGCTATTTAACAGCTTTGCTGTGGTGCTCTTTGCCGCCTCCTGCTGACCAGGAGGTGAATATCCCATTAGTAATTAAGATGATCCGTGGACTCATCGTGTCAAAAAAGAAATACATTTATCAGGTAAGCATACATTTTCTTTTTTGTTGTTTTTTAACTGCATACTCTATCCGAATGCTTAAAACGTAGCTTTTTTTTTTTTTCTTTTTAATTGAGATATTTTCCTTTCTTTTCTTTTTTTCATAGTTTTTGGAATGCTTTTAGGAGATACTGTCATCTGTGACAACTTGGATGCAGCTAATCACTATAGGAAACAGGTAAACTCCTGCAGAACAACTAAAGTACCTTTTATGTCAGCCATCTATAGCGCTTCTAGGGCTGTGGGAGCGTGTTTCTAGACAGTGCTATTTCTAGAAGCAATTCAGGGTTAGTGCCTTTTTTTTTTTTTGCAACAATTTACGATGTAGTGCAAAAATGCATTCAACATTACATCAGTCACATCAAAGACAAAGATACAAACTAACTACTTTACTATTACTGTGATATTATATGTTAAAAAAATCGATCAAACAAAATCAGTTTGAGGTTTTTTTATCCTACAAATGACTATATTTTGAAGGTGAGTCAATATTCATTATATGAGAATAAAAAGACAAAAGAAAATAATCAGAACTAGACCATGAGATTATCATACTGAAGAGGGGCAGGTAAATAGGTTAGTTATTGAAAGTGTATACTATTGGGATATTTAATAAGTTGCTATTTCAACATAAAGGTCAATATGGTCAATTAATTAAAAATGCAATTTTCCCATTTCGAATGTAGAGCTGATTTGTAACTGCCACTCATTGAGCAGTTATATCATTTTGGCAAGCGTACGATAACTAGGTATAATAAGATTGGCACTATTCAGAAGCATTATCCTGGGCCTTAGTTTGTAAGGTTTATTAAGCAAAATCGTTTCAAGGTTGAATGAAAGTTGTACGCTGAGAAGATGGTTAACTCTGTCAACTACGTGTGTCCAAAAACGGGTCAATACAGGACTTGACCACCGCATATGAATAAAAGATCCTTTTCAGTAGAAGCATTGCAATGTTTTTTTATTTTTTTTTATTTATATTAATCTTTATTGGTGTTACAGGTAGTAAACAGAGCATATAAACATTTAGAATATAGTACCATTTCTAATTTTTGCATTGTCCTTATATGACTTTTTCAGCGTCCTTTGAGAAAAAGAAACAAAAACATGTTGGTAGCCGTATGGCTACTGTAAAGTCCTTAAGTATCCACGGTATTCTTATATGGCTGATGAGCGGACACGTAACCCAGTTTTATAACTTTACACCGCATTATTAATAACAAAATGCATTAACAAAAGAAAACAATAGCAACAACAAAAAAGAAAATAAACAAACATTTTTATTTTAGATTATGTCTTTAAGGTCTACATCAAATACATTACATCCTTGAGAGAAAGTGGTCCTAACTTATAAATGGAGGTTATTATTCCCTTAGAATTTAATTAATGTTTTGGTTATACTGGGTTAAGTATTTTGTTTGTGAAAGACTCCCAATAAAAAACCATGTCTCTATATAGGTTTATGTTGCCTATTTTCCAATAGTAAAATCTCTCAATTTTTAAAGTCTACTCTACCATTAAATGCCAATCATTGATGGATGATATTTTAGGAGATTTCCAATTTCTTGGTATCAATTGTTTTGCAGCATTGAGTAGTATAAGGTACAAATGATGCTTCATTTTACATGTAATTCGTGGGTTGGAGTGTAGGAGTACTATTTCAGGGGTTGGGTCTAGCTTTGTATGTAAGATTTTATTTATATTATTAAATACTTTTCCCCAAATCTCTTTGATAGCATAACAGCCCCACCATATGCGTAAAAGGTCTCCCTTGGTACCACAACCTCTCCAGCATCTATTGTTCGCCTAAGGGAAGTAGTGTTTGATCCTGGTAGGTGTTAGATACCAGCGTGTCATAATTTTGATATTAGTCTCCAAGGCTTAAACTGAGTGGGCAGATTTAGGTAGTGATTTGAATCTGGATAACCAGGTTTTTCTTGGGGATTTATGTCCTAATTCTCTTTCCCAGCCTGTGATGTAAGAGGGTAGTGGTGGAGAATAGCATTGGAGAACTATTGAGATTGTTGTGGGGTTTTTTTTGTTGGTTCTGCTTTTGTGCATAGTATTTCAAACGTTGTTAAGGGGCGTAAGAGATCCTTTTTTAATCTGTGTGTGAATATGAAGTGTGACACTTAATGCTGTATAATCCAGGGTTGAAGAAAATTCCCACTTTCCTGGTCTAGTTAGTTTTTTGGCAAACATTTGCCATCTTAGGTTATGGTGTATACAGGGATTAGCTGTTTAAAGTGTGTCACATTTTTTAAATGAATCGCCTTGCCTGCAGGTAATTCATCATTTTGTATTAGAGGTGATAAAGGGGAATACTTAGTAGTTATAAGAGGATATTTACGTCTTATTTTATTCCAATCTGACCATGTTGAGTTAACAATAGAGGAGTTAGATATAGTTTGCTTGTGATCTAATTCAGGACTCCAGCTAAGCAATCCTAGGTGTGTTGTGTCAGTTAAGTGTGTCTCTAATTGTACCCATCTTTTGCAGTTGTTTGTATTGTATCAAGACCATTCAATTATTCTTTGTAAGGATATGGCTTGTTTGTATGTCATTAAGTTGGGGATTCCTAATCCCCCTTCTGTGGTAAGTTGAGAAAGTGTTTGTTTTGCTAGCCGTTGTCTCCAGATATAGTCGTTAATTATTTCTTGTAGTAGTTTTATCTCTTGATTTACGCCATGAATGGGAAGTGTCTGCAATATGTAGAGTGCCTGCGTGTATTCTCCCAATCCATGAGAGTTTTTTTGGGAGCCAAGATGAGTTTTCGAAAGTCATCCACTAGTTTGCCATAATTATATTTACTGAGTAATTCGGGGTTTGGGGAGATGAGGAGTCCCAGGTGTTTTAATGCATTTTTTTGTAGTTTAAATGAGCAATGTCTTAATAAGTTATTGATTTCTTGGAAAGTTAGATTAAGTGGCATAATTTCTGATTTTGTAAAGTTAACTGAGAAATTCGAGACTTCTCCATACGTGATTAATTCTTTTTGTACTTCTGAGAGGGATATATTTAGTTTTGATAGTGTTAGTAAAATATCATCAGCAAATATTGCCAGTTTATATGATTAATGATTTACATGTAAGCCTCGAATGTTTGGGTTTAGACATAGTTTAATGGCTAGAGGTTCTAGGGATAAAATAAACACAAATGGGGAAGCGGGCATCCCTGGCGGGAGCCATTGCAAATTTTAAATAAGTCAGAGAGACAACCGTTTACTTTAATATGGGCTGAGGGTTTTTTATATAGGGCAAGAACTTGGAGTATAAATTTAGGGGGTAATCCGAAATGAGTCAGGGTAGAGTGTAAAAAGTTCTAATCTAAGCGATCAAACGCTTTTTCCTCGTCTATGGATAAATATATTGCTGGTATTTTATTGGAGATGACGTGTTCTAGTAGATCTAGTACTTTAATGGTATTGTCTTTTGTCTCCCTATGTTGTACAATGCCTACCTGGTCTTGGTGTATGACGTGGTAATATAGGATTTAATCTGGCTGCTAGTATTTTGGTGTATAATTTTAGGTCTACATTTAAAAGAGATATAGGTCTGAAATTGGCTGGAGAGTCACGTGTTTTACCCGGTTTGGTTAGGACCGATACATGCTCTTGAAGCATTGTGTCTGGGAATGAAGTATATTCTGGTATCTGATTGAAAAGGTGCGTGATGTGCAGTACTAGGGTTTATATATATATATATATATATATATATATATATATATATATATATATATATATATATATATATATATATATATATATATATATATAAATATAAAAAATTATTTGAAATACATGTCATTAATAAAAGCTTTTACAGGATAGACATTAGTAGTTCCATAACATTTGCCATAAAATCCAGAATGTCTATATTCTTATATTGTCCTTATAGATTTATGGCAATGATTTGTAAAGTATTCAATCCTGACTACTCACAATGGAAAAAGTTTCTACAGTAGTACCATAGATTTGTATTAAATAACAATGAATAATAATATAACATAATATAACATAAATAAACAAACAACAAAATAACAAGGTTAATGAGAGTAAATACACCAAGCCTATTAAGAAGTGTATAAGGCTTTATCTGCATTAAATGAGTTAACTGAGTTAAACCCCAAGGCCCCCCAAAAAATGTTATATGCTTATGTTATTTATTATTATTATACTTTATTTATTAAGCGCCAACATATTCCGCAGCGCTGTCCATGGATACAATGCATTTAAATAAAACAATACAAGACTTGTAAGATACAGGACAAAATTTACAAACACATACAGGAGGGATTGAGGGCCCTATTCCCGTGGGAACTTACAATCTAGAAGGGTAGGAGGTTGAGAAACAGGAGGTGAGGACTGCAAGATTGAGAAGGATGTTAATACAGAGTTAGATGAGGGAAATATTAGGTAAGTGAAATTAATTTATTATTGAGTTGGGTGGTAGGCTTCCCTGACCAGAAAAGTCTTCAGGGTGCATTTAAAGGAAGAAAGATTAGGGCAAAGCCTGACAGCACGAGGGAGAGTGTTCCAGAGGGTAGGTGCTGCACGACAGAAGTCCTGCAGTCTAGCATGAGAGGAGGTGATAGTTGCGGATGCAAGGAGCAGGTCATTGTTGGATCTTAGTGGACGGGCTGGAGTATACTTGTGTATTAGAGAGGATAGGTAGAGGGGAGCGGCGTTGGTGAGAGTTTTGTATGTAAGGGTGAGAATTTTGAATTTAATTCTGCTGTGAATGGGGAGCCAATGAAGGGACTCACAGAGAGGTGCAGCAGATACAGATCGACGGGAAAGGTGGATCAGCCTGGCAGAGGCATTTAGGATGGATTGAAGGGGGGAGAGGCGGGAAAGAGGAAGGCCAGCGAGTAGGTTGTTGCAGTAGTCAAGTCGGGAGATAACAAGGGAGTGGATTTTTTGCTTTGTGGTGTCAGCGCTCAGAAAAGGGCGAATTTTGGAAATATTGCGTAGATGATTGCGGCAGGATGTAGAAAGCGATTGGATATGGGGGATGAAGGATAGGTTTGAGTCAAGTGTGACTCCGAGGCAGCGGACTTGGGGCGATGGGGAAATGGTGATGCCGTCAACAGGGATAGAGAAGTCAGAAGTCGGCGTAGAGCTTGAGGGGGGGATAAGAAGGAGCTCAGTCTTGGACATGTTAATCTTTAGGTGGTGAGAGGCCATCCAGGAAGAAATACCAGATAAGCAGTTGCTGACATGAGAGAGGACAGAGGGAGAGAGAGCAGGGGTGGAGAGGTAGATCTGGGTGTCATCAGCATAGAGGTGATATTTGAAACCATAACTGTTGATAAGTTTACCCAGCGAAGAAGTATAGATGGAGAAGAGTAGAGGACCCAGAACAGATCCTTGAGGTACTCCAACAGACAGAGGCATAGGAGAGGAGGAGTCACCGGCAAATGACACAGAAAAAGACCTGTGAGAAAGATAGGAGTGAATCCAGGAAAGAGCAGTGTCACAGAGGCCAAAAGAGCTAAGGGTCTGTAGGAGGAGGGGGTGGTCAACTGTGTCGAAGGCAGCTGAGAGGTCAAGTAAGATGAGTATAGAGTAGTGGCCAATATTTTTAGCAGAGAGAAGATCGTTTGTGACCTTGGTAAGGGCAGTCTCAGTTGAGTGTTTTGGGCGGAATCCAGATTTCAGTGGGTCGAGCAAGGAGTTGGCGGACAGGAAGTGGGTTAGGCGATTGTAAACTAGTTTTTTAAGGAGTTTTGATGTTAGTGGAAGCAGTGATATGGGGCGGTAGCTTTCAGGAGAATTAGGGTTGAGGGAGGGTTTTTTGAGTATGGGAGTTGCTTTCGCGTGTTTGAAAGAAGATGGGAATGAGCCGGTAGAGAGAGATAGGTTGAAGATGTGGGTAAGAGCAGGAGTGAGGGTGGAAGATAGGGAGGGAATTAGATGGAGTGGGATAGGGTCGAGTGGGCAGGTAGTGAGGCGTGAGGAAGATAGTAAGGAAGAAACTTCATTCTCAGTGGTTGGATGGAAGAGGGAGTAATTGGGCCTGTTGTTGGAGTATTGCATGTTGGTGTTGGGATGTTGCGCTTAAAGGCGTGGCCTTAGTTGGTCAATTGGAGCTATGACTTTGTGGTAGGGTTTGAGATTCCCACAAAAACACTATTTCTCTTGTTAAGTGTATCCAGTCCATGGATCATCTATTACTTGTGGGATATTCTCCTTCCCAACAGGAAGTTGCAAGAGGATCACCCACAGCAGAGCTGCTATATAGCTCCTCCCCTCACTGCCATATCCAGTCATTCTCTTGCAACTCTCAACTAAGATGGAGGTCGTAAGAGGACTGTGGTGTTTTATACTTAGTTTATTTCTTCAATCAAAAGTTTATTTTTAAATGGTACCGGAGTGTACTGTTTATCTCAGGCAGTATTTAGAAGAAGAATCTGCCTGCGTTTTCTATGATCTTAGCAGAAGTAACTAAGATCCTTTGCTGTTCTCATATATTCTGAGGAGTGAGGTAACTTCAGAGGGGGAATAGCGTGCAGGTTTTCCTGTAATAAGGTATGTGCAGTTAAAATATTTTTCTAGGGATGGAATTTGCTAGAAAATGCTGCTGATACCGAAGTAATGTAAGTAAAGCCTTAAATGCAGTGATAGCGACTGGTATCAGGCTTATTAATAGAGATACATACTCTTATAAAAGTGCAATATAAAACGTTTGCTGACATGTTTAATCGTTTTTTACATATGTTTGGTGATAAAACTTATTGGGGCCTAGTTTTTTCCACATGGCTGGCTTGAATTTTGCCTAGAAACAGTTCCCTGAGGCTTCCCACTGTTGTAATATGAGTGGGAGGGGCCTATTTTGGCGTTTTTTTTGCACAGCAAAAATTACAGACACAGACATCCAGCTTCTTCCTGCATGATCCAGGACATCTCTGGAGGGCTCAAAAGGCTTCAAAAGTCGTATTGAGGGAGGTAAAAAGCCACAGTAGAGCTGTGGCAGTTGTGACTGTTTAAAAAACGTTTCTTTCATGTAATTAGCAAGAGTCCATGAGCTAGTGACGTATGGGATATACATTCCTACCAGGAGGGGCAAAGTTTCCCAAACCTCAAAATGCCTATAAATACACCCCTCACCACACCCACAATTCAGTTTTACAAACTTTGCCTCCGATGGAGGTGGTGAAGTAAGTTTGTGCTAGATTCTACGTTGATATGCGCTCCGCAGCAAGTTGGAGCCCGGTTTTCCTCTCAGCGTGCAGTGAATGTCAGAGGGATGTGAGGAGAGTATTGCCTATTTGAATGCAGTGATCTCCTTCTAAGGGGTCTATTTCATAGGTTCTCTGTTATCGGTCGTAGAGATTCATCTCTTACCTCCCTTTTCAGATCGACGATATACTCTTATATATACCATTACCTCTGCTGATTCTCGTTTCAGTACTGGTTTGGCTATCTGCTATATGTAGATGAGTGTCCTGGGGTAAGTAAGTCTTATTTTCTGTGACACTCCTAGCTATGGTTGGGCACTTTGTTTATAAAGTTCTAAATATATGTATTCAAACATTTATTTGCCTTGACTCAGAATGTTCAACTTTCCTTATTTTCAGACAGTCAGTTTCATATTTGGGATAATGCATTTTAATTTAACATTTTTCTTACCTTAAAATTTGACTTTTTCCCTGTGGGCTGTTAGGCTCGCGGGGGCTGAAAATGCTTCATTTTATTGCGTCATTCTTGGCGCGGACTTTTTTGGCGCAAAAATTCTATTTCCGTTTCCGGCGTCATACGTGTCGCCGGAAGTTGCGTCATTTTTTGACGTTATTTTGCACCAAAAATGTTGGCGTTCCGGATGTGGCGTCGTTTTTGGCGCCAAAAAGCATTTAGGCGCCAAATAATGTGGGCGTCTTATTTGGCGCGAAAAAATATGGGCGTCACTTTTGTCTCCACATTATTTAAGTCTCATTTTTTATTGCTTCTGGTTGCTAGAAGCTTGTTCTTTGGCATTTTTTCCCATTCCTGAAACTGTCATTTAAGGAATTTGATCAATTTTGCTTTATATATGTTGTTTTTTCTCTTACATATTGCAAGATGTCTCACGTTGCATCTGAGTCAGAAGATACTACAGGAAAATCGCTGTCAAGTGCTGAATCTACCAAAGCTAAGTGTATCTGCTGTAAACTTTTGGTAGCTATTCCTCCAGCTGTTGTTTGTATTGATTGTCATGACAAACTTGTTAAAGCAGATAATATTTCCTTTAGTAAAGTACCATTGCCTGTTGCAGTTCCTTCAACATCTAAGGTGCAGAATGTTCCTGATAATATAAGAGATTTTGTTTCTGAATCCATAAAGAAGGCTATGTCTGTTATTTCTCCTTCTAGTAAACGTAAAAAATCTTTTAAAACTTCTCTCCCTACAGATGAATTTTTAACTGAACATCATCATTCTGATTCTGATGATTCCTCTGGTTCAGAGGATTCTGTCTCAGAGGTTGATGCTGATAAATCTTCATATTTATTTAAAATGGAATTTATTCGTTCTTTACTTAAAGAAGTACTAATTGCTTTAGAAATAGAGGATTCTGGTCCTCTTGATACTAATTCTAAACGTTTAGATAAGGTATTTAAAGCTCCTGTGGTTATTCCAGAAGTTTTTCCTGTTCCTAATGCTATTTCTGCAGTAATTTCCAAAGAATGGGATAATTTGGGTAATTCATTTACTCCTTCTAAACGTTTTAAGCAATTATATCCTGTGCCGTCTGACAGATTAGAATTTTGGGACAAGATCCCTAAAGTTGATGGGGCTATTTCTACCCTTGCTAAACGTACTACTATTCCTACGTCAGATGGTACTTCGTTTAAGGATCCTCTAGATAGGAAAATTGAGTCCTTTCTAAGAAAAGCTTATCTGTGTTCAGGTAATCTTCTTAGACCTGCTATATCTTTGGCTGATGTTGCTGCAGCTTCAACTTTTTGGTTGGAAACTTTAGCGCAACAAGTAACACATCGTGATTCTCATGATATTATTATTCTTCTTCAGCATGCTAATAATTTTATCTGTGATGCCATTTTTGATATTATCAGAGTTGATGTCAGGTTTATGTCTCTAGCTATTTTAGCTAGAAGAGCTTTATGGCTTAAAACTTGGAATGCTGATATGGCTTCTAAATCAACTTTACTTTCCATTTCTTTCCAGGGTAACAAATTATTTGGTTCTCAGTTGGATTCCATTATTTCAACTGTTACTGGTGGGAAAGGAACTTTTTTACCACAGGATAAAAAATCTAAAGGTAAAAACAGGGCTAATAATCGTTTTCGTTTCAACAAAGAACAAAAGCCTGATCCTTCATCCTCAGGAGCAGTTTCAGTTTGGAGACCATCTCCAGTCTGGAATAAATCCAAGCCAGCTAGAAAGGCAAAGCCTGCTTCTAAGTCCACATGAAGGTGCGGCCCTCATTCCAGCTCAGCTGGTAGGGGGCAGGTTACGTTTTTTCAAGGAAATGTGGATCAATTCTGTTCACAATCTTTGGATTCAGAGCATTGTTTCAGAAGGGTACAGAATTGGTTTCAAGTTGAGACCTACTGCAAAGAGATTTTTTCTTTCCCGTGTCCCAGTAAATCCAGTAAAAGCTCAAGCATTTCTGAAATGTGTTTCAGATCTAGAGTTGACTGGAGTAATTATGCCAGTTCCAGTTCCGGAACAGGGGATGGGGTTTTATTCAAATCTCTTCATTGTACCAAAGAAGGAGAATTCTTTCAGACCAGTTCTGGATCTAAAAATATTGAATCGTTATGTAAGGATACCAACGTTCAAGATGGTAACTGTAAGGACTATCTTACCTTTTGTTCAGCAAGGGAATTATATGTCCACAATAGATTTACAGGATGCATATCTGCATATTCCGATTCATCCAGATCATTATCAGTTCCTGAGATTCTCGTTTCTGGACAAGCATTACCAGTTTGTGGCTCTGCCGTTTGGCCTAGCTACAGCTCCAAGAATTTTTACAAAGGTTCTCGGTGCCCTGCTGTCTGTAATCAGAGAACAGGGTATTGTGGTATTTCCTTATTTGGACGATATCTTGGTACTTGCTCAGTCTTTACATTTAGCAGAATCTCATACGAATCGACTTGTGTTGTTTCTTCAAGATCATGGTTGGAGGATCAATTTACCAAAAAGTTCTTTGATTCCTCAGACAAGGGTAACCTTTCTGGGTTTCCAGATGGATTCAGTGTCCATGACTCTGTCTTTAACAGACAAGAGACGTCTAAAGTTGATTACAGCTTGTCGAAACCTTCAGTCACAATCATTCCCTTCGGTAGCCTTATGCATGGAAATTCTAGGTCTTATGACTGCTGCATCGGACGCGATCCCCTTTGCTCGTTTTCACATGCGACCTCTTCAGCTCTGTATGCTGAAGCAATGGTGCAAGGATTACACGAAGATATCTCAATTAATATCTTTAAAACCGATTGTTCGACACTCTCTAACATGGTGGACAGATCACCATCGTTTAATTCAGGGGGCTTCTTTTGTGCTTCCGACCTGGACTGTAATTTCAACAGATGCAAGTTTCACAGGTTGGGGAGCTGTGTGGGGATCTCTGACGGCACAAGGAGTTTGGGAATCTCAGGAGGTGAGATTACCGATCAATATTTTGGAACTCCGTGCAATTTTCAGAGCTCTTCAGTTTTGGCCTCTTCTGAAGAGAGAATCGTTCATTTGTTTTCAGACAGACAATGTCACAACTGTGGCATACATCAATCATCAAGGAGGGACTCACAGTCCTCTGGCTATGAAATAAGTATCTCGAATTCTGGTATGGGCGGAATCCAGCTCCTGTCTAGTTTCTGCGGTTCATATCCCAGGTATAGACAATTGGGAAGCGGATTATCTCAGTCGCCAAACGTTACATCCGGGCGAATGGTCTCTTCACCCAGAGGTATTTCTTCAGATTGTTCAAAGGTGGGGACTTCCAGAAATAGATCTGATGGCCTCTCATCTAAACAAGATACTTCCCAGGTATCTGTCCAGATCCAGGGATCCTCAAGCGGAAGCAGTGGATGCATTGTCACTTCCTTGGAAGTATCATCCTGCCTATATCTTTCCGCCTCTAGTTCTTCTTCCAAGAGTAATCTCCAAGATTCTGAAGGAATGCTCGTTTGTTCTGCTGGTAGCTCCAGCATGGCCTCACAGGTTTTGGTATGCGGATCTTGTCCGGATGGCCTCTTGCCAACCGTGGACTCTTCCGTTAAGGCCAGACCTTCTGTTGCAAGGTCCTTTTTTCCATCAGGATCTCAAATCCTTAAATTTAAAGGTATGGAGATTGAACGCTTGATTCTTAGTCAAAGAGGTCTCTCTGACTCTGTGATTAATACTATGTTACAGGCTCGTAAATCTGTATCTAGGGAGATATATTATAGAGTCTGGAAGACTTATATTTCTTGGTGTCTTTCTCATCATTTTTCCTGGCATTCTTTTAGAATTCCGAGAATATTACAGTTTCTTCAGGATGGTTTGGATAAAGGTTTGTCTGCAAGTTCCTTGAAAGGACAAATCTCTGCTCTTTCTGTTCTTTTTCACAGAAAGATTGCTAATCTTCCTGATATTCATTGTTTTGTACAAGCTTTGGTTCGTATAAAACCTGTCATTAAGTCAATTTCTCCTCCTTGGAGTTTGAATTTGGTTCTGGGGGCTCTTCAAGCTCCTCCGTTCGAACCTATGCATTCATTGGACATTAAATTACTTTCTTGGAAAGTTTTGTTCCTTTTGGCCATCTCTTCTGCCAGAAGAGTTTCTGAATTATCTGCTCTTTCTTGTGAGTCTCCTTTTCTGATTTTTCACCAGGATAAGACGGTGTTGCGAACTTCTTTTAAATTTTTACCTAAGGTTGTGAATTCCAACAACATTAGTAGAGAAATTGTGGTTCCTTCATTATGTCCTAATCCTAAGAATTCTAAGGAGAAATCATTGCATTCTTTGGATGTAGTTAGAGCTTTGAAATATTATGTTGAAGCTACTAAGAATTTCCGAAAGACTTCTAGTCTATTTGTTATCTTTTCCGGTTCTAGGAAAGGTCAGAAGGCCTCTGCCATTTCTTTGGCATCTTGGTTGAAATCTTTAATTCATCATGCTTATGTTGAGTCGGGTAGAACTCCGCCTCAAAGGATTACAGCTCATTCTACTAGGTCAGTTTCTACTTCCTGGGCGTTTAGGAATGAAGCTTCGGTTGATCAGATTTGCAAAGCAGCAACTTGGTCTTCTTTGCATACTTTTACTAAATTCTACCATTTTGATGTGTTTTCTTCTTCTGAAGCTGTCTTTGGTAGAAAAGTACTTCAGGCAGCTGTTTCAGTTTGAATCTTCTGCTTATATTTTCAGTTTTTTTCTTTATAAGATTTAAACTTTATTTTTGGGTGTGGATTTTTTTCAGCGGAATTTGCTGTCTTTATTTTATCCCTCCCTCTCTAGTGACTCTTGCGTGGAAGATCCACATCTTGGGTAGTCATTATCCCATACGTCACTAGCTCATGGACTCTTGCTAATTACATAAAAGAAAACATAATTTATGTAAGAACTTACCTGATAAATTCATTTCTTTCATATTAGCAAGAGTCCATGAGGCCCACCCTTTTTTTGTGGTGGTTATGATTTTTTTGTATAAAGCACAATTATTCCAATTCCTTATATTTATGCTTCACACTTTTTTCTTATCACCCCACTTCTTGGCTATTCGTTAAACTGATTTGTGGGTGTGGTGAGGGGTGTATTTATAGGCATTTTGAGGTTTGGGAAACTTTGCCCCTCCTGGTAGGAATATATATCCCATACGTCACTAGCTCATGGACTCTTGCTAATATGAAAGAAATGAATTTATCAGGTAAGTTCTTACATAAATTATGTTTTTAATTTCAAGTTAGGGGATTGTTAGGTTTAGGGGTTAATAGTTTCATTTAGTTTTTTGCGATGTGGGGGGCTGGCGGTTTAGGGGTCAATTTATTTAGTGGCAGTGATGTGGGAGGCCAGAGGGTTAGGGGTTAATAACTTTATTTAGTGATGGCAATGTCGGGGAGCGGCGGTATAGGGGTTAATAGCTTTATTATAGTGTCTGCGATTTTGGGGTGCGGGAGAATAAGGGTTAATAACTTGATTATAGTGGTGGCGATGTCGGGGAGTGGCGGAATAGGGGTTAATAACTTTTATTAGTGGCAGCGATGTCGGGAGCGGCAGATTAGGGTTTAATATGCTTTAAATAGTGTTTGCGATGCGGGAGGGCGGCGGAATAGGGGTTAATAGGTAGTTTATGGGTGTTAGTGTACTTTTTAACGTTTTAGTTATGAGTTTTGTGAAACATTTTTGTTGTGCAAAACTCATAACTACTGCTTTCAGATAGCGGAAAGAAACGTGTCGGTATAGACTGTAACGCAAGCATTTTAGCCTCACCGCACAACCTGTAGTACCTGCGCTATGGAAATCCTACGCAAAAACATATTTTTTTTTAGTGCGGAATTGACGTTGCATTACAGGCTAAAATGCTTGCGGTATAGCTATACCGACAAGGCTTGTAATGGATGTGTTACTGTTTTCACGCTGAAATTGCCATTTTTTTCAGCGTTAAAACTGCAATGCAAAACTCGTAATCTAGCCAATAGTCTTTTTTCGTTCCTTTTGTCAATTTTGGAACCTTATATCTTTTTTCCTCTTTACAATTACCTGAATTCTTCAGATCTCCCGGGGATTTCAGAATATTTTTCACAGCAGGGCCTATTCAAGGAAGGTGTCTTGTGTTTAATTTTCTGAAAGACCTTGTGAAAGCAAAAGCTTTTTCTTAGTGCTCAATCTGGAATTTGACTGTAATTGTTCCATTTCCAGTTTTGGAACAAGGCCTGTTTTTCTTTTCTTCTACAAGATACGACGAGTCCATGGATTTCATCCTTAGTTGTGGGATATTAACCTCCTGCTAACAGGAAGTGGCAAAGAGCACCACAGCAGAGCTGTATATATAGCTCCTCCCTTCCCTCCACCCCTAGTCATTGTCTTTGCCTGTGTTAGTAATAGGAAGAGGTAAAGTGAGGTGTTAGTTTTAGATTCTTCAATCAAGAATTTTTTTATTTTAAATGGTACTGGTGTGTACTATTTTCCTCAGGGAGATATGGAATGAAGAAGATTTCTGCCCTGAGGTTGATGATCTTAGCAGATGTATCTAAGATCCATGTTGGTTACCACAGAGCTTCTGAAGGTAGTGCAAGAGAAATCTTCAGTGTGGAGACCGGTGTCATGCTACAAGCAGCATTGAGGTATGTTCAGTCTTTATTTCTGAGGAGACATGTTATATCAGAACTGGTTGACATTTTTCCCTGTAAGGGAAGGGGTAAGCAGTAGACCTGGATGGCATAGGGTGTTACTGACATTACTAGTTAACCATATTGATTACAATAAGTATGTATTCAAGAGGGGCTAGACTCTGGGGAAGGCATCTGTGACACTTTCTATGTTTATGTATGGCATACAGTGTGTGCGATAACATCAGGGGACCACATGGCTTATCAGTACCGCTTACCATGCGGTTAAGGAGACATTTTATTATGGCATAAATTTATTTGGGGTTAAAACATTAGGAAAGACCTCATGGCTTATTTAAACCGCTTCCCATGTGGTTATGGAGAGAGATCATGCGACGCCAATTCGCACGCTCAGACGCGCAGTTTCTCCTCACTAGAAGACAGCAGGCACTAGCTCCATTGGGGCCTAAAAGTTAAGATTCAGTCACCGGATTGTTGCTGAATCCATTTTGTGTACCCAGGGGGCAGGTAGGCGCCGCAGCAGAGCTGTGGCGAGGTGCAGGGGCTGTTATCGTTGTTTAAATTTATTTTCTAGATAAAAAAATACTTTTTACAGGATGATTTAGCTTTTTGCTTAACTAGTGCAATAATTTTTGGCAAAACTGTTTAGCATAAGATTTAAGTGCTAAAGGTCGTTTTTTTGTGCAGACAGAAAAATTGTTGCGCTTTTATTATTTAAAGGCGCAGTATTTTTTTATTTTTTTTATTTTTTCAAACTTTTCTTGATACCACAATTAAGTTTAAAAGACGTCCATTGTGGCTAATGCTAGTCTGTTTAACATGTCTGAAAGTGAAGAAAATACTTGTTCTATGTGTTTAGAGGCCAGTGTGGAACCCCCCTTACTTTTTGTACCTCTTGTACTAAAAGAGCCTTACAATGTAAAAATCATATTTTATGTAAAGAAAGTGTGCCTAAGGATGATTCTCAGTCTGAAGAGAATCAGGATATGCCGCCTAATTCTCCACAAGTGTCACAACCTTTAACGCCCACACAAGCGACGCCAAGTACCTCAAGTGCGTCTAATTCTTTTACTCTGCAGGATATGGCTGCAGTTATGTCAACTACCCTTACAGAGGTATTATCTAAGTTACCTGTGTTACAGGGTAAACGTAGTAGGACAGGAATTAATGTGAATACTGAGTCCTATGATGCTTTGTTGGCTATTTCCGATGTACCCTCACAGGGCTCTGAGTTGGGGGTCAGGGAATTGTTGTCTGAGGGAGAACTTTCAGACCTAGGAAGTATGTTACCTCAGACAGATTCGGACGTCATGTCCTTTAAGTTTAAGCTTGAACACCTCCGCCTGTTACTTCGGGAGGTTTTAGCGACTCTGGATGATTGTGACCCTATTGCAATACCACCAGAGAAATTGTGTAAAATGGACAAATATCTAGAGGTACCTACTTACACTGATGTTTTTCCGGTTCCTAAAAGAATTTCGGAAATTATTAAGAAGGAATGGGACAGACCGGGTATACCGTTCTCTCCTCCCCCCTAATTTTAAGAAAATGTATGAGGGGTAAACAAAATAATTGTTGTTCCTTTCGAAATTTTAAAGGAGTACCCTCTGCTTCCTCTTCCTCCACAAAGCAGAAAGGGAATTTTGCTCAGTCCAAGTCCGTCTGGAGACCCAACCAGGCTTGGAACAAGGGTAAGCAACCCAAGAAGCCCGCTGCTGCTACAAAGACAGCATGAAGGGGCGGCCCCCGATCCGGGACCGGATCTAGTAGGGGGCAGACTTTCTTTCTTTGCCCAGGCTTGGACAAGCGATGTTCAGGACCCATGGGCACTGGAAATCGTTACCCACGGATATCAACTGGAATTCAAGGATTTTCTCCCAAGAGGGAGATTTCTTCTTTCACGATTGTCTGTAGACCAGATAAAAAGAGAGGCGTTCTTACGTTGTGTAAAAGACCTCTCCACTATGGGAGTAATTCGTCCCGTTCCAAGACTAGAATAGGGACAGGGATTTTACTCAAATCTTTTCGTGGTTCACAAAAAAGAGTAAATGTTCAGACCTATTTTAGATCTCAAGAGTCTAAACAAGCATACCTTCATATTCCTATTCACAAGGATCATCATCAGTACCTGAAGTTTGCCTTCCTGGACAAACATTTTCAGTTCGTGGCTCTACCCTTCGGGTTGGCCACAGCACCCAGGATCTTCACAAAGGTTCTAGGGTCCCTTTTGGTGGTTCTCAGACCGCGGGGCATAGCAGTGGTGCCTTATCTGGACGATATTTTGATTCAGGCATCGACTTATAATCTGACGAAATCTCATAC
This sequence comes from Bombina bombina, assembly GCF_027579735.1. NCBI lineage: Eukaryota > Metazoa > Chordata > Amphibia > Anura > Bombinatoridae > Bombina > Bombina bombina. The sequence goes on along the minus strand of NC_069503.1, from coordinate 827,292,249 downwards.
AGACACAGTGTTGTCCTTTCTGAAAACTCACAGATGGAAGGTGAACCTAGAAAAGAGTTCACTAGTTCCACGGACAAGGGTTCCCTTCTTGGGAACTCTGATAGACTCTGTAGACATGAAAATATTTCTGATGGAGATCAGAAAATAAAAAAAATTCTAAATACTTACCGAGCCCTTCAGTCCAATCCTTGGCCATCAGTGGCTCAGTGTATGGAGGTAATTGGATTAATGGTAGCGGCAATGGACATCATTCCGTTTGCTCGTTTTCATCTCAGACCACTGCAGCTGTGCATGCTCGGACAGTGAAATGGGGACTATGCGAATTTATCTCCTCAGATAAATCTGGATCAGGAGACCAGAGATTCTTCTTTGGTGGTTGTCGCCGGATCATCTGTCCCAGGGGACGTGTTTCTGCAGACCCTCGTGGGTGATAGTGACAACGGACGCCAGCCTACTTGGCTGGGGTGCAGTCTGGAATTCCCTGAAGGCTCAGGGTGTATGGAGTCAGGTGGAGTCTCTACTTCCAATCAATATTCTGGAATTGAGAGCAATATTCAATGCGCTTCAGGCATTGCCTCAGTTGGCTTCGGCCAAATTCATCAGATTCCAGTCGGACAATATCACGACTGTGGCTTATATCAATCATCAGGGGGGAACAAGGAGTTCCTTGGCGATGATAGAAGTATCCAAGATAATTCGATGGGCGGAGGCTCACTCTTGTGTCTGTCGGCAATCTACATCCCAGGAGTAGAGAACTGGGAAGCGGATTTTCTAAGTCTACAGACTTTTCATCTGGGGGATGGAACTCCGGGGGATGGAACTCCACCCGGAGGTGTTTGCCTCACTGATTCTCCAATGGGGCAGACCGGAATTGGATCTGATGACATCTCGACAGAATGCCAAGCTTCCAAGATACGGATCCAGGTCGAGGTATCCTCAGGCCGAACTGATAGATGCCTTTGCAGTGCCTTGGTCGTTTAGTCTAGTTTATGTGTTTCCAACGTTTTCTCTCCTTCCACACGTGATTGCTTGGATCAAACAGGAGTGAGCTTCAGTAATTCTGATTGCGCCTGCGTGGCCACGCAGGACTTGGTATGCGGATCTAGTGGACATGTCCTCTCTGCCACCGTGGAAACTTCCATTGAGACAGGACCTTCTCATTCAAGGACCTTTCCAACATCCAAATCTAAATTCTCTGCAGCTGACTGCTTGGAGGTTGAACGCTTAATTTTATCTAAGCGGGGACTCTCAGATTCGGTCATTGATACTTTGATACAGGCACGTAAGCCTGTCACTAGAAAGATCTATCATAAGATATGGCGTAAATATCTTTTTCTTTCATGTAATTAGCAAGAGTCCATGAGCTAGTGACGTATGGGATATACATTCCTACCAGGAGGGGCAAAGTTTTCCAAACCTCAAAATGCCTACAAATACACCCCTCACCACACCCACAAATCAGTTTTACAAACTTTGCCTCCCGTGGAGGTGGTGAAGTAAGTTTGTGCTAGATTCTTCGTTGATATGCGCTTCGCAGCAGGCTGGAGCCCGGTTTTCCTCTCAGTGTGCAGTGAATGTCAGAGGGATGTGAAGAGAGTATTGCCTATTTGAATTCAATGATCTCCTTCTACGGGGTCTATTTCATAGGTTCTCTGTTATCGGTCGTAGAGATTCATCTCTTACCTCCCTTTTCAGATCGACAATATACTCTTATATATACCATTACCTCTACTGATTCTCGTTTCAGTACTGGTTTGGCTTTCTACTACATGTAGATGAGTGTCCTGGGGTAAGTAAGTCTTATTTTTTTGACACTCTAAGCTATGGTTGGGCACTTTTATATAAAGTTCTAAATATATGTGTTTAAAACATTTATTTGCCTTGATTCAGGATGTTCGATATTCCTTATTTCAGACAGTCAGTTTCATTATTTGGGATAATGCATATGAATAATCAATTTTTCTTACCTTAAAATTTGACTTTTTTTTCCTGTGGGCTGTTAGGCTCGCGGGGGCTGAAAATGCTTCTTTTTATTGCGTCATATTTGGCGCAGACTTTTTTGGCGCAAAAATTTTCTTTGTCATTTCCGGCGTCATACTTGTCGCCGGAAGTTGCGTCATTTTTTGACGTTTTTGCGCCAAAAATGTCGGCGTCACCGGATGTGGCGTCATTTTTGGCGCCAAAAGCATTTAGGCGCCAAATAATGTGGGCGTCTTTTTTGGCGCTAAGAAATATGGGCGTCATTATTGTCTCCACATTATTTAAGTCTCATTGTTTATTTGCTTCTGGTTGCTAGAAGCTTGTTCATTGGCATTTTTTCCCATTCCTGAAACTGTCATTTAAGGAATTTGATCAATTTTGCTTTATATGTTGTTGTTTTCTATTACATATTGCAAGATGTCTTAGATTGACCCTGAATCAGAAGCTACTTCTGGAAAATCGCTGCCTGATGCTGGATCTACCAAAGTTAAGTGTATTTGTTGTAAACTTGTGGTAACTGTTCCTCCGGCTGTTGTTTGTGATGAATGTCATGACAAACTTGCTAATGCAGATAATATTTCCTTTAGTAATGTTCCATTACCTGTTGCTGTTCCATCAACATCTAATACTCAGGGTGTTCCTGTTAACATAAGAGATTTTGTTTCTAAATCTATTAGGAAGGCTATGTCTGTTATTCCTCCTTCCAGTAAACGTAAAAGGTCTTTTAAAACTTCTCATTTTTCAGATGAATTTTTAAATGAACATCATCATTCTGATTCTGTTTCTGATAATGATTTTTCTGGTTCAGAGGATTCTGTTTCAGAGATTGATACTGATAAATCTTCATGTTTATTTAAAATGGAATTTATTCGTTCTTTACTTAAAGAAGTCTTAATTGCATTAGAAATAGACGAATCTGGTCCTCTTGATACTAAATCTAAACGTTTAAATACAGTTTTTAAACCTCCTGTAGTTATTCCGGAGGTTTTTCCCGTCCCTGATGCTATTTCTGAAGTAATTTCCAGGGAATGGAATAATCTGGGTAATTCATTTACTCCTTCTAAACGGTTTAAGCAATTATATCCTGTGCCATCTGACAGATTTGAGTTTTGGGACAAAATCCCTAAGGTTGATGGGGCTATCTCTACTCTTGCTAAACGTACTACTATTCCTACGGCAGATAGTACTTCCTTTAAGGATCCTTTAGATAGGAAAATTGAATCCTTTCTAAGAAAAGCTTACTTATGTTCAGGTAATCTTCTTAGGCCTGCTATATCTTTGGCGGATGTTGCTGCAGCTTCAACTTTCTGGTTGGAGGCTTTAGCACAACAAGTAACAGATCATAATACTCATAGCATTGTTAATCTTCTTCAACATGCTAATAACTTTATTTGTGATGCCATCTTTGATATCATTAGGGTTGATGTCAGGTATATGTCTTTAGCTATTTTAGCTAGAAGAGCTTTATGGTTTAAAACTTGGAATGCTGATATGTCTTCTAAGTCAACTTTGCTTTCCCTTTCTTTCCAAGGTAATACATTGTTTGGTTCACAGTTGGATTCTATTATTTCAACTGTTACTGGGGGGAAAGGATCTTTTTTACCACAGGATAAAAAATCTTAAGGTAAATATAGGGCTGCTAATCGTTTTCGTTTTTTTCGTCACAATAAGGAACAAAAGCCTGATCCTTCCCCTACAGGATCGGTATCAGTTTGGAAACCATCTCCAGTCTTGAATAAATCCAAGCCTTTTAGAAAGCCAAAGCCAGCTCCCAAGTCCACATGAAGGTGCGGCCCTCATTCCAGCCCAGCTGGTAGGGGGCAGATTACGATTTTTCAAAGAAATTTGGATCAATTCAATTCACAATCTTTGGATTCAGAACATTGTTTCACAAGGGTACAGAATAGGCTTCAAGATAAGGCCTCCTGCAAGAAGATTTTTTCTTTCCCGTGTTCCAATAAATCCAGTGAAGGCTCAAGCGTTTCTGAAATGTGTTTCAGATCTAGAGTTGGAGTAATTGTGCCAGTTCCAGTTCTGGAACAGGGTCTGGGGTTTTACTCAAATCTTATTCATTGTACAAAAGAAGGAGAATTCCTTCAGACCAGTTCTGGATTTAAAAATATTGAATCGTTATGTAAGAATACCAACATTCAAAATGGTAACTATAAGGACTATTCTGCCTTTTGTTCAGCAAGGGCATTATATGTTCACAATAGATTTACAAGATGCATATCTGCATATTCCGATTCATCCAGATCACTATCAGTTTCTGAGATTCTCTATTCTAGACAAGCATTACCAGTTTGTGGCTCTGCCGTTTGGCCTAGCAACAGCTCCAAGGATTTTTACAAAGGTTCTCGGTGCCCTACTATCTGTAATCAGAGAACAGGGTATTGTGGTATTTCCTTATTTGGACGATATCTTGGTACTTGCTCAGTCTTCACATTTAGCAGAATCTCATACAAATCGACTTGTATCGTTTCTTCAAGAACATGGTTGGAGGATCAATTTACCAAAGAGTTCGTTGATTCCTCAGACAAGGGTAACCTTTTTAGGTTTCCAGATAGATTCAGTGTCCATGACTCTGTCGTTGACGGACAAGAGACGTCTGAAATTGGTTTCAGCTTGTCGAAACCTTCAGTCTCAATCATTCCCTTCGGTAGCCTTATGCATGGAAATTCTAGGTCTTATGACTGCTGCATCAGACGCGATCCCCTTTGCTCGTTTTCACATGCGACCTCTTCAGCTCTGTATGCTGAACCAGTGGTGCAGGGATTATACAAAGATATCACAATTAATATCTTTAAAACCGAATGTACGACACTCTCTGACGTGGTGGACAGACCACCATCGTTTAGTTCAGGGGGCTTCTTTTGTTCTTCCGACCTGGACTGTGATCTCAACAGATGCAAGTCTGACAGGTTGGGGAGCTGTATGGGGGTCTCTGACAGCGCAGGGGGTTTGGGAATCTCAGGAGGCGAGATTACCAATCAACATTTTGGAACTCTGCGATTTTCAGAGCTCTTCAGTCGTGGCCTCTTCTAAAGAGAGAGTCATTAATTTGTTTTCAGACGGACAATGTCACAACCGTGGCATATGTCAATCATCAAGGAGGGACTCACAGTCCTCTGGCTATGAAAGAAGTATCTTGAATACTTGTATGGGCGGAATCCAGCTCCTGTCTAATTTCTGCGGTTCACATCCCAGGTATAGACAATTGGGAAGCGGATTATCTCAGTCGCCAAACATTACATCCGGGCGAATGGTCTCTTCACCCAGAGGTATTTCTTCAGATTGTTCAAATCTGGGGACTTCCAGAAATAGATCTGATGGCTTCTCATCTAAACAAGAAGCTTCCCAGGTATCTGTCCAGATCCAGGGATCCTCAGGCGGAAGCAGTGGATGCATTGTCACTTCCTTGGAAGTATCATCCTGCCTATATCTTTCCGCCTATAGTTCTTCTTCCAAGAGTGATTTCCAAGATTCTAAAGGAGTGTTCGTTTGTTCTGCTGGTAGCTCCAGCATGGCCTCACAGGTTTTGGTATGCGGATCTTGTTCGGATGGCTACTTGCCAACCGTGGACTCTTCCGTTAAGACCAGACCTTCTATCACAAGGTCCTTTTTTCCATCAGGATCTCAAATCCTTAAATTTGAAGGTATGGAGATTGAACGCTTGATTCTCAGTCATAGAGCTTTCTCTGACTCCGTAATTAATACTATGTTACAGGCTCGTAAATCTGTGTCTAGGAAGATATATTATCGAGTCTGGAAGACTTACATTTCTTGGTGTTCTTCTCATCATTTTTCTTGGCATTCTTTTAGAATTCCTAGAATTTTACAGTTTCTTCAGGATGGTTTGGATAAAGGTTTGTCTGCAAGTTCCTTGAAAGGACAAATCTCTGCTCTTTCTGTTCTTTTTCACAGAAAGATTGCTAATCTTCCTGATATTCATTGTTTTGTACAGGCTTTGGTTCTTATAAAACCTGTCATTAAGTCAATTTCTCCTCCTTGGAGTTTGAATTTGGTTCTGGGGGCTCTTCAAGCTCCTCCGTTTAAACTTATGCATTCGCTTGATATTAAATTACTTTCTTGGAAAGTTTTGTTTCTTTTGGCCATCTCTTCTGCTAGAAGAGTTTCTGAATTATCTGCTCTTTCTTGTGAGTCTCCTTTTCTGATTTTTCATCAGGATAAGGCGGTTTTGCGAACTTCATTTAAATTTTTACCTAAGGTTGTGAATTCTAACAACATTAGTAGAGAAATTGTGGTTCCTTGTTCATTGTGTCCTAATCCTAAGACCTCTAAGGAAAGATCGTTGCATTCTTTGGATGTAGTTAGAGCTTTGAAATATTATGTTGAAGCTACTAAAGATTTCCGAAAGACTTCTAGTCTATTTGTTATCTTTTCTGGTTCTAGGAAAGGTCAGAAGGCCTCTGCCATTTCTTTGGCGTCTTGGTTAAAGTCTTTGATTCATCATGCTTATGTTGAGTCGGGTAGAACTCCGCCTCAGAGGATTACAGCTCATTCGACTAGGTCAGTTTCTACTTCCTGGGCATTTAGGAATGAAGCTTCGGTTGATCAGATTTGCAAAGCAGCAACTTGGTCTTCTTTGCATGCTTTTACTAAATTCTACCATTTTGATGTGTTTTCTTCTTCTGAAGCAGTCTTTGGTAGAAAAGTACTTCAGGCAGCTGTTTCAGTTTGATTCTTCTGCTTATAATTTCAGGGGTTTTTTTTTCGTTATAAGATTTAAACTTTGTTTGGGGTGTGGATTATTTTTCAGCGGAATTGGCTGTCTTTATTTTATCCCTCCCTCTCTAGTGACTCTTGCGTGGAAGATCCACATCTTGGGTATTAATTATCCCATACGTCACTAGCTCATGGACTCTTGCTAATTACATGAAAGAAAACATAATTTATGTAAGAACTTACCTGATAAATTCATTTCTTTCATATTAGCAAGAGTCCATGAGGCCCACCCTTTTTGTGGTGGTTATGATTTTTTTGTATAAAGCACAATTATTCCAATTCCTTATTTTTTATGCTTTCGCACTTTTTTCTTATCACCCCACTTCTTGGCTATTCGTTAAACTGATTTGTGGGTGTGGTGAGGGGTGTATTTGTAGGCATTTTGAGGTTTGGGAAACTTTGCCCCTCCTGGTAGGAATGTATATCCCATACGTCACTAGCTCATGGACTCTTGCTAATATGAAAGAAATTAATTTATCAGGTAAGTTCTTACATAAATTATGTTTTTGGTGTGAATCCAAGGGTACTCATGGAGTAAAGTTAGGATTCCCAGGATTCTGTCATTTATCCAAGAAGGAGTTTGAATTTTGTTCTTAATGTTCTTCAAGGGGTTCCGTTTGAACCTATGCATTCCATAGATATTAAGCTGTTATCTTGGAAAGTTTTGTTTTTGGTTGCTATTTCTTCTGCTCGTATAGTTTTTGCGCTTTCAGCATTACAATGTGATTCACCTTATCTTATCTTCCATTCTGATAAGGTGGTTTTACGTACCAAACCTGGTTTCCTCCCTAAGGTTGTTTCTAATAAGAATATTAATCAGGAAATTGTTGTTCCTTCATTATGTCCTAATCCTTCTTCTAAGAAGGAGCGTAAGTTCCATAACCTGGACGTGGTCCATGCCTTGAAGTTTTACTTGCAGTCAACTAAGGATTTCCGTCAATCTTCTTCATTATTCATTGTTTATTCTGGAAAGCGTAGGGGTCAGAAAGCTACGGCTACCTCTTTCTTTATGGCTGAAGAGTATCATCCGTCTGGCATATGAGACTGCTGGACAGCAGCCTCCTGAAAGAGTTTCGGCTCATTCTACTAGGACTGTGGCTTCCACATGGGCTTTTAAAAACGATGCTTCTGTTGAACAGATTTGCAACGCTGCGACTTGGTCGTCTCTTCATACTTTTTCCAAATTTTCCAAATTTGATACTTTTGCTTCTTCTGAGGCTGTTTTTGGGAGAAAGGTTCTTCAAGCAGTGGTGCCTTCCGTTTAGGTCTCTGTCTTGTCCCTCCCGTTTCATCCGTGTCCTGTAGCTTTGGTATTGTATCCCACAAGTAAGGATGAAATCCGTGGACTCGTCGTATCTTGTAGAAGAAAAGTAAATTTATGCTTACCTGATAAATTAATTTCTTCTACGATACAACAAGTCCACGGCCCTCCCTGTCATTTTTTCAGACAGATTAGATTATATTTTATTTTTTATAACTTCAGTCACCTCTGCACCTTTAGCTTTTCCTTTCTCTTCCTAAACCTTTGGTCGAATGACTGGGGGTGGAGGGAAGGGAGGAGCTATATATACAGCTCTGCTGTGGTGCTCTTTGCCACTTCCTGTTAGCTGGAGGTTAATATCCCACAAGTAAGGATGAAATCCGTGGACTCGTCATATCGTAGAAGAAATTAATTTATCAGGTAAGCATAAATTTACTTTTTCTTTTTTTTTCCATCCTTTCCATTGTTCCCAAAAAAGAGTAATTTTTTGTCTATTCTGGAATTATAGACATTAAACAAGTTTTTCAGAATTCTTATTTTCGAAATAGATACATATTAACTATTTACCCAATGTATCAATGAATGGAAAGGTTAGGTCTGATGACTGCCGCATCAGAAGCTCTTTCTTTTGCATTGTTTCATATGAGACCTCTTTAACTTCGAAAATGGTATAAAAATAATTACACTCATCTATCTCAGAGTCCTGGTTGATAGATTACCAATCTATTTTTCTGGGAGTGTCCTTTATTCACCCAACTTGAATAATATCTACATACACCAATCTCTTGTATTGGGGTTTAGTCTGGGTGTCCAGGAAAGCACAGCGAATTGGATTACTTAGGACTTGAGGTTTCCAATAATTATCTTGGAACTTTTCTTCTGAAAAGAGAATCTTATCTGACTTTCAATCAGACAATGTTACAGCTGTGTCTTATATCATTCATCAAGGGGGGAACATGTAGTTCCTTAGCAATGAATGAAGTCTCAGGGGTTTTTTATTTGGACACAGAAACATTTCTTTATAATTTCCAGTATTTCTCTTCCCAGGAAGGAACACTGGGTATCAGTTTTCCTAAGTTTGTAATCCTTTTCACAGGGTTCTTTTAGAATTCCAAGAATACTTCTTTTGAAAGAGGGTTCAGATAAAGGTCTATTTACTAGCACTTCCTTCTTGGAACTTTACTTGTTTTTTTTGCAAACGTTACAGGTTTCTACTTTTGAACCTATACATGCTTTGGACATGTAGTTTCTGTCTTTGATTTTTTTTGTTACGTTTAGGTTTAGCTTTCAATCAAGAATACAAAAAGAACAAAGCAAAATTGGTGATAAAAGTAAATTGGAAAGTTGTTTAAAATTACATGCCCTATTTAAATCATGAAAGTTTATTTTGGACTTGACTGTCCCTTTAATTAATTGTATTTATTTTCTGCTGTGTAGGATCCTCCTTATCCTCCCTCCTTTCTGATCCCTCCCAAACAACTCTCTAACCATCCCTCCTCCCAACGGTCTCTGGCATCTTCAGTACTGGCAACTGTCTGCCAGTACCCAGTTTATATACGTTTCTTTCATACAGGCCGTGAGCGTCCACAATCCATTACTCCTTTGAAATTACCTTTTCCTACCACTAGGGTGAGGCAAAGTTTCTCAAACCCCAAGAGCCATAAAACAAACTCCTCCCATCTTACAGATACCTTAGTCTTGTCTTTGCATCCGCTGCTAGTTGAAGGATGAAGATGTGCATTTGAGTCTACAAATAGAGGGATTTCAGTCTATGTTGAGGCCAGTTTTCCCTTCAGAGTACATTGTTTGTCAGAGGGATGTATATGTGGTATGGTTGGTGGCTCTTTGTTTCACCTCTGAAAACTTTGTAACAGACTTTCCATAATTGGTCTCAGGGACTTGTCTTTTGCCTCCTATGGATCTACAATATACTCCTATTCCATAACCACTGGCTACATTTGTGTCTGCAAGTAACATTTATTACATACATCAGATTAATGTGATATCTGATACCTATCAGCAAAACACAAAGGTGAACAATTACATCACTAAACTTTGACCATAGTGAACCAGTTTATCAAGTATATATGGTGGATTACCTTACAAAAGGTTTATCTGTAGATTTAACAATCAGACTTTTTAAGTTGCACTTTTAACTTTTGGCCTATAGTAGCGATATTCATATATTGTATTATGCCAGTGACCGGTCACGTATCATTTATTTTGTAATTTATTTATTTTTTACCTGTACTAGATTTTGTTCCTTTTTTATTTATATAAATAAATGTGATTGATATTATTGAATATCTTCTTTATATATATATGTATATATGTTGCATAGCATATTGTATACTATACATTGACTTATATATTTATATTATGTAAACCTCCTGTGGTAGAATTTCTGCTCAGAAACTTTACACGTAGTATTCACATAAAGTTATACTAGACACTTTCCTCTGCAGTATTGCGCTCCTTAGAGATTATACCACACACTTCTCACGTTTTTATTCATAGGGGTGACTTATTTTATCTCTGGGGAGCTGTGGGTTAGTTGAGACAAGGGCAAGAGTGAGTCCTTTTTTAGATAGTATTAAAGGAGAGTTTGGGGCATTTTTTCTAGGTCTAGAACAGACAAGAGAGTGTTGCACCCACTGAACTAAGTCACAGGCTTGTCTGCAGTGGCTAGACTGTCACAAATTGGTTAAGGTGGAACGAGTCTGTTAAGTTCTGTTCCAAACAAGTGACTGGTGCAGATTTGGTTAACCCTGGTCGTCACAATAGGTATATACAGATTATATATATACAGTGTGTATGTATATATATATATATATATGTACTGTATTTACAATAAAAACTTTAAAGTTGTAATACCTCCGCTAACCCGCGTGCACAAAAAGATTACGTCTAGAGAAGTTTATGCTCGAACAGCACTTGTAATCTAGCCCTATATAAATCTTGACACTATACATGGATTATATTTTATTATGATGACAATAATTGATATAATAGTCCATCATGGTATAGTGGTAGCACTGGCCGTATATCAGTGATGTTTATAAAGTGTATATAGTATTAAATAAATTTAACAATCAGTTGGTTTAGTGAATTCTCCCTTTTTTGTTTTCTTTGTATTTAATGGAATTTAGCAATCTGCCTAATTCCATTATACAGTTTAATATATAATTGTTCTAATGGTAGATTGGTATGCCATTCACTGGAAAAAAAATTATCTCCTATAGATTACATTCCCTTTATGTCACTTTTTTTTTTTGTAACTCTTGAAAATCTCTCTTTCTAAAGCTTGTACAGTTTTCATACTGCCCCACGTTGTTAACCAGAAATGGGGATAGAATTCGCAGTAATGGAAAATTTGGAGGTCTACAGAACAAAGCACCTTCTATTGACAAACTGAGAGGAATGGTTTTTGAAGCACCTCTTCCCAAAGAATATGATACCCTCGTTACAGTAATAGGTAAGCGTACAATAAATAAAACTACAAGTACAAATCTCCAAATCTGGAATTCCTAAATCCAAATTTATTCTGAAATCTAAACTTTTCAATTACTATTTTTTTTTTAAATAATATTATAAAAAATTACTAAATTAATATGGTGAGTCCACAATGTCATCAATTACTAGTGGGAATATCACTCCTGGCCATCAGGAGGAGTCAAAGAGCACCACAGCAAAGCTGTTAAGTTTCACTCCCCTACCCATAATCCCCAGTCATTCTCTTTGCCTCTGTAAATGGAGAAGGTGAAGTTTTGGTGTCTGAAAAAAATTGGATTTCTTTCGCTACAAGCAAGTGTTGGGTATAGCTGTAGTCTACGTCAATCTCTTCAGTAGAGTAGTGGTGGCTTTAAAGCAGGAACTTGTAAGGTGGGCCTTGCTGCGTTTTCCTAACATGTTGCTGCCCTAGTATAGAAAGCCAGGGTAGGTATACTCTGTTCTTCCTTTTTTTCCACAGGCCTCTGTAAGGTGTTGGCGTCCTTCCACGCCTTGTGAGCTGTCCTCCTGCCGGACGGCTAGAATGCAGGTAGGTGCTTGTGTCTTATATGGGCTGTCACTGAAGGCTGCAATATTCTGGGACATAGAAAATATCCTTGGTAAGGATGTTAAGTAAGGCAATGTGCAGGCACTTAAATTTGTATGTGAGAGCGACAGTGTTCATCCTTCTGGATTAAGGGGTTAACTTTGGTGGGACCAAGTCTTTATTTATTAGAACTATGGAGGAAATCGGTGTGTTTTTGACAGCGCAAAATAGACAACTGGGAAGCGGATTGAACGTTTAGTTTCTCAGACTGGCTCTTTAGTGCTGTGCGATCTACTACATATCCTCTCAGCCAGAGCGGTTAAATCTTTTACTTAAGAGGAACGGCTGGATGCCGGAGTTGTGCGTGCTTTGTGGTGCAGTTTCGTGTTCGAACGATCATGTGACTTCCTCTTCTCTGCTCATAGTCGGAGCGGTGTCGACTGTACTTTCCTGAGCTCCAAATAAAGGACTCTGTCTACAAAGTTGTCCGGAGGGCAGGTAGGTGTACCTCAGCCTGCTGGGTTGTAGAGGTTCCTTGGGTTCTAGTCTTTCCTGAGCATGATTTCGCTCTGAGATATTTAAAGACACAGAACAACTCTTATTCAGTGTTTAGGGGCTATTTTACAATGTCTGATATTGAATTGGAGCAGGAGGCTGCTCTTTTAAATACATGTTAACTATGTTTAGAGGCCCAAATTGTTGCCCCCATGCAATTTTGCTCCTCATGCGTTAAAAAGACCTGCACTTCCTCTCAATCTCCTAGCGGAGTTTATTTGCCTGCAGATATTGCTGCACAGGTATCTTCAGCTGTATCTGCGGCATTATCTGCTTTTCCCATGTTAAAGGGAAAACGGAAGAGGAAATTTAGAGAGTCAGAAAGTAAGGTTTCTTTTCCATTGTCTGCTACTTAGGTTGCCCTGTCGTATTCCTCAGTCTAGAGATTTGTACTAAATGAGTGTTTAGCAACAGATGTATGCATAATTCTCACAAAAAGAGATGCTGTAAGAATTATTCTTTAATATAAATATTATATGCCTTGATTAGACAAAACCCTAAGTATAGACAAATATTCAATCTGGGTTATCTAACAGATTAAATTAATCTCATAGCTATCAAATATTAGTTGACATAAATCATTAATTAATCACAACAAGATTAATACATACCTTGAGATCTGAAGGTAAAAGATAACAATAGCTTAATACAAATTCAAAGCTTATATACACAATTTAAACCAATCAAATTAGACCTTCCCTTAAGTGAAAGGCTAATTCTATACAGGTAGCCCTCAGTTTACGCCGGGGTTAGGTTCCAGAAGGAATGGTTGTAAATCGAAACCATTGTAAATTAAAACCCAGTTTATAATGTAAGTCAATGGGAAGAGTGAGGGAGATAGGTTCCAGGCCCCTCTCAAAATTGTCATAAGTAACACCTAATACATTATTTTCAAAGCTTTGAAATGAAGACTTTAAATGCTAAACAGCATTATAAACCTAATAAAATCACACAACACAGAATATATAAGTAAACTAAGTTAAATGAACAAAAACATTTGCTAAACAGCATTATAAACCTAATAAAATAAGCACACAACACAGACTTAACTTGCATTTTTCTGCAAACAGTTATTTCTATGCATTTCAATCTGGACTGATTTATATACAGGAAGATATTGTTCACTTTGAAATCTGCTCGATAGCTCAGGTCTGGTTAAGCTGATTAATTTCAGCTTGCTTGGCTTTGCTGCAACACAAGCGGACAGCTCCACCTACTGGCTATTTTAATAAATGCACTGCTTCTCAATGCTTTTCAGTAGCAGTCACATGACTAAAAAAAAAAGGTTGTTATTCTGAAACGGTGTAAATTGAACCGTTGTAAAACAAGGGCCACCTGTATATGTTAACTACCTTAAAAGACTTTGGCACAGATTACGAGTTTTTCGTTAGAGGCTGTGCGATGCTAACAAGCAGTTTTCCCTCACAGCTCACTTACATGCAGCGCTGGTATTACGAGTTTTCATAAACCCATCGTTAAAAGACAAGAAGTGAGCGTTGAGCAAAATTTTGCTCATTACCGCACTCCAATACCACTGCTGCTTAAGTCAGCGGTGAGCTGGTCGTACGTGCTCGTGCACGATTTCCCCATAGGAATCCACGGGGAGAGTCAGCTGAAAAAAAGTCTAACACCTGCAAAAAAGCAGCGTAAATCTCACTAACGCAGCCCCATTGATTCCTATGGGGAAATAAAATGTATGTTTACACCTAACACCCTAACATGAACCTCGAGTCTAAACACTTATTAACCCCTAATCTGCCTCCCCCGACATAGCCGCCACCTACAATATACTTATGAACCTCTAATCTGCGGCCCCTAATGTCGCTGCAACCTACCTACACTTATTAACCCCTAATCTGCCACCCCAACGTCGCCGCCACCTACCTACATTTATTAACCCCTAATCTGCCGTCCCTAACGTCACCGCCCTATATTAAAGTTATTAACCCCTAAATGTAAGTATAACCCTAAACCTAACACCCACTAACTTCAATATAATTACAATAAATCTAAATAAATATTCCTATCATTACCTAAATAATTCCTATTTAAAACTAAATACTTACCTATAAAATAAACCCTAAGATAGCTACAATATAACTAATAGTTGCATTGTATCTAGCTTAGGGTTTATTTTTATTTTACAGGCAAGTTTGTATTTATTTTTACTAGGTAGAATAGATATTAAATAGTTATTAACTATTTAATAACTACCTAGCTAAAATAAATACAAAAGTACCTGTAAAATAAAACCTAACCTAAGTTAGAATTACACCTTACACTACACTATAATTAAATAAATTAACTAAATTAAATACAATTAAATAAATTACATACAATTAGCTAAATTAAATTAGCTAAAGTACAAAAAAATTACAGAAAATAATAAACAAATTACAGAAATTTAAAGTAATTACACCTAATCTAAAAAAAATACCCAAAAAAAAACATAACCTAAACTAAACTACCAAATAGCCCTTAAAAGGGCCTTTTGCTGGGCCTTGCCCCAAAGTAATCAGCTCTTTTACCTGTAAAAAAAAATAACAAACAACCCCCCCAACAGTAAAACTCACCACCCACACAACCAACCCCCCAAATAAAAACCTAACTAAAAAAACCTATGCTTCCCATTGCCCTGAAAAGGGCATTTGGATGAGCATTGCCCTTAAAAGGGCAGTTAGCTCTTTTGCCGCCCAAACCCTAATCTAAAAAATAGAACCCACCCAATACACCCTTAAAAAAACCTGACACTAACCCCCTGAAGATCGACTTACCGGGAGATGTCTTCATCCAAGCCGGACGAAGTGGTCCTCCAGACGGTTAGAAGTCTTCATCCAAGCTGGGCAGAAGTCTTCATCCAGACGGCATCTTCTATTTTCATCCATCCGGCGTGGAGCGGGTCCATCTTCAAGACATCCGACGCGGAGCATTCACTTCTGGCGACGACTAACACAGAATGAAGGTACCTTTATGTAACGTCATCCAAGATGGCGTCCCTTAGATTTCGATTGGCTGATAGGATTTTTTCTACCTTAATTCCAATTGGCTGATGCAATCAGTCAATAGGATTGAAGTTGAATCCTATTGGCTGATCTAATCAGCCAATAGGATTGAGCTCGCATTCTATTGGCTGATTGGATCAGCCAATAGGATTGAACTTCAATCCTATTGGCTGATTGCATCAGCCATTAGGATTTTTTCTACCTTAATTCCGATTGGCTGATAGAATTCTAAGGGACGCCATCTTGGATGACATCACTTAAAGGTACCTTCATTCTGTTTTAGTCGTCGGATGAAGAGGATGCTCCGTGTTGGATGTCTTGAAGATGGACCCGCTCCGCGCCAGATGGATGAAGATAGAAGATGCTGTCTGGATGAAGACTTCTGCCCGTCTGGAGGACCACTTCTGCCTGGCTTGGATGAAGACTTCTGCCCATCTGGAGGACCACTTCTCCCGGCTTGGATGAAGACGTCTCCCGGTAAGTCGATCTTCAGGGGGTAAGTTATTTTTTTAAGGGTGTATTGGGTGGGTTTTATTTTTAGGTTAGGGACTTTGGGCGGCAAAAGAGCTAACTGCCCTTTTAAGGGCAATGCCCATCCAAATGCCCTTTTCAGGGCAATGAGGAGCTTAGGTTTTTTTAAGTTAGGGTTTTATTTGGGGGGTTGGTTGTGTGGGTGGTGGGTTTTACTGTTGGGGGGGGTTGTTTGTATTTTTTTTACAGCTAAAAGAGCTGATTACTTTGGTGCAATGCTCCGCAAAAGGCCCTTTTAAGGGCTATTGGTAGTTTAGTTTGGGCAAGGTTTTTTTTTTATTTTGGGGGGGCTTTTTTATTTTAAGAGGGCTATTAGATTAGGTGTAACTAGTTTAAATATCTGTAATTTGTTTATTATTTTCTGTAATTTAGTGTGTGTTTGTTTTTTTGTACTTTAGCTAATTTAATTTAGCTCATTTTATGTAATTTATTTAATTGTATTTAATTTAGTTAATTTATTTAATTGTAGTGTTAGGTGTAATTGTAACTTAGGCTAGGTTTTATTTTACATGTACTTTTGTATTTATTTAAGCTAGGTAGTTATTAAATAGTTAATAACTATTTAATAACTATTCTACCTAGTTAAAATAAATACAAACTTGCCTGTAAAATAAAAATAAACCCTAAGATAGCTACAATGTAACTATTAGTTATATTGTAGCTAGCTTAGGGTTTATTTTACAGGTAAGTATTTAGTTTTAAATAGGAATAATTTAGTTAATGATAGGAATTTTTAGTTAGATTTCTTTTAATTATATTTAAGTTAGGGGGTGTTAGGGTTATACTTAGATTTAGGGGCTAATAACTTTAATATAGTGGCGGCGACATTGGGGGCAGCAGATTATGGGTTAATAAATGTAGGTAGGTGGCGGCGATGTTAGGGATGGCAGATTAGAGGTTAATAATAATTAACTAATGTTTGCGAGGCGGGAGAGCGGTGGTTTAGGGGTTAATAGTGGCGGCGATGTCTGGTTCGGCAGATTAGGGGTTAAAAAATTTCTTTTAGTGTTTGCGATGTGGGAGGGCCTCGGTTTAGGGGTTAATAGGTAGTTTATGGGTGTTTGTGTACTTTTTAGCACTTTAGTTAAGAGTTTTATGCTACGGCTTTGTAGTGTAAAACTCTTAACTACTGACTTTAAAATGCGATACCAGTCTTGACAGTCGAGGGTCTACCGCTCACTTTTTGGCAGACTCGTAATACCAGCGCTATGCAAGTCCCATTGAAAAAAGAGGATACGCAATTTACGTAAGTGGATTTGCGGTATTGCCAAGTCTGGCCAAAAAAGTGAGCGGTA
Organism: Bombina bombina; assembly: GCF_027579735.1. Taxonomy (NCBI): domain Eukaryota; kingdom Metazoa; phylum Chordata; class Amphibia; order Anura; family Bombinatoridae; genus Bombina; species Bombina bombina. Next base: position 827,274,843 of record NC_069503.1, on the reverse strand, counting down.
GACCTGTACCTGCAAGACTCGTAATACCAGTGGGCGTTAAAAAGCAGTGTTAGGACCGGCTGCTTTTTAAGCTTACCGCAAAACTCGTAATCTAGGCGTTTAAAATTTTGGCTGACACATAGAAAATTCTATTTTAACTTGTTCATGCACAGTCTATAGGAAGTTAATAATAATAAGTGTCTAGCTAGCAGTAAAGGTGTTTTGATTGACAGGAGCAACTGAATGTACATGTAATGCAGTGCCCTTGAAAAAGCATTAACCCATTACTAACTAAATTCTGACTAATCCTATCTATGTTAATTACATTTATAACTCTACATTCCATATTCTATATTTTATAACTCCACATGCCCTTCCTCATGAGTCTGAGAAAGGGGATACGTCGGTAGCCTCTGTGGGTGAAATCTCAGATTCTGACATTTTTAATTCCATCATCTGATGCTGAAGTAGTATCCTTCAGATTTAATCTTGAACACCTTTGTGTGTTGTTAAAGGAGGTCTTGGCTACTTTGGACGACTGATCCGCCTGTCGCTGTCAACCCTAAAAAAAAAAATCAAGTAAACTGAATAAATACTTTGATGTTCCTTCCTCTGTGGAAGTGTTTCCTGCTCCAGACTGTTTAACAGAAATTATTGCGCAGGAATGGGAAAAGCCAGGGATATCGTTTTCTCCATCTCCTATTTTTATAAAAATGTTCCCTGTCGCTGACTCCATTAAAGATTCATGGCATACTGTACTGAAAGTAATTTTTGTTAATTTCGTAACTTCAAAGGAAAGCCTTCCTCTTCCAAGCAGGAACAATACAAATCTTCTTGGAAGCACAATCAGTCTTGGAACAAGGGGAAGCAATCTAAGAAACCTGCAGCTGAGTCTAAGTCAGCATTAAGGGTTTGCCCCCGGTCCTGGACCGAATCAAGTGGTGGGCAGACTTTCTCTGTTTTATCAAGCATGGGTACGAGATGTCCCAGATCCTTGGGCTGTGGACATAGTAGTTCCTGTAAGAGAGCAGGGCCTTGGATTCTATTCAAATCTGTTTGTGGTTCCTAAAAAGGAGGGAAATTTTCGTCCTATTCTAGACCTAAAGTGTCCAAACAAGTTTCTCAGGGTACCCTGCTTCCCTTCCTAAGAGGGTTAGTTCATGACGACCATAGACCTGAAGGATGCGTATCTTCATGTTCCCATTCACAGGGATCATCACAGGTTCCTGAGATTCGCCTTTCTAGACAAACATTTTCAGTTTGTGGCTCTTCATTTTGGCCTTGCCACAGCTCCCAGAATTTTCTCAAAGGTTCTGGGGTCTCTCTTGGCAGTAATAAGGTCTCAGGGAATTGCAGTGGTGCCATACCTGTACCTGGACGATATATTGGTTCAAGCGCCATCTTTTCAACAAGCAAACTTGGAAAATGAATCTGGAAAAGAATTCCCTTGTTCCAACTACAAGGGTGGTTTTCTTAGAGACCATAATAGATCCAAAATTCTCTCCTCTTGCCTCTCTCTGCAGTCTACTGTCCGGCCATCAGTGGCTCAATGTATGGAGGTAATTGATCTAAAGGTCGCTTCCATGGAACGGGGACCATTCGGATCTGTCTCAGAGAATAGATCTAGATCAGTTGACAAGAGACTCTCTCCCGTGGTGGCTCTCTCAGGATCATCTGTCTCGAGGCACCTGCTTCCGGAGACCTTCCTGAGTGATTGTAACCGCCTATGCCAGCCTGCTGGGTTGGGGAGCTGTCTGGGAATCGTTAACGATGCAGGGACTATGGACTCGGGAGGAGTCTGCTGTCCCCATATATATATTGGAGTTGAGAGCGATTAACAATGTGCTGCTGGCTTTGCCTCAATTGTCCTTAGCCCAGTTTATCAGGTTCCAGTCATACAATATCACCTCAGTGGCTTACATCAACCACCAGGGAGGAACTCAGAGTTTCTTAGCCATGAAGCAGGTGGCTCGGATTATTCAGTGGGCGGAAGCTCACAATTGCTGTCTGTGTGCCATCCACATTCCAGGTGTGGACAACTGGGAAGCAAGCCTGTTACTAGAAAGATTTACCATAAGGTATGAATCCAAAGGCTACTATTGGAATAGGGTTAGGATTCCTAGGATTTTGTATTTTCTCCAGGAAGGTCTGGAGAAGGGATTGTCAGTCAGTTCTCTGAAGGGTCAGATTTCTGCTTTATCTATTTTATTACACAAGCTTCTGGCAGATGTACCAGATGGTCAATCTTTTTGTCAGGCTCTGGTAAGAATCAGACCTGTGTTTAAGTCTGTTGCTCCGCCTTGGTGCCTTAACCTTGTTCTTAAAGTTTTGCAGCAGGCTCCGTTTGAGCCATTGCATTCTGTAGATATTAAGTTGTTATCTTGGAAGGTTTTGTTTCTTATTGCTATTTCTTCTGCTCGGAGAGTCTCAGAACTCTCGGCTTTGCACTGTGATTCGCCTTATCTTATCTTCCATGCTGATAAGGCAGTTCTTCGTACTAAGTTGGGTTTTCTTCCTAAAGTAGTTTCGGACAGAAATATTAATCAGGAAATTGTTGTTCCTTCTCTATATCCTAATCCTTCTTCTCATAAGGAACGTTTGTTGCACAACCTTGACGTTGTGTGTGCTCTAAAATTCTACCTACAGGCGACTAAGGATTTTCGTCAGTTTTCTGCCCTGTTTGTTTTGCTGGAAAGCGTAAAGGTCAGAAGGCTACTGCTACTTCTCTTTCTCTCTGGGTGAGAAGTATAATCCATTTTGCTTATGAGACTGCTGGACAGCAGCCTCATGGCAGAATAACACTCATTCCACTAGGGTTGTCTCGTCTTCTTGGGCTTTTAAAAATGAAGCTTCTGTGGAACAGATTTGCAGGGCTGCAACTTTGTCCTCTCTGCATACTTTTTACAAATTTTACAAATTTGATACTTTTGCCTCAGCTGAGGCTTCTTTTGGGAGAAAGGTTCTTCAAGCAGTGGTGCCTTTTATTTAGGTCTGCCTGTCTTGTTATCCCTCCCTAGTCATCTGTGTCCTCTAGCTTGGGTATTGGTTCCCACTAGTAATTGATGACGTTGTGGACTCATCATATCTTAGGAAAGAAAACATTGCAAACTGTTCCACCCTAGGAACCGTTTGCCACGATTCCTTAATAGAATCAGCTATAGGAGACATCTTCTTAAAAATAGGAGATGGAGAAAAAGGAATACCAGGTCTCTCCCATTCTCATGCAATAATCTCAGAAGCACGATCTGGAACAGGAAATGCATCCACCGGAGAGGGAACATCAAAATACTTGTTCAGCTTACTAGACTTCTTAGGGTTAGCAACGATAGTAGTATCGGAGTCATCTAAGGTAGCCAAAACCTCCTTAAGTAACAAGCGGAGGTGTTCCAGCTTAAATCTGAAGGGCACAACTTCAGCATCAGCAGAAGGATTTACACTGCCTGAGTACGAAATTTCATCCTCAGACTTCTGAGAGGAAATACTATGATTAGCCACCTCGGGATCAGAAACCTTACTTACTGTTTCTTTAAACTTCCTTTTGCGTTTTCCCTGCAGCATGGGAAAAGCAGACGGCGCCTCAGATACCGCAGAAGATACCTGGGCAGCAATATCTTGCAAAGTAATTCCAGATGGAGCATGAGAGGATATGCAGGGCACTGCACGTGCAGATGAATAGGATTGGGACGCTTAAGGATAAAGCTGCGGCACATCTGAAACAGGAGGCTCCTGAACAGCATCCGCCTTAGCTAATGATGGCTCAGGGTCAAAAAGTCTATTTCTAAAAGCTAAAGTTCTTTCAATACATGAAGAACAAAAAGGTACTGGGAGTTCCACCTGGGCATCAAAACATAGGCTACAGGTAACATTCTGCACAGTCTCCTGATCCATAATACAAAAGAATCAAAGAAAAACATTTTTTATTTTTTTTAAATCTTTTATAACAAAGGATATAGCACGGAACAAAAACAGTATTCAATTAAATGTTCCCTTTAAATTACCAAATCAAGAAAACATACCCCAGGCAACACTCTACACCTCAGCAGAATTACTGAGGTGCCCTACCTGTCCTGCAACCCGCAGCAAACTGAGGAAAAAACAATCCTGTTTACAATCCGGATTCCAGAGAAGCTAAAACGGCAAGAAGCAATCAAAGCAGCAGAGACATCTTAAAAATGTGCACCTCACTCCACAGGAAGTGAAAAAAAAGCGCCAAAAGTACTCCGTCATCAAGAAACTGAACCACCCTAAAAGGGGCAGTCCTTCAGCTAGCAGTTTTTCTCTTTTTTTTAAAAAAAAAAAAACTTATAAAAAGTACATAATCTGTTAGAAAATGGAACCCCATTGAGCCATCAATAAAAATTAAAAACTCCTCACACTAACAGTGCCTGCTAAAACTGACAAAAAAAAAAACTGCACCCTGACGGAATAATAAAAAAAACACCCCCCTGCAGCGTTTCAGCTGAATAAGTGCCAAATTTTTCCCTGCTAAAAATAAAATGGCGCTTACCTTAATATTCATCTGTCCAGGAGCAGGATATCTCACCTGGTTTGAGAGAATGCGTTCCCTTACATGGACCTGTGGAATACAGAAAGACTGAGTAAACTTACTCAGGCTATCTAAATAGGGCAGCAAAATGTTTTGGGAAAACACAGTGGGGATTGTACCCCACAAGATTCCAATTGCTTAAAAGCCACCACTGCCCTACTGAAGAGACTGACATGGGCTAAGGCTAGACCCCTTAGAAAGTTTAGAGCAAACCTACTCTGCTTTTAAAATAACAAAATCTTGATTGTAGATCAGACCCCAAAACTTCACCTCCTCCTTGCACAGCAGGCAAAGAGAATGACTGGGGATTATGGGTAAGAGAAGTGACATATATATCAGCTTTGCTGTGGTGCTCTTTGCCGCCTCCTGCTGGCCAGGAGTGATATTCCCACTAGTAATTAATCATTCCGTGGACTCACCATATCTTAGGAAAAAAAGTAGGCTCAGAAGCAATGCACTTCTGTGAGCTAGCTGCTTGTGACTCTCACCCAATGTGTTTAGCTAGGCCACAGTAGAGCATTGTTCTTCAACAAAGAATACCAAGATAATGAATCATATTTGGTAATGGAAGTAAAATATGAAAATAGTATGCCCTATCTGAAACCCAAAAGTTTTCTTTCAAGATTATGTCCTTTTAAGGACTATTTCTCAACTCTGTATTTGATTACATATATGCTGTGAAGAAGGGGTGTGTTATTTCTGCAGATAAAAAAATCAGTTTTGAAAACTAAAAAACTAATATGTGATATGTTCAAAATAAAAAATAGGGGGCGTGTCCCGACAGAAATCCCGAGAGGTTGGACTTCTCTAGAGCACCGGTTGAAATTCTTTAAATCTGCAGATTAAAGGCATAGTTTTACAGCTACTTCATCTACACCAACTCACTGATCAACACTTTGCTCTTTTTAGAGCTTTCTATCAATCTTGGGGCTGTATTCTTGAAACCAGAACTCAGACCTGGACAATAGGGGCCTGAAGTGGTGGCTTAATACAGGCGGCGCTTCCCCCTCGGAGAGCTCCGAGGTTTTAGGCTCTAACTGTAAGATCAATATCCGGCAACATTACTACCTGTGTCAGCAATATCATACTATCGTCCTGCACATTCAAAAGCCAAGAGAATGGAGGACGAGATCCAACTATCAAGACTAGACAAGTTCTTTGAGAACCTGGCCACCAGGAGGAGGCAAAGACACCCCAGCCAAAGGCTTAAATACCTCTCCTACTTCCCTCATCCCCCAGTCATTCTTTGCCTTTCATCACAGGAGGATGGCAGAGAAGTGTCAGAAGATTTCGGAGCAGTTCCTTAGGAGGGGTATCTGTCCTTTGATATGGGACTGGAGTTTTAAGTAGTCTTGTCAGCCTCTCAGTAAGAGCATTGACGAAAGTTAGAGTCTGGAGATGCAGGGAGAGTCTGCGAACCCATCCAGACTGCCTGCTAAAAGCTCCTTAAGCAATCAGTGTTAACAAGTTTCACTGCCTGCTCGTTTTCTTCACTCAAGTCCATGTCAGGAGCGATGCTACAAGACTGTCACACTTGAAAGGCTGTGTTTCTGTTCCACAGCATGGATTCTTTTATTGTGCTCATAGACTGTTATGTGGCTGGAACACACAGGTTTTTACTTTCACTTTGAAAGCTGCACAGCTTGTAGCTTGGCGCCCTTTTTATCATAACAGGGGGCGGTCCTGCCTTGCGCACCACGTGACCGGGAGTGGTTGCACTCTTTATTTAGTTTTATTTAGCTGTCTGAAACTTTTTTTTCCGCTTTTTTGTCTGGGTCTAGGAGGTGGTGAGTGCCCCAGCCATTGGTAGTATAAAGGTGCAGTTTTTGTGAGAAATAAAAAGATTGTTTTATTCTGTGTCCTACTGTCAGCTTTAAGCTATGAAGGATTCTGATATTCTTGAGGGTACTACCTCTATTCCAAATAGTAATACCTGTTTTTATTGTGAGGAGGCCTTGGTATGCCCGCCCTCTCAACTATGTTCCACATGCCTCAACAAAGTTATTAGGTCTAAGAAGGTTAACGCCATTAGTATCACTGAGCCATCCACCACTGAGGACTCGCTGTCCCGTGAGGTGCATACCCATCAGTCATCTCCCTCATCACATGCAGCTTCCCGTAGAACGCCTGATCCTCCCTCTGGAGGGAGCCTTTTACATCAGACTTTACAGCGTAGTTAAAGACGGTGGTGTCTGAGGCCCTTAGTGCTTTACCTCGCCAAGCGCAAGCGAAAGGTAAACATAGTGATTTATTGGATTTATCTGTTTTTTAGTTATCCAAGGATGGGTCACACTCTAAGTCTTCAGAGGGTGAACTTTCTAAGTCGGAGTCTGCTACCTTTAGGCCTCCTGCTGGGGAAGAACCAGACTTTAGATTTAAGATTGAACACTTACGTTTTCTTCTAAAGGAGGTTCTGTCTACATTAGAGGTTCCAGAGGCCAAGCTGCCTGATGAACCTTTGATCCCTAAAGTAGTCAGAGTTTATGAGGACAGGGTAGTGCCATTAACTTTTCCTGTACCTGTAAAAATGGCAAACATTATTAAGAACGAGTGGGATAGAATTGGATCTTTCTTTTCACCTTTGTTTTTCTTTAAAAAAGTATTCCCGGTCCCTAAGGTGGGTGGTGCTGTCTCCACACTGGCCAAGCGTACTACTATCCCACTTGTGGATAGCTTGTCGTTCAGAGAGCCGATGGATAAGAAAATGGAAACTTTTCTCAGAAAAATATTTCAGCATACGGGATACTTGTTTGAACCGGCAGCGGCTATTGCTTCAGTTGCTGGAGCTGCGACCTACTGGTGCGACTCCTTATCAGAATTGATCGAGGTGGAGGGTCCCCTCAACGTTATCAAGGAAAGAATTAAGACCTTGAGAAATGCTAATTATTTTATCTGTGATGCAGACATGCAGATCATTTGCCTAAATGCTAAGGTTTCTGGTTTTTCTGTGCAGACCTGTCGGGCGCTCTGGCTGAAATCCTGGTCTGCGGATATGACTTCTAAGTCTAGACTCCTTTCCCTTCCTTTTAAGGGAAATATTGTATTTGGTCCAGGCCTGGACTCCATTATCTCCACGATTACAGGGGGCAAGGGTGCCTTCCTACTGCTGGATAAAAAGAACAAGTCTAAGGGACAAGGCTCTAATTTTCGTTCCTTTCTTTCTGAGAAATCCCAACGACAACAGTCCTCTAAGCCCGAGCAAGCCAAGAGTACTTGGAAGCCGGCTCAATCCTGGAATAAATCCAAGCAGAGCTAGAAGCCCGCCAAGACCAAGTCGGCATGATGGGGCGGCCCCCGATTCGGCGCTGGATCATGTAGGGGGCAGACTGTCACTGTTTTCAGACACTTGGTTCAGGGACGTGCAGGATCCATGGGTCCTGGAGGTCATAGCTCAGGGATACAAGATAGGTTTCAAATCTCAACCACCCATGGGCAGATTTCTCCTTTCAAGCCTGTCTTCAAAGCCAGAAAAGAGGGGGCCTTTCTGGGGTGCGTGCAGCTTCTGTCCTCCCTAGGGGTCATTGTCCCGGTTCCTATCGCAGAAAGAGGTTTAGGATACTATTCAAACATGTTCATGGTCCCAAAGGAGGAGGGAACTTTCTGCCCGATTCTGGACCTAAAGTGCTTAAACAAGTTTCTGAATGTCCCCTCGCTTAAGATGGAGACAGTAAGGTCCATCCTTCCTCTAGTTCAGGAAGGACAGTTCATGACCATTATAGATATGAAGGATTCTTATCTTCACAAGGCTCACTTCCAGTTCCTAAGGTTTGCGTTCCTGGACCAGCACTTCCAGTTTATTGCACTTCTGTTTTGGTCTAGCTACTGCTCCAAGAATTTTTACGAAGGTTCTAGGGATTCTTCTGGTCGTTGCCGAAACCCGGGGTATAGCAGTAGCTCTCTACTTGGACGATATTCTGGTACAAGCACCATCTTTTCGTCTGGCGGAGGACCATTCGCTATCTCTTCTCTCTCTTCTTCGATCTCATGGATGGAAGATAAACTTAGAAAAGAGTTCTCTGATTCCAAGCACTTGGGTAGAATTCCTGGGTACTATAATAGACTCCATATCCATGAGGATATTTCTAACAGACCAGAGATGTTGCAAGCTAGCTTCGGCATGTCTTGCCCTCCGGACCTCCTTAAGGCCATCTGTGGCTCAGTGTATGGAGGTAATTGGTCTCATGGTGTCCAGCATGGATATAATTCCCTTCGATAGGTTCCGCCTCAGACCTATACAACTATGAATGCTGAGGCAGTGGAACAGAGATTATTCGGATCTGTCTCAACAGATTTCCCTTGACAACCGGTCGAGAGAATCGCTCTCTTGGTGGCTCTGTCCAGATCATCTGTCCAGAGGGACATCCTTTCTAAGGCCATCCTGGGAGATTGTGACTACGGACCCGAGTCTATCAGGATGGGGAGCTGTTTGGGATACCAAGAAGGCACAGGGCCTGTGGTCTCAGGAGGAACGCTCCCTCTCGATCACCATTCTGGAACTTCGAGCAATCTTCAATGCTCTGAAGGCTTGGCCTCTTCTGGGTTTGTCCCGGTTTATCAGATTCCAATCAGACAATATAACCTCAGTGGCTAACATCAACCATCAGGAGGGGAACGAGAAGCTCCCTAGTGATGAGGGAAGTATCTTGAATCCTGCAGTGGGCAGAGGCCCACAGCTGTTTGCTGTCAGCGAACCACATTCCGGGTGTGGACAACTGGGAAGCAGATTTTCTCGGCAGACAATACTTTCATCCAGGGGAATGGTCTCTCCATCCTGAAGTGTTTGCGGAGATATGCAGCAGGTTCAGTCTAATCTACCTTATCCCGCCGTTACCACTCCTTCCTTGTGTAGTGGCCCGCATCAAGCAAGAGCAGGCGTCAGTGAATACAGATTGCTCCATTGAGGCCGCAAAGGATGTGGTTCGTGGATCTGTTGGGGATGTCATCTTTTCTTCAATGGAAATTACCTTGTCGCAGGGATCTGCTGGAACAAGGTATTTTTGTTCATCAAAATCTAGATTCTCTGAGGCTGACTACATGGAGATTGAACGCTTAGTCCTTGCCAAGAGAGGTTTTTATGAGTTATTGATACTCTCATTCGAGCTCGTAAGCCAGTTACTCGTTGCATCTATCATAAGGTGTGGAGAACCTATTTATTCTGTTGTTAAGAGCGTGGATTTCCCTGGCATAAGGATAAGGTTGCCAGGATTCTATCGTTTCTCCAGGATGGACTGGAGAAGAGTCTTTCTGCCCTGTCTGCTTTCCTGCACAAGAGGCTTTTGGAGCTTCCACATGTACAGTCTTTTGTTAAGGCACTGATTAAGATCAGACCTGGGTTCAGATCTAAGGCTTCATAATTTGGACGTGGTTCAAGCCTTGACGTTCTATCTTCAGGATATTAAGGATTTTAGACAAACTCCTTCCTTGTTTGTTGCCTATTCTGGGAAGCGTAAGGGGCAGAAGGTCTCTGCGACTTCCTTTTCTTTTTGGTTAAGGAGTGTTATCCGCTTAGCTTATGAGACAGCGGGACATAAGCCTCCTCAGAGAATTACGGCTCATTCTACTAGAGCAGTAGCTTTCTCTTGAGCCTTTAAGAACGAGGTCTCTATGGATCAGATTTGTAAGGCGGCTACCTGGTCCTCCTTACATACTTTTTCTAAATTTTAAAAGTTTGGTGTTTTTGCTTTAGCTGAAGCAGGCTGTGGTGCCCTCAGATTAGGGTCCGCCTCTATTTTTGTCCGCCTCTATTTTTGTCCCTCCCATTAACATTCAGTGTCTTCTAGAGCTTGGGTATCCCAACAGTAAGGAATGAAGCTGTGGACTCTCCTTATATTAAGAAGGAAAACATAAATTATGCTTACCAGTTAATTTAATTTCCTTCTGTATAAGGAGAGTCCACGGCCCCCGCCAGTGTTCTCCTAAATTATATTTTTTTTTTGGCACCTTTTATACCCTGATATTTCTCCTACTATTCCTTGTTCCCTCGGCAGAATGACTGGGGGAAGTGGGAGAGGTGGCCAGGTTCAGTATTTGCCAACAGTAAGGAATGAAGCTGTTTACTCTCCTTATACAGAAGGAAATTAGATTATCTGGTAAGCATAATTTATGTTTTTAACCCCATAGTGACCAGACAATTTTTTCAATTTTCTTACCGTTAAGGACCAGGGCTGTTTTTACATTTCTGCAGTGTTTGTGTTTAGCTGTAATTTTCTTCTTACTCATTTACTCTACCCACACATATTATATACCGTTTTTCTCGCCATAAAAGTGAAGGGTTTAATTCGGTAGCTTGTAGTGTTAATTTTAATTTTAGTGTAGAGTTCAGCCTCCCACCTGACGCATCCCACTCCCTGACCCCTCTCAAACAGCTCTCTTCCTCCCCCACCCCACAATTGTCACCCTTATCTTAAGTACTGGCTGAAAGTCTGCCACTACTAAAATAAAAGGCTATATAAATATATATATATATATTCTGCAGTGTAGGATCCCCCCCTTAGCCCCCAGCCTCCCTGATCCCCCCCAAACAGCTCTCTAACCCTCCCCCTCTACCTATCCGCCAGTACCCAGTTTGCTAATTATTAGGCTTTTTTTTATTAAAAAAAAAAAAAAAACATTTTTTTCTGTAGTGTAGCTGCCCCCCCTTAATACCCTACCTCCTCCCAGATCCCTTTCCCAACATGTATCCCCCTCACCTTCCTTCCCTTTCACTAAAGATTTGCCGATGCTGTAGTGTAGCAGTCCCACCCGCTCACGCTCACTCCTAGACCTCTCATGACCGCTCACCGGAACCCCTCCAGCGATGGCCCGCCTCCCTCCTATCCCTCCCACACCACCAATGATCGGCACCATCGCTAGCCAATTCAGAGGGGGCCACAGAGGGTATTGCAGGATGCCTCAATATTGAGGCATCGCTGCAATACCTTGAAAGCGGCTGGAAGCGATCACGATCGCTTCCAGCGCTTAAAACCCCTGAGGAGGTGCCAGGCACGTCCTTGGTCATTAACGACCATTTTTTGTAGGCACGTCCTCAGCCGTTAAGGTGTTAAAGAAAAAAATCCAATTTAAATTTAAAAATAAATGGGGGGGGTTTATCCACCCTGTTTGATATTCATGTTGTTGTTATTATTACTATCAGTTATTTTTAGAGTGCCAACAGATTCCGTAGCGCTATAAACATAGGCATGGGTATGCAAGGTAACATTGATAGGGATCAAGTGGGTAGAGGTCACTGCCAAGAGTTGCACTGTTGTAGTCACCTCATTTTCATCCAATGCATCCCATACGCACACACTCCTTTCACTTGTCCACTATGGAACTCCCGTTCTGTCTGCAACAAACTTACAACCATCCATGACCTGTTTATATCAAATGCTTTCACCCTTTTAGCAATTAATTAATACGAGCGCAACCTGACACCTAATGCTAGCGGAGTTTTTGCGATCAGGGGGAATTACTGCGCCATTTGTAATCTAGCCCAATGTGTTAAGAGTGTAAAACAAAATAAGTTTCATAGTTGCTAATAAAACTGTTTCTTCGCACATAATGTAGTGATTTATTAAAAGCTACCCAGACAAAATGTTTATCGAGGGTAAAAAAAAAAAAAAAAAAATTTGCTTTAATGTAATACATAGCTACATTGTTTATTTTTCATTATATTCATGTATTAGAAGTTAATATGTGAATTGTTCTAGTTTTAGCTAGTGGCAAAATGTATTTGTCAAACAACTATTTGAATTTAAACCAACTGTATTCTTGTGATGAAAGGGGGTCATTCGGTTATAATTTTGGTTTTCTATCCATGGTTAAAAAAAAACTGCAGGTGTCGGACATTTTTTTATGGGAAAATTTTACCAATTATGGGATATTATAAAGGAAGGATATAAATTTACACAGTGGTAAATTTATCATAATTTTGGTATATATTTTATAATGGCAAAAATAGTGCCATCTTGTGCTGTAAGATATTTGTTGGTTATAATACCACATTTTTGTTTATTATTCATTATTATAATTCTGCAGATTACAAGTGTTCTATCAGAGTTATTAACATGTCAAAGGAGGTCTTAGCATTTAATTAGGTGATTTATGCATAAGAGAGGGCACACACAATACAAGGGGCTGACCGACTGAACAACTGCCACTGCCTTACTGACAAGGGACCAAACAAACAAGGTGACCAAAGCAGAACAAGACATGATGACCATTTTATACCCTGCTCAGATTGGTATAACCTAAGCTGACTCCAAAGACTGCACATCTCACAAAAAAAGTACAGGTAGCCCTCAGTTTACGCCGGGGTTAGGTTCCAGGAGGAATGGTTGTAAATCGAAACCCAGTTTATAATGTAAGTCAATGGGAAGTGAGGGAGTTAGGTTCCAGGCCCCTCTCAAAATTGTCATAAGTAACACCTAATACATAATTTTTAAAGCTTTGAAATGCAGACTTTAAATGCTAAACAGCATTATAAAGATGGAATATAGGAGCGCCAAAGGCTAAAGTATTTCACAGGTTCTGAAAAAAGAAAATTAATCCTGATAAGGATCAGCAAATAATGATGTCTTGAGAAAGGCCCTGTATAGGGCTGAAACGCGTAGACGTTTATTCGTACGGGATTTGTGAGGCTGTCTATCCTTCCAGGACTGTTTGATACTGGGTGAGTTACTTGTCCTAGAACCCACTATCAAATTTTAACACCTGACCCAACTTTTAAATGTTTTAATTTTTATCAATTGTTTATCTTTTAGTGTGCCGGCACTCTTTAGTGGCTATTGATTCTCTCTCTTTTTTGGCTACTGTCAATATATAAAATAATAAAATGTTTGTTATTTAGACTAGTAATTATCACTTTACTAACACTTTAGTACCTATGACTTTTGCACTATTATGTTTAACCACCACTTCATAGTACCTATGGTTTTATAGCATTTGTATTCACTTAGCACATTAATCCATCAGTCACCTATAGAGGACTGGCAAAACTCATAAATAGGGACATATCCCTGTATTCCTGATCAACATCTGACCAGTTTCTAATGTTATTGTAATAGACTACTCTTTTAATTGTACCTGTTTTTATTATATCCTTTGAGGAATAGCATTCTTCTTCGTGTTTTGAGAGGTTTTTCTCTCCAATTAAATATATTTTAATCAAACCTATATATATATATATATATATTATATTTTTTATTTTTTTTATTTTCCATTTTTTCGTTTTTTAAATTTTTCATTTGTACGATTGTATATATCGCTGATTTGTTGAACCTTTCCCACATATCATTATTTGCTGATCCTCATCAGGATTAATTTTCCTTTTTCAGAACCTGTGACATACTTTAGCCTTTGTTAGGGACTTTTTATAGTGAGCTTGTATTCCATCTAGGCGCTTGTTACCTCTTTGACTCAAACAGCATTATAAACCTAATAATATAGATTGTATCATCATCAAACCAAGTTTAATGAACAAAAACATTTGCTAAACATCACCTAATAAAATAATTACACAACAGACTGCATTATCATCAAACTAAGTTTAAGGAACAAAAACGTTTTTTTACTTGCATTTTTCTGCAATCAGATCTCTGCATTGTTAGCATGTTAGATAATATTGGGTCTGCGCCTATTCTATGCATTTATTTCAATCTGCAGTGATTAAGCAGTTAGGCACCCTCACCTCAAGCAGCTGGACAGGAAGATAATAGGGAAGTGCCTGCTAAATTTTGCTCGATAGATCTGGTCTGATCTGTGTACACAGATCAATTTAAGGCTGTTAAGTTGCATAACTTTGCTGCAAAACAAGCGGACAGCTCCACCTACTGGCTTTTTTAATTAGTGCATTGCTTTCCAAAGCTTTTCAATAGCAGTCACATGACTGAAAAAGAAGGTTGTTATTCTGAAACGGCGCAAATTTAACCGGCGTAAACCGAGGGCCACCTGTATATATTTTCCTATCACTAATACATAACCTCACAATGCTCACATGTATATGGATACATGTATTCCTCACACAGGGCTATTACTGCAATATGATATTAACACCTTTCATTTTTATTTATAAAAATCGGCAACTTCATGTTTCCTCCTAAAGGCCCAAGGAGTGTCATTATAATATTTTTCTTACCAATATCATTTATTTTACTTTGTTCAACTAAATTGTGTAAAAGTTATCTAAATTTCATATAGCAAATTATTCAAATTGTCTTATACTGCATTCATTGTTCCAGTACATTTTTAATAGCATTATATGTGGTATAAAAGATATATTTCCTCTAAACCAAGGGTTGCAGTCTAAAATGACACTTCATCTCCAAACTTCTTCATACAGATACTTGTGTGTTCATTTTTGTTTGCTTGATATCTTTGTAAAATCATTACAAATACTTTCTCTGTATTCTTTATTGCATAATTCATAGTTTTATATACTCATTTGTATTAGCCTATGTTAGTGATGATAGTGTCTCTTTTTTTAAGATCTTTTACATCAATATCACTTAGCAATCTTCAAAGCCAACAGTGTAAATGAAGAGCTTAGTTTACAGACTGAGATCCTTCAGTCTCCAGAAATGCAGCAGAAGAAAAAAGAACTGGATGAACAAGAGAAAATTTTAAAGGACATAGAGCAAAAGCTAGGTATGGATTTATTTTATGCTTAAGAAATATATTTTTCAGACTTACTGTTCTGATATCATATAAGCATAATTGGAGGATACATAGCCACATGCAAATTTGAAGTACATACATTTTGGGGTGCCTCTGCTTGCCATATCTCTGTATCTTGGAATGTGGTATTTTTGAGAGATGCTCTCCTCCACCCTGAACTTTTATTAATTTTATCCAAAAAAGAATGTAACACTTAGCAGACTGGTCTTGATGTACCTCTCATTGTTATAGTGTGTCTACTTCTCCAGCTGTTCTGATATGTGTATCAACTTAAAACTTGTTTCTTCCATAAAGGTGGTAAGAGTCCTCAATCTATTACTTCTGGGATTTACCTTCCCTACCACTAGGAGGAGCCAAAGATTTCCCAAATCCCAAGAGCTCTATATAACCCCTCCCACCTCTATGGAAGTTAGTCTTATCTTTGCATCCGCTGGAGAATGGTGATGTGCAGATGATTTCTTCATTGAGAGGGTTTCTCAGACTAAGTTGAAGCCCATTTCTCCTCAGAGTGTAGTGTTTGTCAAGAGGGAATTTTAAGGAGTTTGGTGTGTGTCCTCCCAAGGATGTTGCAGGGACGTGTCTTTTGCCTCCTCTGTTTGGGTCTACAGTTAACTCTTATAGTTAGCGCTGCAGAACCTATTGGTGCTCTACAAATAACCGATAATGATAATTATAGTATATCCTCTGCTTATGTTTTTTAAATGTAACACTCATTTTAAGACCCATACCTGGCACTATTATATGTTTATTATATATAGCCTGGGATCAGATTAATTTGTACTCCATGTATAAAGGGCTTTATATTGTGTATCTTTCTGGGACTTAAATAATTAATAATTTAGCTATTTAAAATAATTTTAGTGCCTTTTCTTGTTTCCTGATGTTTTTGCGGGTATATGCATTGGTGCGCGCTGGAGGGCACACGGGTGTGTGCATGATGGCGGGCGGGTGCGGGCATTAGGGTGCGCGGGTGCAGGCATTAGGGCGCACGGATGGGTGGGTGTGTGCATGTACACTTGTGCTCTAGTTTTTGCGTTTTTTTTTTTTACATTTTTAAATCATCATTCCATTGGGCCTTTCCAGCTTTAGCTGTGATTCCCCGGAGATGGGTATTGTATACTCATTCCATTAGAGCTGTTTTGTTTTGGGGGGTTATTATCTTCTAAATCTGTCCCTAACCATCTTTTGGAAGCTGATATTTCTCAACACCTTTCTACCTGTATTAAATGTGTTTATTGTAAGCAGGCTGAGGTTTCCCCTTCATATTTAAGTGAGTTCTGCCTTTAATGTTTTGATGCATTCACACCAAATCTAATTGCAGTACTTGCTTCCAAATGTATTATTATTGCTCCTTCTGTTTGTTCAATACAGGAAGGTCCAGCTCAAATTGCTCCTGGCATTAAGGATTTTATTAAGGCTACAGTGTCTGAAATCTTGGCAGTCATTCCACCTTCAAGTATACATAAGGGTCAGTACAAGATATGCCTTCTACTAGTAGTAATATTCCTGTATCTCATGAGGCTTCTGAAGATGATGTTTTTTCTGATGATCAGGGGCCTGTCTCAGATTCAGAGCCTGATTTTGTCTCCTTTTTATTTAAGATTGATCATATTTGTTCTTTTTTATTATTATTATTATTATCGGTTATTTGTAGAGCGCCAACAGATTCTTTTTAAAGGAGGTTTTGCTTACTTTAGAAATTAAGAAAGTTTCTGTTACTGAAGAGGAGTCTACCAGTATTTAGCTTCTTATTATAAACCTGCTAAGGATTCTTCTGAGGTTTTTCCAGTGGCTGATGCTGTGGCTAGAATTATTTCTAAAGAATAGTCTAAATCTGGTAATTTTTATAATCCTTCTGCTGGGTTTAATAGAATGTATCCTTCCCCTGCTTCTAACACTGAGCTTCGGGAAACTGTTACTAAGATGGTGCCATTTCTACTTTGGCTTGACCTACTACTGTCTCTTTGGATAGGAAACTTGAATACTTTCAAAGAAGGGCTTTTCTGCAGGCAGGTTATCTTTTCAGACCAACTATTGCTGATGTTTTTGCTGCTGGTTCCATTTGGTTATTAGATAGTCTTTCTGATCAGGTTTCTGAAGATTCTGATATTGAATATTTTCTATCTTGGATGTCATTAAGATTTTAACATTTTGGCCTGCTGATGCATTTTATAAGTCTAGAATCTCTTGAATATTACTTTTAAAGGAAAGAAATAGTTTGGGACAGATTTAGATTCTATTATTTCCACAGTTACTGGTGGTAAGGGAGCTTTTCTACCTCAAGATAAGAAATCTAAGGGTAAATTTTAGGCTTCAAGTAATTTCATCCTTTTGTCAGAATAGGGAGCAAAAGTCTGATTATTCATCAGCTAAGCAGTAACCCTCAGGTTGGAAACCAAGCTCCAATTGTAACAGGCCTAAGCAGGCCAATAAGTCCACTCCTCCTCCTAAGTCCGCATAAAGGTGCGGCCCCCAAACCAGATACTATGGTAGGCGGCAGGTGAAGTCTTGTTCAATAGGCATGGTTTTGGAATGTGTCAGATTCTTGGACTCTGAATATAATTTTCAAAGTTTATCGGATTCGTTTCAGAGTAAGACTTCCCACAGGAAGGTTTATTTTGTCAAATGTTCTGAAAAACCCTTTGCAAGCTCAGGAATTTATTCATCCAGTTCTGGATCTGAATCCATGGGTGTGATAGTTCTTATTCCTTTGCTGGATCAGGGAAAGTGATTTTATTCTAATATCTTTGTTGTTCCCAAGAAAGAGGGAACTTGCAGGCATGTGTTAGATCTAAAAGCTTTGAACAAGTTTGTCAGAGTCCCAACCTTCAAGATGGAGGCTATGCAGTCCATTCTGCCTTTCATTCAGCAAGGACCGTTTAGGTCCACAATAGATTTAAAGGATGCTTACCTCCATATTCAAATTCACAAATATCATTTTCTGTTTCTCAGGTTTGCTTTTCTAGACAGGCATTTTCAGTTTTTTGCTCTTCCGTTTGGTCTGGCTACAGCTCCAAGGTTATTTTCAAAGGTTTTGGGGGCTCTGTTGTCAGTCATCAGAAGCCAGAGAATAGCTGTGTTTCCTTAACATTTAGCAGAATCTCACACCAAAAGACTGTTGTTGTCTCTTCAACGTTATGGTTTGAGGATCAGTTTGTTAAAGAGTTTTTTGATTCTTCAGGCTAGCCTATGTTTTTCCGCCTCTGGTGCTTCTTCCCAAAATGATTTCCAAGATCAGACAAGAGAATTTGTCAGTGATTCTAATTACTCCAGCTTGTCCCCACAGAGTTTGGTTTGCGGATCTAGTTCAGATGTCCAGTTGCCCTCCTTGGCCTCTTCTTCTAAGCCTAGACCTTATTTGTCATGGTCCATTTTTCCATCAGGATCTGAAATCTCCATACTTGATGGCATGGAGATTAAACGGTTAGTTCTTAGGCATTGGGGTTTCTCTGAATCTGTGATTAAAGTTTGGAAAACTTTTATTTCCTGGTGTCTTGATCATGGTTTTTCCTGGCATTCTATTAAGATTTCTAGAATTTTGCAATTTTTACAAGATGGTTTGGATAAAGTTTTATCTGCCAATTATTTGAAAGGTCAGATTTCTGATCTTTCTGTTTTGTTTCACAAGAAGAGTGCTAATTTTCCTGATATTTGTTGTTTTGTTCAGGCTTTGGTGCATATTACGCCTGTTATTAAACCAATTTCTCCGCCTTGGAAAATTAATCTGGTGCTGAAGGTTTTGCAGGCTCCTCCATTTGAGCGTATGTATAAGGTGGACATTAAGTTTCTTTTCCTGGAAAGTCCTTTTCTTCTGGCTATCTCCTCTGCTAGAAGGGTTTTAGAACTGCTCTTTCTTGTGATTCTCCTTATTTGGTTTTTCATCAAGATAAGGCAGTTTTAAAAACAAATTTCTCTTGTAAGGTGTATCCACTCCACGGATCATCCATTACTTGTGGGATATTCTCCTTCCCAACAGGAAGCTGCAAGAGGACCACCCACAGCAGAGCTGTCTATATAGCTCCTCCTCTCCCTGCCACCTCCAGTCATTCTCTTGCAGCTCTCAACAAGAAAGGAAGTAGTTAGAGAGATGTGGTGTAATTTAGTTGTTTTTCTTCAAATCAAAAGTTTGTTATTTTCAAATGGTACCAGAGTTGTACTATTTTGGTCTCAGGCAGAAAGTAGAAGAAGAGTCTGCCTGTGGTCTTTAATGATCTTAGCAGGTTGTAACTAAGATCCATTGCCGTTCTCACACATAACTGAAGAGAGAGGTAACTTCAGCTGGGGAATGGCGTGCAGGGTTTCCTGCTATGAGGTATGTGCAGTTTAAGTTTTTCTTGAGAAATGTAAATGCTAGAAAATGCTGTTAATACCGGATTTATCTGAGGTAAGCCTGATTACAGTGATTTAACAACAACTAGTATCATGCTTGCTGTTAAAGGTAATACTCTTATTATTTTTTCACATTACTGACACTAACGTTTTTTATATGCATATTGGTGATAAAACTTTATTGGGGCTTAGTTTTTTCCACATGGCTGGCTAAATTTTGCCTAGGGATAGTTTTGTTAGGCCTCTCACTGTGAATACATAAGTGGGATGGGCCTAATTTCACGCCTAAATGCGCATCAGATTTTGCAGCCTGAGACATCCAGTTTCCCTGAAGGAGTCCCCTGAATGCTTAGGACCTCTCTGAAGGGTTTTTGTGCTTTCCAAAGTCGATTGTATGGGAAGGTAGGGCCACAGCAGAGCTGTGGCAGTTTGTTGTGACTGTTAAAAAACGTTTATTTCGTCTTTTTGATCCGTTTTGAAACTAAGGGATTAATCATCCATTTGCAAGTGGGTTCAATGCTCTGTTAGCCTATTATACACACTGTAAAAATTTCGTTTGATTTACTGCTTTTAATCACTGTTTTTCAAATTCTGACCTTTTTTATTTTTCTTAAAGGCACAGTACCGTTTTTATTTTTTGCTTGTTTACTTTCATTAAAGTGTTTTCCAAGCTTGCTGGTCTCTTTGCTAGTCTGTTTAAACATGTCTGACATAAAGGAAACTCCTTGTTCATTATGTTTAGAAGCCATGGTGGAACCCCCTCTTAGAATGTGTACCAAATGTACTGATTTCACTTTAAGTTATAAAGACCATATTCTGTCTTTAAAAGATTTATCACCAGAGGAAACTGACCAGGGGGAAGTTATGCCGACTAACTCGCCTCACGTGTCAGAACCTTTAACTCCCGCTCAAGAGGAGCCAAATACATCTATCGCGCCCATGGCGTTTACTTTACAAGACATGGCGGCAGTCATGGATAATACCCTTTCAGCTGTATTATCCAGACTACCTGGGTTACGAGGAAAGCGAGACAGCTCTGGGGTTAGAAGGAATACAGAGCACTCTGACGCTTTAGTAGCTATGTCTGATACCCCCTCACAATATGCAGAAGCTGAGGAAGGAGAGCGTCTTTCTGTGGATGATTTTTCTGACTCAGGGAAGATGCTTCAACCTGATTCTGATATGTCAACATTTAAATTTAAGCTTGAACACCTCCGCGTGTTGCTCAGGGAGGTTTTAGCTACTCTGAATGATTGTGACACCATTATAGTGCCAGAGAAAATGTGCAGATTGGATAAATACTATGCAGTGCTTGTTTACACTGATGTTTTTCCAATACCTAAAAGGTTTTCAGCGATTATTACTAAGGAATGGGATAGACCAGGTGTTCCGTTCTCTCCCCCTCCTGTCTTTAAGAAAATGTTTCCCATAGATTCTGCCACACAGGACTTATGGCAAACGGTCCCTAAGGTGGAGGGAGCAGTTTCTACCTTAGCTAAGCGTACTACTATCCCTGCCGAGGACAGTTGTGCTTTCTTAGATCCAATGGATAAAAAGTTAGAGGGTTACCTTAAGAAAATGTTTATTCAACAAGGTTTTTTTCTACAGCCTCTTGCATGCATTGCCTCGGTCACTGCTGCTGCGGCCTTCTGGTTTGAGTCTCTGGAAGAGGCCTTACAGGTAGAGACCCCATTGGATGATATACTTGACAAGCTTAGAGCACTTAAGCTAGCCAATTCATTTGTTTCTGATGCCATTGTTCATTTAACTAAACTAATGGGCTAAGAATTCTGGTTTTGCTATTCAGGCGCGTAGGGCGCTATGGCTTAAATCATGGTCAGCTGACGTTACTTCAAAGTCTAAGCTTCTTAATATTCCCTTCAAGGGGCAGACCCTATTCTGGCCTGGATTGAAGGAGATCATTTCTGATATTACTGGAGGAAAAGGTCATGCCTTTCCTCATTATAGGTCTAACAAGTTAAGGACCAAACAAACTAATTTTCATGCCTTTCGAAACTTTAAGACGAGTGCGGCATCAACTTCCTCTAATACAAAACAAGAGGGAAATTTTGCCCAGTCCAAGCCGGTCTGGAGACCTAACCAGACTTGGAACAAAGGTAAGCAGGCCAAGAAACCTGCTGCTGCCTCTAAGACAGCATGAAGGATTGGCCCCCGATCCGGTAACGGATCTAGTAGGGGGCAGACTTTCTCTCTTCGCCCAGGTTTGGGCAAGAGATGTCCAGGATCCCTGGGCGTTGGAAATTGTGTCCCAGGGATATCTTCTGGACTTCAGAGCTTCCCCTCCAAAAGGGAGGTTTCACCTTTCACAATTATCTGCAAACCAGATAAAGAGAGAGGCATTCTTACATTGTGTTCAAGACCTCCAAGTTATGGGAGTGATCCACCCAGTTCCAAAGGAGGAACAGGGTCAAGGTTTCTATTCAAATCTATTTGTGGTTCCCAAAAAAGAGGGAACCTTCAGTCCAATATTAGATCTCAAGATCCTAAACAAACTTTTCAGGGTCCCATCATTCAAGATGGAGACTATTCGAACCATCCTACCTATGATCCAGGAGGGTCAATACATGACTACTGTGGACTTAAAGGATGCTTATCTTCACATTCCGATACACAAAGATCATCATCGGTTTCTCAGGTTTGCCTTCCTAGACAGGCATTACCAGTTTGTGGCTCTTCCCTTTGGGTTAGCTACAGCTCCAAGAATCTTTACAAAGGTTCTGGGGTCACTTCTGGCAGTCCTAAGGCCGCGGGGCATAGCAGTAGCCCCTTACTTAGACGACATTCTGATACAGGCGTCAAATTTCCAAATTGCCAAGTCTCATACGGACATCGTTCTTGCATTCCTGAGGTCACATGGGTGGAAGGTGAACGAAAAGAAGAGTTCTCTATCCCCTCTCACAAGAGTTTCCTTTCTGGGAACTCTGATAGATTCTGTAGAAATGAGGATTTACCTGACAGAGGCCAGGTTATCAAAACTTCTAAATTCTTGCCGTGTTCTTTATTCTACTTCTCGCCCTTCGGTGGCTCAGTGTATGGAAGTAATCGGCTTAATGGTAGCGGCAATGGACATAGTTCCGTTTGCCCGCCTACATCTCAGACCGCTGCAACTCTGCATGCTCAGTCAGTGGAATGGGGATTACACAGATTTGTCCCCTCTACTAAATCTGGATCAAGAGACCAGGGATTCTCTTCTCTGGTGGCTATCTCGGGTCCATCTGTCCAAAGGTATGACCTTTCGCAGGCCAGATTGGACAATAGTAAGTACAGACGCCAGCCTTCTGGGCTGGGGGGCAGTCTGGAACTCCCTGAAGGCTCAGGGATCGTGGACTCAGGAGGAGGTTCTCCTCGCGATAAACATTCTGGAACTAAGAACGATATTCAATGCTCTTCAGGCTTGGCCTCAGCTAGCGACAATGAGGTTCATCAGATTTCAGTCGGACAACATCACGACTGTAGCTTACATCAACCATCAAGGGGTAACAAGGAGTTCCCTAGCGATGTTGGAGGTTTCAAAGATAATTCGTTGGGCAGAGATTCACTCTTGTCACCTATCAGCTATCCATATCCCAGGAGTAGAGAACTGGGAGACGGATTTTCTAAGTCGACAGACCTTTCATCCGGGGGAGTGGGAGCTCCATCCGGAGGTGTTTGCACAGTTGATTCAACGTTGGGGCAAACCAGAACTGGATCTCATAGCGTCTCGCCAGAACGCCAAGCTTCCTTGTTACGGATCCAGGTCCAGGGATCCCAAGGCAGCGCTGATAGATGCTCTAGCAGCGCCTTGTTCCTTCAACCTGGCTTAAGTGTTTCCACCGTTTCCTCTATTCCCTCGTCTGATTGCCAAAATCAAGCAGGAGAGAGTATTGGTGATTTTGATAGCACCTGCGTGGCCACGCAGAACTTGGTATGCAGATCTGGTGGACATGTCATCCTTTCCACCATGGACTCTGCCTCTAAGAAAGGACCTTCTACTTCAGGGTCCTTTCAACCATCCAAATCTAATTTCTCTGCGACTGACTGCCTGGAAATTGAA
The DNA here is from genome assembly GCF_027579735.1 of Bombina bombina. Classification (NCBI taxonomy): domain Eukaryota; kingdom Metazoa; phylum Chordata; class Amphibia; order Anura; family Bombinatoridae; genus Bombina; species Bombina bombina. The sequence goes on along the minus strand of NC_069503.1, from coordinate 827,251,282 downwards.
CGCTTGATTTTATCAAAGCGTGGCTTCTCCGAGTCAGTTATTGATACCTTAATTCAGGCACGAAAGCCTGTCACCAGGAAAATCTATCATAAGATATGGTGTAAATATCTTCATTGGTGTGAATCTAAGGGTTACTCATGGAGTAAGGTCAGGATTCCTAGGATATTTTCTTTTCTCCAAGATGGATTGGAGAAGGGTTTGTCAGCAAGTTCCTTAAAGGGACAGATTTCTGCTTTGTCTATTCTTTTGCACAAGCGTCTGGCGGATGTTCCAGACGTTCAGGCATTTTGTCAGGCTTTATTTAGAATCAAGCCTGTGTTTAAACCTGTTGCTCCGCCATGGAGTTTAAATTTAGTTCTTAAAGTTCTTCAAGGGGTTCCGTTTGAACTCTTGCATTCCATAGATATCAAGCTTTTATCTTGGAAAGTTCTGTTTTTGGTAGCTATCTCCTCGGCTCGTAGAGTTTCTGAGTTATCTGCCTTACAGTGTGATTCCCCTTATCTGATCTTCCATGCAGATAAGGTAGTTTTGCGTACCAAACCTGGGTTTTTACCTAAGGTGGTATCTAATAAGAATATCAATCAGGAGATTGTTGTTCCGTCACTGTGTCCTAATCCTTCTTCAAAGAAGGAATGTCTATTACACAATCTTGACGTGCTTCGTGCTTTAAAATTTTATTTACAAGCTACTAAAGATTTTCCTCAAACATCTGCATTGTTTGTTGTCTACTCTGGACAGAGGAGAGGCCAAAAGGCTTCGGCAACTTCTCTTTCGTTTTAAAGAGTATAATACGCTTAGCTTATGAGACTGCTGGCCAGCAGCCTCCTGAAAGGATCACAGCTCACATGGGCTTTTAAAAATGAGGCTTCTGTTGAACAGGTTTGTAAGGCGCCGACTTGGTCTTCGCTTCATACTTTTTCAAAGTTCTATAAATTTGATACTTTTGCTTCTTCGGAGGCTATTTTTGGGAGAAAGGTTTTGCAGGCAGTGGTACCTTCCGTTTAAGTACCTGCCTTGTCCCTCCCTTCATCCGTGTCCTATAGCTTTGGTATTGGTATCCCACAAGTAATGGATGATCCGTGGACTGGATACACCTTACAAGAGAAAACATAATTTATGCTTACCTGATAAATTTATTTCTCTTGTGGTGTATCCAGTCCACGGCCCGCCCTGTCATTTTAAGGCAGGTATATTTTATTTTTAAACTTCAGTCACCACTGCACCCTATGGTTTCCCCTTTCTCTTGCTTGTCTTCGGTCGAATGACTGGAGGTGGCAGGAAGAGGAGGAGCTATATAGACAGCTCTGCTGTGGGTGGTCCTCTTGCAGCTTCCTGTTGGGAAGGAGAATATCCCACAAGTAATGGATGATCCGTGGACTGGATACACCACAAGAGAAATAAATTTATCAGGTAAGCATAAATTATGTTTTTGATTTTCTTCCTAAGGTTGTGTCCTCTGAGAATCTAAGCAAGGAAATTGATGTTCCTTATTTGTGTCCTAATCCTAAGAATCCTTCAGAAAGGCTTCTTCATAATCTTGATGTACTTAGTGCTTTGAAGTATTGTCAATGTTACCAAGGATTTCAGACAAACTTCAAGTTTGTTCACTTTTTTGGATCTAAACGAGATCAGAAAGCTTCTGCTGTTTTTTTGGCTTCTTGGTTGAAACTTTTGATTCATGAGGCTTACTTGAAGGCAGGCAGACTCCTCCTTATTGGATTACTGCACACTCTACAAGATCAGTAGTTATTTTTTGGGCTTTCAAGAATGAAGCTTGACCAAATTTGCAAGGCAGCTACTTGGTCTTCTTTGCAAACTTTGGTACCATTTTGATATTTTTGCTTATTCTGAAGCAGCTTTTGGTATAAAGGTCCTCCAGGCTGTTTCTGGGTAATTTTTTTTTGCCTATAAGTTCTTTTCATGTGCATGAAAAAAAAGAGAAAAACAAATATGTTTGTGTGTGTGTGTATGTATATGTGTAAATATATATATATATATATATATATATATATATATATATATATACATACAAACTTTCCCAAACATATGAGGGCAAACATTTTTGATGTTTTATTCAGATAATTACAATATTCATCTGGATAAGATAATATGGTCTTAAAATCTTGGAATAAATCCAAGCAGAACAAGAATCCCGCTGAGACAAAATAAGCATGAAGGGGTGGCCCCCGATCCGTCACTGAATCATGTTGGGGGCAGACTATCTCTTTTTGTGGAGGCTTGGCTGGGAGACGTGCAAGACCCTTGGGTTCTGGAGGTCATTGCTCAGGGTTACAGGATAGGTTTCAAACCTCATCCACCCAGGGGCAGAGTCCTCTTATCAAACCTGTCTTCAAGACCAGAAAAACGAGAATGCTTTTCTAGGGTGCATGAGGGATCTCGCCTCCCTAGGAGTAATTGTGCCAGTACCTCTAGTAGAGAGAGGTTTTTTTGGTCCCAAAGGTGGGTACGCTTCTCCCGATTCTAGACCTAAAGTGCTTAAACAAGTTTCTGTCACTCCCATGATTCAAGATGGAGACGATAAGGTCTATTCTGCCCTTAGTTCAAGATGGACAGTTCTTGACTACGATAGACTTGAAGGATGCTTACCTTGATGTGCCAATACACAAGATTAAAATTTGCTTTTCTGGACCAGCACTTCCAGTTTGTGACTCTTCCTTTTGTTCTGGCTACTGCTCCAAGAGTCTTTATGAACGTTCTAGTGGATCTGCTTGCGGTGGCGAGATCCAGAGGTATTGAAGTAGCGCCTTATTTGGACGACATCCTGGTCCAGGCTCCATCCTGACGGCTGGTAGAAGACCATTTAAGAGCGCTTCTTCTTCAATCTCATGGATGGAAGATAAACTTAGGAAAAAGTTCTCTGGTCCCCAGTACCAGAGTGGAATTCCTGGGTACGATAATAGATTCCATATCCATGAAGATATTCCTTACAGACCAGAGACGTTGCAAAATTACTTCCAATTGTCTTGCCCTCCAGACCACCTTAAGGCCATCTGTGGCCCGGTGTATGGAGGTAATTGGGCTCATGGTGTCCAGCATAGATGTCATTCCATTCGCCAGGTTCCATCTCAGACCTCTTCAGTTGTGCATTCTGAGGCAATGGAACAGCGATCACTCGGATCTATCCCAACAGATTTCTCTGGACAACCAGTCGAGAGAATCTCTCTCTTGGTGGCTCTGTCCAGATCGCCTGTCCCAGGGGACATCCTTCTTGAGAACATCCTGGGAGATTGTGACTACGGATGTAGGATGGGGACCTGGCCTGTGGACTCGAGAGGAATCTCTTCTCCCGATCAACATTTTGGAACTTCGATCGATCTTCAATGCTCTGAAGACTTGGCCTCTTCTGGGTTCGTCCCAGTTTATCAGATTTCAATCGGACAACATTACCTCGGTGGCTTACATCAACCATCAGGGGGGGAACAAGAAGCTCCCTAGCCATGAGGGAAGTATCTCGGATTCTGGAATGGGCGGAGGCCCACAACTGCTTGCTGTCAGCGATCCACATTCCGGGTGTGGACAACTGGGAAGCGGACTTTCTCAGCAGACAATCGTTTCATCCGGGCGAATGGTCTTTCCATCCCAAGGTGTTTGCAGAGATTTGCAACAGATGGGGGACGCCGGAGATAGAACTCATGGCGTCCATACTCAATACCAAGCTACCCAGATACAGGTTCAGGTCCAGGGATCCACAGGAAGAGCTGATAGATGCCTTAGCAGTGCCCTGGGGGTTTAACCTAGTCAACATTTTTCCACTGTTACCACTTCTACCTCGGGTAGTGGCCCGCATCAAGCAGGAGCAAGCTTCGACAATTCTAATTGCTCCATCGTAGACGCGAAGGATGTGGTTTGCGGACCTGGTGGGGATGTCATAATCTCCTCCATGGAGGTTACCTTGTCGCAGAGATCTTTTGGAACAGGGTTCCTTTGTTCATCAAAATCTAGATTCTCTGAGGCTGACTGCGTGTAGATTGAACTCTTAGTCCTAGCCAAGAGAGTGTTTTCTGAGAGAGTGATTGATACTCTCATTCAAGCTAGAAAGATGGTCACCTGTCACATCTATCATAAGGTGTGGAGAACCTACTTATTCTGGTGTGAAGAACATGGATTCCCCTGGCATAAGGTCAAGGTATCTAGGATTCTTTCCTTTCTCCTAGACGGTTTGGATAAGGGACTTGCCGCTAGTTCCTTAAAGGGACAGATTACGGCTCTATCTGTGTTATTACACAAGAGGCTCGCTGAGCTTCCTGATATACAGTCTTTTGTTCAGGCTCTGTCCAGAGTCAGGCCTGTGTTTAGACATTCCGCCCCTCCTTGGAGTTTAAATTTGGTTCTTAAGGATTTGCATAGGGCTCCGTTTGAGCCCATGCATTCGTTTAACATTAAATTACTGTCTTGAAAGGTTCTTTTTCTACTGGCTATTGCTTCGGCACGCAGAATCTCTGTGTCACGGATACCAGGCTGCAAGGGTTAAACCACTACCCCCTATAACCTCACCCCTGTTGTTATCTAGTCTAGGTGTGAAGTTTCTTTCTGTTATTGTGTGAGTCATCCATTGTCCTTTTGTAAGTCAGGATGTGATTAGAATCTTATTTAACTAACCATTGTCTGATGTTTGTCTCATTGTATAATATTTGTTTCTATTTGTGTAGTAACTACCCCCATTTGTTGGAAATGTATAAAAGCTGTGTTTTCTGTGCAATAAAGCTACACGGCGGTCGAGAAAGAGTGTCTGGCGCTGGTATGGGCTTTGAAGAAGTTGCAGCCCTACCTATATGGAAGACCCTTCACCGTCCTCACTGACCATAATCCCCTTGTATGGCTCAACCGAGTTTCCGGGGACAACGGGAGACTGTTGAGGTGGAGCCTAGCCCTGCAGCCATTTAACTTTGATATTCAGTACCAACCGGGAAAAAGCAATGGGAATGCTGACGGACTTTCCCGGCGGACTGAAGTGGCATAAATTCCTCGGACATCCCCAGGCCAACCCGTATGTGGATCTAGCCGGGCCTGCCAAACTGTAGGGGGGGAGATGTCACGGATACCAGGCTGCAAGGGTTAAACCCCTACCCCCTATAACCTCACCCCTGTTGTTATCTAGTCTAGGTGTGAAGTGTCTTTCTGTTATTGTGTGAGTCATCTATTGTCCTTTTGTAAGTCAGGATGTGATTAGAATCTTATTTAACTAACCATTCTCTGATGTTTGTCTCATTGTATAATATTTGTTTCTATTTGTGTAGTAACTACCCCCATTTGTTGGAAATGTATAAAAGCTGTGTTTTCTGTGCAATAAAGCAGTTCTTTTTTTCACCTGAATGCTAGTCTGTCTAGTCATTTAGGTGGGCTCCTGCTAGAATCACTTTCCTGGGCTACATAGCAGTTTGTTCCAGACAGCGGAAGGACCCGTTTGGCGGAGCTACGTAGCCGGGGATCCGTCACACTCTTAGATGGCGGCTTTGCAATGTGAGCCTTACCTAGTTTTTCATGCTGATAAGGCTGTTCTTCGCTCTGGGTTGGGTTTTCTCCCTAAGATTGTGTCTGATCGCAACATCGATCAGGAGATCGTGGTTCCCTCTTGCGTCCTAATCCTCCGAAGGAACGATTACTTCATAATTTGGATGTGGTTCAGGCTTTGAAATTATATCTTCAGGCTACGAAGGATTTTAGACAGACATCGGCATTGATTGTTGTCTATTCTGGGAAGCGCAGAGGGCAGAAGGCTTCTTCCACTTCCCTATCTTTTTGGTTGAGGAGCATTATCCGCTTAGCATATGACACAGCGGGACATAAGCCTCCTCAGAGGATTATGGCTCATTCAACTAGAGCTGTGGCTTCTTCTTGGACCTTCAAGAATGAGGCCTTTATGGAGCAGATTTGTAAGACAGCTACCTGGTCCGCCTTACATACTTTTTCAAAGTTTTACATATTTGACGTTTTTGCTTAGGCTGAAGCAGCTTTTGGGAGAAAGGTTTTGCAGGCTTTGGTGCCCTCAGAATAGGGTCCGCCTTTCTTTTACCCTCCTGTTTTCATTCAGTGTCCTCCAGAGCTTGGGTATATGTTTCCCACAAGAAAGGTATGAAGCCATGGACTCTCCTCATGTTAAGATGTAAAACATAAATTAAGCTTACCAGATGATTTCCTTTCCATCTGTATGAGGCCTCTGTCCATTTTCTCTGTTGGACGGACCAACATTTTTTTTTGTTCTTCTGGCACCATGTTTACCCTGATATTTCTCCTACTGTTCCTTGTTCCCTCGGCAGAATGACTGGGGGATGAGGGGAGTGGGGGAGGTATTTAAGCCTTTGGCTGGGGTGTCTTTGCCTCCTCCTGGTGGCCAGGTTCTGTATTCCCACAAGTAAGGAATGAAGCCGTGGACTCTCCTCATACCGATGAAAAGGAAATTATCTGGTAAGCATAATTTATGTTTTTAGCTCAGACGATGGGACTTTTTAGAGGGTCACATATAGTATAGGGGTCTCCAGAGTCAGTGATGTCCTGAACCAAAAGTGTATAGGAGGGCCTATCAATCCCAACCGTTGCCCCAGTCTCCTATATCTCTGAACCGGAGAAATGCAAGTTGTCAGTTGAGGTTGAGGGCAAAGTAGGTAAGCCGTTACCCACTTTCTTTATGGTTGAACTCAGTTCCTCCAGCACACAGATCTGTCCCGAAGACTTGACCTCATGATTGCAAGATCTGGTGTTGTGTCAAAACTGGTGATTGTTGAAAGTGGTGACAGAAGGGACCGCTCTGTAGCCCACATAGAGGTAGTTGCACAGTGTGCCGGAATTATGAGGAGTATAGATTTAAGTTCACTTTCGAGCTGCTGAAAATGCTGTGTGATCAGGTCCAGCAGGGCTTGCTCCCATGCTTCCACATCCTCCATTTTACTCAGTGTCAGACGCCCTCTCACCTAGTAGTTGCATGTTCGATGACACAGAAGCAGACGTAGAGCCAATTACTTCTGCCGACCGCAGACTGCCAGGGAGGGGGAGTGTTGCGAGTTTTCTTGCTAGACCGCCGCCTGAGAACAGTCAATGGTTCAGATTGGAGTGTCTGGTTGAGTAAACTTTATAAAAGTGGTATCGCCTGATACAGTAGTTTCCCCTCTTACAGTATTCGTTAATGTTTCTGGAAGATGGTGAGTGTAGATGGAGATAATCAGCGGATTATCTAGATCCTATTTAGAGCCTCTAATTTTGCGGCTTTTCATGGCCGCTGTCTGGACACGGCCCCCCGGATTTAGTTTCTTTTTGAAAAAATATGTTTTCTATTCCACCCTATCTTTTTATTGCTAGTGGACTCACTCTCCACAGCTTTGGTATTGGTTCCCAGGAGTAATGGATTGTGGACTCTTACCACCTTTAAGAAAGAAAACATAATTTATGCTCACCTGATAAATTAATTTCTTTCATGGTGATAAGAGTTTTTTTCATCAGATTGTGAAAGTCCATTAGCCATCACATGTGGCGAAATTCTCATCCTAACCCCTAAGAGGAAGCAAAAGATACCCCTTCCACTTTCCATGATCTTCAGTCATTTTGATTTACCTTTTAATGAGGAGTGAGGTAAAAGGTGAAGTGCAGACTTACTTGTCTTTGACAGGGGTCTTCTAACTGATCAGCACAGAGGAGATCAAGTCAGCAAGCAGTGAGATAAGTAAGAAATTATTTTAATTTATAATGTAGCTGCTCAGACAGGCAGAAGTTGTTTTGAAACAAAAAAAAGGTTTTTATACTTTTGCACAAATAAATCTTTCATGCACATAAAATAAAAATAAAAAAGCTGGAAATCATTGTCATCGGGTGTTTTCTGAATAAAATCTTCAATTTCTTAAAGTAACCCTGTGAATATGTTCCTTTTAGTGCAGGCTGTTTGCTAAGCTATATTGCACTATAGTTAGCCTTTTCTTCTGAGGTTTTCTGCTGAGACCTGAGGTGGAAGGAAGAAATTTGGCAATCTTGTGAAAGACTGCGCCACCATCTAAAAAACAGTTTTGTGCTCCAATGAAGTCTATGTGGAGAAGATATTAAGAGGTTGCGATATCCAAAGTCCTGAAGTTAGCGTGCATTGAGTTTCGTGCGACTGATGATTCAGGGAGAGTGGGAGGGATTTAAGCTCTGATGTGTAGGGGTTTTTTGCCTCCTCCTATTGGCAATAGTATAATTCCCACTTGTGATGTCTCGTGGAATCTCCCCATCATGAAAGAAATTGTTATCAGGTAAGCATACATTTTGTTTTGTTTTTTTGTTTTTACGCAGCACAGGAACATCAAATTGAAAAAAGTATGTCCCTCTTAAAGTACACAATTAAACCAGGGTTTGTATGTGTTTTTCAGGGATGACTCCAAGAAATAAAAAAAATGGTCCTGATAAAAATCCTAAACTTGATATGACAGACTGTCCAATCCCTACTAAGCGTGGAAGAAGAGAAAACACAAATAAATCATTATAGTGAAAAATACCTTGGATACCTCAAAAAGTAAGTGTGTCAAAACTAGTTTTCTCTACCGTTAAAATTGCAGTGCCTAACAGATTCTAGTTATATCACAAATTTTGGGAGCTCCTTCCTTTCCCCAATATATAACCTTCCACTTTATTTTATTCTACCCAAATGTATTATGGTAGTGTGTGCTTGTAGCTCTGTTAGTCTGTGTTTGACCCCCAAAAAATAATATATATGGTAGAGCGCTTCTCTTTCTGTATGCATTATGACCCTGGGGAAGTATCCCTAAGGGCGATAGGGTAATAAGATGTGGACTCCTTGCCAATGTTCTTAGATGTATTTGTCTGCACCTCACTGACAAGGTACAAAGAAGGCCAAATCGATTGTCTATGGTTGTCATGTACAAACACAATGGGCTTCTATTCACTGATTTATATCGTAAAGAGACTGATCGTAACGCTCCATTATACTAGTGCTCACCCTCCCTCATTGAAGCAGTCCTTGACAAGGAGTCAACTATTGAGGGTTAGAAGAATAGTCAAGGATGAGGAATTGGTGAGTACTAGACTAATGGAAGAAGGAAAACATTTTTTTCACAGAGGCTACACAGAAGAGTTAATTAAAAAAAAGTATTGAGGATGTTAACAAAATATCACGTAGTAAGGCTGGCTAGGATGGTATTTGTATCTGAATTTAATTAATTGAGTCCTAGTGTTCAACATATAAATAGGCATCACTGGCTTACAGGGGTAGAGATTTTCCCCTAGCCTATACACGCCCACCCAGTGTAAGAGATACACTGGTGAGGGCAGATTTAGGTAGTTTGAGAAAGAATACATTAGGATATATATCGGAACAAAATAATGGTTGTTTCACTTGTTTGGAATGCTCGAGCTGCAGCAGTCTTATTAAGGGAGATCGTTTTTACCATCCTTCCTTTGGTAAAAATTATAGAATTAATGGCTAATTTACATGTAATGCTACATTTGTAGTGCATCTTTTTAAATGCCCATGTGGCATGATCTATGTCTGAGAGACGACACAGAGGGAACGTGATAGAATTGTACAACACAAATCTAGCATTAGGAAAAAGGATCAAGATGCCCCAGTAGTGTGCCATTTTTTGGAGGCAGGTCATTATATTTCACAACTAAGGTTCCAAGTAATAGATTGGGTCCCTATCCCAAGAAGGGGTGGTAATAGGGAACTCATTTTTAAAAGACAGGAAATGTTTTGGATTTATACATTAGATGCATTAACCCCAAAAGGGATTAGAAGAGACTTTGATCTGAATTTATTCATGTAATGTGTTTTCTGGATTTTGCATTCTGTATCTATATATAATTGTGTAGAATGTACTATTAATATCATACCAACAGAAGGAGTCTCCTCCTGCGAGTAGTTTTTTGAAGTGATGAGATTGTGAGAGGGGGGTAAAGTTATACACCTGTGTTAAGGTATTTAAGCTGCTACGTTACACACAAAGTTTGAGACATGTTTAAGGGTATGTAATCTGAAACGTAGTCTTCTTTTCTGTACCTCCTCCTATAAGATGAAATAAAAGAGAATTCCTAAGCTTATGGTGGTGCTTCCTTTTTGGTATTTTTTGTCTATGTTTAATGGATACAGTAACCCTTAACGTGCACACCTCAAGCTACTTCTGTGCTAGATACTATTGTGAGTTTTCTCTCAGAGTACAGTGATTGTTGAAGGGATGTATTTGGAGCATAGCTAGTGGCATATTTTTCACCTATTGGGATTTAGTCACAAACCTTTCCACAGGTGTTGCAGGGACTTGTTTCATATCCATATATTTTAAAATGCACGCTAAGTTGGGGGGGTTCAGTGCGTGTACATAATTTGAACCACATTGGCGCAAATCGGCTTTCGGGATGGCGTGATAGTGTACGTTTTGGAGTGCTTTTTTCTTTATATGGCGCTAGATTGACGCACGCTTCCTCTCATAAGAACGTTATCTAGATTCAGGCTGTAAGTTACCACAGCTCTGCTTTAATGATTTTTTAATTTGTAAGTTTTTAAGAGTTTCTTTCAGAGGGGGTAAGTGCTTATGAAGAGGTACTACTTTTGCTATTCTCCAATCATCTGGAACAACTCCTGTCAATAGTGACTGGTTAAACAGATCAGTTAATGAGGCAGCTTGCACAGATCGAAGTTTCTTTAAAACCCTTGGATGAGTATTATCAGGCCCCACTGACTTTTTTACATTTTTTTTTTTTGATAATCCCATTTTTTGAAGCATCCCTTAATGTATCTTTTGTGAAGATAGAACAGAAGTAATCATTGAGACAGTCTGCAATTTTCTTATCTTCTACTATTTTACCATCAACTGTTTTCAATTTTACTATTCCAACCTTGGGTTTTCTTCTTTTACTGATATATCTAAAGAAGGTTTTGTCTCCCCATGTTTTATGGACTGTGCTATCTTCTCTTCCGCATGATTATCTGATTCATGAAAGTTTAATTTTGATTTTAGTGGTCCTTTTAGTTTTGGTCTGCTGATATGTTTTTTTAAGTGCAGGCTGCTTTCTCTCCCATTCCAGGGTAAATCTCTATTTAGGCCTGGAATGGATGCTGTTATTGCCAAAGTCACCAGGAGCAAGTGAGCTTTTTTGCCCCAATATAATGAATCTAAGGGTAAGCCTAGATCTGCAGGGTGTTTTTGAATTTTTAGGCAATCTGAGGCCTAGAAAGATTCTCTTTCTGTTGAGAATTATGACTACTCCAAATCCTCCTGGATGTCTAGATCTTTTTGGTCTAAAAAAAAACTGTCAAGAAGTCTACACCTAACTCCCAAGACTGCATGAAGATGCCGTCCCCTTATAACAGAAAACTCCATGGTGGGGGACAGATTGAGTCTCTTTCAAGAGGCTTGGAATGGTTCTGTTCAGGATCCCTGTGTTTTGCAAATCATGGGTAGTGAATAAAATTTTGTTCAAGGCTTCCTCTGGGAAGATTGTTTCTGCCTTGAGTGCCTCAATATCCTTTAAAGGCCCAAGCCGCCTTTGTTTGTGTGAGATATTTGGAATTAAAAGGAGTAATTGCTCTAGTTCCAACTCTAGAATTAAACCAGGATTTTTATTTAAATTTCTTTATAGTACCAAAGAAAGAGGGTACTTTTTGATCTGAAAATGTTGAAAAAAATCCTGGAAGTTCCTACTTTCAAAATCGAGACAATTCATACTTCATTTAGTGCAGGAGGGTCAGTTTATGTCTACCATAGCCTTGAAACATGATTACATGACATATCCCTATTCAAAGGGATCATGTCACGTTCCTGAGATTTGCTTTTCTAGATAAGCATTATCAGTTTGTGATCCTCCCTTTTGGTCTGGCTACCAGATTGTTCACAAAAGTACTGGGAGTTTTGTTGGCTGTAGCTTAAGCTCAATAAATTCTGTAGTTTCTTACTTGTAAGATAGTTTGGTTCAGGTTCCCTTTTCCCATATGGCTGTGCCTCACTCTCAGATTGTACTTCAGTTGCATCAGAGTCACAGTTAGAAAATAAATCTTCCAAAAGCTCATTAACTCCTCAGACCTGTATGTCTTTTCTCTGATAGATCATTGGAGACTGAAGCTGCAATAATATTTTGCCCTTCTGCTGCTGAATCCTCACCCTTCTGTTGCACAGCTCATTGAAGTTGTGGGTCTCCTAGAGGCTGCCTCAGACGCAGTTCCACTTGCCAGACTTCATATTCAGGCCCTCCAGTTGCAGATGCTGTATCAATTGAATGAGAATCACGATGATTCTGTTGTTCTGTTTTTTCCCAAATCAAGACAGTCCCTGACTTGGTGGCAAACTCACCAGTCCTTGGTTCAGAGAGCCTCCTTTCTGCGGCCATTGTGGGAAGTAATATCCACAGATTCCAGCCTGTTAGATTGGGTGCAGTCTGGGGGTCTTGGAGAGTGCAGAGAGTTTGATCTCCTCAGGAGAGGAGGCTAACGATAAATATTCTGTAACATGCATTCTTCAGGGCTCTTCAGAGTTTGTCATACCTCAGACACATCACCACAGCAGTGGCTTATGTCAATCATCAGGGAGGAACTCGCAGTTCATTAGCGATGAGGAAAGTTTCCCACATCATCAGTTGGGCAGAGCACCATCATTGCAGGATTTCTGCCATCCACATTCCAGCTGTGAACATTTGGGAGGCAGACATTTACAGTCACCAGTATTTTCACCCAGGGGAATGGTCTCTGAATCAGGAAGTTTCAACCAAATTGTAAGATGGGGTTTGCCAGAGATAGATCTCATGACCTCTCATTTGAATCACAAACTGCCTCACTATTGTGCAAGGTCTCGGGACACTCAGACAAGTCTGATAGATGCTCTAGTGGTTCCTTGGTCATTCAACCTGATTTACATTTTCCTCCATTTGTGTTGTTTTCCAGAGTGGTCAGGCAGTTCTTATTGCTCCAACATGGTATAGCAGGATTTGGTTTGCAGATCTGGTGCAGGTATCCTGATGGTTTGTGTTGTATGTTTTTTCTAAGACCGACTCCTCTCTCTCAAGGCCCTTACTTTTATCAGGCTCTCAAAAGTCTGAACGTGACAATATTCTGTCTCAGAGATGTTTTTTTAAGGTTATTGATATCCTGTTTAATGCTAGGAAACCTGTTAGTATATGTATTTATCATAAGGTCTGTATAACCTTTTTTTGTGTGGAGTTCTTGCAAAGGTTTCTGTTGGAATTCTTTAAGAATTCCTAGAGTTCTTGAGTTCCTACAGGGAGGCCTAGGTGAAAGTTTACCAGCTAGTAAAAAGTCAGATTTCATATTTTTCTGTTTTGTTTCATAAGAAAATTGCTAAACTTCCTGACTTTCAGGCCTTTGATTAGGCTCTGATCAGAATTAAAACAATTTTCATCCCATTTCTCCTCCAGCTTTGTCATGCAAATCTCCTGATTTTTCATTAGGTTAAGGCAGTGTTTTGCGCTAGCTAGTCTTTTTCTAAGGTAGTTTTTACAGATAATATCTATCAGGAGATTGTGGTTCCTTTTTTTCTCCAGCTCCTAAGAATTCTAAGTAGTGTCTTGGATGTTGTAAGAGTTATCAAATATTATGTGAAACCCACAAATTATTTCAAACTATCTTCTCTTTTTGTTCATGTTTCTGGGCCTCGTAAAGGTCAGAAAGCTACAGCTGTTACTTTAGAAGCTTGCTTAAATCTTTCATTTGCACTGCTTATTTGGCCATGTGGAAAACTCTCCCTGAGCACATTACAGCTCATACCGCTAGTGCAGGTGCTACTTCTTGGGCCCTTTCATGAAGGGGGGTGGTAAGTAGTAAAGCATACTTTTAGGAAGCAAATAATTATAAGTGAAGTATATACAGTAACATTCTAGCCTATGTAATCAAGAGTTTATAAAAAGCTAAATATTATTTGCAAATATTACTTTAAATGTTTGCTAAACATAGTAATTTTATACACAGAAAAGTGTTCTGTTTACCTACAAGAAAATAGAGTAATCCGGTGAGACTTTCTACATCTCCCTTTTGTTCCCATGTCCCATAGAGACTGCTTTGGTTGAATTTGTGATTTTATATGTAAAGGTTAAATGGTTTACATTATTTTTATTTTTATTTAAAGGGACATGAAACCCAAAATGTTTCTTTCATGATTCAGATAGGACATACAATTTCAAACAACTTTCCAATTAAATTATAATATCTAATTGTCTTCATTCTTTTTGCGGAAGATGCAGAAATGCATTACTGGGAGCATTGTGTGAGCCAATAACATGAGGCATATATCTTCAGCAACCAATCTGCAGCTCCTGAGCCTACCTAGGTATCCTTTTCAGCAAACAGCAAAGGATACCAAAAGAACAAAACAAATTAGATAATAGAAGAAAATTGGAAATTTGTTTAAAATCACATGCTCTATTCTAATTATGAAAGAAAAAAATTAGGTTTCGTATGCCTTTAAGTATGGATATTTGTTTTGTACATTTTTAATTTTTTTTTATTTTTCCTATTTGTAGCTTGGAAGAGTTTTTATTTGCTCCCCCGAACAGACAAGAAGTTAAGCTGTACTCCAGAATAAGCAAAGTAGAGGAAAACATCATTTGTCAAGTTTATTTACAATAAAAAATGACTATAATATTTTTGTTTTAAGTATAAATCTATGAAAATTATTCTGTATTTTTTTTATATAAATAAATGTTGAATTTTTGTTAGTTGTACATTCCAGTTTTATAACTTTTCTTTACAAAACATTTCTGAAAATAAAAACAATGCAAAATGTTGTGCATATCAAGAATATATGACACTTTTTCATGATCAATAAAATCTGCAAATATTTAAATATTATTATTGTCAGGCTTGCCATGTACACTTCCAATTAGAATTAGCGCTGTGGAATCTATAGGTGCTCTAGAAATAACTGATGATAATAATTAGAAAACTCTTAATTAGGATTAAATTACAGGAAAAATAAATAGTTTATTGCAACGTTCACATAATGAAACATTTTATATTGCAACCTCAAAGTGTTTACTGTTCCTTTAAGCTCCTGCAAACATTCCTATTCAGTAGTAAAGGCGACAAGCTCCAAAAAACTATTCTGTTTAATAGGCAAAGGTCCTCCTGAACATACCCCGATACAGCCAGGTATTGTTCTCAGTAAATACCACCTTCCTCATTTTGGATGTGCTGAAACTCATTCCTCCAATAACTGAAGATTAAACATATAGGGTAAGTGTACGTGACTAATATTTTAACTAGTTTTAGGTTGCGGGACACCATAATTACAAAAAATAATAATAAACTTATAGTTTTGCCAGTGTTTGTTTAAGAGCACTGCTGCTATCTTGCATTAGTGGGTTGGACTTCAGGAGCTTGTTACAGTTTGTCATCCTGATTTCTCTGTATTATCAACAGTGCAGGGAGCATACTATTAAAAAATAACATTTATGTTGATGATTTTTGTTATATATTTTTTTCTGGGTACACAGATTGTGTGTATATCTTTCATGCCTCTTTGTACGTTAGCACAATCTGTTCCCTGCAGTTATATGTCTCTCCTTCATATCCAGAACCCTGCTTAGCAAGATCTTAATGGTCTGAGTTGTATTTTTATAACTCCACATGAGTAAAAACTAAAAAGGCTGAGGTGGGTATGTGAAATGGAAAAGTATTTAATTATACACAATGGTAACAATACAATAAAATAAGTAAATGTAGATTCAAAATCATGGATCCATGAGTGGCATGTGGTGGAATATGAACATAAATAATATATACAAGTAGCCCTCAGTTTACGCCGGGGTTCCAGGAGGAATGGTTGTAAATCAAAACCGTTGTAAATTGAAACCCAGTTTATAATGTAAGTCAATGGGAAGTGAGGGGGTTAGGTTCCAGGCCCATCTCAAAATTGTCATAAGTAACACCTTATACATTATTTTTAAAGCTTTGAAATTAACTTTAAATGCTAAACAGCATTATAAACCTAATAATATAGATTGTATCATCATCAAACTAAGTTAAATGAACAAAAACATTTGCTAACAGCACCTATTTTAATAATCACACAACAGACTGCATCATCATCAAACTAAGTTTAATGAACAAAAACGTTTTTTTACTTGCATTTTTCTGAAATCAGTTCTCTGCATTGTTAGCATGTTAATATTGGGTCTACACCTATTCTATGCATTTCAATCTGCAGTGATTAATAAGCAGTTAGGCACCCTCACCTCAAGCAGCTGGACAGGAAGATAATAGGGCCTGCTAAATCTTGATGCTCAATAGCTAATGTCTGCTCTGTTTACACAGATCAATTTCAGGCTGTTAAGTTGCATAGCTTTGCTGCAAAACAAGCAGACAGCTCCACCTACTGGCTATTTTAATTAGTACACTGCTTTCCAAAGCTTTTCAATAGCAGTCACATGACTGAAAAAAAAGGTTGTTATTCTGAAACAGCGCAAATTGAACCGGCGTAAGCCGAGGGCCACCTGTACTTAGAATTCAAAAAAATCTAGGTATACATAAAAATGCATAAAAACATCAATAATCATCAGTAATCACATATAAACGAAGACAAAAAAAGGCTTATGCAAATATAGATGGTATAGATATGTTGGAGATAATAAATGTCCCAATTAAGATGTTAAATAGAGCTTGTGTAAAGTCTATGAAATCCCTGTGTACGTTAACACGTGCACATAAATTAGTTGTATCCAGATATCCAAATGTGTTAAAAATGGTGAAGGAAAAAAAGGAAAAAATAAAAAAATATTAAAAATTTAAAATATTAATTTCCAATGTGAAAACAGTGGCAAAAAATATATTAAAAATGCAAAAGTCCAAAAAATATGACAAACTTCAAAAGTGCAAAAATAGTTAGTGATATAAGTGAAAAAGGATGGCCAAAGTATTGTAGTGAACTTCTAGTGTTTCCTGTTAGTGGAATCCCATCTGTGGATGTGAGAAACTCCTGAGTACTCCTGTGAAACAAAAAAGGACAATACTGCAAAACATATAAAACACCTTATTAGGGTATTAGAAATTTGTTTACCAGTTGTACGTCTATGCTTTTCGGCCTGATAACAGGCCTTTCTCAAGACTATAAAACTGTGTAAGCAATCATGGCTTATATAGACTGAGTAATACAATCAGTGATGAGCGTTTAGGCACCAAAAATTGTTTTTTAGGGACCGCCCACTTCCTGTGTAGTGTATTATGGGTATTGGCAAAGGGTAAACTTAATTGTGTAAATAGTTTTGTCTTGTGTAACAACAATAATAAACAACATTAGTATCATAGATAAATATAAATGAGTTTCGTTTACTATTTAGAGGATTCCAGTGTGCTCGCCGTTTTGTTTATCTATAGCCTAAACTGCCGAATGTCCGTGACGTCATATCCGGTTTCAGATCCGTGACGTCATTTCCGGTTTCAGATCCGCCCGGAAGTTTTAATCTAAATGGTAGAACGGACTGAAAGCAATTTGACTGCTTACTGGAATCTGACTATATACGGATTAGTGATGAATGAACAAAAGTGTTTGAAGGGCCTTAATTAACATATTGGCAGAGGTGTTCAGCTTTCGAATCAGATCATTAGTGTTTAAAAATTATCAAACAGTAAGAACAATATTAAAACAATATAACAGTGATAACCTTAAAAATAGAAATAAAGATTCAAAAATGGGCATTTTAGAATAGTATGAGCAATTTAAGATAGGAATGTCACAAGGTTTCCACATAAATGTAATGCAAAATTAGAGCTTACATGAATATATAACACACATCTGGGTGCACATATTATGCAACACAGTCTAATAAAAGCTTATCGGTATTAACAATTGATATAGATATATACAATTAAAATAAATCTAGCACATAAAATGACAACAGTGCAAGGTGAGGCAGTGCAAAACATCCTACGATTGGTGGAGGATTAGAGACGAATGGTTATAATTACATACTGAGACCTAAGAAATCTTGCACATATAAAAGTAGTACAAGAGTATAGTAGTGCAAGACAGACTAGGGGACATATATAGAGAGGAGATGTAAATAGCGCTTAAATCAAGAGTATTACTCTATCTTTAAACTACTATGATAAGGGCACATAGCAGCACGTAGCATATGTGTTAAACACAAAACTAGTTAGTGTACAATGGTGGAAATATAAGGGGGTTTCGGTATTGGATATATACATAGGTTACAGGAAAAAGTGATGAATTCTAGAAGGGAGTGAGAGGTGAGGGAGCAGTTCACCCCACACATCCTCCAGGGTATTCGTAAAGAATAAGAGTTTATAATCCTAGGCTCACTAAAATATTTATATATATATATATATATATATATGGACCTCCTCTTTCCTACTAGCCAAAGAAAGGCGTTGTGTGGGTTAAACTAGAATGGGGTTCACTGTTAGGATGAGTTATGATCTTAAATAAGAGTAATAATAAAAAATAGGAGTAGTGGTAGTTTTAAATGAGAGTAGTAATCTAGTTACGAAGTTTAGTAGTAATGGCATCTGTAGACTGCTTAAATTAGCTAGTAATGATGAGTAGTCTGCTTAAATTAACTAATAAAAAGTAGTAAGAGTCTCCTCTATCTTGGCCCATAGTGTATATAGTTAACTTTCCCTATATTACAGGGTAGACTATTGGGTGTCATCTGAGTCTTGATCATCTTATATAGTACAGTCCTTAATTCATCATGAAGTCTAACTTAGATTGTGATCTCAGTAGTAGTTATGATAAAGGCTGCAAGTTGTTGGTAATGTTCACAGTGTTTTAAAGGACCATCACAGTGCTGTGTTTTATTTAGTGTTAGTGCACTGATCCCTGTAAAGGTTGGTATGTTTTCATCTAGCTTGTTAAGGTCTTTCCCATTGGGACAACATGAGGACTAGTATGAAAATACATGTGATCATATTGAAATCCCAATGTGGGTTTTGTAGTGGATGGATTTAGTGCTTTTTTTAAAAACAGAAGATGTGATAAATCCTCTATTGTTTAATCCTTTCGTGAACAGGCAATCCAATGTGAATATCCATTTTGATTTATTGAAGAGTAGTCTATGTTCGTAATTGCCTCCTCTCCAATTTCTGTTGACTTTCTGAATTCCAAAGAATTTGAAGTCTTTAATATTCCCACCATATATTGTTGAAATTGCTTGTATAATGGGGTGTCGATGTTCTTCTTTTCAATGCATAATATGTGCTCCCTGATTCTATTTTTTAGAATTCTTGATGTCTGTCCACATACTGCAAACCACATGGGCATTGGATTATAATATTACAAATATTGTATTTTTCTTTATGGTGTGAAAAGAAATGGTTGGTCTTAAAACCATTTTTACAAGCCTTAAAGCTTGGACAGGGGTAGAATCCTTTAATTTCTTTACCTTGAAAATTGATCATATTCGGTCTCTTCTGTTTAGGGATGCTTGGAGCTAGCATTTTCCTCAGGTTGTTAGTTTTACTGAATATAAACTTGGGGTGGTAAGTTAGTTTTTCTCTGATTATGTCATCTTCTTTAAGTAGTGACCAATGTCTCTTGAATGTCTTTTCTATAATATGTTTATTTGCGCAATATTCAGTTATTATCGGAACATCAATAATGTCTTCTTCAGACCGTCTAGCCAGCTTGCTCTTTTATTTTATAAGCTCCTTACGGTCAACCTTTCTGACTTCTTTGATCTTTCCATCCAGGATTTCCTCTTTATATCCTCTTTCTAGGAATCGTTGTTTCAGAATGGTGGCTTGTTGTTCCCATTTTGCAGGGTTGGAACCATTTTTCTTCACCCTCAGCAGTTGGCCTTTTGGGATATTAGCTTTCCAAGTAGCATGATGGCAGCTAAGGCTGTGAATATAGTTATTACAATCGACCTCCTTAAAGAAGGTCGATGTTTCTATTTTCCCATCTATAATTTCTATTTTCAGATCCAGAAAGTTGATCTTATCAAGGCTATATTCGTAAGTAAATTGTAGATTCATTGTGTTTGTGTTCATCACATCGATGGTGTGTTTGAGGTCTTCCAGTGTGCCTTTCCAGATTAAAAGGATATCATCAATGTACCTTAGATATAGGACCAGGTCTGCGCTAGCTGGGCAGAAGTCCCAAAATATTTGCTCCCATATAAAGGTTTGCGTAGCTAGCTACCTTGTGAGATTCCTATCTTAAATTGCTCATACTATTCTAAAATGCCCATTTTTGAATCTTTATTTCTATTTTTAAGGTTTTCACTGTTATATTATTCTTTCTGTTTGATAATTTTTAAACACTAATGATCTGATTCGAAAGCTGAACACCTCTGCCAATATGTTAATCAAGGCCCTTCAAACACTTTTGTTTATTCATCACCAATCCGTATATAGTCAGGTTCCAGTAAGTAGTCAAATTTCTTTGTCCGTTCTACTATTTACATTAAAACGTCCGGGCTAACCAAAACCGGTAATGACATCCCAGAAATAACGTCACGGATCCGAAACCAGATATGATGTCACGGACATTCAGCAGTTCAGGCTATAGATAAACAAAACGGTGAGCACACTGGAATCCTCTATATAGTAAACAAAGCTAATTTATATATGATACTAATGTTGTTTTTATTATTGTAACACAAGACAAAACTACTATTTACCCACTATATTTACCCTTTGCCAATACCCATAATACACTACACAGGAAGTGGGCGGTCCCTAAAAAAAAATGTTTGCGCCTAAACGCTCATCACTGATTGTATTACTCAGTCTATATAAGCCATGATTGCTTACCCAGTTTTATAGTCTTGAGAAAGGCCTGTTATCAGGCCGAAACGCGTCGACGTACAACTGGTAAGCAAATTTCTAATACCCTAATAACGTGTATTATATGTTTTGCAGTATTGTCCTTTTTTGTTTCACAGGAGGTACTCAGGAGTTTATCACATCCACAGATGGGATTCCACTAACAGGAAACACTAGAAGTTCACTACAATACTTTGGCCATCCTTTTTCACTTATATCACTATTTTTGCAATTTTTAAGTTTGGCATATTTTTTGGACTTTTGCATTTTTAATATATTTTTTGCCACTGTTTTCACATTGGAATTTAATATTTTACATTTTTAATATTTTTTTATTTTTTTTCCTTTTAACATTTTTAACACATTTGGATATCTGGATACACCTAATTTATGTGCACGTGTTAATGTACACAGGGATTTCATAGACTTTTCACAGAGACACTTTCTTTTTCCACAAGCTCTATTCGACATCTTAATTGGGACATTTTTATCTCCAACATATCTATAACATCTATATTTGCACAAGCCTTTTTTTGTCTTTGTTATTTATGTTCATATTCCACCACATGCCACTCACGGATCCATGACTTTTAATCCACATTTACTTATTTTATTGTATTGTTACCATTGTGTATAATTGAATACTTTTCCATTTCACATACCCACCTCAGCCTTTTTAGGCGCTCTCTCTATTTACTCAGACCATTGTCCTCCACTAGGTCTACTAGGAGACCCACTGTAGGGAGCTGTAGGTGTACCTACTTGCGCTAGGGCTACTGATAATTATTTACCTTAGCAAGATAATCATTTCTTACTCTAAATTTGGCCTTTAAAATTCTTTGAGGGACATTGAAATACTGACTAGATAACCTTGTTGGACCCGAAAACTTTAGAGAACAAGATACTGAGAGAGGTGACACTGGTGTTATTGTTTACCTAAATTGTTTAGGTGACACTGGTGTTATTGTTTACCTAAATTACTTAAATGAAATAGTATGGAGATGCAATTCACATTTTATTGCATGCTTCTTTTTACAAAAACATGCAATATAATCGAAGATCCCCAAACTAACTTGCATATTGATATGTATGTAGTTGGGAAGTAGCAAATTCTTTCTTGAATTAACATAAAATGCATTCAAATGTGTTTACTGTATATAAATGGGCACTACCTGAGCAGCATAAAAAGTATATACCCTGCTTAAAACTTCAACAGTCTTACTTTTGCCACTTTCTTTCATAACATGGTGAGAGTCCACAAACCATCACAAGCCAGTCCTACAGGAGTAGGCAAAACACGCCACACAACAGAGCTTTAACCGATCCCACTTTCTCATGATTCCATAGTCAATTTTCTTTCCTATGGCATGGAGAGTCCACGAAACATTCTAATTACTAGTGGGATATTTACTCCTGGCCAGTAGGAGATGGCAAAGAACACCCCAGCAGAGCTGTTAAGTATCACTTCCCTTACCCATAACCCCCAGTCATTCTCTTTGCCTTGATCACGGGAGGATGGCGAAGATGGTGTCTGAAGATTTTAATCCTTTTAATGGGTACTTTTCCCTGCAAGCAAGGATTGGGGCTATGCTGTGTCCATGTCAATCTCTTTAGTAAGAGTAATGGTGGCTATTAGCAGTTAGAAGACGGCAAGGTAGCCTTTGCTTAAACTTCTAACATTATTGCTACCCCTATTAAAGAAAGCCAGAGTTGGTTACTCTGTTCTTTCTTTTCTATAGGTCCCTGGTATATATGGTAAAGCTGCCACACCTCAGAAAACAGCTCCTGCCTGACAGAGCAGGATCCCCAGGTAAGTGCTTTCCCTTCTAGGTTTGAAGGTACTGGCACTATAGGGGTTAAATCATTGTGGAAAGTATTCAAATCTGTTTTAGGGGCACTGCTTTTATGTGAAAAGAGGCATCATTTTTTATTGGGGGCTCAGAGATGGGAGAGTGTTTTACAGGTGTTTGTTTTACTTCTTACTTGTTGCACTCACTTTTCAGCTCAGCTTATTGGCCCAATCACGTTTGCTGTGCTGATGTTGGTTTTTGTGCCGTTTTTATTTGGCGTAATTTTTTTTTTATTGCAGTCTCGTGGCCGCTCCTTGGCACTTCCGGTTTTCAGCTTTTCTGTTGAGATCGGAGTTTGCAGTGGCGAGTGTGGAGGCTACATTTTCTTCTATCTACAGTGGCAAGTGGCTTTGAGCTGTTCCGGTAACAAGGAGGTGTTTTTTGCTACCGGGTGTGTCCGGTTTTCTGTGGTAGTGGGATAGAAACTTCTGGAGGGGTAAGACCTCAGCAGAGCTGAGGGTTTTAAATGCATATTTATATTTTATTGTTTCATATAAATAAACTTAATTTGGCATTTATATATTTTTGTTTATTGTGAATTGATACCCAATTATGGACACTAATGCTGAAGTTGATTCATTTGAAAAATGCTTATTGTGTTTGGATGCTAAGATAATTCCTCCTGTACAGTTTTGCTCTTCATGTTTAAATACAAATTTACAGTTTAAAGATAAGATGTCTTTCCCTGAGCCTCCTGTCTCTCAGGATAGTGTTATCCTAGCTACGCCTCAGCTTTCCCCTCAAGCTTCACATGCAGTGCCCTGCAGTTCCTCTCAACCTCCTGGGGGGGGGTTTACCTGGGGATTTTGTTGCACAGATTACTTCTGCTGTTTCTGCAGCTTTATCAGCTTTTCCAAAGGTTTCTGGTAAACAAAAGAGAAAATCTAAACATATTGATGTTAGTAAGGCTGACTCCGCTAAAGCTGCGTTAGTCAGTTTGTCTCTATTATCTGATGAGGATGATTCTTTAGTGGCTTCTGAGGGGGAATTGTCAGTTTCTGATACTGTAGTGACAAATTCTGCAGACTCAGAGAAGATTAATTTCAGATTTAAGTTAGGACACCTTCGAGTTCTTTTGAAGGAGGTTCATGCTATTTTGGAAGAATCCGAATCTGTTGCAGAGAATCCAAAGAGGTCTAGTAAGCTTAATAGGGTATATGATGTACCCTCATCTGTGGAAATATTTTCAGTTCCAGACTGTAAGGCAGATATTATAACTCAGGAATGGGATAAACCAGGGATTCCTTTTTCTCTGTCCCTTGTTTTTAAAAAGATGTTTCCTGTTGCTGAATCTATTCGTGACTCGTGGTTGACGGTGCCCAATGTAGAGGGAGCTATCTCTACTCTGGCTAAAAAAACTACTATTACTATTGAAGATAGTTGTTCTTTCAAGGATCCCATGGATAAGAAGCTTGAGGCTTTTTTGAAGAAGATGTACATTTTTCAGGGATTACACTGGCAACCTGTTGCTAGTATTGCTACAGTTGTGGGGGCAGCATCTTATTGGTGCGATGATTTATCTAATCTTATCCTAGAAGAGACTTTATAGAGGAGATCCAAGACAGGATCAAGGCTCTCAAACTAGCCAATAGCCTTTATTTGTGATGCCAACATGCAAGTTCTTAGGTTAGGTGCTAAGATTTCTGGTTTTACTGTTAGAGCTTGCAGAGCTCTCGGGTTAAAATCTTGGTCTGCAGATGTTACATCGAAGTCCAAGCTGTTATCTCTATCTTTTAAGGGTAAAACCTTGTTTGGACCGGGTCTTGCAGAAATTATTTCTGACATTAAAGGGTTCTTTCCTACCTCAGGATAAAAATAATAGACCTAAGGATCACCAGAATTCTAATTTTTCCTCTTTCAAATCAGATCAATCCAAGTCTTCTTGGAGGTCCAGCCAGCCTTGGAATAGGTGGAAGCAAGCTAAGAAGCCTTCCATTGATCTAAATCAACATGAAGGGGCCATCCCTGATCCTGTAGTGGATAAAGTGGGAGGCAGGCTTTCTTTTTTTCAGCAGGCTGAATACGCAATGTTCCAGATCCTTGGGCCATAGATATAGTATCCCACGGTTACAGAATAGGATTCAAATCTTCTCCCAGGGGCAGGTTCCACCTGTCAAGGTTATCTGTGAATCAGATAAAGAGAGAGGCCTTCTTAAACTGAGTAAAGGACCTATCATCCCCTGGGAGTGATTGTTCTAGTTCCTCTAGAGGAGCAGGGTCTAGGATTCTATTCAAATCTATTTGTAGTTCCCAAGAAGGAGGGCACTTTTTGTCCCATTCTGGACCTGAAGTGTCTCAATCAATTCCTCAGGGTTCCGCCCTTCAAGATGGAGACCATCCGTTCTTTTCTTCCTTTGGTCCAAAAGGATCAGTTCATGGCGACCATAGATCTGAAAGACGCGTATCTTCATGTCCCTATTCACATGGATCATTACCAGTATTTAAGGTTTGCCTTCCAGGGACAAACATTTACAGTGAGTTGCCCGTCCTTTTGGCCTTGCTACAGCTCCAAGAATGGTTACAAAGGTTCTGGGGGGCTCTTCTGTCAGTGGTGAGGTCCCTGGGTATTGGCTGTGGCACCTTATCTAGACAACATTATAGTTCAAGTGCCATCTTTTCATCTAGCAAGATCTCATTACCGAGATGTTATTGTCTATCTATCTACGTTCCCACGGGTGGAAAGTCAATCTGGGAAATAGTTCCCTTGTTTCAGATGCAAGGGGTTTGTTTCTTAAGAACAATCATAGATTCCCTGTCCATGAAGATTTTTCTGACGGACGTCAGAAAATCCAAGCTTTATGTTTCTTGCATGTCTCTTCAGTCAGCTATTCGTCCATCTGTGGCTCAATGCATGGAGGTGATTGGACTGACAGTTGCCTCCATGGACATCATTCCTTTTGCTTGGTTTCATCTGAGACTTCTGCAGCTATGCATGCTCAGTCAATGGAACAGGACCACTCAGATCTCTCGCAGAAGATAAATTTGGATTCCCCAACAAGATTCTCACTCTCATGGTGGGTTTCACAAGACCATCTGTCTCTGGGCACATGCTTCCTGAGGCCTTCCTCTGTGATTGTGACCACGGACACTTAGGCTGGGGGCAGTTTGGGGTTTCTTAAAGACTCAGGGTCTGTGGACTTCAGATGAGTCATCTCTTCCAATAAACAGCTTGGAGTTGAGAGCAATTTTCTATGCTTTAATAGCTTTGCCTCAACTAGCTTTGATCAGATTTCAGTCGGACAACATCACCTCGGTGGCCTACATCAATCACCAGGGAGGAATTCGGAAATCCTTGGCAATGAAGGAGGTGTCTCGCATTCTCCAGTGGGCGGAGTCTCACGATTGCGATCTCTCTGCCAGCCACATATCAGGGGTGGACAACTGGTAGGCGGATTTTCTAAGCAGGCAAACTTTTAATCCCGGAGAGTGGGCTCTCCACCCAGAGTTTTTCACAATGACACTCAGGTGGGGGGGTTCCGAAGTTGGATCTGATGGCGTCTTGTCAAAACGCCAAGCTTCCAAAGTATGGTTCAAGGTCAAGAGATTCTCAGGCCGTTCTGGTAGATGCTCTAGCGGTTCCTTGGAGCTTTAACATACCTGTTTCCTCCATTTGTGTTGCTTCCACAAGTAATTGCTTGCATCAAACAGGAGAGAGCTTCTGTGATTCCAATAGCTCCTGCATGGCCTCGCATGATCTGGTTTGCGGATCTGGTGACAATGTCATCTCTTCCGCCTTGGACCTTCTATTTCAGGGTCCCTTTCTTCATCTAAATCTGGTTTCTCTGTAGCTGACTGCTTGTAGATTGAGCGTCTAAGTTTGGCTTCTCTGAGAAAGTCATAGATACTATGCTTCAGGCTCGTAAACCGGTTACTCACAGAATTTTCCATAGGGTATGGTGAAAATACCTTCATTGGTGTGATTCAAAAGGTTTTTCTTGGAACAAAGTAAGGGTTCCTCGAATTTTGGCTTTTCTTCAGGAGGGCCTGGAGATGGGTTTGTCAGATTTCTGCTCTGTCTATTCTTCTGCATAAACGTCTGGCAGTTCTGAAAGTTGTTGAGTCTTTTGTTCAGGCCTTGGTCAGAATCAGGGCTGTGTTTAAATCTGTTGCTGCTCCTAGGAGTTTTAATCTTGTTCTTAGAGTTTTTCAGTAGGCTCAGTTTGAGCTGATGCATTCTGTTAGTATTAAATTACTGTCTTGGAAGGTTATGTTTCTTCTTGCTCGCAGAGTTTCTGAACTTTCAGCTCTGCAGTGTGATTCCCCTTACCTTATTTTTCATGCTGATAAGGCGGTCCTTCGTACTAAGCTGGGATTTCTCCCTAAGGTAGTGTTGGATCGCAATATTAATCAGGAAATTGTTGTTCCTTCGTTTTTTCCTAACTCTTCTTCCCAGAAGGAACGTCTTTTGCATAACTTTGATGTTGTGCGTGCTCTTAAATTTTACCTTCAAGCAACTAAAGATTTTCGACAGACTTCTGCCCTGTTTATTGTTTTCTCAGGTAAGTCTAGGGGTCAGAAGGCCACTTCTACCACTCTTTCTCTCTGGGTAAGGAGTGTTATCCGTTTAGCTTATGAGATAGCTGGACAGCAGCCTCCTGAGAGAATTATGGCTCATTCCACTAGCGCAGTTTCATCTTCATGGGCTTTCATAAATGAAGCTTCTGTGGAGCAAATCTGTAAGGCGGCCACTTGGTGCTCTATTCATACTTTTTCCAAATTCTACAAATGTGATACTTTTGCCTCAGCTGAGGCTTCTTTAGGGAGAAAGGTTCTTCAAGCGGTGGTGCCTTCAGGTTAGGTCCGCCTGTCTTGTTCTCCCTATTCATTCTGTGTCTTCTAGCTTGGGTATTGGTTCCCACTAGTAATTAGAATGTTTCATAGACTCTCCATGCCATAGGAAAGAAAACAAAATGTATGCTTACTTGATAAATTTATTTCTTTACGGGCATGGAGAGTCCACGACCCACCCTTATTCAAATTAAGACTGCAGTTTTTTTTTGTCTAGTCCTCAGGCACCTCTATACCCTTGTGTTATCTTCTTTTTCTGTTTCCCTTCGGCCGAATAACTGGGGGTTTTGGGTAAGGGAAGTGATGCTTAACAGCTCTGTTGGGGTGCTCTTTGCCTCCTCCTGCTGGCCAGGAGTGAATATCCCACTAGTAATTAGAATGTTTTGTGGACTCTCCATGCCTGGAAAGAAAGAAATGTATCAGGTAAGCATACATTTTGTTTTGTGGCCTCCAGCATGGAGTAATGGTGAAACTTGAAATGCTAAACTACACGTGATTGAAAGTGGCTCTCAAACTAATGTAAGACCCATTATCCCCCGGGAATAGGACAGGTATAAATGAGTACATTAGCAGTGAGATTAATCCTTCGGCGGGAGTTTGTCACTTGGTTTCTGCGAGTGTAGCTGGGACTTATCCTGCAGCCTCTTCCTGTTGGTGTGTAGAAGTTACCCCTTCCTTAGACCCTGTGTTAGTGTTTACTACACAGGATGGGCTCTTCTACTGGTAGCAGGTCACCTGCAGCTAAGTAAGCACTGTATTGTGAGTGCTGACAGGTAAGATAGGTATTTACACACATATAGCCAACAGGTGGTTAGCATTAACATGTAAACATGATTCACGTAGCCTGAGGACATAGTTACATACACCAGATAACACTACATACAGTTTTAGGCACTTTTACAAATGTATGGTAAACTTGAGGTACTGTCTCTTTTAATTACAGAGCATGTTTTAGCACATACCAGAGTTCTGGTCCTCATTTTCAGCAGGCTTTCAGATGATTAGGGACATTTCTGAAGCTGGGGAGCTCATTTACAGAAGTTTCTGAATTTCCTTCTGTGGAGACCTCAGGGAGTTAACTTTTCTTGCCACAGACAGTGGCCATCTTTGATGACACCCTGCAATTTCTCCTCAGAGCCTTAGAGTGGTAAGCACCCTTATAACAATAGTTTTGCATACATTTATTTAACCCTTTATTTACTCAAACTGTCATTTTTCATATTTTAAAGTACTTTTTTTTTTTCTCTTAAAGAGACAATGCACATTTGTTTTCTAATTCTATCACAGGTACTTCAGTCTTACATTGTACCAATAACTGTGAGTTCCCCTGTGCCTGTTATACTGTATTTCTGTGCTGCTACCTAATTTTAGATACCTGCCTGTCCTTACTATTATAAATCATTATGGAGAGAGGTTGAAGATAGAGGTGTTCCAGCTACCTGCTTAAGGATTATTTTATGGGAGCTCAGACCAATGTGAGACCTTATCCCTATGTGTTTGTGTTGTATCTTTCTGTATTTTGTTTGCTCTATTATTATTTCACACCTACCCAGCTAACCAACCCGCCCACCTTCCTGCTGTATTTAATGGTGATCACGCCAAAGGCGCACCATAGGCAAGCCCGTCTGCACCCAACTCCACAAACCTTGGCTCCAGAAACTGCGGCCACTGTGATGCCAGCACCCTCCACACGCTCAACACGGTAGATTGTCTGCCTGCCACCACGCATCCCCGACCAACACCTTCGGACCTTTCACCTGCCGCAACTGCTCCTTCCCCCCTTCCAGAACCACAAAGCAACCAACTAACCCACCCAAAAACAGCCACAATTACCTCAACTGCATCCTCCTCAACACCCGCTCCATCCACAAGCACGCCCTCGAAATCTGGAACCTGCTAGATTCCACCTCCCCTGAAGTTGCCTTCCTTACCGAGACCTGGAGGAGGCATCGCCATCATCCACAAACACACCGTCCAAGTCACAACTAGCTCCGACGACCACTCACCAGGCCTAGAACACCTACACTTCAAGATCTAGGTCAACTCCAACACCACCCTCCACGGCACCCACGTCTACAGACCTCCCGGACCTCGTCCCGCCTTCTGCGACTCCATCACCGACCACATCGCACCCCATGCCCTTATCTCAACGGACTACATTCTCCTCTGTGACCTCAACTTCCATCTTGACAACCCCAACGATCACAACACCTCCACCCTCCTGAAAAACCTAGGAACTATCGGACTGAGGCAACTTGAAAAATACCGAACCCACACAGCCGGCCACACCCTCGACCCAATCTTCTCCTCAGGCAACCACATCTCAGTCAATCACATCACTGAACTCCTCTGGACTGACCACCACTGCATACACTTCTCCTTCAACAAACCCACCACCCACCTCCGACAGTACCACCTGCCCCGCAGAAACTGGAACAACATCACCCAAGACCAACTACATCACACCCTAAACAAATCCTCCCCACCTAACTCCACAGACGCCAACTCCTCTGCCCGCAACCTCCACCGCTGGATTACAGATTGCGCCAACACCCTCGCCCCCCTCAAAAACACCATCTGGCTGCCAAACCACCAACAAGGCCAGCTGGTTCACCCCAGGACTCCAAACGCCACTGCAGATGTTTGGAAAGAACCTGGAGATCCAGCAAGACCCTTCTGGAAAAAACTGCCTTTAAGGAAGCAATCACCACCCACCACTACCTCATAAAAAACACCAAAAAAACAGCCATCCAAGACAGAATCAACTCTAATGCAGAAAACAGCAAGGAGTTGTTCTCAGTCATCAAGGAATTCTCTAAACCCAACAGCGACACCACCAACATTCCACCCTCCCAGGACCTCTGCAATACCCTCGCTGCACACTTCCACCGCAAGATCCTCGACATCTGACAGTTTCACGCCTCATAACTCAACCTCAACTGCCTACTCCCCTACACCCTATGACACCCCTCCCAAATTCGCCCCCCTCCCCACAAACGGACTATCTGGAGCCCAGTCACCACAGATGACACCCTCAGAATCATCCCCCATCACATATTCAACAAAGCAAGCAACACCATCACTCCTGAACTCCGCTACACCATCAACTGCTCCATCAAAACCGGCACTTTTCCGGATATCTGGAAGCACACGGAACTGAAAACCCTGCTGAAGAAACCCTCGACAGACCCCCACTGACCCGAATAACTACCCGCCCCATCTCTCTACTCCCTTTCCCGGCCAAAGTCATAGAGAAGTCCATCAACTTGCAACTTATTGACCACTTTGAGGCTAACCACACCCTGGACCACTTCCAATCCAGTTTCAGAAGCAACCACAGCACTGAGACAGTCCTCCTCGCCGCCACAGATGACATCCGCGCCATGTTCAACCGATGAGAAACTGCCACCCTCATCCTCCTAGACCTCTCAGTAACTTTCGACACTGTTGACCACAACACACTCCGCACCCGCCTACACAACGCAGGCATCCGTAGCAAAGCCCTGGAATGGATGACCTCCTTCCTCACGGGCAGGACCCAGAAAGTCAGACTCCCACCTTTCTCCTCCAAACCCACATCAGTCAACTGTGGTGTACCGCAAGGCTCTTCGCTGAGCACCATCCTCTTCATGGCCCCTCTCGCTGCCATTGTCCGACGCCACAAACCTCAACATAGTCTCCTACAGTGACGACACCCGGTTAATCATCTCACCCGAGATCCCACCACTGCAAAAAATAACGTCCACGAAGGCCTGACAGCAGTCGCTGCCTGGATGAAGGACAACCAGATCAAACTAAACACAGACAAAACCGAAGTCCTCCACCTCGGACCAAATAAATCCGCATGGGATGACTACTGGTGGCCCACAGCCCTCAGTCACCCTCCAACCCCAACCGACCATGCACGAAATCTAGGCTTCATCCTGGACTTCTCACTCTCCATGGACCGACAAATCAATGCCATCACCTCAACATGATTCCACATTCTCTACCTGCTACAAAAAATCTTCAAGTGGATCCCTACCGAAACCAAGAAAACAGTCACCCATGCCCTCGTCAGCAGCCGGTTAGACTACAGCAACGCATTCTACGCCGGCTCCACCATCAAACTCCAAAAGAGACTCCAACGTATGCAGAACACCTCAGTCAGACTCATCCTCGACATCCCTCTCCAATGCCACATCACTGAACACCTAAGGAACCTTCACTGGCTCACCATCAACAAGAGAATCACCTTCAAGCTCCTTACCCACGAGTTCAAGGCCCTACACTACATCAGACCCGAATACATCAACCACCGTGTAAATTTCTATACCCCCGCCAGACAACTCTGATCGGCTGACCAAGCACTCGCAGTCATCCACCGCATCAGCAAATCCACAGCGGGCGGAAGATCCTTTTCCCATATGGCAGCAAAGACATGGAACACCCTCCTGCTGCACCTCAGACAATCCACCTCCCTTACAAAGTTTAGAAAGGACCTCAAAACCTGGCTCTTCGACTGAACGCCCATCCCCCCCCCTCCTCCTATCCTCTTTCCCTTAGCGCCTTGAGACCCTCATGGGTGATTAGTTTGAGCTCTATAAGTACCCAATAGATAGATCCCTGGACCATATCATTCAAGAAGAATCAAGCAGTGAAATATAGCACTCTGAATGATGCAGGGTTACAGGAATACCTACCTGCGGATTCCACTTTTGAGTGAATTATGAGACATTTAAAGACTTATTTGGGTTCTTTTAGGTCCTAGGGGACCCTCAAACCAGCAGTTTTATTTCTTGTTTGGGCACTTTTTTAAAAATTGGCAGGTGGCCCCTTTAAGAAACCACTAACCTATTTAATCACTTAGCGGTTAGCTGCAGGAAGGAGCGGTTGTGGTTTTTCACATTTTAGCAACTTTCTGCATTTTTTCAACTATTTGTACTTCTTTCACTCTGGGGATCATTCAGAGCACAGTGGGCCATTTTCCTGCCTCTTTTCTTCTCACAGTTTTTTGGGCCCTGGAAGGGGTAAATACCCTAGCAAGAGCTGCTGGAGGGGGTTTAGGGATTATTTCAGAGCATTACTGCATTTAACTCTGTTAAATCTGTACATCTTTCCATTCATTTTATTCACTTTGTACTCTGCTGTGGGGTGTTCTGAGGTGCATTTGTGCTTTATGTAGTAGGATTTTCACTACTGTTGTCTTAAATTTAACATTTTTGGTCTCTATTACCAATTGTTAAATTTTGAAGAATTCCCTGCTGTTATTTATTGTGTAAAAATAAATTCTATCATTGAGTCTAACATCAATGTCCCCAATGTTATATCAGACCTGTTAGAGGGTAAATCTACTGATTATACACCCCTATTAAATTTGTCTTTGTGGTTTGCAAATCTGTACCAGTTTGATAGGTAAATCAGCTATGCAATGATGTGGCTTATGTTATGTATGTAAATCAGCCTGCTCCAGTGTATCACGCAAAGAGCTAATACTGATTTTACCCCTGAATTTAAGTCTAATCTGTATAAAGCTATGGCAGAATATTTGGCGGCTATCCCCAAGCCAAGTATGCGCAAACGCAAATCTGAGGATTTGTATATATTATTGGATATAAATATGCAGGTCTCTCCCCCTCATCCTCAGATCCCTGCGATTCTGCAAAGTTCTGATTCTGCTGAATCAGAATATTCTGCTTCAGATGGGGAAGAGTCATCTGAAGATCAGGATGTGTCCCTGAACCTAAATTTGACTCCTTCAGATTTAAAGTGGAACATATACGTTCTTTATTGCTTGAAATTCTGAGAACTTCAGGCATTTCTGAGTCAAAGCCTTCTAAAAATAAACATTTTAATAAGTTGTTTTTTAAGCTCCTCCTAAAACCCCTAAAGTGTTTCAGATATTTTCCATTTGACCCTTATTCCACATTTAAAAAGTTAAAAATTCCAGAACAGAATATAGATTTGTGGAAAACTATTCACAAAGTTGATGAAGCTATTTTTTCTACTCTGGCAAAACATACTACTATTGCCATGTCAGTACTTCTTTTAGGGATTCTATGGACCGCAAATTAGAATCTTAGAAGCTCTTTTTGCAAACAGTTCTTCTGCTCAAACCTGTAGTAGATATGTGTGGCGGTGGTGGCAGCCCTATAGTGCGATTCTTTATCTCCACTGGCTGCAAACCCATCTTCTGCTAAAGATTTACAAAATTGCATTAAAGCTCTTATGCTTTTATTTGTGACGCAGTCATGGACGTCATTTGGATTGATGTGAAGAATATGTCCATGGCAGTCCATAAAGAAGGACTTTATGGCTAAAAATGTTGGTCAGGGGACATGGTTTCTAATAATAGATTGACTCTTTCCTTCCTGAGAAAGGTTCTTATTGGATCTGATCTGGACTCTATAATCAAGACAGTTACTGTAGGTAAATGAGCCCTCCTCCCTCAGGACAAGAAGTCAAAGGGAAAGAACAAGCCAGGAAACTGGTTTCATTCTTTTTGCTTCTCAAGACCTGGATCTTCTTGGACAAAAAATAAGCAAACCAAAAAGTCCAACTTCAACTCAAGAATCTGTTCTGGTAGGGGTCAGATTGAGTAATTTTCAGAAGACTTGTTTCACTTAGCCCATGACCCTTTGGTTCAAAACATCATCTCCTTGGGTTTCAAAATAGAATTTCAAACCAGGCCTCCTTGAGGACGATTCCATCTGTCTCACATGCCCAAAAATCATGTTATGGCGGAGGCCTTCTTTCAATGTGTCCAGGCTCTGGAGGATATGGGAGTAATTGTTCCAGTGCCTGTCTCTCAACAGGGACAAGGTTTTTACTCCAATATCTTCATTGTCCCAAAGAAGGAAGGGACTTTCAGACCCATTTTGGACTTGTAAACTCTAAACAAGTTTTTAAGGTTCCCTACTTTCAAGATTTAAACAATTCGCACAATTTTATCCGTAATCCAACAGGGTCAGTTCATGTCTACCATAGACCTCAAGGACACATACCTTCATATACCTATTCACAAGGATCATCATCAATTTATGAGGTTTGCCTTCCTCAACAAAGACTGTCAGTTTGTTGCCCTTCCTTTGGTCTAGTCACAGCTCAATTTATCTTAACAAATGTGATGGGAGCACTATTAGTTGTAATCAGATCTCAGGGCATTTCCAATTATCTGGGCTATATCCTAGGTCAGGCTTGTTCTCTGCCACTAGTGATTGCTCATACTCAAAAGCTCTTATCCTTCCTTCAGAATCACTGTTGAAGAATAAATGTTTCAAAGAGTTCCCTATCTCCAGCTACAAAGGTGTCTTTTATGGGAGTCATCATATACTCAGTTTTAATGCGCCTTTACTTGTCGTCAGAATCTCATTGCATCAAACTTTAGAAGGCACATGCTCTCATTTAACCAAGTGCATGAAGATGGTGGGCCTTATGGTAGCAACTTCAGATGCAGTTCTGTTTGCCCCCCTTCACTTACGGCTTCTTCAACTTTTTATGCTCAAGCAATGGACAAGGAATTATCAGCAGATTGTTCTGGATTCCTCAGTCAGACAATCTCTCTTATGGGGAATTGAAAGTCTTTCCTTGATTCTTGGGGAGTCTTTTCCTCTGCCTTCATGGGCTATTGAGACAAACAGTTTGCCATTCTTTTGGTTTGGGGCGTTGTCTGGGAAACTCGAAAGGGCGCAGAGAGTTTGGTCTCCTTTGAAGGAGAGGTTATCAATAAACATCTTCAAACTCAGAGTGATTCTCTGAGCTCTTCATTCATGGCTCCTTCTCAAGAAGGAAAGGTAAATCCGTTTTTATCAGACAATGTCACGGCTGTGATATACATAAATCATTAGGGGGGGACCCGCAGTCCGAAGTGTCTCAGATTCTTCCTGGGCAGAGGAGAACCAATGTTCACTGTCTGCCATTCATATTCCAGGAGTGAAGAATTGGGAAGCGGATTATCTCAGCCATCAGTCTGTTCACCCAGGAGAGTTGTCTCTCCACCAGGAGATTTTTGACCCACTCGTGACCAAGGAGGGTCTACTGGATATAGATCTGATGGCATCACACTTGAATCACAAACTTCCAGTTTACTGCGCCAGATCCAGGGATCCAAAAGCTCTAATGATATATGCCTTGGATCTTTCATCTAGCCTGTTTCCCCCTTATGTTCTTCCAAGAACTATTGCTTGAATCAAACGGGAATCCTGATAGCTCCAACATGACCCTGCCTTGTTCAAATGTTCACTTCTTCCTAAGAGGCAAGATCTCTTGTATCAAGGGCCTCTTTTCCACTAGGATCTCAAATCTCTGTTTAACATTGTGGAGGATGACTCAAAAATGTATCAGAAGATTTGGAAGGTGTACTTTGAGTCGTGTTCTTCCAGAGGATTTTCATGGCATTCCCTTCGAATACCTAGAATTTTTCAGGCTGGTCTTGATACAGGATTGTCTGCTAGCTCCTTTAAAAGGTAAAATCTCTGCCTTTTCAGTTCTTTTTCACAAAAAATTAGCCAAACTTCCTGATGTACAGGCTTACATTCAAGTGTTGGTGAGAATTAGGCCAGTTGTGAGACTTATCTCCCCTACTTGGAATTTGAATAGGTTCTTACAAGGCCCTCCTTTTGATACAATACACAGCATAGATATAAAACTGTTGTCCTGGAAAGTTTATTTAGCCATTTCCTCTGCTAGAAGAGTCTCCAAATTATCTGCCTTATTGTGTGAGTCTCCCTTTCTAGATTTTCACAAAGATAAGGCTCCTTTTGCCAAAGTTTTCTTCCTAAATTTGTTTCTTTAGAGAATATCAACCAGGAAATTGTTCTTTCGTTGTGTCCGGATCCTTCTAATTCTAATGAACGGCTTCTGCATAGCTTTGATGTTGTTAGAACATTAAAGTATTATCTTCAAGCTACTACTATAGGTTTCCGAGAAAGTTCTAGTTTATTTGTTCTCATAAAGGTCAGAAGCGCGATGACGGTAGAATTAACATCTTGGCTCAAACAGGTAATTCACAAAGCTTGAGAAACATAATGGAAATGCCAAGACAATAAGGTGCTGGGGTTTAGAGCAGACTAATAGTGGCGTTAGGGGTGGTAATGTAGAAAATACCCTGTTACAAAAGGAAACCAAATAGATATTTTTGCTGAATACAGTATTCCTTAAAAGGCATGAATGAGTGCAATAATTACTGGGTATATCTATAAATAACTGTTTTGATATTAGTTTAAAGTATGATACAGAGTAATAAAATTAGTTGTAATAAACTAAGAATGAAACTGTCAATGTGTACAAATGTGTAAGCACATTCATATGGATTAACCATTAGCCATCCAGTGGACTTAGTTTATGTCTAAATATAATAAAAACATATATCACACATGCACAATAAAATTATCTTGATATTTGTAATCTACTTAAAGATGGCTTATAATAAATTGACCGTTATTTTGAATAAAATAATTACATGCACCAGCCATATAATGTATATAACCTTTAATAATGAAGAATCCTAAAGAATAAAAAATATATATAGATCACATAAGAGGTGAAAAGTATTAAACTGAGATCATTAAAGGTTGGAAGGAGATATGATACTCCAACAGACATGTAAACCCAGTATTTAAAATCTAAATAGTGAAGGCTATGGCATAGCTTTTAAAGTTTCTGTTATAACCTATTGAATTCCACAGTTAGGTATACATGTAGTAAAGAGTATAGTTGTAATTAACAATGATGAAATAAGCATATACAACTAACATGTAATAGGATCACTACTGCATATGAACTACTACCTAGGTATGTGAACGAGTGACTGATTTATCTACACTACACGTACTTTGTGATCGCTAGACAAGCTCACTTACAAAGGAATCAGCTGTTATAACTTATACCACACTGTCCTATTGAATTCTGACAGGTGATATTATTTTCCTACAAACGGCACAATCGTAAATATTAGACATTAACCATTATACACTCCCCATATAATGACGTTAAGAGGGCGGAGATAATATACACCCACTTTCTTACGGCCAATAACATATACATGAACATAGAGGGAGTTTTTAATAATGATTGGTTGGTAGTAATCAAAGGATAAATATTATGATAAGCCATATGATAGGTTGGGGAGCGAAAACGCCGCTAAGTAGGTGGAAACTTTAGAGCTTAAATAGTGAGGGCTTGGAATGTTCATTCAGGTATCACCAATTCAAAGACAACATCACATTAAAAAAGGTCCGTTTACGGACCGAAATGCATCTGTGTTATTTTATGTTTGTATGTCTGTAACTAGTGCCAGAAAGTCACAAATACGTTTGCAGACCGATGCCGAGGTATACAGATTATGGAATACGTATCACTGTGAGCTAACTGGTTTAAGTATATTAATTTTTGTATTCTTATTCTGCAGAGGAGTGTACCATGAGTGATTACTTGACCCTTAACACTCATGACTGCAGTATTTTTTTATTTAATTTATCCCCAATATCCCTTACTGGCTAAGAATCTTGATTATTTCCAAAACCTGGATTTTTAATTAATTAAAATAAAGGTATATATTTTACAGTGGGTGATAGTGCCCCTTAAACCTCCATTCCTTTCTTCTTTTTCTTTTTATAATTGATATTGGTAATCACAGGAGATAGGGTGCACCTAATTAAGGTAACCCAATATCAGGATCCTTGTTAGTCTAATCCCACATTGATATACACAGTGCCAGTTAATACTATAATTCACAAAGCTTACCTGGTTGCAAGAAAGTCATCCCCTCAGCGTATAACAGCTTATTCCACCAAACTGGTTGCTACTGCATGGACCGTCAATAAGTATGCATCTTTGGAACAGATTTGCAAAGCAGCATACTTTCTCCAAATGTTAGCGTTTTGATGTTTTTGCTTCCTCTGAAGCAGCTTTTGGCAGAAAAGTCTGTCAGGCTGCAGTGTCCTGCAAATAGAAACTGCCTTATTTTATCCCAAGGGAGATACAAGTCTGGTGCGCTATGAGAAATCCCCTGATGTGGTCCCCTGATGCTCTTCAGTGATATCTCTTCTCTGTGCAGCTTAGAAATGATACAAGGTGCTGGGAATACAACATCTGTTCCAGTGGTCGAAATGATCATGTGTACTAGTAATACCACACTTCCGGTCTCAGCATAGTATCAAGGAGAAGTCTGTAATGGTAAAAACAGGTAATCTTTTATACCAAAAATTCTTTAAAAACATAGAAATGAAAAACCATAAAAACAAGTAGTATTCCCGTAAATACTCCATAGTTCTGGTCAGACCATGTTTTGGGCTTCTACTCAGCCCTTGTTCACTGTGTTTTCTGTCCCATTAACTTTATATTAATCTAATGATTGTTATATCTAGCATTAGTAAATTTAGTTTTTTAAAAATCATAATTTGTTGAACTTCCACTTACACTACACTGTGTGCAGAATTATTAGGCAAATTAGTATTTTGACCACATCATCCTCTTTATGCATGTTGTCTTACTCCAAGCTGTATAGGTTTGAAAGCCTACTACCAATTAAGCATATTAGGTGATGTGCATCTCTGTAATGAGAAGGGGTGTGGTCTAATGACATCAACACCCTATATCAGGTGTGCATAATTATTAGGCAACTTCCTTTCCTTTGGCAAAATGGGTCAAAAGAAGGACTTGACAGGCTCATAAAAGTCAAAACTAGTGATATATCTTGCAGAGGGATGCAGCACTCTTAAAATTGCAAAGCTTCTGAAGCGTGATCATCGAACAATCAAGTGTTTCATTCAAAATAGTTAACAGGGTCGCAGGAAGCGTGTGGAAAAACCAAGGCGCAAAATAACTGCCCATGAACTGAGAAAAGTCAAGCGTGCAGCTGCCAAGATGCCACTTGCCACCAGTTTGGCCATATTTCAGAGCTGCAACATCACTGGAGTGCCCAAAAGCACAAGGTTTGCAATACTCAGAGACATGGCCAAGGTAAGAAAGGCTGAAAGACGACCACCACTGAACAAGACACACAAGCTGAAACGTCAAGACTGGGCCAAGAAATATCTCAAGACTGATTTTTCTAAGGTTTTATGGACTGATGAAATGAGAGTGAGTCTTGATGGGCAAGATGGATGGGCCCGTGGCTGGATTGGTAAAGGGCAGAGAGCTCCAGTCCGACTCAGACGCCAGCAAAGTGGAGGTGGAGTACTGGTTTGGGATGGTATCATCAAAGATGAGCTTTTGGGGCCTTTTCGGGTTGAGGGTGGAGTCAAGCTCAACTCCCAGTCCTACTGCCAGTTTCTGGAAGACACCTTCTTCAAGCAGTGGTACAGGAAGAAGTCTGCATCCTTCAAGAAAAACATGATTTTCATGCAGGACAATGCTCCATCACACGCATCCAAGTACTCCACAGCGTGGCTGGCAAGAAAGGGTATAAAAGAAGAAAATCTAATGACATGGCCTACTTGTTCACCTGATCTGAACCCCATTGAGAACCTGTGGTCCATCATCAAATGTGAGATTTACAAGGAGGGGAAAACAGTACACCTCTCTGAACAG
The DNA here is from genome assembly GCF_027579735.1 of Bombina bombina. NCBI lineage: Eukaryota > Metazoa > Chordata > Amphibia > Anura > Bombinatoridae > Bombina > Bombina bombina. Next base: position 827,211,409 of record NC_069503.1, on the reverse strand, counting down.
TGTCTGGGAGGCTGTGGTTGCTGCTGCATGCAATGTTGATGGTAAACAGATCAAAAACGCTGACAGAATCCATGGATGGCAGGCTTTTGAGTGTCCTTGCAAAGAAAGGTGGCTATATTGGTCACTGATTTGTTTTTGTTTTGTTTTTTGAATGTCAGAAATGTATATTTGTGAATGTTGAGATGTTATATTGGTTTCACTGGTAAAAATAAATAATTGAAATGGGTATATATTTGTTTTTTGTTAAGTTGCCTAATAATTATGCACAGTAATAGTCACCTGAACACACAGATATCCCCCTAAAATAGCTATAACTAAAAACAAACTTAAAACTACTTCCAAAACTATTCAGCTTTGATATTAATGAGTTTTTTGGGTTCATTGAGAACATGGTTGTTGTTCAATAATAAAATTAATCCTCAAAAATACAACTTGCCTAATAATTCTGCACTCCCTGTATATGATGATAAAAGGCTTTTAGATCATGCTATGCCACAGTACCCCTTTGTCAGGGAGCCAGGAATCAGGCAGATATGTGAATTGCTAAATTAATCACACTTTTATTAAAAACAATACTAGAGTCCAAAAGCCAAAGGACAAGCCAGGAGTCAAAGCCAGTGGTGGTAGATAGACGAGCCAGGTCAGGAGCCAAAGCAAGTAGTCAGACGAGCCGGAGTCAGGGACAAGCCAGGGCTTAGGAACCAGAAGGGACATCAAACAAGCCAGGCAATACACAGAATCAGGAACTCACAGAGAAGTCAGAGACAACGCAAGGGCAAAGGCAGACTGAACAGAGGCACTTTAAATAGTAAGTGATGACATCATAATTCTGGGACTGTAACCTGTCTATTACTGATTATGTTCTCAAATTTGGCCATAAGAGAGAGCCTGGGTGTAGTGAGGAGCTTTACACACTCTGCTGCAGGCCGGAATACCCTAGGACATTTACAAATCGGGCAACAAGGATGGTTGAAACCCATAGTTTGCCATAAACGGGGACAACTGGGAGAAAGTATTGATAGCGCTATTACGAGCAAACTCTGCCCAAGTTTACAGGTTAGACCAGTTATTGTGGTGATCTGAGATATAGCAATAGAGTAACTGTTCCAGAGCTTGGTTAGACCCTTCTGCAGTCCCATTGGATTGAGGCTGATAGGCAGAGGAGAAGGAAAGCTGGATCCCCATTTGTGCACAAAAGGACCACCAAAATCTAGAGACAAACTGGCTACCCCGGTCCAAAACTATCTCCATTGGGTAACACATGTAAACAAAAGACCTCCCAGGCAAAAATGTAAGCAAGCTCCTGAGCGGTAGGCAGCTTCTTCAAGGGAATGCAATGTGACATTTTGGAAAAACGGTCAATAAGTATCAGGATAACAGCATTACCATTGGAAACAGGAAGGTTGACAATGAAATCCATGGAAAGATGTCTCCAAGGGCGCTCACCATTAGCAATAGGTTGGAGAAGACCCACAGGAAGACATACGCAGCAACATCAGAATGAAGACCTGGCCACCAGAATAGTTCAGTGACAGACCAAATCATTTGGTTCTTGCCAAGGTGTAACATATATTGCCTGTCGGCCATATCTTTTACTGTCTCTTTAAGAGGCGTTCACAATCATATGATCACCTGTGCATAAAAGGTTCATTCACACCTACATCGTTGCTTGGTATTGAAGTTGTGAATTACTGTTTGCTCTCTGCGAACTTCCTTCTGACCTACTTTCTCCGAGCCTTGCTTCTCGTATTTTGTACTCTCTTCAACTGAAACCTACCTGTGTCCGTTACCTGCCGCTCTCTTACTTGTTAAGAGCCTGATCTCAGATGCCCTCAGTTTCCTCTCAGTGCAGTTTCCACCGTCAGCCATTTCTCTAGGAGCCGCCCTCTCTAACTCAAAACATCAGCTGGTGAAGATAGGAGCTGCGCTCTCTCTGAAACTTCAGGCGCTGCTTTCAGCCGCTCCAGAACAGGGACGTCAACATTGTGAGCTGTCTAACTACTTACCTGCTGCAAGTTTGAATCTATCTTTCTCTGAATACTTTGTATCGCTTACCTATTCTGATATTCACATCAATCAACCCTGATCCTCAATCTCCTGACTTTATCCTGTACTAACTAGATTTGGGGTAAGCTTTAACTTTACTCTGGCTGTTTGCTGTGATGTTATTATTCAGTCATCTCCTGTTAGAAATTTGCATGCATTAATACTTACTGCAGTATTGGATACCATTTGATTTCAATATCTACATATTCACTACTGTTAATTGTGCCATCCTTCCTACCAATAATAGTGTTTATGAAGGAAATCAAAGTCCATAAATTATCAGCTCATAATTTAGAAATATACTGTTATATAAAATACTTCCCCTATATTTCTTTACCTGTGCAACATTATCTGGTTTCCAGCATATTTTATATACTTCATCATCATGTTAAATAATACTATTGTTATTTAAAGACATTTTAAGAAAAATAAGTGAAAGATTAATTTATTCATTAACCAGGTGACCTGCAGCTTTAGGAAAGTGGAAAGTGTGCAATAGTTTGGTGCGAAGATTCTCAGGTACAAAGCACTTGCCACTAGATTTCTCTGGATTGGCATTGGTTTTTGCAAGCAGGCTTTCTTCCCCCAAGGGAGAAGTCAAATTGGTACGTATGGTGGCCAAAATATGGTCAGGAGGTATTACTGGAGTGGATAGAGTCTCCTCCTTGGACAGAGGCGACAATTGTCAAACGAGGGCATTAGCCCTAACATTTTTACTACCAGGCAGGTAGGAAATCACATAATTGAACTGGGACAAAAATAACGCCGATCTGGCATGTTGGGGCGACAAACGTTTTGCTTCGGATAGTTAAGTCAAATTCTTGTAGTCAGTGAGGATGAGCACCGGTACGCTAGTACTTTCAAGAAAGTGCCTCCATTCCTTGAGTGACAAAATTGTACCCAGTAATTCGCTGTTGCCAATTTTGTAATTGCATTCCGCTGGAGACAATTTCTTAGAAAAGAAGCCGCATGGATGCAAGGAACCCTCAGGCATAGGACGTTGAGACAAGAGGGTGCCTACTCCTGTCTCAGACACATCGATCTCTAGAATGAAAGGCAGAGCAGGGTTAGAATGAGCTAGAACCTGGGCGGCAACAAAGGCATTCTTAAGACCCTCAAAGGCCTTAATTGCAGTAGGTGACCAATGGAGTGGATCATTTTCTTTACGGGTCATGTCCGTGATAGGTTAGACCAAGGAAGGAAAGTTTTAATTAAACTTTCTATAGTAAATTGGCAAAGCCCAAAAAATGTTGAATAGACTGTAGACCAACTGGACGAGGCCACTGAAGAACTGCAGATAACTTGTCAGGATCCATGAAAAATCCTGCAACGGAAATTAGATAACCAAGGAAGGAGACTTGAGTTTGATGGAACTCACATTTCGAGTTTGCAAAAAAGGTCATTCTCTCGTAGTTTCTGAAGTACCTGTTTAACATCAGAACGATGAGCCTCAAGTGTGGGTGAGTGTATGAGGATGTTGTCTAAATACACCACAACACACTTTTGCAACATATCTCGTAGGACATCATTAATAAATTCCTGGAAAACAACAGGAGCATTGCATAGGCCAAAAGGCATAACAAGATATTCATAATGCCCGCTCCTGGTGTTAAATGCCGTTTTCCATTTGTAGCTCTCTGATCCTAACAAGATTGTAAGCTCCTCTCAGATTGAGTTTAGAAAAGACTGTAGCTCCCTTAAGGCAGTCAAAGAGTTCCATGATGAGCGGAATAGGGTAAGCATTTTTAATGGCAAGGCGATTAAGACCACTATAATCGATACATGGTCTTAACTCACTGTGACGGAAAAATAGGGGCCCAGGCTCACTGATGGGGGGTTGGGCCCACCTGGTTTCCCTTATTCTGTGTTTTGGGGCCTGCCTCTCATGCATGTATGTCAATAACAGTGGTGTATTGCTATTTGTACAAATTATGTCACAGGCCAATGTACAAAGAAAGATTTTCACAGTCTCTGCTTAGAAGACCAATTTACATATCCGAGCAGGCTGCTTCAAAGCAGAGAGTTACTTACTCATGGCAGTAAATCTTCTAGGGACAAAAGTGGTATCTGGTCCATCTATTACTCTCAGATCTGGCACTTCAAAAGGCTGCATTTGTACATCCTCAGATCAAAAGGGTCCAGCTAGCCAGATTGACTACAATCTCAGCAAGTGATCAGGGGGAGGGACTGACAGCTGTAAATAGGGATTCCCCTCTGTGTGCTGGGTTGCGATTGGTTGCTAAGATTATCACTAGCTGGCGTGTTGTGAGCTGACAAGAGAGAGGGAGTTATTCCAAGTTGCCTGAACTATCCAAGGGTCGATTAACCAAGAGCTCTCTAAGGGACTATAACAAGACCGTGCAAGAGGACTATTTGTATTTACCTGGATTCTACTGACTGTGGCTGATAGAACAGGGTAGATTTTCTCCTAGCCCCAAAGTGAGTGTGTTCTTTCTGTATTTTGTGTAATTATGTGTGTTTGCCTATTTTTAGCGAATAAAGTACAATTTATTTCGCCATTCATTTTGCTTATTGAAATGATTTCAGTAAAACAACAGTATAGAGTCCTGGTCTCCCGTGACAGGCTCTAAAAGGATATTAATAGTGGCAGCTGGTGGTGGGATCATTGAGCTTTTATGTTTAAAATCCTGCAGGGTCTAACATAAAAGAGAGCTTGCAGATTTCAAGCTTTCAAAACGAATAGTGACTTACACACCTTACACAGATCAGGAAAGGCACAGGTTCTCTCTGTCACTTAGCTTAGTGCCAGCATGCAAACATGAACCAGCGGTCAGGACAATTACGATCATGGGATCACGCCAGGATTGTGGACAGGTGTAGCAGCTATGGGCTACAAACGGACGGACGGTTGGTCCAAGACAGAGCTGGAGCAGGACTTGGAAGCTCATGAAGCAGGATTTGCTTGTCCGTAGGGAAAGGGCCCCTCAGCTGCAGTGGCAGCAGCAGGCATGCAACCGGGGGTGTAGGAGATTAATTCAGCCCCGGTGGTGGAAGCACATGTGGAGGGTGAGGGTGACCGTCTGGATACAGATGGACTTGTTTTGGGACTCACCACCCCTGGACTCACCGCACTCCTGGCCTCATGGGGAGACGGGGCAACAACCGATGCATGAATTTGGATGTTGGCAGCCATTCATGGAACAGCACCCCACTCCCACCTTGTCAACGGGGAGCAGTAAGCCCCCCGAGTGGACCACCACAGTTTTGGGAAATTTGTCAACAGGACGAATTAGATCGATCGGTTCTTAAGAGATTTTGAGACCCAGTGTCGAAGATACTGTTTGTCACCCCCGAATTGGGTTTTGAGACTATGCCCTTTGTTATCCAGAAAGGCTAAAAGGACTTTGCAGTCCATCCCTGGCGAGGATGGGAATGATTATGGCCATGTGAGGTAGCTCAGTTGGTAAAATGCCCTGACTACAATAAAACCTGTTTAAAAGAAACAAGGTCACAGATTCAAATACCGGTAGGGCCGACTAAGCCCTTCATCCTTCCGAGGTCGATAAAATGAGTACCATTAAATTGGGTAATAATAACAACTATTACTATTCAGCTGTTGAATTGGTTAATTCCTAAAGAATGAACTGAAAAGGCGCTTTGATTCCCACTGGGAAAAAGGCACTATATAAATACTAGTTATTATTATTATGTGAAGGCTATGTTTTTGGCGCAGTTCAGGACTGAGGAAAAGTTACCCCAATAGTCCTATGTGGAATATGGGGCTCGTATGGCCTTGCATGGTACTCAGTGGGTGGAGGGATGTGGGGTCGATAAATACCACACCCTGCTGGACTTAATGTTCCAAGAACAACTTTTGCAGCAGTACCCCTGAGGGCATTTTTACCGTAAACCTAAAATCCATGTGGAAGCTGCTAAGCTGGCAGATGAGTTTGTGGTCACTCGGGCAGTAATTCACAAAAAACTGACTCCTAAACATGTGGCTGTGCCAGCTAAAGGAATTACAAATACCGCTCCATGGGCACCCATGCCAGCCGAAGCGAGTGCCCCCAAAGCTGCAGAATTTAACCACGAGCGGCAGTGTTACCATTGCAACAAAGTGGGTCACATCCGACCAGATTGTCCAGATTGGGACAACTACAGGGTACCCCGTAATTTTTAACTTCATGGTCATATATATCTTTATAATTTTTTTAGATATATTTTTTATACATATACATTATCACATATTATTTCTTCACATATATATTTCTTAAATTATACTATATTACATTTCTATATATGCAGACCACACGATATAGGGTTTCTGGTGAAATTTTCTCCACCACCATTGGCCCTTTAGGACGTTGACTACATTAATAGTTAAACACATAGTTGCATTATAGTATTATCATATTACGGGCATATTGTATTTTCACTGTTGATGCAATGTGTATTATTAATTCTTTTATGTTCAAGAGGTATGTGAAGTGTGCATATACATATATGCATGTACGGATATATTAGCTGGGTTTATACTTATACAATTACCCTTTGTGTGTATGTGCAGATCTATATATGCACATTTATCTATATATGTTTTGTGGATGAACAATATTTATATTTACATATTTTCATTCAGTCCGACACTATGCAATTATTTTAAGAATACGACCATAACACTGCATTTTATAGTTTTTTTTATATGAGGTTCTAATTTATAGCTCTATATTATGAGTTTTTATACTGTTTAATTTATACTACATGTGTTTTGATATAGAGACTTTTCCTCTGTTTAGTTTTAGATTTGGAGGAGCGATGCGGGTGTTACCACTAATATGGCTAAACATTTATTTAACTTACCCGATATATACATATATTTACAGAACTAGTATATTCATATTCTTGATATAATATATTTCAAGATATACACAGATAACCTTTTTGAAATGCTCTGATGTTTGATCGGAGCACGGCCTTATTAAGGTTGTTTACTATCAATAGTAGCTTTTTAGTTACGCTATTGTTTGATCTTACCCTGAGGCACGAATGCTGTGCATACCATAGGATAACCAACCACCAATGGAAGCTCTACTGGTGGTCACACCCACACGCATGCGCTGCTCAATCTAGAGGACGCCGAGAATACGGCAATAAAAGTTTGTGGTTTTTATTATTATGTATATTGCACCTGAGGAAATGGTCAGGAGAGACCGAGAAACGTTGTGCTTATGTACCCCAAATAAAGTCTGTATGCTTTTACAAGACTTTTGCCACAAAGTATCTTTTATTTATTCATTCTATCTATCCATCTGATACATTGTATCTACACTAAGAGTGGATAGTATAAGTTCAAGCCGGCTCTGTGGTAATTGCCATTGCTGGGTGCTGGTTTTTTGTCTGCCATCACGACCCTCACACTCCAGAGGACATCAGAGGACTTCTGAGATTTACCAGTGGGAGTTAGCTGGACGACTCGATTAATAGTCCAGAAGGCGTTTGTGACACTTCTCAAGTGTCTTACAGCTTGTAAGTACGGTCTTACTTTTTTACTGGCGTGTTATACACATCTGATTGTGCACTATGGTGGCGCCTTCTTTCTTTATCATTCATTACCCCGTCAGGGGCAATGCACTCCAGCTGTGAGGCCGATCACCCATGTGCGGCTGGCACACACAAAGGAACCAAGTGCAACCATGGCACCAACTCTGAGGGAGGCGGCAGCGGAGAAATATGTACTTGGCCCTCTGGGCCCCACAGCAGAGATGGAATGCCCTCTCTGCTGCAGAGAGGCAAGTGAATCCCAGCTACATAGGCTCAGCAGTACCTGGTGTCTCAGGTCCAGGAGGCATGGGAGGTGAGGGTGGGAACGAAAACTTAGGAGACAACTGGACAGGAGGCTTCTGCAAGTGCTCCTTGAGGGAGAATCTCTCTCTGAGTCTGATGTCAATTAGGATTAGAAAAAACACCAAGGCCTCGAGATCCTCTAGTAAATTTCTGGCAGCAACTTCGTCTTAAATCGCATCGGAAAGCCCATGAGAGAAGGCGACAACAATGAGCAGTTTGGCAGCAGAGGAGGAGCGAGCCAGGACATCAAAAACCCTTCAAAAGGAGGCCACAAACAAAGGGTAATTATATATCACAGTTTTAATAGTCTCCCACAAGGGATTAGCCTAAGCAAGAGCTGTGTGTGTCAGAGAGTAAAGAGATGAGAAATCCCACCTTAGCTCTGTCAGAGGGAAACGCCTGAGGTAACATCTCCTCCTGGTTCAAAAAAAAACCTCTGCACTGGTTAGGATTGCCTCCATATCGCTGAGGAAGAGGTGCAGCCCTTGACATGCTCCAGGAAAGACTAGGTGCAGCAGCGGTAACAAGTAGCAGTCTAATCCAAATTTGCAATTCAAGTCAGAAGGATTTGCAGGGCTAGTGCAATTTGATACATGCGGTTATCCATTTCATCCATCCTAGAAATGATGGTGGGTAAAGGTGGATTATTAGCACTGTCAGGATTCATGTCGCAAATTGCTAAATTAATCACACCTTTATTAAAAAAATAATGAAGAGTCCAAAAGCCAAATGATAAGCCAGGAGTCAAAGCCAGTGCTGGTAGACAGACAAGCCTGGTCCAGAGCCAAAGCAAGTAGTCAGACGAGCCGGGGTCAGGAACACAAAGATCAGCAGAGTCAGGAACACGCCAGGGATCAGGAACCAGAAGGGACGTCAAACAAGCCAGGTAATACACAGAATCAGGAACACAGGAACTCACAGAGAAGTCAGAGATAACGTAAGGGCAAATGCACACTAAACAGAGGCACTTTAAATAGTAAGTGATGACATCATAATTTTGGGACTGCAACCTGTCTCTCACTGATGATGTGCCCCAGTTTGGCCATAAGAGGGAGCCTGGGTTTAGTGAGCAACGTTATACACTCTGCTGCAGGCGAGGAAAGACAGGTGAGTCAAAATGGCAGCCAAGATAAAAAGCAGTAAATAACAAACTAAATCATGGTGAGACCCTGACACCCTTAAAGGAACATTTTATTTAGAATAATAACTAGGGTGACCATATTGCCGCTTTAAAAAGGGAAACATATGAAAAATACAAAATACTCTGGCTGTTTTCAGGGCTGTTTAAAGATATGCTTTGTATAAGAACCCTGACATGTTTTTTTCATATGTGTCCCTTTTTAAAGCAGCAATATGGTCACCCTAACAATAATACAATACTTTAAAAAATAATTATGTAGATATCAGTTTATATGTAAATCAGATGTTTCAGCCTTGCTCAAAAGCCCTCGTCAAAAGTATTATTTTTTTTCTTCAATGAGGTGACGTTACCACCTTATAGCCAATAGCCATTGCTATTGTCTAAGAGGTGGAAATGTCACCTCATTGCAAAAAAATTACTTTTGCCAATATTACAGAGGGGGGCCCAAGGCACTGAGTTTAGGCAGAAGCATGTGGTCAAATAATGGTACTTTATATCTGCATTTTTTTTACTTCATGACAGAAAGTCACCTTTATTTATAGCACTGGTAAATCCTAGCATTTTTTATTTATTTTTTAAACACCAGGATTTACTATCACTAAGTTACACGGGGGGTTCTGAAAATTCAGTAAATGTATATGTGATAGGCAGAAGAGCTCACCAGGGTTTTAAATATCTAGGCAGCTTTAGTTGTTATGGTATAGCCCCATCTTCAGGCTGATAACATACTAATGACTTAAAACCCACTACTGGAACTGTATGTGGTAACTCTGCATGAGCTACCATGTCTATTGGAAGAGGCATGTAAATTAAAACATAAGGACCTTTGGGTATCTAATTGAATATACTATTATCTAAGCTATTTATAAAAAGAAATGTATTTAACACTTTAGGGTTCAGAGAATCTAGTGCAAAAATCAATTTTCCCTCCCCCTGAAACTAAATTCTTGATCTGTCATCTTGTTACATTATAAATGTGTTGTTTTTTTTTGTATGTGTAAAATGGTAAATGACCAGAGGAGACACATTGTTAAGTATTAAGTAGCCCATCATTGTTTATCAATGTGCTGTATCTTATTTAAGATACATGGTTATTTCCACTTTCCTTCATTTTAATATAATAATACAACATATTTTACTGTGGAATTTCCATTCTTTTAATGTTTAACTGGGAAATTAAAGTCTGACATTAAAACAAGTTTGTTTTGTCATTCAATTGGGTTTAATATATCTGCAACTAGGGCTGGGCGATATGGGGGGGAAAATCGTGATTTTGAAGAAAAATAATGTGATTGTGATTTAATCGCGATTTTATTAAAAATTACTATAACACCTTAATTTTTCAATAAAACGTTTAACACTACAGAATCTTACTGTACATGTTTCTCATCCAATACACTCTTGGAGCATATAAAATACAAACCACAAAATAGTTAAAATAAAATTAGCATAAAAATTAACACTTATAATTAGAGGAAAAATATAAAAATAAAAAAAACTTGTTGTGCACTGCACCACTGTGTACTACTACTGATGATTGATGATCTATCTTCTGGGAATCTACACTTGACTCAACTAATATATTAAATAAATATAAATAATACATATAATATTACATTTATCATCTATCTAGTAAGTAACTCTATATATCATTCATCCTCTATAATCTATCTACTAGATAGATGATAGAGATAGAGCAGTACGTAGTAGATATTATTTACATATATTTTGGTAACATCATGTTGAATATATTATATTTTACAATTCACTTCACGATACATCCTACAAGCAACCCTTAATGAACATTTATAAATAAAATATATTGTATTATTGTAATATGTAACAAACTCAATGTTATGCGTCACAGAAGTTAAAAAAAATATAAAAACAAATCAGTAAGACACTTTAAAGTTGTTTTTACAATATTCACTTTATTGCTCACAACTTTGAGCTGTCCCACCGCCACACCACCGCTTGACCACCGCCACAACACTCCTAGATGACTCCCACACACGCTTCAATGTCTTCCAAAGTTGCCATTTTGCAGGCATTTTCAGGTCCGCCCACGGTCGCACACTGGTCCGCCTCTCATCCTCCCTCTCCGCCTCCATTTTCATGATGATCTGAAGATTTATTTATTTTTTTTAAATTGCGTACTCTAGCAGTTTTAAAACCGCTGCAATTAATTGCGGTTTAAAACCACATCTGTGATTAATCGTGCAGCCCTATCTGCAACCTTTTTAAATTGTTTATGCACCAAAATAGGGTTTCTGTTGGAGATCGAGGTTGTTCCCTTTCTTGGAGGACTATGCAGAGCTATAGAAAATGATTCATATGTGGTATGAGCAAAACTGTGGACTATCAAGTTTGTTAGTTAATTAATGTTGTTATTGATGACGATGTAACGAGATATGCATTGTGAAATGGAAAAAATAACAAATAACATTTTTAAAAAATAGGGTTTCTGTAACCGCCTGGCCCTGTGTACTAATCTTGTTAGGAATGGTAAGGAACTATTGGGTTGATCACAATATTAAACTTGTATTTGTCAGATGACAATTTCTGAACTTTGTCCAGTTATTGTCAGAGTGGTTTTCTAGTAATCACAATCCAAAAATGCTTTTGTTGTAAACACCACCGATGCTTGAAATTGTTAACTCACATTCGGCCAGATTACGAGTTTTGCGTTAGGAGCTATGTGGTGCTAACGAGCAGTTTTATCTCACCGCTAACTTACCTACAGTGCTGGTATTACGGGTTTATACAAACCCGGTGTTAAAAGGCAAGAAGTGAGCGTAGAGCAAAATTGTGCTCCTTACCGCACTTCAATACCAGCGCTGCTTAAGTCAGTGCTCGTGAACGATTTCCCCATAGGTATTAATGGGGAGAGCCGGCTGAGAAAAAGTCTAACACCTGCAAAAAGCAGCGTAAAACTCCCCATTGATTCCTATGGGGAAACAAAAGTTATATTTACACCTAACACCCTAACATGAACCCCGAGTCTAAACACCCCTAATCTTACACTTATTAACCCCTAATCTGCCGCCCCCGACTTTGTCACCACCTACATTATATTTATTAACCCCTAATCTACCGCTCCGGACATTGCCGCCACCTACATTATACTTATTAACCCCTAATCTGCTGCCCCCAACATTGCCGACACCTACATTATATTTATTAACCCCTAATCTCCCTCCCCAATGTCACCGCAACCTAACTACATTTATTAACCCCTAATCTGCCGCCCCCAAAGCCGCCAATATAATAAACATATTAACCCCTAAACCGCCGCACTCCCTCCTCACAAACATTAGTTAAATATTATTAACCCCTAATCTGCCGCCCCTAACATCGCCGCCACCTACATTATACTTATTAACCCCTAATCTGCCGCCCCAACGTCGCTGCCACTATACTAAATGTATTAACCTCTAAACCTAAGCCTAACCCTAACACCCCCTAACTTAAATATAACTACAATAAATCTAAATAAAAATTATTATTACCTAAATAATTCCTATTTAAAACTAAATACCTGTAAAATAAACCCGAAGCTAGCTACAATATAACTAATAGTTAATATCTTAGGGTTTATTTTTATTTTACAGGCGAGTTTGTATATTTATTTTAACTAGGTAGAATAGTTACTAAATAGTTATTAACTATTTAGTAACTACCTAGCTAAAATAAATACAAAAGTACCTGTAAAATAAAATCTAACCTAAGTTACACTAACCCCTAACACTACACTACAATTAAATAACTTACCTAAATTAAATACAATTAAATAAATTACATACAATTAGCTAAAGAACAAAAAAAAACACTAAATTGCAGAAAATAATAAACAAATTACAAGTTATTTAAACTAATTACACCTAATCTAATAGCCCTATCAAAATACCCCCCCAAAAAATTTTTTAAAAAAAACCTAGCCTAAACTAAACTATCAATAGCCCTTAAAAGGGCCTTTTGCGGGGCATTGCCCCAAAGTAATCAGCTCTTTTACCTGTAAAAAAAAAAATACAAACAACCCCCCCAACAGTAAAACCAACCACCCACACAACCAACCCCTCAAATAAAATACTAACTAAAAAAAACTAAGCTCCCCATTGCCCTGAAAAGGGCATTTGGATGGGCATTGCCCTTAAAAGGGCAGTAAGCTCTATTGTAGGCCCAAACCCTAACCTAAAAATAAAACCCACCCAATACACCCTTAAAAGAACCTAACACTAACCCCCTGAAGATCGACTTACCGGGAGAAGTCTTCATCCAAGCCGGGCCGAAGTCCTCAGCGAAGTCGCGAGAAGTCTTCATCCAAGCCGGGCGAAGTGGTCCTCCAGACGGGCAGAAGTCTTCATCCAGACGGCATCTTCTATCTTCATCCATCCGATGCGGAGCGGCTCCATCTTCAAGACATCCGACGCAGAGCATCCTCTTCATCCGGCATCTTCTTACTGAATGACGGTACCTTTAAGTGATGTCATCCAAGATAGTGCCCCTTAGATTCCAATTGGCTGATCCAATCAGCCAATAGGATTGAGCTCGCATTCTATTGGCTGATTGGAACAGCCAATAGAATGCGATCTCAATCCTATTGGCTGATTGGATCAGCCAATAGGATTGAACTTCAATCCTATTGGCTGATTGCATCAGGCAATATGATTTTTTCTACCTTAATTCCGATTGGCTGATAGAATTCTGTCAGCCAATCGGAATCTAAGGGATGCCATCTTGGATGATGTCACTCAAAGGTACCGTTATTTAGTAAGAAGATGCCAGATGAAGAGGATGCTCCGCGTCGGATGTCTTGAAGATGGACCCGCTCCGCATCGGATGGATGAAGATAGAAGATGCCGTCTGGATGAAGACTTCTGCCCGTCTAGAGGACCACTTCGCCCGGCTTGGATGAAGACTTCTCCAGCTTCGTTGTGGACTTCGGCCTGATTGGATGAAGACTTCTGCCGCTTCCTTGAGGATTGATGTCCGGTCTTCAGAACTGTAAGTCGATCTTCAGGGGGTTAGTGTTAGGTTTTTTTTAAGGGTGTATTGGGGGGGTTTATTTATTAGGTTAGGGATTTGGGCTGCAATAGAGCTAAATGCCCTTTAAAGGGCAATGCCCATCCAAATGCCCTTTTCAGGGCAATGGGGAGCTTAGGTTTTTTTAGTTAGTTTTTTATTTGGTGGGTTGGTTGTGTGGGTGGTGGGTTTTACTGTTGGGGGGGTTGTTTGTATTTTTTTTTACAGGTAAAAGAGCTGATTACTTTGGGGCAATTCCCCGCAAAAGGCCCTTTTAAGGGCCATTGATAGTTTAGTTTAGGCTAGGTTTTTTTATTTAGGTGTATTAGGGTTAGGGCTATTAATTAGGCGTAAATAGTTTAAAGATCTGTAATTTGTTGTTTATTTTCTGTAATTTAGTGTTTGTTTTTTTATGCAATTTAGCTAATTTAATTTAATTTATTTAATTGTTTTTAATTTAGTTCATTTATTTAATTGCAATGTGGTGTAACTATTCTACCTAGTTAAAATAAATACAAACTTGCCTGTAAAATAAAAATAAACCCTAAGATAGTTACAATGTAACTATTAGTTATATTGTAGCTAGCTTAGGGTTTATTTTATAGGTAAGTATTTAGTTTTAGATAGGAATTATTTAGGTAATAATATTAATATTTATTTAGATTTATTGTAATTCTATTTAAGTTAGGGGGTGTTAGGGTTAGGCTTAGGTTTAGGGGTTAATACATTTAGTATAGTGGCAGCGACGTTGGGGGTGGCAGATTAGGGGTTAATAAATGTAGGTAGGTGGCGGCGACATTGGGGGAGGGAGATTAGGGGTTAATACATATAATGTAGGTGTCTGCGATGTTGGGGCAGCAGATTAGGGGTTAATAAGTATAATGTAGGTGGCGGCAGTGTCCGGAGTGGCAGATTAGGGGTTAATAAGAATAATGTAGGTGGCGGCGATGTTAGGGATAGCAGATTAGTGGTTAATATTATTTAACTAGTGTTTGTGAGGCGGGAGTACGGCAGTTTAGGGGTTAATATGTTTATTATAGTGGCGGCGATGTCTGGAGCGGCAGATTAGGGGTTAAAAAAATTATTATAGGGGGCGGAGTCTGGAGCCCATGGGAATGGTCGCATATCCTTGCTGCTCTGATCCTGATTACACTATATACTACTCTATATATCGATCATCACAGGACTAAACCCTGAGAAACACTTTGAACAAACCCAGGATCTTTTGCTATCAGCTGGCGAAAGCCAAATTTCACTCTAGGTGCTCTTCCTTTGTATTTGGATTGGGACTTAACTCTAATTCTGCATGTGCGGCGGCCATCTTTTCAACCTCGTGGCTGTGGATTTTCATTAGTCTACCCGGACTCCTAAATTATCTTGAGGTCTGTTACCACCATTTAGACCCCCCGGCTGTACCCTTTGCGGGCCTGTCGTTAAGGAGCAGTGCTGCCTCAAAAGTCACTGCAATAGGAGGAATCTTGTACATAACAAGTGGGGACTTCATTATTAGGTATACCGGATGGAGCCCATTGAAGCTACCCTTTTTACACAGATTGTACACCTGCTAAATACCCACTTTTCAAAGCTTGAGAATGGCCTTATTGAAGCTTGGGGAAATGGTGACAACGAAACTAAGCCGAACTGTGGGGACTTAGACAACATCCCAGTCCTTGAGCTGTTGCCTACTATGGAGAATAAGATGATCTCTACTGTAGCGAGTGTAGCGCTGCCTTCTACGGATCAGCACAGCTTAACGAGAACACTCGCTCCAGCTACTTTGAGGAATTATGTGGACACTGCTGTACCTAGCCTAACTGCGCTAACCCAGCCGCCTACTGCTTTGTCTTTGCCTCTTCTACAGAATCTTAATCAGCCTGTCCAGAGTGATTGGACGGACCTACCTAGCTCCCAGATGTCGGCCGCTGCAATACTGCAGGTTGCGGCGCTGGCTCAGAGGCATAAATACCGGACATTTAGCGTGGCTCTCAACCCAGCAATATCCTCATCTACTTGTGGAACTGACCTCAGGCTGTGGCGACACCTATACAGGCAAGCATGCTCAGATCCTCATTGCGGTTCCCTGTGCCATAAACCCTGCATGGATGTTTAGGTTAACTCTTTCCATATCTCTGGCTCCAGATAGCGATCAACCAAGGCTTTTTACCAATTGGGGCAATCAAAGTCACACAGACCTTTTTGCATGTAACTAGGGTAATTTCTACTCATATTTTCATAGTACATTAGTTAGAGCAAGCAGTTATGGCAACCACGGTTATAGAGGTGACCCTTAGTTTTATATTTAGAGTTTTATTCACTTCAGCATCTGTTTGACAAGGGGGAATGTTTACTTGATATGTATCTATGGGACATGCATTAACGGTTTCACTCACTTAAAAGTCAAAGCTACCCCTCAATGTTACTTTATTTCAATCCCTCTAGCTATTTTTTTTAAGAATTCCTGCTCCCTACTCCTACTTATAAAGCTTTGGGGTTTTGTCATCAGCGGCCGGGATGGCAGACCTTTAATTTTATTGCTTAATGGGAGGAGGTTTCTCCCTTTTTTTTTATTTCTTTTTATTTTATCTACTATTAAATGCATAGGTTTGATAATCAGCTTTCTAATGTTCCCACTATAGCAGCTCCATTACATCTTTAACATATGACCTGGAGGCCAAATTAGGTGTCTTTCCCCCTCAGCATAGCATGTTGCTCAAAGAATCACAGATTACTACAATACCATATATATAAGCCACATACATGGTCTACGTTTTCTTTAGGATATATGTAATTACCAAATAGTCCAGCTGCCTATTGTGAAGCGGGGCTGTTACATTAAGCCTGATTTAAAGCTATGTTGCTACCAGTTGGAATCCTCCGGTTGACCACAATTGTTTGACTAACAACCATATTGTCCCCTTCCATACTATCCTGTTAACTAAATAATAAAATAACACCTGAGGTCTAAATCTTGAGATCCATAAGTGGTCTCCTCTCTTTAATGTAGCCTTCGGTCCATGTTATCAATCTATAAAATATGAGGTCCAAGAGTGGCCTCCTGCTCCCCATAGAAGGCTTAACTGATTATTGGCGTGTTCTTTTTTCTCTTTTTTTTAGCAAATGTTCAGTTGCAGTGCTTTATGTCTCCTAAATTGTAGATATCATTTACTGTATACAAAATTTTTACTTTCAATTTTGCATTATGCTCTCTGTTGTAGCAGATGTTGCTATTTGCATATGCCTTATTAATATGTAACTTATAAGATGTACCTTACTATATGCCCTGAAGAAATGTGTCTACGCATGGTTGCAGATTTATATATGTACCAACACTATTTTTTTTTCTTTCGCGGAGTTTGCTTCTTCTCAGAGCACTAATAGTCAATTGCACCTGTTTTACTATCATGCACTTAATATGATGTATCTTTCCATAAGTCTTTTTTTTTTCTTGGAATGTAACCATACAATGCTATGCAATGTCATTATATTTTCTTTGTATGCCAAAATTCTGACCTCAATAAAAAAAAAAAAAAAAAAAAAAAAATATTATAGTGTTTGCGATGCGGGAGGGCCTCGGTTTAGGGGTTAATAGTTAGTTTATGGGTGATAGTGTACTTTTTGTTACTTCAGTTATGAGTTTTATGCTACAGCGTTGTACCATAAAACTCTTAACTACTGACTTTAAAATGCGTTATGAATCTTGGAGGTAGAGGGTGTACCACTCACTTTTTGGCCTCCCAGGACAGACTCGTAATGCCGCCGCTATGGAAGTCCCATAGAAAAAAGACTTTATGAACTTTACGTAAGTCGTTTTGCGGTAAGGCCAAAGAAGTGTGCGGTACCCCTAAACCTGCAAGACTCGTAATAGCAGCGGTAGTGAAAAAGCAGCCTTAGGACCTGTTAACGCAGCTTTTTCAGCCTAATGCACAACTCGTAATCTTGCCGATTAACAACATAGAATTGATATCTGAGTTGTTAGTCTCACAATTTTGTTATCGAAAAATGAAATGTGCACCATTGACAACAAACAAAATGGCTTAATTTGAGGGGGCTATCAATTATATCACAGGTTGAATGGTGTTTGTATGTTGATTGATCCCTTTTAATAGTGTATAGTGATGTGAATAGGTGTGTGTGCAAATAACCTTTTATAATCTAAAACCCTAGAAATATATGTGTATGTTTCTCTAAGGAATTTGAACTAATATAGGCCCAGATTACGAGTTTTGTGTTAGAGGCTGTGCAGTGCTAACGAGCAGTTTTCCCTCACCGCTCACTTGCCTACAGCGCTGGTATTACAGGTTTTTACAAACCCGTCGTTAAAAGACAAGAAATGAGCGTTGAGCAAAATTTTGCTCATTGCCGCACTCCAATACCAGCGCTGCTTAAGTCAGCAGTGAGCTGGTCGTACGTGCTCGTGCACGATTTCCCCTTAAGAATCAACGGGGAGAGCCGGCTGACAAAAAGTCTAACACCTGCAAAAAAGCAGCGTAAAACTCAGTAACGCAGCCCCATTGATTCTTATGGGGAAACAAAAGTTATGTTTACACCTAACATCCTAACATGAACCCCAGTCTAAACACCCCTAATCTTACACTTATTAACCCTAATCTGCCGCCCCCGACATCGCCAACAACTACATTATAATTATTAACCCCTAATCTTCCGCCACCAACATCGCCGACACCTACATACTATTTATTAACCCCTAATCTGCCGCCCCCATTGTCGCCGCAACCTAACTACATTTATTAACCCCTAATCTGCCGCCCCCAACGTCGCCACCACTATATTAAAGTTATTAACCCCTAAACCTAAATCTAACCCTAACACCCCCTAACTTAAATATAATTACAATAAATCTAAATAAATATTACTATCATTAACTAAATAATTCCTATTTAAAACTAAATACTTACCTATAAAATAAACCCTAAGTTAGCTACTATATAACTAATAGTTACATTGTATCTAGCTTAGGTTTTATTTTTATTTTACAGGCAAGTTTGTATTTATTTTAACTAGGAAGAATAGTTATTAAATAGTTATTAACTATTTAATAACTACCTAGCTAAAATAAATACAAAAGTACATGTAAAATAAAACCTAACCTAAGTTACACTAACACCTAACACTACACTATAATTAAATAAATTAACTAAATTAAATACAATTACCTAAATTAAATAAAATTAGCTAAAGTACAAAAAAACACTAAATTACAGAAAATAATAAACAAATTACAGATATTTAAACTAATTACACCTAATCTAATAGCCCTATTAAAATAAAAAAGCCCCCCCCAAAATAAAAATAAAAACCATAGCCTAAACTAAACTACCAATAGCCCTTAAAAGGGCCTTTTGAGGGGCATTGCCCCAAAGTAATCAGCTCTTTTACCTGTAAAAATAAAATACAAACAACCCCCCCAACAGTAAAACCCACCACCCACACAACCAACCTCCCAAATAAAATACTATCTAAAAAGAACTAATCTCCCCATTGCCCTGAAAAGGGCATTTGGATGGGCATTACCCTTAAAAGGTCAGTTAGCTCTTTTCCAGGCCCAAAGTCCCTAACCTAAAAATAAAACCCACCCAATAAACCCTTAAAAAAACCTAACACTAACCCCCTGAAGATCGATTTACCGGGAGACGTCTTCATCCAAGCTGGGCCGAAGTCCTCAACGAAGCCGGGAGAAGTCTTCATCCAGACGGCATCTTCTATCTTCATCCATCCGGCGTGGAGCGGGTCCATCTTCAAGACATCTGATGCGGAGCATCCTCTTCAGCCAATAGGATTGAGCTTGCATTCTATTGGCTGATTGGAACAGCCAATAGAATGCAAGCTTAATCCAATTGGCTGATTGGATCAGCCAATAAGATTGAAGTTCAATCCTATTGGCTGATTGCATCAGCCAATAGGATTTTTTCTACCTTAATTCCGATTGGCTGAATTCTATCAGCCAATAGGAATGTAAGGGATGACATCTTGGATGACGTCACTTAAAGGTACCTTCATTCAGCTTTATTCGTCGGATGAAGAGGATGCTCCACGTCGGATGTCTTGAAGATGGACCCCCTCCGCGCCGGATGGATGAAGATAGAAGATGACCATCTGGATGAAGACTTCTGGAGGACCACTTCGCCCGGCTTGGATGAAGACTTCTCCCGACTTTGTTGAGGACTTCGGCCCGGCTTGGATGAAGATGTCTCCCAGTAAGTCAATCTTCAGGGGGTTAGTGTTAGGTTTTTTTTAAGGGTGTATTGGGTGGGTTTCATTTTTAGGTTAGGGACTTTGGGCCTGTAAAATAGCTAACTGCCCTTTAAAGGGCAATGCGCATCCAAATGCCCTTTTCAGGGCATTGGGGAGCTTAGGTTTTTTCAGATAGTATTTTATTTGGGGGGTTGGTTGTGTGGGTGGTGGGTTTTACTGTTGGGGGGGTTGTTTGTACTTTTTTTTACAGGTAAAAGAGCTGATTACTTTGGGGTAATGCCCCGCAAAAGGCCCTTTTAAGGGCAATTGGTAGTTTAGTTTAGGCTAGGGTTTTTTTTTATTTTGTTTTTGTTTTTATTTTGATAGGGCTATTAGATTAGTTGTAATTAGTTTAAATATCTGTAATTTGTTTATTATTTTCTGTAATTTAGTGTTTGTTTTTTTCTGTACTTTAGCTAATTTAATTTAGGTAATTGTATTTAATTTAGTTAATTTATTTAATTATAGTGTAGTGTTAGGTGTTAGTGTAACTTTACTTCGGTTAGGTTTTATTTTACAGGTACTTTTGTATTTATTTTAGCTAGGTAGTTATTAAATAGTTAATAACTATTTAATAACTATCTTACCTAGTTAAAATAAATACAAACTTGCCTGTAAAATAAAAATAAACCCTAAGCTAGCTACAATGTAACTATTAGTTATATTGTAGCTAGCTTAGGTTTTATTTTATAGGTAAGTATTTAGTTTTAAATAGAAATTATTTAGTTAATTATAGTAATATTTATTTAGATTTATTGTACTTATATTTAAGTTAGGGGGTGTTAGGGTTAGGGGTTAATAACTTTGATATAGTGGTGAAAACGTTGGGGGCGGCAGATTAGGGGTAAATAAATGTAGGTAGGTTGCGGCGATGTTGGGGGGAAGCAGATTAGGGATTCATAAATACAATGTAGGTGGCGGCGGTGTCAGGAGCGGCAGATTAGGGGTTAAATTTTTTATTATAGTGTTTGCAATGCGGGAGGGCCTCGGTTTAGGGGTTAATAGGTAGTTTATGGGTGTTAGTGTACTTTTTATCACTTTAGTTATGAGTTTTATGCTACTGCATTGTACCATAAAACTCATAACTACTGACTTTTAAATGCGTTAGGACTCTTGACAGGGTAGGGTGTACCGCTCACTTTTTGGCCTCCCAGGACAAACTCGTAATACCAGTGCTATGGAAGTCCCATAGAAAAAGGTCTTTATGAAGTTTACATAAGTTGTTTTGCGGTAAGGCCAAAGAAGTGTGCGGTGACCCTAAACCTTCAAGACTCGTAATACCAGCGGGCGTAACAAAGCAGCGTTAGGACCTCTTGACGCTGCTTTTTTACCCTAACGCACTACTCGTAATCTAGCCGATAGTGTCTGTGTGTTGGGTTTATGAATATTGCTAATTGTTGCTAGTATAAAAGTGTTCATTATTATTTTCTTGACTTTAACGGGACAGTCTACACCATAATGTTTGTTTAAATAGAAAGATAAACCATTTATTACCCATTCACCAGTTGAAAATACACATTTTACCTCTGTGATTACCTTGTATCTAAGCCTCTGCAGACTGTCCCTTATTTAAGTTATTTTGACAGACTTTCATTTTAGCCAATCAGTGCTGACTCCTAGGTAACGCCACTGGTGTGAGCACAGTGTTATCTTTATGGCACACATGAACTAACACCCTCTAGTTGTGAAAAAAATGTCAAAATACATTCAGATAAGAGGCAGCTTTCAAAGTCTAACGGCTAGATTTAGAGTTTTGTCGGTAACGACCTGCGTAGCTAACGCTGGCTTTTTTCTGGCCGCACCTTTAAAATAACTCTGGCATTGAGAGTCCACAGAATGGCTGCGTTAGGCTCCAAAAAAGGAGCGTAGAGCATATTTAACGCAACTTCAACTCTCGATACCAGAGTTGCTTACGGAAGCGGCCAGCTTCAAAATCGTGCTCGTGCACGATTCCCCCATTGTTTGAGCTGAAAAAAAAACCTAACACCTGCAAAAAAGCCGCGTTCAGCTCCTAACGCAGAGCCATTGTTTGCTATGGGGAAACACTTCCTACGTCTGCACCTAACACTCTAACATGTACCCCGAGTCTAAAGACCCCTAACCTTACACTTATTAACCACTAATCTGTCGCCCCCGCTATCGCTGACCCCTGCATATTATTAT
Source organism: Bombina bombina (assembly GCF_027579735.1). Taxonomy (NCBI): domain Eukaryota; kingdom Metazoa; phylum Chordata; class Amphibia; order Anura; family Bombinatoridae; genus Bombina; species Bombina bombina. Next base: position 827,188,980 of record NC_069503.1, on the reverse strand, counting down.
TAACCCCTAATCTGCCGCTCCGTAAACTGCCGCTACTTACATTATCCCTATGTACCCCTAATCTGCTGTCCCTAACACCGCCGACCCCTATATTATATTTATTAACCCCTAATCTGCCCCCCACAACGTCGCCTCCACCTGCCTACACTTATTAACACCTAATCTGCAGACCGAACCGCACCGCTATTATAATAAAGTTATTAACCCCTAATCCGCCTCACTAACCCTATAATAAATAGCATTAACCCCTAATCTGCCCTCCCTAACATCGCCGACACCTAACTTCAAACATTAACCCCTAATCTGCCGACTGGAGCTCATCGCTATTCTAATAAATGTATTAACCCCTAAAGCTAAGTCTAACCCTAACACTAACACCCCCCTAACTTAAATATAATTTAAATCTAACGAAATTAATTAACTCTTATTAAATAAATTAATCCTATTTAAAGCTAAATACTTACCTGTAAAATAAATCCTAATATAGCTACAATATAAATTATAATTATATTATAGCTATTTTAGGATTAATATTTATTTTACAGGTAACTTTGTATTTATTTTAACCAGGTACAATAGCTATTAAATAGTTAAGAACTATTTAATAGCTAAAATAGTTAAAATAATTACAAAATTACCTGTAAAATAAATCCTAACCTAAGTTACAATTAAACCTAACACTACACTATCAATAAATTAATTAAATAAAATACCTACAATTACCTACAATTAAACCTAACACTACACTATCAATACATTAATTAAATACAATATCTACAAATAAATACAATGAAATAAACTAACTAAAGTACAAAAAATAAAAAAGAACTAAGTTACAAAAAATAAAAAATGCCCTACCCTATTCTAAATTACTAAAGTTCAAAGCTCTTTTACCTTACCAGCCCTGAACAGGGCCCTTTGCGGGGCATGCCCCAAAGAATTCAGCTCTTTTGCCTGTAAAAAAAAACATACAATACCCCCCCCAACATTACAACCCACCACCCACATACCCCTAATCTAACCCAAACCCCCCTTAAATAAACCTAACACTAAGCCCCTGAAGATCTTCCTACCTTGTCTTCACCATGCCAGGTATGAACGATCGTTCCAGGCTCCGAAATCAGCCAATCAGATTGAGCTTGCATTCTATTGGCTGTTCCGATCAGCCAATAGAATGCGAGCTCAATCTGATTGGCTGATCGGATCAGCCAATCGGATTGAACTTGATTCTGATTGGCTGATTCCATCAGCCAATCAGAATTTTCCTACCTTAATTCCGATTGGCTGATAGAATCCTATCAGCCAATCGGAATTCGAGGGACGCCATCTTGGATGACGTCCCTTAAAGGAACCGTCATTCGTCGGGAAGTCGTCGTCGGAAGAAGATGGGTCCGCGGTGGAGGTCTTCAAGATGGAGCCGGTCCTCATCAGATGAAGATAGAAGATGCCGCTTGGAAGAAGATGGTTGCCGGTCCGGATCTACTCTTCTTCCCGGATAGGATGAAGACTTTGGAGCCTCTTCTAGACTTCTTCAGCCGTCGGATGATGGATGTCTAGCCCCCGCTTGGGCTTAGATGAAGATATCGGAGCCAGGACGGATCGGTGTGATACCCGGTGAGGTGAAGATAAGGTAGGAAGATCTTCAGGGGCTTAGTGTTAGGTTTATTTAAGGGGGTTTTGGGTTAGATTAGGGTTATGTGGGTGGTGGGTTGTATTGTTGGGGGGGGGTATTGTATGTGTTTTTTTACAGGAAAAAGAGCTGAATTTCTTGGGGCATGCCCCGCAAAGGGCCCTGTTCAGGGCTGGTAAGGTAAAAGAGCTTTGAACTTTTGTAATTTAGAATAGGGTAGGGCATTTTTTATTTTGGGGGGCTTTGTTATTTTATTAGGGGGCTTAGAGTAGGTGTAATTAGTTTAAAATTGTTGTAATATTTTTCTTATGTTTGTAAATATTTTTTTATTTTTTGTAACTTAGTTCTTTTTTATTTTTTGAACTTTAGTTAGTTTATTTCATTGTAGTTATTTGTAGGTATTGTATTTAATTAATTTATTGATAGTGTAGTGTTAGGTTTAATTGTAGGTAATTGTAGGTATTGTATTTAATTAATTTATTGATAGTGTAGTGTTAGGTTTAATTGTAACTTAGGTTAGGATTTATTTTACAGGTAATTTTGTAATTATTTTAACTAGGTAGATATTAAATAGTTCTTAACTATTTAATAGCTATTGTACCTGGTTAAAATAAATACAAAGTTACCTGTAAAATAAATATAAATCCTAAAATAGCTATAATATAATTATAATTTATATTGTAGCTATATTAGGGTTTATTTTACAGGTAAGTATTTAGTTTTAAATAGGAATAATTTATTTAATAAGAGGTAATTTATTTCGTTGGATTTAAATTATATTTAACTTAGGGGGGTGTTAGTGTTAGGGTTAGACTTAGCTTTAGGGGTTAATACATTTATTAGAATAGCGTCGAGATTCGGTCGGCAGATTAGGGGTTAATAATTGAAGTTAGGTGTCGGCGATGTTAGGGAGGGCAGATTAGGGGTTAATACTATTTATTATAGGGTTATTGAGGCGGGAGTGAGGCGGATTAGGGGTTAATAACTTTATTATAGTAGCGGTGAGATCCGCTCGGCAGATTAGGGGTTAATAAGTGTAGGCAGGTGGAGGCGACGTTGAGGGGGGCAGGTTAGGGGTTAATAAATATAATATAGGGGTCGGCGGTGTTAGGGGCAGCAGATTAGGGGTACATAGCTATAATGTAGCTGGCGGCGGCGTGCGGATGGCAGGTTAGGGGTTAATAAGTGTAGGTAGCTGGCGGCGACGTTGTGGGGGGAAGATTAGGGGTTAATAAATATAATATAGGGGTTGGCGGTGTTAGGGGCAGCAGATTAGGGGTACATAAGGATAACGTAGGTGGCGGTCGGCAGATTAGGGGTTAAAAAAATTTAATAGAGTGTCGGCGATGTGGGGGTCCTCGGTTTAGGGGTACATAGGTAGTTTATGGGTGTTAGTGTACTTTAGAGCACAGTAGTTAAGAGCTTTATAAACCGGCATTAGCCCAGAAAGCTCTTAACTACTGACTTTTTTCTGCGGCTGGAGTTTTGTCGTTAGAATTCTAACGCTCACTTCAGACACGACTCTAAATACCGGAGTTAGAAAGATCCCATTGAAAAGATAGGATACGCAATTGACGTAAGGGGATCTGCGGTATGGAAAAGTCGCGGCTGAAAAGTGAGCGTTAGACCCTTTCCTGACTGACTCCAAATATCGGCGGTAGCCTAAAACCAGCATTAGGAGCCTCTAACGCTGGTTTTCACGGCTACCGCCAAACTCCAAATCTAGGCCTAAGAAATTTGAAAGTTATTTAAAATTGCATGCCCTATCTGAATCATGAAAGTTTATTTTTGACTAGACTAGCCCTTTAATTGATTGAGCAGGAAGTGTTTGCAACGGCTATGTGATGTTGTTTTCCAATATGACAGGGGGTAATTTCAGTGTCTTTTGGCCATGACTAAAACCAATTTTACATTAGTATACTTTTGGGATAATCTGTAAGAGTTTAAAAGTGTTTTCCTTGGTTTATTAAGTTCTTTTATATTTTACTGAGAAAGGAGAGAACAATATAAGAGAATACAATACTCCTCTAAAAAAGAAAGGGAATAAACACGGCACACATATGAGGTGAATTCAACAATTTATTATACTCATATAGCATTTACAAAAGAAGTTTGCCCAAACATGCCCCGCCATCTCAAATTAGAGCAGGAACATACAAACACACCACTATATACAGATTAAAACCAGAACCACACCTCATATAAATACAGGCTGTATCCTTACATCACACAAATAGTAACAGTTCCTGGATCGGATAGCTATAAAATCCAAAACAGGTAGAGCTCTAATATATCACCCATACATGCAAAGGTAAAATGAGACCACAATGCTGCATGAATATGTGAGATATATATAAATATATGTGTGTGTGTTCTATATCTATTGCATATAACAAAGCACAAGCAACATAATGTCAATAAGTTATGTCTAACATCACAGGCGCATATAGCCTTGCTAGAACAAACGACAGAATATTATGCAAATGAAATAACCCCCTTATGTATCCGATATAAAATCACCTGTCATCACAAAGAAAAAATATTCAGTTTAGAACAAGACAGAGATACAGATATACGGGCAAGTTTAGAGTTCATGCAATGCTGACAAAAAGTTCATTCATCTCCTCCCTATGACGAATGTAGAAATAGGAGGGGTTAGCCTCCAAAAATATCCTGATTGGACAAGCCGTTCTATTGGCACGAAAAAGCAATCTTCATATTGGATACAATGTACCGGATCTCACCAAGAATGTACATTAAGCAACTAGTTGCAAAATTGAGGCGCGTGTGGAATACATATCTGATCTTACCATAGATGTACCAATCTTGTATTACAAGCGAGCCATTCCGCTACACTCTGTATTCACACAGGCAACAAACCACGCCTCACATTAGTTACTTTATTTGAAAATGCACGAATCCTCGTACTGGACACTGTATAACAGTTCTTACCAAAAGATCTACCTTTAGACATCAAGTTGCATAGTGGGCATATACAAAGTATACAGGTGATCCACAGATGTACCAAACTTATCTGCTCCACTTTACATACACAGGTGGTAACCACGCCTCACACCTTACCAAGATGTACCTTTAGACAGCACGCCTCACACCTTACCAAGATGTACCATCAGCGTGCTCCAAAAAACGATAAACCACATCAATGTTTATACTTTGGTGCATGCATAGGGTAGAGCGTAGATTTTACCATAGATGTACCATTCGTCCTATGTTATGCAATCCTTTCTGTTCCAAACTTGCCACACAGAGGGAAGGTTACAGCATTCACCACGCTGAGCTCAGTGTATCCGGTCTTTCCACAGGTGCATTCAATTTCAGCAGGATGACACCTCTAGACCTGCAAATCACATACTGTGCAGTCTTACCACAGATGTACCTTTTAGAGCACAGCAGTGTATCAACTTAATTAACTCCATGTAGAGTCGCTTACACTGTTACAAACAAATGATAACAGGCAGTAAAAAATGAGAGTAGTTCACACATAAAGTATCATAGAGTATAGTCGACTCTCCTCCAAGATAAAAAACACACAAGTGCCAACGCACGTTTCACCCCTAAAGTAACATGTGTCAGGGTGAAAGATTGGTACATCTATGGTAAGATCAGATGTGTATTCCACACACGCCTCAATTTTGCAACTAGTTGCTTAATGTACATTCTTGGTGAGATCCGGTACATTGTATCCAATATGAAGATTGCTTTTTCTTGCCAATAGCACGGCTTGTCCAATCAGGATATTTTTGGAGGCTAACCCCTCCCATTTCTACATTCGTCATAGGGAGGAGATGAATGAACTTTTTGTCAGCATTGCATGAACTCTAAACTTGCCCGTATATATGTATCTCTGTCTTATTCTAAACTGAATATGTTTTCTTTGTGATGACAGGTGATTTTATATCGGATACATAAGGGGGTTATTTCATTTGCATAATATTCTGTCGTTTGTTCTAGCAAGGCTATATGCGCCTGTGATGTTAGACGTAACTTATTGACATTATGTTGCTTGTGCTTTGTTATATGCAATAGATATAGAACACACACACATATTTATATATATCTCACATATTCATGCAGCATTGTGGTCTTATTTCACCTTTGCATGTATGGGTGATATATTAGAGCTCTACCTGTTTTGGATTTTATAGCTATCCGATCCAGGAACTGTTACTATTTGTGTGATGTAAGGATACAGGCCTGTATTTATATGAGGTGTGGTTCTGGTTTTAATCTGTATATAGTGGTGTGTTCCTGCTCTAATTTGAGATGGTGGGGCATGTTTGGGCAAACTTCTTTTGTAAATGCTATATGAGTATAATAAATTGTTGAACTCACCTCATATGTGTGCCGTGTTTATTCCCTTTCTTTTTTAGAGGAGTATTGTATTCTCTTATATTGTTCTCTCCTTTCTCAGTAAAATATAATTTAAGAGGAGAGGGAGGCACCGTGAGGTTTAGAAGTGGTATATACTACTCTCTCATTTTTTCTATATATTAAGTTCTTTTATAACTGTTGAATTTGATAAGTGAAAAATGGCACTGTAAATGTGTTGTTAAAGGGACATGAAACCCAATGTTTTGCTTTCAGGATTCAGATAAATAGCTCCTGAGCCTACCTTATTCTTTTTCAACAAAGGATAGCAAGAGAACTCAGCAAATTAGATAATAGAAGTAAATTGGAAAGTTGTCTAAAATTGATTGCTCTATATGAAAAAAAATGTGTGGGTTTCATATTCCTTTAAGTATTGAGAATTTGCATTGTAGTCAGAAAAACAGGACTGACATATGTTAACCCTTTCTTGAGGGGCCAAATTTGTCTATGATCTGATGTAAACAAATTGAAATCACAATTGCGAGATTTCAATGATGGGATCAAGTCAGGGGGGAGTGCCTATGATGCTAGGCACGCCCTTCAGGCCGCCATCCCATTCAGGAAGCGCGTTTGGCTTCAGTACAGCCAAGCATCTAGGACATTCCATGCCATCCTAAAGGCGCTAAAGCCCAGCGCAGTTAGGACGGCATGGAACGTCCTAACAGCGGGAAGAGGTTAAGTTTCAATGAAAGGATAATGAAAAAAACACTGCTGATAAACAATGAAAATAGCTGACTGTGATCACATCAACATTGAAAATGACTCATTGGCATCCATTAACATTCTGATTATTTATCAAACAATAGAATACAATGAACCCCTACATTCTTTGTGCATTAGTTAAACCTGTGGTGAAAATATATATTTTCAAAAATTTAATTATAGCCATTCTCTCTCCAAATAGGTACTGACTTGGGTATAGGTGAATTATTCATAGTTGTAAGAGGAAGGAGAAACCTAGGAAGAAATAAACCTCCTAGAGATATCTGAGAGGAAATTTCTACCTTCTTAAAGAATGAGGCGGTATGCTAATGCCTGTATATACAGTATGTCACTTGTTTTATGTTAAGATATTGATATTTGGTACTACTCCACAATAACATGAAAATAGTGTTTCATAATTTAGACAGAGCATGGAATTTTAAGAGGCTTTCAATTTACTTATTTTAGTAAATGTACTTTGTTCTCTTTGTAAACCTTTGTTGAATAACATCTATACACTAGAGTAGGTTTGCATCTTACAGCAAAACACTGGTGAAAAGATGACTAATATATTATATAAATACCTCCCAATATCTCTCGACTTATATCCAGGAACAATAGCCCAGAGCATAGAAGTGTATCATGGTTGGTATCTGTTAGGATTGCCAACTTTTCTTGAAAAAAATAAGGGAGACTTAGGAATCAACAAATTTTCACGCTGGAAATCACCACACTATACAGTATACATCATTATATATACACATACATAGTATATAAGATATATTTATATGTACACTATATATATATATATATATATATATATATAAATATATATATATATATATATATATACAGTATACATCATTATATATACACATACATAGTATATAAGATATATGTATATGTACACTATATATATATATATATATATATATATACATACATATACAGTATACATCATTATATATACACATACATAGTATATAAGATATATTTATATGTACACTATATATATATACATATACAGTATACATAATTATATATACACATACATAGTATATAAGATTTATTTATATGTACACTATATATATATATATATATATATACAGTATACATCATTATATATACACATACATAGTATATAAGATATATTTATATGTACACTATATATATACATATACAGTATACATCAGGGGTTCTCAACCCAAGTGACCTCAAGGCCCGGTAAATTTTAGTCGGACCTGTCCAGGGCCCGGTAATCATCAGGAGTGGGTTGTAAAGTGCAGAATATATATATATATATATATATATATATATATATATATATATATATATATATATATATATATATATATATATAGATAGATATATATATATATATATATATATATGTGTGTGTGTGTGTGTGTGTGTGTGTATAAAAATGAACCCACTGAAACCAATATATGTACAGGACACACACACAAACACACACACACATATATATCTATCTATCTATCTATATATATATATACATATATATACAGGGAGTGCAGAATTATTAGGCAAGTTGTATTTTTGAGGATTAATTTTATTATTGAACAACAACCATGTTCTCAATGAACCCAAAAAACTCATTAATATCAAAGCTGAATAGTTTTGGAAGTAGTTTTTAGTTTGTTTTTAGTTATAGCTATTTTAGGGGGATATCTGTGTGTGCAGGTGACTATTACTGTGCATAATTATTAGGCAACTTAACAAAAAACAAATATATACCCATTTAAATTATTTATTTTTACCAGTGAAACCAATATAACATCTCAACATTCACAAATATACATTTCTGACATTCAAAAACAAAACAAAAACAAATCAGTGACCAATATAGCCACCTTTCTTTGCAAGGACACTCAAAAGCCTGCCATCCATGGATTCTGTCAGTGTTTTGATCTGTTCACCATCAACATTGCGTGCAGAAGCAACCACAGCCTCCCAGACACTGTTCAGAGAGGTGTACTGTTTTCCCTCCTTGTAAATCTCACATTTGATGATGGACCACAGGTTCTCAATGGGGTTCAGATCAGGTGAACAAGGAGGCCATGTCATTAGATTTTCTTCTTTTATACCCTTTCTTGCCAGCCACGCTGTGGAGTACTTGGATGCGTGTGATGGAGCATTGTCCTGCATGAAAATCATGTTTTTCTTGAAGGATGCAGACTTCTTCCTGTACCACTGCTTGAAGAAGGTGTCTTCCAGAAACTGGCAGTAGGACTGGGAGTTGAGCTTGACTCCATCCTCATCCCGAAAAGGCCCCACAAACTCATCTTTGATGATACCAGCCCAAACCAGTGCTCCACCTCCACCTTGCTGGTGTCTGAGTCGGACTGGAGCTCTCTGCCCTTTACCAATCCAGCCACGGGCCCATCCATCTGGCCCATCAAGACTCACTCTCATTTCATCAGTCCATAAAACCTTAGAAAAATCAGTCTTGAGATATTTCTTGGCCCAGTCTTGACGTTTCAGCTTGTGTGTCTTGTTCAGTGGTGGTCGTCTTTCAGCCTTTCTTACCTTGGCCATGTCTCTGAGTATTGCACACCTTGTGCTTTTGGGCACTCCAGTGATGTTGCAGCTCTGAAATATGGCCAAACTGGTGGTAAGTGGCATCTTGGCAGCTGCACGCTTGACTTTTCTCAGTTCATGGGCAGTTATTTTGCGCCTTGGTTTTTCCACACGCTTCTTGCGACCCTGTTGACTATTTTGAATGAAACGCTTGATTGTTCGATGATCACGCTTCAGAAGCTTTGCAATTTTAAGAGTGCTGCATCCCTCTGCAAGATATCTCACTATTTTTGACTTTTCTGAGCCCGTCAAGTCCTTCTTTTGACCCATTTTGCCAAAGGAAAGGAAGTTGCCTAATAATTATGCACACCTGATATAGGGTGTTGATGTCATTAGACCACACCCCTTCTCATTACAGAGATGCACATCACCTAATATGCTTAATTGGTAGCAGGCTTTCAAGCCTATACAGCTTGGAGTAAGACAACATGCATAAAGAGGATGATGTGGTCGAAATACTCATTTGCCTAATAATTCTGCACACAGTGTATATAATACACTTGTGTACAGTGGGTTAATTATATAATAATTCATTGGTGTCAGTGGGAAAGATATATATATATATACAGTATATATATATATATATATATATATATATATATATATACATACATACATACATACATACATACACACACACACACATTGGTGTACAGTGGGTTAATTATATAATAACTCAATGGTGGTATACATGCAGTTCCAAAAAGGATAAGCACAGGCCCTCCATAAGAGCAACCGCCAGGGTGCACATTTAATGTGAATAAGTACCAAGCTGGGAGGAAAAAGGCACTCACTGGACTTAAATATAAAAAAATATATAATCTTTATTTAGCACATATTAAAATGCATAGATGCCTTTTAATATGTGCTAAATAGAGATTATATATTTTTTTATATTTAAGTCCAGTGAGTGCCTTTTTCCTCCCAGCTTGAGATATATATATAAATACAGTGGGCTAATTTTATAATAATTCATTGGTGTCAGTGGGACCTCTCTCTCATATATATATATATATATATATATATATATATATATATATATATATATATATATATATATATATATATATATATATATATACATTGGTGTCAGTGGGTTAATTATAATACAATTCATTGGTGTCAGTGGGTTAATTATACAATTCATTGGTGTCAGTGGCCTAATTATTAAATCCATTTGTGTCAGTGGGCTTACTTACCTTTGCGCCTAACAGTCTGCTTCTGGTCACGCTCCCCACCGCTACACGATCACAGTACACAAGCGGTCATGCGCAGTGGCACTCTGACAGGCCCGTACGGAATTTCAGATGTAGAGTGGCGGGCCTATCAGAGTGAGCAGAGAAGTGGAGGTATGTTGGGTCGCGGCCCACCAGCAGGGCCGCGGCGGCCCGGTAGTGGGCCGCGGCCCGACTGTTGAGAACCACGGGTATACATCATTATATATACACATACATAGTATATAAGATATATTTATATGTACAATATATATATATATATATATACATATACAGTATACACTCACTGGACTTAAATATAAAAAAATATATAATCTTTATTTAGCACATATTAAAATGCATATATGCCTTTTAATATGTGCTAAATAGAGATTATATATTTTTTTATATTTAAGTCCAGTGAGTGCCTTTTTCCTCCCAGCTTGAGATATATATATAAATACATTGGTGTACAGTGGGCTAATTTTATAATAATTCATTGGTGTCAGTGGGACCTCTCTCTCATATATATATATATATATATATATATATATATATATATATATATATATATATATACATACACATTGGTGTCAGTGGGTTAATTATAATACAATTCATTGGTGTCAGTGGGTTAATTATACAATTCATTGGTGTCAGTGGCCTAATTATTAAATCCATTTGTGTCAGTGGGCTTACTTACCTTTGCGCCTAACAGTCTGCTTCTGGTCACGCTCCCCACCGCTACACGATCACAGTACACAAGCGTTCATGCGCAGGGCACTCTGACAGGCCCGTACGGAATTTCAGATGTAGAGTGGCGGGCCTATCAGAGTGAGCAGAGAAGTGGAGGTATGTCGGGTCGCGGCCCACCAGCAGGGCCGTGGCGGCCCGGTAGTGGGCCGCGGCCCGACTGTTGAGAACCACGGGTATACATCACTATATATACACATACATAGTATATAAGATATATTTATATGTACACTATATATATATATATATATATATTTACATATACAGTATACATCATTATATATACACATACATAGTATATAAGATATATTTATATGTACACTATATATATATATATATATATATATACATATACAGTATACATCATTATATATACACATACATAGTATATAAGATATATTTATATGTACACATACATATACATATACAGTATGTTGTTGTAGCAAAAATGTTACACGTCAGTAAACTTTGGAGCTTGGTTAGGAGTATAAAAATGAGCATAATGTTATTTAAAAATAAACAAAACTATACATTGTTACAAAAACACTTCCACGTGGGCTATATAAATTGATTATTTACAAAACATTTATGCAAAAAAAACTAGTGTACAATGTCCCTTTAATATGTAGATGCGTTATATAGCTTAAACTTGAAATAAAAAACTCATTGTCTAACAATATTCAAACAACACCTCACCATACACAATAGTCAAAAGCAAAAAGTAAACCCCTTACAAAAAGTAGCAGCCACTCTTGAACCACAAAGAGAGGAAAATTAAAGCTGTAGGGGAATATTAGGGAAAGAAGGACTACTAGGGCCACTTTTAGATTTAATAAACAAGCAGGTTGAGCATACTGACTTTAAAGTGATATTGTAAAACTGACTTGTAACTCATGTGCAGCATGTTTAGAAGTACTGTGAAACCTATAAGGAAGCTAATAAATGAACTGGCTTATATGGGACAACAAGCCATAAATATATAACTCACAGGGAAGAATATCAATCGGCTAGATTTGGAGTTTGGCGGTAGATGGGTTGCTAACGCTACGCATGGTTTATGTCTAATGCACGGCATTGTTTGACTCTGGTATTTAGAGTTCAACAAAGACCATCTAACGATGCTCCTAACGCGTGTATGTCACACGCGGAATCCTGCCCGCGTTAGACAGTCTCCCATAGAGATCAATGGAAAAGCAAAAAAATAGCTTTTTTCACCTAACACTCGATCTCGCGAGAAATACGCACAGCTCGGTCATATGACGCATACCACATCATGCACAACAATAACACGCCGCAAATGTCACAACAACAATCAATCAACAAAGCACACAAGCATTACACATTCACAAGCGGGGGGATTTTTAATAAAATTTAATACGGGGAATACGCATATACTTTAAGATGCGGAAATTCGCAAAATAACAACAAGGAATAAAAAATATATACATGCACTAGAAAAATAATCGCATTCAATATCACTATATATTAGGACAAACATACATATACAACACTTCACTAATAACACACCATCGCAAATTCACATTTAAACAGAATACTATTGGACAATGTTAGAGAAAACGACCACTATGACATCATCGCATTCTACACATTCCACAAATACTAACTCCAAATGAGCATGCGCAAATTCACACAACTAATACACATTGCACTAATATTAATTGCTAATAAAGCACACCTGAACACAATTTACAACGGAAATTGGTACATCATTAAACATTTACACAGGGTATATAAGCACCACACAAGCATGGCTTCTTTGACTGTGTTGCTGGTGGGTCTTTGGAGATTGGAGGTTTAAGATTAGAGAGTTTGTGCATTATTGTGAGTGAGTTAGTGTTAGCGTGAGAGAGTCAGTTGTTAGTGTTATCGTGAGTGAGTTATTGGGAGTTAGTGGGAGTAGGAGAGAGTCAGTTAGTGGGAGCGTGAGTGAGTTAGTGGGAGTGGGAGTTGTTAGTGAGAGTTGTTAGTGAGAGTTAGTGCTAGTGTGAGTCAGTTAGTGGGAGCGTGAGTTAGTGGTAGTGGGAGTTAGTGAGAGTTAGTGGGAGTGTTTGTTAGTGAGAATTAGTAGTAGTGTGTTAGTGAGAATTAGTAGTAGTGTGAGTTAGCGAGCGAGTGATTTTTCTGTACACTTAACACATTTACACGCAAACACATTCAATACATACATACACTTACCAATAACACTACATACACTCCATACCCCATACCCCCTCATACTACACTCCATACCCCATTCCCTGTAGTCCCATTCCCTTTCATCCCATTTACTCTTATCCCATACCCCATACCCATCCCATACCCATCCCCTAGTTACATTTAGTTTACATATCCTCCTTTTAGTCTTCTTCTTATTTTGGTTTATTTAAATACTCCTTACCCTCTTTGTTTTTTTAGATCCCTCTCACACTTTCAGCACTCTTTTTGTCTTTTTAGTTCTTTATTTTGACCCCCTTTCATTTCATCACACTCACTTTTTGTTTGATTATTTGGGGTTTAGTTTAGGGAACAGATGGAGGGCAGGCAGGGGAGAGGTAGAGGGGGGAGGAGAGGGAGGGGGAGAGGAACAGGGCAGGAAGGGGGGCAGGAAGGGGGGCAGGAAGCGGGGGTGGAAGCGGTGGGTGGACCCAGCCACTTGGTTCAAGATGAACAAGTGGCTGGGCCCAGTGGCGGACAGAGTAGGGCTTCACAGTCCGGGAAACAGAGGGCATCGTCACAGGGGAAGGCCAAGGCGACTAGGGAGGCGAGGTTTTCGATGGAGGAGAAGGAGGCCCTCGTAGAGGCCTATATGGCCAGGTATAGGAGGCTGCAGCACCAGAAGACTACCCCGACTGAGAAGAGGAGGCTCTGGAATGAAATAAGGAATGCAGTCAATGCAGTGGGTGGCCGGAACAGAGATATGGACTCTATAAAACATCGCTACCGGGACTGTAAGATGGATCTCAAGAAAAAGTTAAGCCTGGAGGCCCGACATTCCGCAGGAACCGGTGGCGGCCCTGCCCTGGAAATAGAGTACTGCCGATGGGAGGAAATGTTGCGGCCCAGCATCTCCGAGGTGGATGTAGTCGGTATCGGAGGAATTGATACCGGGAACCTGCCATTCTCATCTGACGGTAAGCTCATTGAAGAATAAATTCACATACGAATGTATTTCAAGGGACACTATACGCAAACCTTTACTTTCATGATTGAGGTAGCGAATACAATTTGACAAAACATTCAAATGTACTTATATTACCTAATTTGAATCATTCTTGAGATATATTTTAATGAAGAAATAGCCATGCACATGGTGAAACAATCACAGGAGGCAGCTATATTCAGCTAACAATCAGCATCTTCTAAGCATATTTAGATATGCTTTTCAGCAAAGAATATCCAGAGAATGAAGCTAATTAGATAAGAAAAGTACATTAGAAAGTTGATTATAAATGTATGCTTCTAAATCATGAAAGATAAAACATTGGGTTTCATGTCCCTTTAAGGATCAGATTAATGCTATAACGTTGTTTACACGCATTCAATTACTTTGCGGTTACATCAGTATCTAGGCTTTAGGTTAGGTGTGCATTTAAACAGACTGAAAACAAACGCTAAAACATTCAGATTGACCAGAGATATCACAAACACGGTTTAGAAAATGCGGAAATCGTATTGATTGTTAGATTTCAAAGTGGATTAATGATTCTGCATTTGTAATTGTATTGTAAGCTAAGTCATTTAAAGCTTCATTTGCAAATATGCTAATATATACAATTTTTATTTTTTAAAATATACAGAGTCTGGGGAGGAGGCAGCACAACAAATACAGCCTCCTCCATCTCCCCGGGATGAGAGTGGTGGGGAGGAATTTCCACTTCGGAGGGAAGAGGCCCCCTGTGACGAAGAGGGCACAGAAGCAGATGAAGAGGCCCCGGAAGCAGAGGAGGAGGCCGCGGAACCAGAGGCCCCTCAAGAACCCGCACACCGCCGTGCACGGGTACCCCGCCAAGCACAACAAGAGGAAATAGCGGAGGTGCGGGTTCTACTGGACTACATAGACCAGATGCGTAACTCCCGGATACAAAATATCGAAGGCCGAACTCGAATTCTTGATGGACAAAACCAAATAATTGAAGGCCAAAACCAAATAATAAACATACTTAATAGAATAGAACAAGGCCAAAACAGAATCATTAATCTACACCAAGAGATGTTTAATTTTTTCCGGGAGGCGCATGCTGGTCTGCCTCCTGGTCCGCCTCCTGCTGCTGGGCCTCCTGCTGCTGGGCCTCCTGCTGCTGGGCCATCTTCTCCTGCCGGCCCATCTTCTCCTGCCGGCCCATCTTCTCCTGCCGGGCCATCTTCTCCTGCCGGGACATCTCCTCCTGCCGAGCCATCTTCTCCTCTTCAGCCATCTTCTCCTCTTCAGCCATCTTCTCCTCCTCAGCCATCTTCTCCTCCTCAGCCATCTTCTCCTCCTCACCTTGGTCGTCCCAGTACTCTTCCTTCCACTCTTCCCACAACATCTCCAAGGAGAACTCGTCAGAGTCGGCAGTTGCCCCTCCCAGAGCCTCAGCCCCGTGGGAAGAGGGGAAGGAAGAGGAAGTAAGTATTTGTTTTCATGTTTAATGTTTTTTTTATTTAATGTGTAATAGATAGGTATGTGATGATGTGGTTTTCATACACTTGTGGACCACACTCTGTATATAATCTACTTCTATGGGACCGGGTCCATGGAGGCAGATTGTTTGCAGAGTGTGGGTTATAAGTGTGTGAAAACCACATCATCACATACCTATCCTTGTTCATGATATTGATTGGTTTCTGTGATGTGATGTCCAAACTGTTTCCCGAATCGCAAACAAAATTACCATTACAATTATCCATGATGGCATATTACTGTTTGAACGCCAATAACACAGCTTAAAGGGACAGTCAGAAAATTATTGATTACAAAGAAAACACTGTATTACGCATTATCAAGTTGGAAACAACAAAACATGGAGAAATACGTGTGACTTATGTGCTTACCCTTGTATCTATGACAACATTTTAGATATCAATGATCAATACATGGTAAATAATATGCTGTATGAGCACAAGGTTTTACATATACAAATGCTATCCAAATGCCCTCCAGTGGTCAAATTGTATAATGATTACATGCACTCTTCAAGCTCGAAGAAATGAGCACACGAACCTCATAGGTTTAGCTCGCAAATTAAAATAAACACAGACAAATGATTAATTGGTGAGAAACATTTGATATCATTGATATTACAAAATTGACTTTTAGAATAATGCAAAACATTATTTGTTTTCTAAACTGTCCCTTTAACAAAATTACATATGCTAACATATATTTGAAGATTGTTGGTATATCTACATGTACTTGTTCAAACAATAAATTTGGAAATCAGATTTATATTGACGTGTTAAATAAAGATGATTTTCTTAAAGAGACATTATTGTGTTAATTTATTTTTATAAAGACATTTGTTTTAACAATGAATATGGTTTAAAGTCCTTTTAGGAGTGGGGGGTGAAAATATGCTAACAATAATATATTTGGAGATTAACCAATGTGGAACTCATACATGATACAAAAATAAACATTTGCATTAAAGGGACAGTATACTATATTTTTAACAGAACTATATGTAATAGACACTACTAGAAACAACAAGATTAACATATACTGATATCAATATTACAAAGCTTTAAACACTTTCAAAGAAAATCGGGTTAGCTCTATTGAAAATATAGATGAACCCCCATTACAAACGTAAAACAAGACAATACAACATCATACACAAAACAGGAGAAAGCTGGAGATGGTACTCACATGAAACTTAGAGGCTTGGCGAGGAGTCGGAAAATTACTTACATTTTATTTGAACAGAAGCAAAATGAAACGTGTATTTGTTAAACAATGGACTATCTAACTAGAGAACAAATTAAAAGATTTGATTTATAATGTGAGTGTCTAATGAACCTTTAATAAAATATACGACGAAATTACATTTAGAAGAAGTCGGCATCATATATTTAGCATATGATAAAGATAAATGCATATTGATTACTTTATTCTAACACAATAGCGCATATTTATGAATTAGATATCTTTAACATTAAACACAACAGTCATTTTTCAGAAAAAGGAACATATTGTTGACAAACATATTAAACAACATGGACTATAGAGATTTGCACTTGCCTCGAAACATCATATGCATGAAAACATTTTGCTTTCGTTCGTTTATTCAACCAGACATCCAGCAAAAGAGAATGTGGTGGTCTTTATCAGCTACGGGTTAACAATGTAACATGATGCAAAAAATCCATATTCGCAAGGTTTTTAAAACTGGCTTCATTCACAAATGTGTTTAACGTGCACAAACAAATATTGCGGTACTACGTAATACAATCAGACGTTTTTTTACCTTTGCATGTGACGTCTTAATTAACATGGCGCTTCCTTGATCACGTAAGAACGCCATCCAATAAAAGGCACATTCTTGATCACGTAAGAACGCAAAAAAAAAGGCGCATCCTTGATCGCGTCAAAACGCCATCCAATAAAAGGCACATTCTTGATCACGTAAGAACGCAAACCAAAAAAAGGCGTATCCTTGATCGCGTCAAAACGCAATCCAATAAAAGGCACATTCTTGATCACGTAAGAACGTCAGTCAATACAAGGAATCATTGGACAGCCTGGCAGGTGACGTCTTAAGCAACATGGCGCATCTGAGATCGCTGAAAAACCGCAGCCAATACAAGGACTCAGTTGACAGCTTGGCATATCAATAAGAAACGAATTTATATTTTAGTAACTAGTATGTGTGTAGATTGCTATCCAGGAATGTCACAAAATCATGAATCATCTTTTCGGACTGTCCCTTTAACTATAGCTATGGTGTATATCTTTAACATTTAAAAGATACACATGAGAAATACATATGCCATTGATGTTTTAAGATATGTTTAGATTGTTTTGGAATAACAATAATGACACATGTATTGATCAAACGTGTCATTTATTCAAGTTGAAATATGGTCAGCCTACCTATAGCCATATATGGGAGGAGAAGTATTTTGTTAACATATTTATTAAAAAATATTCATCATCTAAAATATGCGCATTACACACAGAGATTTATTTGGTTACACTTTTACAATAAGATAGAATTGAAAATGAAATACATGTGCTGTCAACATTACAATAAGATTGTTTATTAATAAGATTATATGTCCTTGTTCATGTAAAAAGGACAAAAACACTTTAGAAATGGAAATACATTCATTAACAATTGTGCTCACCATCACTTAAAGGGACATTATTTTGTTTTTAAAAAGAGGATACACATAGACAATACTATTTCAATAAAATGAACCCTTTACAGGGATTATATCATTGTATCAATCCTCAGATCATTTGTTAAAGGTGCATCAATTCATGCAGAGTTTCTAAATACACACATGGATGTGAAAATTGAAATATACATATATACACAAATAACAATCTATATATACATATATAAAAGAATTACTATGCTAATCATAATCATGCAATGATAAAGCTTTGAGAAAAATATATAAAGACAAATAATAAAATTACATTGGAGATGTTAATCTTAAAGTCATTTACAATTGTATTACATATATGATTCTTGAAAATCCATTATTTTTGGTAGGTCCCTTTAAGGATCAACCAGATAAACTAGAGCTTCCAGTCAATAAAATGAAGAATGAGGACAAAGAATCGTGCAATGACATGTCTTTTATTAGTATGTAAGAAAACATCAACAACGTTTATAAATAATCTTGTAAAAATAAGGAATATTTGAGCCATATGACAAGGTAACAGAGTGCATCACAGTCCATGAAGAGAGTTGCCAAGGGCCAGCATAGCCCCATTGGAGACATATGACAAGGTAACAGAGTGCATCACAGTCCATGATGAGAGTTGCCAAGGGCCAGCATAGCCCCATTGGAGACATATGACAAGGTAACAGAGTGCATCACAGTCCATGAAGAGAGTTGCCAAGGGCCAGCATAGCCCCATTGGAGACATATGACAAGGTAACAGAGTGCATCACAGTCCATGAAGAGAGTTGCCAAGGGCCAGCATAGCCCCATTGGAGACATATGACAAGGTAACAGAGTGCATCACAGTCCATGAAGAGAGTTGCCAAGGGCCAGCATAGCCCCATTGGAGACATATGACAAGGTAACACAGTGCATCACAGTCCATGAAGAGAGTTGCCAAGGGCCAGCATAGCCCCATTGGAGACATATGACAAGGTAACACAGTGCATCACAGTCCATGAAGAGAGTTGCCAAGGGCCAGCATAGCCCCATTGGAGACATATGACAAGGTAACACAGTGCATCACAGTCCATGAAGAGAGTTGCGAAGGGCCAGCATAGCCCCATTGGAGACATATGACAAGGTAACACAGTGCATCACAGTCCATGAAGAGAGTTGCCAAGGGCCAGCATAGCCCCATTGGAGACATATGACAAGGTAACACAGTGCATCACAGTCCATGAAGAGAGTTGCCAAGGGCCAGCATAGCCCCATTGGAGACATATGACAAGGTAACACAGTGCATCACAGTCCATGAAGAGAGTTGCCAAGGGCCAGCATAGCCCCATTGGAAACATATGACAAGGTAACACAGAGCATCACAGTCCATGAAGAGAGTTGCCAAGGGCCAGCATAGCCCCATTGGAGACATATGACAAGGTAAAAGAGTGCAACAGGCACAACAATAAACTTAGAAAAAGGCCAAATGGCAACTATAACAAAAACATCAACATTTGGACGGAGGATTCTTATCTGCGCCCTTGGAGCATCTCCAGATCCTCCACTTACTGGTCATCCTCTTCATCGTCCTGTGCATGTCCAGCTCCGGATTCAGGCCTTGAATTTAATAGCATGATCTGCCGCAGAGTCAAATCCTGAACCCGGAGCTGGGCCTGCATGGTGTCGTTCATCCCTCTCAGGACAGCTGCGTTCCTCAACACGGCCTGCTCTACTCGTGCTATACCTTCTAGCATGAGCCATGCTGAGTCACAGCCTAAAATAAAGAATAAATCAAATATTAAGGATAATTACACAATAGACGAAAAAATAAGCAAAGATACATTGTCATCATAAAGACAAATCATTCTTTACATCAATTTGTTTAAATTGATTCTTTACACATTAAATATGTTATTCAGACAGACCGAAATCATTAAAGGGACAGTTTACTCAAACATGTTGTCCCCTTTAATTGGTTTTCGATGATCCACTTATACAGCTTGAGTGTATCAAATCTTGTTAAAGGATTTACATTGTACTTACATTAGCAATTTAAATATTTTAATTATACTGTGGTAGGCACACCTATCCTTAAACATTTTGGCGTTGAGGACAAGCTGTGTAAACATAGCAACCTGAAGAAATTACATTCCCACTGGGTTAGACAAGAGATAATGTATCAACATTTGTACATAAATTGTTGGATCCAAGTAGTGGTGATTGGTATATGTAGTGATATCAAATTAAAGGGACACTGAACCTAAATATTTAATTGACTGATTCAGATAGAGCATGACATTACAAATATGACAAAATTACACATATTCTTTAAATGTTAGAATTCTCTAGCTAGATTTTGAATGCAAGAATGTAGGTTTATAGGGCAGGCCATATTTGTTTATCAACTTTGGTTGTCCCTGCTGGTTGATGGATACATTCATCCAACAATAAAGAAATGATGTCCACAATTATTTTCAATTTAAAATTAATTCTAGGCATTTCTTTGTTTCAATAAAGATAGCAAGAGAATGAAGAATAATTCATAAGAGTAGTAAATTATAAATTTGATTAACATTGCATGCTCTATTTGAATCACAATAGAAACAATTTTCCTTCAGTGTACCTTTAAGTATCTTATAATGTGGATTTTGAATGATACTTACAGCTGTGCCTGGGAAGGACAATCCGACACCCAGGACAATGAAGGTTGAGACAGGGGGGAGGGATGGGATTGTGTTGGGGAGGGATGGGATTGGGTTGGGGAGGGATGAGCTGCTGCTCCGGGGTAGGCCGTACAGCTGGGGAGTGGTGAGTTGGGGTCTGGGCAGCTGTACGGCCCATAATACGGGGAGAGCGGCGAAGGGGGGTGAAGGGGCGTGTTTTGAGAGGGTCAGGGAAGGGGCGTTTTTTGGGAGGGACAGGAAATGACAAATGGGAAGGGCCGGCAGGGGTCTGGGCCTGGGCAGGGGTCTGGGCATGGGCAGGAGTCTGTGCCTGGGCAGGGGTCTGGGCCTGGGCAGTGGTCTGTGCCTGGGCAGGGGTCTGGGCCTGGGCAGTGGTCTGGGCATGGGCAGGGGTCTGTGACTGGTTAGGGGACTGGGCAGGGGCGGAAACCAGATGACCAGAGGTGGAGGATCCATCTGAAAAAAATAATCCAAATATATTAAAATCTCATACATCATGAAATCAAATCAACGCATTTCAAATTGATTATGTTTTCAATATACTTTGAAGTGTGTTAGAATTTCTAAACAATTATGAAATGAGGATATGGTATGCATATAGGCACTCAGATGAATATCAATGACTGTCTGTACAATTATAACATTATTATTGTGTTTTGGCCTGGAATATGCATGTGACATAATGATGGCATGAATTATAAATTTATAATAAAAAAACAAACATATTTTCATGCTGCCTGATATAGAAAGGGGGCAGTAGTGTATTTGAACAGACAAATAATATTCATTTTTAAAGTGCAAAAGCTGTAGACTTTGAATGTCTTCAATAAAATGATTTCCAATAAAGCAACATGTTGGAAACATGATAGATATATTTCACATACCATCAGACTCCAAGGCAGCCTCTTCCTCCTCCATCACACATGTTAAATCAGATAAGATCAGATATTATAACATATGTTACTGTTGATCAAAGACACACATCAATGTTGCATTAAGGATATACACACCCAAAGTTATGATTTACATCATTTTGATGGAGCATACAAATGACATTTGATTTGTTATTCTCAATGATTCAGATTTTCAATGTATTGTTTGTATTAATTTTAAAATCATAAAAGCATAGTACATAGAACATTTAAGATTTCTCATGTGTGTATCACTTGATGACTGTTGTCAAAAATGAACATGGAAACAACCATATGCTATACATCTTCTGAATAACAAAGGTGTAGACTAAGAAAGTTTTAATTATTAATCTTTCAATATTCAAAGAAAATTAATATATAATCAGAGGAGTAAATTATATGTTTGTTTCAAATGTTATGCTTCATCAGAATCATGCTCATAATATTGATTACCAATACACCTTCAATGACATATAAATGAGTCAATGGACTTACCAGGAGACCGCAAAGGCGGCTCTGTGTCACTGCTGGATTCCTGTGGGCTCCCCACACCAACTCTCTCTATGAATGATATAGATATATATTAGTGAACACATTTGGGATAGCACTAAATCACATCTGTAGCGAATTTTAAGAATAATCAACTTGAAAATGTGAAGAATAGAGCAGTCATTAAACAAACAAATGCTTGATTGAATCAAGGGGATTCTGTTAAAAATGGTGTATTGAACATATGTTTAATTTCTGACTATATTAGACATCAAACTCATCTGATACGATGCTATTGCATATCTAAATATACCCATTGATCAATGTTCTTAAAAGAATACACACAAACCACATTTTGAATAACAGCTGTTGACAAATATAAACAAAGACATGTGGCACATTGAGCCATTTGTGCAATGTACAGTAATCTTGTTTAGGACACAACACATATTTATCACAATACAAAACCAAATTGATTAGTACAAATATGTAATCATGGTGCTGTTAGAGTATGCTGATATCTATAAAGTAACTCCAACAGTGAATATGTGAATTATATATCAATATTATCTAATCCAAAGAATGTAAAGATGAATGAATCTATTGTTTATTAAAGGGACACTGACATGATTTATTTCAATCATTGATTTCACTGTTCAAACTGTTCCAAATGATTTAACATTGACTCCTATTATAATTTGAATGTTGCTACATTTTAATCTTAAAGGCAGATAAGCAATATTGGATTCAATAAATATTGTTTGTTGAAGGTATCCACCAATTATCAATCAAAACCCAGGTTGGTCAACCAAAATTGAGCTGCAGATAAACGTACATTCTTGATTTTAAAATACATTTAGCAATTGAATATTTCACATATGATTATAGTATTATATTTAAATGTTGATTAATATTGCATGCTCTATCTGAATGACAACATTAATAATTTTAGATCAGTATCCCTTTAATATAAAATTATATTGATTTGACAATGTTGTTGTTAATGAATTCTCTACTCCATATGTTGATGTAATGAATGGGATTGAGCATGCAATTCCAATCTAATATGTTATTTAAGGATATCCTAAGAATTATTTAATTTTCATCTATTAAAGGGACATGAAGCTCTAAATGTGTAATTGTATACTTTTTTAAACTATGTACTACTGTTATCTGAACACATGATTTTAACTTTTGGAAATATGCCAATTTATGCATAGCAAAACAGCCGGATAATACCAGTAATGCATTGTTTAACCTAAACCAAAATCCATTAATTTGTTTATGAAATAAAACAATAGACTGAACCAATGTAGCTCATAAAATGTTTAAACAAAACAATAAAATCACGTTTAAAAATAATTCTATGTAAAATGTAGTTGGCATGTCCCTTAAATGACGTGATTAATTTCAAAAATTGAATCTATATTTTTAAAATCTAAACATATGCAAAATTGTGTGTATTATTTAAAAATGTATACAAATAAGATTAAGCAATACACAAGGGAAGAATATAAATTGGACATTCAAAGAATCTGACATTAAAATTAAGACATCCAGAATAGATGGGATATCTTAAATAAAAAAAAAAAATCAGAGTAGTCTTACAATGTAATCCTATTTTTTTGTTTTATTTATTCTTATTTGCAAAAAGTTTTAAAATCCATTTTGCAGATACATATAAATATTGAACAATGTGGATTTAGTATGTAATGTTCTGTCCATGTTTCTAAGACAAATGTCAATTAAAATGAGACATACCATACTGTGACAAGCCCTGCCTTGAGGATCCAGCACCAACATCCAGATCTGTAATATATTAAATGAGGATTGGATATCATTAATACAAATCATGCCATGTTTAAAATCTTTACATTATTAGCAAATTAATTTAAAAATATTAATCCTTTGGTAGTCCCATGAGTTAATTGTTTCCTCAATTCAATTCATGATAAATATATCCTGTACTCTTATTTTCAATCAGTTGTGTTGTTTACTGTAGCTTTAATTATTTTTTTGGTGTTATTTCATTCTCATCAATTGATGGGCATATGTTATAATTTATTTGGATTCTTCTTTTTTTATTATGTATAATATTGAAAATAAGAATACTGTATTCTTCACATATATAATAATTCACATTTCATTTTGACCAACATGTATAAAGCAATGCCACTTACAGCTAACCCATGTTAACGTGTATGCAAAATTCCATTTTCGCGATCATTGCGCAATGATTCCATGCGGAATTATGCATCCGTCATTTGACCAACATGTATAAAGCAATGCCACTTACAGCTAACCCATGTTAACGTGTATGCGAAATTCCATTTTCGCGATCATTGCGCAATGATTCCATGCGGAATTACGCATCCGTCATTTGACCAACATGTATAAAGCAATGCCACTTACAGCTAACCCATGTTAACATGTATGCGAAATTCCATTTTCGCGATCATTGCGCAATGATTCCATGCGGAATTACGCATCCGTCATTTGACCAACATGTATAAAGCAATGCCACTTACAGCAAACCCATGTTAACGTGTATGCGAAATTCCATTTTCGCGATCATTGCGCAATGATTCCATGCGGAATTATGCATCCGTCATTTGACCAACATGTATAAAGCAATGCCACTTACAGCTAACCCATGTTAACGTGTATGCGCTATTCCATTTTCGCTCTGTGACGCATATTCTGTAGAGCGCAAGAAACATCATTCCTATTTCATGTGTCACTAATATAAAATCAGATATCTAAACATCATATGTAGTGTATGTTGTGAGATCTGTATAGGTTTAGTATCTGACTATATACACATTTTTAAAAAAAAAATCAAATATTAACATATTATATGAAGTTGGATAATTACCTGGTTCAGATTCTCCATCTCCTCCCAGGCCACCGGACGGAGAAGCAGCTGCCCTGGCCCCCGCGTCAGGACTTTCAGATCCCGCAGCTGGGAGGGAAGAAGAGGAGGCCGAGGATGGCGAGGATCTAAATCTTTTGGGGACCTGGAGATTGAGGAGCTCGCATAAAGTCACCTCATAAGGGAGTAGGTACAGTTTCCGCGGGGCCTCTCTTTTGCCCCCTCTTTTACGGGCTTGTACCCAGTCCCTTATGAGGTTGACTTTTTTTGTTAACCGCAACCTCATATCTACGAATCTCCTCATGATTTGATCCTGGCTCCTCTGGACGTCACACACCAATCTAACCGCATTGGTGATAGACTCCCAGAGGGCCTTCTTAACATGCGCATCTGTCGAACCTCCTCTTGTTCCCAAACAGCTGGGGATAAAAGTCCTTGACGGCGTGGACCAGTGCAGCGCTCTCCTCCTTGGTGAACCTGGGAGCTGACATGCCTGCTGGGTTGTCGAATATAATTTTGTATAAATATTATATACTGCCTGCAGGCATTAGAGAACTGACAAAGATGGCAACGTGTAATGGACTTTTATATGGTGAAGTAAACATGAGATGCACCATGGGACAAGTTATCTGTACATCTGATTGGATAAAAGTTTGAAATATTGTTAGAATGTCTGTGAGACCATCCTGACTCAAGTTGTGTTTGTGTGATGAACTCTGATTGGCCGTTCCTTAATGTTTCATATCTTAGTAACTTCCTTACACATACCTCCTGGTGGTGCTGTAACTTCATTTTTCATGTAGACTTATTTGTAACTCATGGGCCTGTCATGCGGATATGTGTGATGCAGATTTAATATCCGTGATCCGTTAAATATTAATGATTAAATTCTCTTTAAAATCTAATACTGTCACATTATTAAATGTTGTAGACATTTCTCGGTTTAATAACGGTCTGTTTCTTTAATACAAATACACATTTAATATTGTATGTCTTTATTCTTCATAAAATCCATTTCTTTACTTATTGTGAAGTATTGATATTGCTCTATTAAATGTATTTCATAATGCACATTGATTGTGTGCTATTGCGTGACATTAGACTCTAATGTTTAAAGATGCTAATCTGATGTTTCAAGATGCGTTTCCCACGCAATATTTCTGAATGTTCAAATTCAGGTTATAATGTCAGTAACCTGGATAATCTGTTTATAAATGTTAAACTACAGGTTTGTTTGTAATTAGTAAATAAACCTCGAGCTTGTATTTGTCTGAAGTGCTCATATATGTTATTGTGCAATGGCGTCTTTATTTTTAAATAGACATTACAACCAAACAATTGTATCTAATGATCTGTAGAGATAGAAAATTGTTTAGACTTTAAAATGTAAATCAATTTACCTTAGTATTTAGATATCCTCAACAGAAGAAATTTAAATGCACATGGTTGAGCCAATCACATAAAGCATCTCTGTGCATCCACCAATCTTCATCTACTGAGCCTATCTCGATATGCTTTTCAAGCAAAGTATGTCAAGATAAGAAGAGAAGTAAATACACTCTTTAAATCTCTTAAAGGGACACTGTCCAAACAAATTTAGCGTTGGTGATTCAGATTGAGCATGAAATGTTAAGCAACTTTATAATTTAATCCGATTCTCAAATGTTAAGAATTATCTTGTTATCTTTCTTTGCAAATCAATAATGATATTTTAGATTACGGACAATTGTTGCAAAAAACCTGGGTTGTCCTTGATGATTGTTGGATAAATTAATCCAACAAAAAAACCAAGTTCTGTCCAGAGTACTGAAGCAAATAAATTATCTATTGAATGCCTTATTTTTAAAGTAATGATAGCAACATCACAAGGAGCATTCATAATATGAGACAATTGTTAAAGTTGCTTAAAATAGAATACTCATTCAGAATGTATAAATCATTAATTTTTTAACTGTCTCCCTTTAAGTATATTTTGAGTTCATGTCCCTTTAAAGAAACATTTCACAATAATGCTTGAAAAATCAGAAACCTAAGCACCTTCCTTTTGCTAAATTAGTATAACATATGAGTAAAGGAAATTTAGATTAACTTCTGGATTGTTTTACACACTGACTGAAATATATATTGTAAAGGAGGTATTTCGGAGTCTTCATCTTAAAGGGACATTAAGCTATATGTTATGTATGCATTTTGGATAAGATTATAATATTTGAACTACTTAATATGTTTTGGTATTCAATCATTAGATTGTAATTATATATTCTTGGATTAAATACATACAGGGAGTGCAGAATTATTAGGCAAATTGTATTTTTGAGGATTAATTTTATTATTGAACAACAACCATGTTCTCAATGAACCCAAAAAACTCATTAATATCAAAGCTGAATAGTTTTGGAAGTAGTTTTTAGTTTGTTTTTAGTTATAGCTATTTTAGGGGGATATCTGTGTGTGCAGGTGACTATTACTGTGCATAATTATTAGGCAACTTAACAAAAAACAAATATATACCCATTTCAATTATTTATTTTTACCAGTGAAACCAATATAACATCTCAACATTCACAAATATACATTTCTGACATTCAAAAACAAAACAAAAACAAATCAGTGACCAATATAGCCACCTTTCTTTGCAAGGACACTCAAAAGCCTGCCATCCATGGATTCTGTCAGTGTTTTGATCTGTTCACCATCAACATTGCGTGCAGCAGCAACCACAGCCTCCCAGACACTGTTCAGAGAGGTGTACTGTTTTCCCTCCTTGTAAATCTCACATTTGATGATGGACCACAGGTTCTCAATGGGGTTCAGATCAGGTGAACAAGGAGGCCATGTCATTAGATTTTCTTCTTTTATACCCTTTCTTGCCAGCCACGCTGTGGAGTACTTGGACGCGTGTGATGGAGCATTGTCCTGCATGAAAATCATGTTTTTCTTGAAGGATGCAGACTTCTTCCTGTACCACTGCTTGAAGAAGGTGTCTTCCAGAAACTGGCAGTAGGACTGGGAGTTGAGCTTGACTCCATCCTCAACCCGAAAAGGCCCCACAAGCTCATCTTTGATGATACCAGCCCAAACCAGTACTCCACCTCCACCTTGCTGGTGTCTGAGTCGGACTGGAGCTCTCTGCCCTTTACCAATCCAGCCACGGGCCCATCCATCTGGCCCATCAAGACTCACTCTCATTTCATCAGTCCATAAAACCTTAGAAAAATCAGTCTTGAGATATTTCTTGGCCCAGTCTTGACGTTTCAGCTTGTGTGTCTTGTTCAGTGGTGGTCGTCTTTCAGCCTTTCTTACCTTGGCCATGTCTCTGAGTATTGCACACCTTGTGCTTGTGGGCACTCCAGTGATGTTGCAGCTCTGAAATATGGCCAACTGGTGGCAAGTGGCATCTTGGCAGCTGCACGCTTGACTTTTCTCAGTTCATGGGCAGTTATTTTGCGCCTTGGTTTTTCCACATGCTTCTTGAGACCCTGTTGACTATTTTGAATGAAACGCTTGATTGTTCGATGATCACGCTTCAGAAGCTTTGCAATTTTAAGAGTGCTGCATCCCTCTGCAAGATATCTCACTATTTTTGACTTTTCTGAGCCTGTCAAGTCCTTCTTTTGACCCATTTTGCCAAAGGAAAGGAAGTTGCCTAATAATTATGCACACCTGATATAGGGTGTTGATGTCATTAGACCACACCCCTTCTCATTACAGAGATGCACATCACCTAATATGCTTAATTGGTAGTAGGCTTTCAAGCCTATACAGCTTGGAGTAAGACAACATGCATAAAGAGGATGATGTGGTCAAAATACTCATTTGCCTAATAATTCTGCACTCCCTGTATCTACATAGGCTATTTTGATGCTGATTGTTGGTTGCACATAGATGCCTTATGTAATTGACTAAGATATGTGCATTGATGTATCTTTTTAAAAGTATATTTAAAGAATGAATGTAATTCTATAGTACTTTCTAAATATGTTTAAATTATTTTAAGAATTAATTAAAAATCAATACACAATATACTTTGTGAATGTCCCTTTAAGGACCAAAAGATTTGGAATGTTGATTTAACATTGTCAAAATAAACTAAAGGGGAATGAAAATTATATATAGATATGTGATGTCTAACCCAAGAGGTAAGATTTTAAAAACTACATAATATTAATAACTATAGTTAAATGACTCCACTAGAAAATTAAATCGATTAACCTGGCATCCAATAACTAGCTTGTGAAAAATATCAAGTTAAATGACCTAACATTTATAAATGTAAAAATTAAAATAATTTTGAAAATAATGTTTTGAGATACCTAAGGAAGATACAAGATCTTATAAAATTAATTTTACATTCAACAACACTGTCACTTTAATGTAAGTTAACCACTTCCCCTTCTTAAAAGTGAAAACAAATAATTTATGACAAATTTTGACTACATATCCGAAATTATTTTAACATCTAATAATTTCCAAAGAAAAGCATCGATGGATCTCACTCCCCAATTAATGTTAAAAAAGATAGTTTAATGTAATATTCTCGGAATCAGTGGATTTTCTCAAATTAATGCATTATTTGATCTTATGCATGTGCTTGTCAAATAGCCAACTACCAGTCATGGGAGTCAAATTGTTTTTTATTGACAGATTATATGGATATTTATTATAATCTGTTCAAAAGAGTGTATTTAATAATAAAATGTTTATTATTACCATTTAAAAAATTAAAAGTTTCTGAAACAAAAACCAAAAAATATTCCTTGAAGTCATCAGATGACAATCTGAAATAAAAAAACAAATATTTAACAAAGTTAATACACACGTTGTCAAATATTCATAAAATACATTTACAATCATCTTGTGTCTATGCTCTAACTTTGTTCAACATTTTTTCAAGATATTTATTAATTAAATTTATTTAAAAAAAAAAAAACATACACCATTATATTGTGTAATAAAAAATACATTTAAATATCTGAATTTCTAATTATACATAATAATGTATATCACATTTCAATAATATATATGTATGCTGAACATAAATGTAATATTTCATGTCCATTCAAATACCTCTATATCAACTATAATATGTATTCCTTTTTCTGATTGTGATCCCTAAATATCTAATGAAGAAATAAGTATGACTAATGTATGTAAGCTACCAATAATCAACATTCTTCCTGTGATTCTTAACTAGCATGCATTGGTACACCAACCTGGATAATGCATGGTCTTTGAAAGTCAATTCAGGGGTAAACAGTTGATCTTCAATAGGTGTGTTATTCATCAGTTCATAAAATAGAGGACTGTGAAATACCATCTAAAAAAGTAAAATCATCTAAGTGTCTGATTGTGATCCCTAAATATCTAATTAAGAACTAAATATAACTAATGTATATAAGCTACTAATATTCAACATTCTTCCTGTGATTCTTAACTAGCATGCATTGGTACACCAACCTGGATAATGCATGGTCTTTGAAAGTCAATTCAGGGGTAAACAGTTGATCTTCAATAGGTGTCTTATTCATCAGTTCATAAAATAGAGGACTGTGAAATACCATCTAAAAAAGTAAAATCATCTAAGTGTCTGATTGTGATCCCTAAATATCTAATTAAGAACTAAATATGACTAATGTATGTAAGCTACTAATATTCAACATTCTTCCTGTGATTCTTAACTAGCATGCATTGGTACACCAACCTGGATAATGCATGGTCTTTGAAAGTCAATTCAGGGGTAAACAGTTTATCTTCAATATGTGTCTTATTCATCAGTTCATAAAATAGAGGACTGTGAAATACCATCTAAAAAAGTAAAATCATCTAAGTGTCTGATTGTGATCCCTAAATATCTAATTAAGAACTAAATATGACTAATGTATGTAAGCTACTAATATTCAACATTCTTCCTGTGATTCTTAACTAGCATGCATTGGTACACCAACCTGGATAATGCATGGTCTTTGAAAGTCAATTCAGGGGTAAACAGTTGATCTTCAATAGGTGTCTTATTCATCAGTTCAGAAATAGAGGACTGTGAAATACCATCTAAAAATTAGAAAATCATCTAAGTGTCTCCAATAGGATGCCTCCACAGCCTTATTCTATCAAATAGTTGGCACTTACCATGTGAACATGTCTTTGTATGGTTTTCAAGGTCAGCAGATTGGAAAGACAATGCCAGACATGATCCCATTGGTATACTTCAATTTTAATCTTGGCTTTTTCCACTGTCAGTCTGGGCAATCTTCACTGTCAGGCTTCTAATTCTTCCCTTTCAGTCTTTAGATTAAGTCAGCTCCCTAATGGCAGAAAAAGTTTAATAAAAATTACTACAAGTGTGTGAATCAGTTCTGTACCCCTCTCCCACCCCCCATTTCAGAATCAATTTCTGTCACTAGCTTGCTAAGCATGTGTAGCATCTTGTGTTATGTTATCAAGTGTGAAGATGAGTCATATTGAGCAGAACAAACCTCTAATGTGTGACATTGAACCATAGTCATGCTAGAGGATCCCTTTCTGAGTATTTACATTTTAAGTAATGTGTAAACTAAATACTAGTTTAGAAAATGTATGCCATATGATGTATTTGTGTACAATTCATGCCAGCAACAGTCCATACATTTATACTTACCATCTGATGTCCTCTTTAAAAACCAGGTGGCAAAGACTCGCTACAGGACCCAATGCCCAGAGCATCACCTATATTAATAAATGAAACACATTTTTAGCATTTGATGAACAATCCTAACATGTTTGCACAATTCTCTACTTGTCATTTCCCTAGAGTTCACATCTATTGACAATACTCCAGTCTAACTTCTATTCTTTACCGTCTAAAGTGGCGGTTGATGATGTCTGCTCTGACATTGAGCCCCTCATCCCGGAATGGCCCCTCTAGAACAGGATCATCCTCCTCATCTCTGAGGAGGTTTCGGTCCGCCGGGACGGCCTGCAGCATCCCAGCCCGCTGTGCAATATTATGCAGGACGCTACAGGCTACAACGATCTTTGCCACCTTCTTTGGGTTGTACTGGCGGGCTCCTCCCGACCTGTCCAGGCACCTGAACCTCATCTTCAGGAGCCCGAACATCCGTTCAACCACCACCCTGGTTCTCTTATGAGCCCTATTGTAGCGCTCCTCAGACACATCAGTCGGGCTACGCAAGGGGGTAATGAGCCAAGGCCGGCTCATGTACCCAGAATCACCTATAAATTATGAACAGAACATAATTCTAACTGAATCCTCAAAATAGTATTTGTAGTCCAATAAAAAGTTTGGTACACGATAATCCAGTAACAAATGTTTATTTTAAAATAAAAAAATCTAGTTCAATATTATTCTCTATCTTCCCATTTCATCTAAGACATGCTACATATGCGTATTTCTCCTAAATCAAGCCTTGTGTAAAATGCAAACTACATGGTTACATTGCATTCTCTATCTGAGCATTTAAGGTAAGACATGCTACATATCTGCATTGAACTAAAAGACATTAGCGGAAAGAGACAATGACATGGTTAAATTGCATTAGCTAATATCTTCCCATTTCAGCTAAGACATGCTACATATGCATATTTCTCCTAAACCAAACCTTGTGTAAAATGCTAACTACATGGTTACATTGCATTCTCTATCTGAGCATTTAAGGTAAGACATGCTACATATCTGCATTGAACTAAAAGACATTAGCGGAAAGAGACAATGACATGGTTAAATTGCATTAGCTAATATCTTCCCATTTCAGCTAAGACATGCTACATATGCATATTTCTCCTAAACCAAACCTTGTGTAAAATGCAAACTACATGGTTACATTGCATTCTCTATCTGAGCATTTAAGGTAAGACATGCTACATATCTGCATTGAACTAAAAGACATTAGCGGAAAGAGACAATGACATGGTTAAATTGCATTAGCTAATATCTTCCCATTTCAGCTAAGACATGCTATATATGCATATTTCTCCTAAACCAAACCTTGTGTAAAATGCTAACTACATGGTTACATTGCATTCTCTGAGCATTTAAGGTAAGACATGCTACATATCTGCATTGAACTAAAAGACATTAGCGGAAAGAGACAATGACATGGTTAAATTGCATTCGCTAATATCTTCCCATTTCAGCTAAGACATGCTACATATGCGTATTTCTCCTAAACCAAACCTTGTGTAAAATGCAAACTACATGGTTACATTACATTCTCTATCTGAGCATTTAAGGTAAGACATGCTACATATCTGCATTGAACTAAAAGTAGACATTAGCGGGGGGAAAAAATGGTTAAATTGCATCCTATAGCTGAACATTACGCTAACATTTTAAAACTACAGTGGCAATTGTCAAACTAATTAACCATGTTGTGCACAAATACTTACCAACGAGATAACCAGGGGGCATTTGTCTTTCCTCAAACGGTCTCCACAGGGACGACAGAGAGAGGATGCGGGCATCATGACTAGCCCCTCCAAAATTTGCACACACATGCATAATCCTCATCCGTGCGTCACAAACATACTGCACGTTGAGGCTATGAAAATGTTTGCGATTTCTGAAGGGCAAGTCATCAATTGGAGCACGCAGCGCAATGTGGGTACAATCTATGGCTCCCAAGACATTGGGCAATTCAGCAATATCAAAGAATTCCTGCTTCAGGCGCCTCCAATCACCATCATTCTGTGGGAATC
This sequence comes from Bombina bombina, assembly GCF_027579735.1. Classification (NCBI taxonomy): domain Eukaryota; kingdom Metazoa; phylum Chordata; class Amphibia; order Anura; family Bombinatoridae; genus Bombina; species Bombina bombina. The sequence continues at coordinate 827,154,736 of NC_069503.1, read as the reverse complement.
CTATGTATTGCTTACTGATACGTACCATGGCGTCCAGAAAGTTATCAAACACCACAGAGAATGTACCTTGAGCCAGGCCATGCATGTACAGTTCTCCGGATTGAAATCTCCCGGAGGCCAGGACGTATAGACAGCCTAGCATCTTACTCATGGTGGGAACAGCAGTCCTTATTCTTATACGTGGCTCCAAATGAGGTTTAAGAAGATCGTAAAGGCCAATGAGCTGTTCGCGATCGAGCCAATACTTATCATAAACCTCAAAGTCGCTCATGTTTTCCAAGGTGGGTCTCACCCTGTAGACAGGAGGACCTCGAACCAGACGACCCCTTCGTCTCAGTCTGAGCCGCCGAGGCTGCCTGATTCGACCAACAGCTAGTTCGCCAATAGCAGCAAGAGCAGCGTCTACCATGTCATCGTCATCCATCTTTCAAAATAGCGTAACAAGGTATGCACTTGATCTGATGTGGATCACAAGTGATGCTTTGGCCATGTTGTTTGGGGGATTTATAGTACGATTAGTCCAATGGTAGTGAGTTTGTAATGATTGCTAATTGTATTCACTTGTTTGTATGTGAGCGGCGCGAATGCTTTCACAGTGGGCGTTTTTTTGTTGTTTGCTGAAATGTTGTTTTCCAACAATGAATCTCAATGTGAAAGTGTAAAATATCACACATACAGTGCATGTTTGTAATGTTTGATCATATGCGTAATCAATATTTCTTAAACGCGATCTTATAGTAACAAGCACACGTCCAGGCTAACATGAATGAAAGTGCATAGTTGTGTATAATGTGCATCGAATGTGATCGATCAATGTTGCTGCAATATTGTTTGTAAACGATAAAGTAACATCTGCCATCTGTAGTATTGTATATATAAGTGATTGCCGAGCTGTCAATATTGTATGCGTCCCTTTAAAATCGCAATAATAATTCAGAACTTCCCGTCTGCCATCTGTAGTATTGTATATATAAGTGATTGCCGAGATGTGAATATTGTATGCGTCCCTTTAAAATCGCAATAATAATTCCGAACTTCCCGTCTGCCATCTGTAGTATTGTATATATAAGTGATTGCAGAGCTGTCAATATTGTATGCGTCCCTTTAAAATCGCAATAATAATTCCGAACTTCCCGTCTGCCATCTGTAGTATTGTATATATAAGTGATTGCCGAGCAGTCAATATTGTATGCGTCCCTTTAAAATCGCAATAATAATTCCGAACTTCCCGTCTGCCATCTGTAGTATTGTATATATAAGTGATTGCCGAGCTGTCAATATTGTATGCGTCCCTTTCAAATCGCACTAATACTGAAGAACTTCCGGCTGTCATCTGTAGTATTATATATATAAGTGATTGCCGAGCTGTCAATATTGTACTCGTCCATTTAAAATGGCACTAATACTGAATAACTTGCGGCTGTCATCTGTAGTATTGTATATATAAGTGATTGCCGAGCTGTCAATATTGTATGCGTCCCATTAAAATGGCACTAATACTGAATAACTTCCGGCTGTCATCTGTAGTATTGTATATATAAATGATTGCCGAGCTGTCAATATTGTATGCGTCCCTTTCAAATCGCACTAATGCTGAATAACTTCCGGCTGTCATCTGTAGTATTATATATATAAGTGATTTGCGATCTGACAATTTTTATTAATTGTCCCATTCAAATCTCCCTAATAATGCTGTTCCAAACTGTTCTTTACGTATATGTTGTATTGTAGTATTGAGTGTTAAAGTTCCGAAAGGGGCGGTACAGTCGTGAATCTGTGATGTGTATGGTTGAATCTTCTAATGACGTCATGATATTATGAACCTGCCTATGTAGTTCTGAAATCCTCATTGTGTTGTTGTATTGTGCTACATTGTTATTGTGTGCTGAATAAAATCTAAATGTGTGCTTTGTGGTTGCGTGATGGGTGATGCGTGTTATGTACATGTACGTATATATTGTGATTGTGTCCCACATATGCTGACTTCTATATAGCGGTCTGGCATTGTTGTTCCTTCCCATAAAGTGACATCTGTAATCTGGTGTAATGATGTTCTTGTTGTACGTAATTCCTAATGGTTTCTGGTGATGGAATCATGATGTTAAAAGTACAGTAAAACCCATATGTTCTGTTTTGTGATTCCAATAGAGAATGTAATGTGTTTTCCCCCCATCATTTGAATGCACATGTATGAGTGAATGTTAAAAGTAATGTATGTGCATCCATGACTGATCATGTGTTAAGCCTATGTAGATATGCTGTTGCTGCAAGCATATGAGTTGAATAACTGAAATGCAATAATAAAGGTAAATGAGAATTGTTTCCCATTGTGTAGTGTTTGTGAATCCTGAAAAGTTTACATTATTTTGTGTCTGTTTAAATGTAATATTTTTTTAAATAAAAGTTTGTTACTAGTGATGTTGATTTGTAGTTGATGTAATATAAAAGTCTGAAACAATTTAATGGTGTTGTGAATATTCAATAAGTAAAATCCATTAATCCACCATAGGGAAATAGTCATTTCTTGATCAATTTATCATAGCTGGGTCTAACGCATGAAATCATGTATTTTCTAGCGCTGGTATTTGGAGTTTTTCTGTCTACGCTATTTGCGTGCGTTAGGGAAATGTGGGTTTCGCGTGCACGAGCACGTCTTCCCAATAGAAGTCAATGGAGGCTCTAAAAATTGGTAATTTTTTTTTCTAAGACTGGTTTTCCTCGTAAAGTGAGTGACGTCATGAGCTTGTGTGAAAAAGTAACTAAATCGTGTTCTTTTTGTGATAAATAAATATTTTTTGTATGTCATGTGGTGTATATTGTTTGTATGCATCGATGAGTGTATGTTTGTGATAATCTTATTAGTTAGATGTAGCTATATGAGGGTCTTTTCCCGTGTGTCAATGTAAGTCAATGGGAAAATGGATTTGTGTTGTTTTTTTTCTAACACCCGAGATCTCGCAACTTTGATCCTTTGTATTTTGATGAAAAATTAATAAATCTTAAAAATAAATATAGTGTAGTGTTTGTATGAGTGTAAGTGTACTTTGTGTAATATTTGTTTTGTGATTTGTGGATGTTTATTTTGTCGGTATATGTTTACTACTGGGTCTGAGGTGTCGGTAGAAATTTGAGCGTTGGGTGATTTTTGAGTGTCGGTAACTGAACTCTAAATACCGGAGTCCGTAAGAAACCAGCGTTAGGGGCCTCTAACGCTGGTTTTCACGGCTAACGCCAAACTCCAAATCTAGGCCAATGTGAGCTTACCATAACAAATAACATAGTTAAATACTATGAGCCCAGGAACATCCTGAAAATAGTACTTGCCAAATATGAAAAGGTAGAATTATTGTTATTGGAAAAACCAAAGGTACCATATCATAAAGTATAGCGCACAAATGCTTGTCCTACCGTCCCAACCACTGAAAGCTGGACAATACCTGATATATATATAACATTGAAAGTAGTATAGAGTAACAATTCTCCCCTCCTGTGACCCTATCTGCCGCTGCTCTCTGTAAGTAAAGAGCTACGCCACCTACAGAGTTCCCGCACTCTGTATATAGCGCAGGAACTCAGGGAGCAACGAAAAAACGCCACCTTTAAACAAAATTTTAAAAAGTCCAACATGCCGAGAGAAAATTGGGAAATAGAGGTCAAAATACGGGAGGTGGGAGTTACAGAAATGTTTCCTTTTTTTTACGGCAGAACCCGGGAAATACGGGAGGGTTGGCAACTCTAGTCTCTGTACAGCAGCGTTTTTCAACTCCAGTCCTCTGGGCACACCAAAGGACAGGAGAAATAATAAGATGATCAGTAACCATGGTTATTAACCTGCTCTTTCCCATCTGCTGATTATTTCTCCTGTGCTTTGGTTTAAATATCATGAAAATCTGGCCTGTTTTGAATTGAAATACACTGCTGAACAGTCAAATGATTGGAAAGGGAAAGTCCTACCTATATGGAAGGAAGTGCAGTAGGATGAAAACAAAAATGTAGTATTGTTTGGAAAGTCAATGCATGTTCAGTTTAAGTGCTCTTTAAGTTAAGCAATTGGGATATTTGATAACAAATGTATTTTCAGGTCTGTTAAGAAACAAAAAAACACATATATATTTATTGGGTTAATATATTTGCGAGCTTCCCCTGACAGTTTTTCGTAAGGTGGATGCTGTTAAATATTTGGGGTTGGAAATTAATAGAAATCCGAAACTCTGGTATCAGGCCAACTTTGGGGGGCTATTTCGGAAAATCCAGGAAGACCTGAAGTTATGGGAGGTATTCCCTTTATCGCTTTCAGCCTCGGCTAACTTGATTAAAACGATAATTTTCCCGAAAATCCTATATTATCTTCAGAACTTGCCACTTTTGATTTTAAATAAAGATCTGAAGAAATTGGCATCTTGCTTTTCAAAGTTTTTATGGAAATCCAAAAAGCCACGACTGTCCCTTAATCGGCTCACTCAAAAATATACTATGGCCGGGTTGGCATTGCCCAACATTAGACTTTATAACTATGCTGCGGTGTGTAAAATTGTATTTGATTGGGTTGCTCGGAGTGATATAGTTACTACATATGATCTGGAATCTTATATGGTCAATCCATGGTCATTGAAAGCTTTAATTCATTGTGCGCCCCGATCCCTTCCTTCGGAGGTTTCCTCACTTATCTCATTTAGAAGTATTTTTGTAGCATGGCATAGGCTTTGTCAATTGCTTAGAATCGACTTTTCTTTTTCTGAATATCTTCCCATTAGGGGGAACCCCATGTTTTCTCCAGGAACTGATCAGAAATGTTTCCATGAATGGCAGATTAGCGGGTTGGAATATATTTATCAACTTATTAATGATGATTTACAGGTCCTTCCCTGGGAAACAATTAGAGAGCAGTTTTCGCTCCCCAGACAGAATCGATTTGCTTATTTTCAGATCCGCCATTTTGTTAACACTCAGAAATGGTCTCTAGCCGGGAGAAGTGACTGGGCTGAGATCAAAACTTGTGTCAGAAAATTTATATTGGGTGATGCATCTATCTCGCTGATTTATGATATCATGTTGACTAAACAAGGTATGCTGGAAGAAGAGAAACTAATCAACTTTTGGCTTCCCCATATACCTTCGTTAGAGGTTCAGAAAGTATGGAATAGCCTTGAAAGAGTCGCTTTACTACCGTTACCGGTGAGTTGGAAGGAATCTCATCTAAAATTACTGAACTTCTCTTATTTCTCCCCGGCCTTACTAGCTAAATTCTATCCTGATAAAAATTATCGGTGTGAGCACTGTGCGTACATCCGGGCCGACCTCTGTCATATGTTGTGGGTGTGTCCAAAGATTACTCAACTTTGGTTGAAGGTCCAGTTCTGGTATAATAGAATCTTTGAAAGTTCTATTACTCTAACGTTTGAAGATATTGTGCTACTGTTTGTGGTCCCGAGAAGGGATGTGAGAACGGGTATCCTAAATACAATTATATTAACAGTAAGATATAACATTTTTTAAAAATGGATTGCAAAGAGTCCTCCCACCCTGTCACAAATATTAAAAGACATTCAAGCTCAGATTATTTTTGAATCTTTTCATTTAAAGTCAGTGTCTGAAAGGAAAATTATAGAATTTTTGGTTGGCTGGGCGCCAGTTATTAAGACATATCCGGGTGACCTGCAAAGACGGATTCTGAGACCCTTCCTGGCTTCGATAAGTTTTGCTGAGTTGGTGGTACTCTGGGTTTTCCCTGATACCTGGATCAGAAATAGTAATTTGGTAGAATAGTTCTTGTTCGGGAGCCCCTGATGGGTCCTGGATGTTTCCGCGGAGCTCGGGGGGAGAGGGGGTGGCGGAGCCCTTTTCCCTGTTTGTTTGTTTTTTTCTTTCTTTCTTCTTCTTTTCTTTTCCCTTTTTTTTTTTTCTCTTTCTTTTTCTCCTTCTTTCTTTTACGGTTATTCTGGGGAAATTTTTTTTTAGCTACTTGATTGTAACTTGTAAGCTACTGGATTAATAAGTTGCCTGAAATTTTTTTGTTTTATTATACTATTGAATTTTTTCTGTGTTTACGCGATTGTTGAATAAGTAAAACATACATTTGTGTTCGCTATGGTTGCCTTTCTTCTTTTTCTTGTAATGTGGCTATGCTCAATAAAGATAATTTAAAATATATATATATATATATATTTGCTTTGGCAAATGGAATGCTCCCCAATCAAGTAACAATTTTTTATGATTTCTTACATGATGTTTTTAAGTATGTAACTGTTAATCATGTTTTTGGTTTTATGTGCATTTTTTTTAAACCTTATTTAACTTGGATATTTTTAATTTCTCACAGATTTGGAGGCAATTAAATAAAATTATGGTGATGTAATTGTTAAAACTTGCATGTGTTTTGGCACAGTTAAAAATAAGAATTGCAAAATAAACTAAATACAGTCTGCTATAGAAATATGAGAGCTAATGAAAGTCTTTTAATGAAGTAAAACCATAAACATTAAAGGGACGGTAAAACTCACAAATAGTGACACGTAGACCATGTAGTTAGTACATTATAATAGGCAAAATGTGAAGCATAAATACTATTTTAATGCAAAAAATTACATCAGTTGCGGCCCCATTTATCAAACTCCAGATTGACAAGGTTTGTCCGGGAATCCTGTTCGTATCGTGGCGAGCGGGCAGCATCTGCTACTCACGGTTTATATTGCATCACCCCCTGCATGAAAACAGGGCTTGTTAATCATCCCATGCAATCCTGAGCCCTTGAGGTGTCGGAGAGAATATGTAGCAGTGGTCTTAAGACTGCAGCTATTTAACTAGAATTTTACACCTGCTTGCGTGAGCCTGAAATGCTAGGGCTCAGTAGTTGTCTGTAGCTTTATAAATGGAGCCCAAAGACATACATGAATAATCATGCAAACAATACAGCCTATTCCAAGCTATGCTACAGGTTCAGTTAGTATGAATATAGTAGTATGCCCCAGAGACAAAACAGGAAGAAGCCAGATGAATTGGTAATGCCCAGTGTTCCTATAGGGGAAACCTTTCCCCATGCCACAGTGGCGTGCACTATAATACTCGGTTACAGAGAAGGCAGTACAGCTCCGAATAGGTTGCACCATCCGCCTGCTACCATCTGCTTAAACAACAGGGCAGATGGCTACTTTAGTTGTATAAGTTTTTACATTATATAAGTGTTTTTTTTTTAAATGTATGCTTATACATCATGTATATTTCACTCTTTATTAGTAACTGTCGGCTAGATTACGAGTTTTGCGGTACGGCTTTTAACCCTGAAAAATTGGTCATTACGCTGGAATGGCCAGGAACACATATTACGAGACGCGGTGGTATAGCTATACCGCAAGCATTTTAGCCTGTAACGCAACATCCATTTTGCACTCAAAGAAATGACGTTTGCGTGCAGGATTTTCATAGCTCCTGTATTACAGGTTGTGGGATCCGGCTAAAATGCTTGCGTTACAGCCTATACCGACACGATCCATACCGCCACTGAGATCAGTAGTTATGGATTTTGCGAAACAAAAATGTTTCACAAAACTCATAACTAAACTGTTACAAAGTACACTAACACCCATAAACTACCTATTAACCCCTAAGCCGCCACCCTCCCGCATCGCAAACACTATATTAAACCTATTAACCCCTAATCTGCCACCCACCCACATCTCAACTATTAAATAAACCTATTAACCCCTAATCCACCGCCCACCCAGATAACCAACACTAAATAAATCTAGTAACCCCTAATCCGCCGCTCCCAACATCGCCGACACTAAATAAAATTATTAACCCCTAATCCGCTGTCCCCCTACATCGCTGACACCTAAAAAAAGTGATTAACCCCTAATACGCCCCTCCCTGACATCGCCAACACTAAATAAATCTATTAACCCCTAAATCGCGAGCCCCCCACATTGCAACTAATAAATAAACCTATTAACCCCTAAACAGCAGGACCCCCACATCGCGAAACACTAAATTAAACTATTAACCCCTAACTTTAAATTAAAAGTTACAATATAACTATCTTAAAATAAATAAAAACTTACCTGTGAAATAAAAAAAATAACATTAAACTATAAATTAACCTAACATTACTATTCTAATAAAATAAAAAAAAATACCAATTAAAAAACCTAAATTACACATTTAACCCCTTAACGACACATGTCGTACAGGGTACGTCGCACACAACCTGGTCTTTAAAGACCAGCGACGTACCCTGTACGACATCAGGGTTTAAAGCGGCTGGAAGCGATCCTGATCGCTTCCAGCCGCTTTCAAGGTATTGCTGTGATGCCTCAACATTGAGGCATCACTGCAATACCTTTTTTCCCAAACCGATGCAGAGAGAGCCACTCTGTGGCCCTCTCTGCACCGGTTGCGATGGGCCCGATCGTTGGTGGGTGGGAGCAGCTTCAGGGAGGCGGGTGGGCGGCCCATCGCTACCCGGCATCCGGTTCCTGAATGTGCAATGTGCACGCCGGGTGCCGGGAGCGTGCAGGGGGCCTGCAGGGAGCGCGCGTGCGCGCGCATATGTGCGCGCGATCGCGTAACAGCCACTGCCACCAATGAATTTATGAATGGGAGAGAGGGAGAGGGAGGGGGGGGAGAGAGGGAGAGGGAGGGGGGGAAATAATTTTCAAAAGGATCTGGGAGGGGGAGAGGGAGGAGGGTATTAGGGGGGGCAGCTACACTACAGAAAACATTTAATTACATGAAAAAAAATAAAAATAAACATTTTTTGGAGGCAAATTGGGTACTGGCAGACAGCTGCCAGTACCCAAGATGGCAGCAAATAGGATGTGGGCAAGTGTTATAGAGCTGTTTGGGGGGGATCAGAGAGGTTAGGGGCTAAGGGGGGGGTCCATCACAGCTAAACATATATTTTTTTTTAAAAAAAAATTCATAAAAAAAAAAAAAAAGCCTTTTATTTTAGTACTGGCAGAGTTTCTGCCAGTACTTAAGATGGCGGGGACAATTGTGGGGTGGGGGAGGGAAGAGAGATGTTTGGGAGGGATCAGGGGGTGGGATCTTTCAGGTGGGAGGCTGATCTCTACACTAAAGCTAAAATTAACCCTGCAAGCTCCCTACAAGCTATCTAATTAACCCCTGCACTGCTGGGCATAATACACGTGTGATGCGCAGCAGCATTTAGCAGCCTTCTAATTACCAAAAAGCAACACAAAAGCCATATATGTCTGCTATTTCTGAACAAAGGGGATCCCAGAGAAGCATTTACAACCATTTATGTCATAATTGCACAAGTTGTTTGTAAATAATTTCAGTGAGAAACCTAAAATTGTAAAAAAATTTAACATTTTTTTTTATTTGATCGCATTTGGCGGTGACATGGTGGCATGAAATATACCAAGATGGGCCTAGATCAATACTTGGGGTTGTCTACTACACTACACTAAAGCTAAAATTAACCCTAGAAGCTCCCTACATGCTCCCTAATTAACCCCTTCACTGCTGGGCATAATACATGTGTGGTGCGCAGAGGCATTTAGCGGCCTTCTAATTACCAAAAAGCAATGCCAAAGCCATATATGTCTGCTATTTATGAACAAAGGGGATCCCAGAGAAGCGTTTACAACCATTTATGCCATAATTGCACAAGTTGTTTGCAAATAATTTCAGTGAGAAACCTAAAGTTTGTGAAAAAAAATTATGAAAAAGTGAATTTTTTCTTTATTTGATCTCATTTGGCGGTGAAATGGTGGCATGAAATATACCAAAATGGGCCTAGATCATTACTTTGGGATGTCTTCTAAAAAAATATATATACATGTCAAGGGATATTCAGGGATTCCTGAAAAATATCAGTGTCCCAATGTAACTAGCGCTAATTTTGAAAAAAAGTGGTTTGGAAATAGCAAAGTGCTACTTGTACTTATTGCCCTATAACTTGCGAAAAACGCAAAGAACATGTAAATATTGGGTATTTCTAAACTCAGGACAAAATTTAGAAACTATTTAGCATGGGTGTTTTTTGGTGGTTGTAGATGTGTAACAGATTTTGGGGGTCAAAGTTAGAAAAAGTGTGTTTTTTTCCATTTTTTCCTCATATTTTATAAATTTTTTTATAGTAAATTATAAGATATGATGAAAATAATGGTATCTTTAGAAAGTCCATTTAATGGCGAGAAAAACGGTATATAATATGTGTGGGTACAGTAAATGAGTAAGAGGAAAATTACAGCTAAACACAAACACCGCAGAAATGTAAAAATAGCCCTGGTCCTTAAGGGAAAGAAATTGAAAAATGGCTGTGTCCTTAAGGGGTTAAAAAACCTAATACTACGCAAAAAATAAATAAATCTAACATTACAAAAAATAACACTAAAGTACGAAAAATAGAAAACTCTAAGATTACAATAAATAATAAACGAAATTATCAAAAATAAAAACAATTACAGCTAATCTAATAGCCCTATAAAAATAACCCCCCCCCCCAAATAAAAACACCCCTTAACCTACAATAACCTACCAATAGCCCTTAAAAGGGTCTTTTGTAAGTTAAACAGCTCTTTTACCTGGCAAAAAATACAAAGTCCCCCCAATAGTAAAACCCACCAACCAACCAACCCCTAAAAATAAAAAAACCTAACTCTAAAAAAGAACTAAGCTACCCATTGCCCCTAAAGGGGCAATTGTATGGGCATTGCCCTTAAAAAGGCATTAAGCTCTTTTACTGCTCTTAAAAGTGCATTCAGCTCTTTTTTACTGCCCTTAAAGAGGCATTCAGCTCTTTTACATTTTGCCCAAAGCCCGAATTTGAAAAAAACAACACCCCAAAAATTAAAAAAATACCTAACACTAACCCCAGAATATCTACTAACAGTTCCTGAAGAATCAAATCAGCCAATAGGATTGCAAGGTACGTTATTTTGAAACGGCTACCTTGCATTCAACTTCAGTGTAAGGCGGTGACCGTATTAAGAGGACGCTCCACACAGGATGTCATCGCCGGTCCAGGATAGCGCCGCGCCACCGGATGAAGATAGAAGACACCCCCACGATGGATGAAGATGTTGCCACCTGGATGAAGACTTCTCGCCGCCTGGATGGAGATGGATGTCCAGACTTCAGGGACTGTGAGTAGATATTCTGGGGTTAGTGTTAGGATTTTTTTTTTTTTGAGGGGGTGGGTTTTTTTCAGATTGGGGCTTTGGGCAAAGTGTAAAAGAGCTGAATGCCCTTTTAAGGTCAGTGAAAATGAGCTGAATGCCCTTTTAAGGACAATGCCCATACAAATGTCCTTTTAAGGGCAATGCCCATACAAATGCCCCTTTAGGGGCAATGGGTAGCTTAGTTTTATTTTATTTTGGGGGGTTGGTTGGGTGGTGGGTTTTACTGTTGGGGGACTTTGTATTTTTTGTGTTCAGATAGCTCACAGTAGTGCATTGCTACTCCTTCAACTAATGATACCAAGGGAATGAAGCAAAAATTGAAAATAGAAGTAATTTGGAAAGTTGTTTATAAATATATGCTATACCTTAAAGGGACAGTCAAGTCCAAAAAAAACTTTCATTTTTCAAATAGGGCATGTAATTTTAAACAACTTTCCAATTTACTTTTATCAACAATTTTGCTTTGTTCTCTTGGTATTCTAGTTGAAAGCAAACCTAGGAAGGCACATATGATAATTTCTAAGCCCTTGAAGGCTGCCTCTATTTTATTTACTTTTCACAGCAGGGGAGAGCAAGCTCATGTAGGCCATATAGATAGCACTGTGATCACGCTCGTGGCTAGTGGCAGACACTGCACTAATTGGCTAAAATGCAAGTCAATAGATAAGAACTAAAAGTCATGTGATTAGGGGCAGTCAGAAGATGCTTAGATACCAGTTAGTCACAGAAGTAAAAGGTATATTTATATAACAGTGTTGGTTTTGCAAAACTGGGGAATGGGTAATAAAGGGATTATCTATCTTTTTAAACAACAAAAATTCTGGTGTTGATTATCCCTTTAATCATCAAAAAAAGTGGGTTTCGTGTTCCTTTATTCATAATTTGCACCAAAATTCAACACTGTGGATAAAAACTTGAGGTTATTTTATTTGACTATTTAAAGGGACATTCAAGAGGTATTTGAAATGTACAACAATGCATTATTTGGTCAGAAACGTTAGCTATTTTGCTTGCACAAATAAAGTACCTCTGTTAAACCTAATCACTGTTGTTGTGATCACTTTTAACATGCAGAAGCCCTATTAGGTGTTCTGTATGGGCATTTGGAAGCTGCAGATGTGCTAGATTCTTCAGCTCCCAAATTTTGAAATAAGTGAAATAATAAAATCAGTAAGGCCACCTACGTTTATATTATGTTGTTACTTCAAAAATATCAGTGGAAAAAAACTAAAATTTCTACTGCTCAAATTTAAAATATATGGGTTTAGATGATAGAAGCTATATGGTTTGTCCAGTGATTTTGACAACCAGTTACTTAATATATACTTAAGTTCAACAATTGTAAGCTCCAATAATCTAATAACAAATATAAAGGATAAAGTTAATTGGAAACATGGCAAAGTACTGCACTGTTAGTGCACCAGGTTCTCATTACATGCCCTTGGGCATGTCTTCTACCTCACAGCAGTGACGTGCGGTGACATCAGAGGCTTGTGAGGCACTGGCTGTGATACGCCAGAGAAACACATATATGAACCCGACAGAGGCAGCTTAAATTTACGATTAAATAAGCAGGATGCAGGTCCAATTTACTGCTATTATTAAATTTGCTTCATTCTCTTGGTATCCTTTGTAGAAGGATATGCAGCAATGAACTACTGGGTGCTAACTGAACACATTAAATGAGCCAATGACAAGAGGCATATGTGCAGCCACCAATCACCAGATGCTCCCAGTAGTGCATTGCTGCTCCTTAGCCTGCCTAGGTATGCTTTTCAAATGATACCAAAAGAAAAAAGCAAAATAGATAACAGAAGTAAAATGTAAAGTTGTTAAATATCTTGTATTATTTTTTTTATCTGAAACATGAAAGAAAAAAATTGTGTTTAATGCTCCTTTAACATTGTAAAACAAATTAACATTCATCTACTAAAATACATCTTAAAGGGACAGGAAACCCCAAAATGTTCTTTCCTGGTTTGGATAGAACATACAAACACATCTAGCAATAACAAGGGACAAATGTGTGCAGGCACCAATCAGCAGCTAGCTCCCACTAGTGTATGATATGTGTGTATTAGTTTTCAACAAGGGATACTAAGAGAATTCAAGTTTAATTTTGACTTTCCTATCCCTTTAACTAACACATTCCAATTTGTATTCTCTATATGAAACCCTACATTTTTATTTCATGATTTAGGTAGAACAGACAATTATTTGAAACTACTTTCCAGTTTACTTCTTTTATCTAATCTCCTTCATTCTCTTTTGTATCATTTGTTGAAGGAGCAGCAATGCACTACAGGTTTCTAACTGAATACATGGGTGAGCCAATGACAATCGGTTTATAGATGCAGCCACCAATAAGCAGCTAGAACCTAGTTTCTTTGCTGCTCCCGAGCTTTCCTAGATAAACCTTTCAGCAAAGGTTAACAAGAGAAGGAAGCAAATTAAATAATAGCAGCAAATGGTAAATTTTCTAATTAATTGTATACCTGATCTGAATCATAAAAGAAAAATACACACATACACTGATACCTCTAGGACTGAGGATACACACATACACGGACACCTCTAGGACTGAGGATAAATGAATACACCTCTAGGACTGAGGATACACACATACACTGAAACCTCTAGGACTGAGGATACACACATACACTGAAACCTCTAGGACTGAGGATACACACATACACTGAAACCTCTAGGACTGAGGATACACACATACACTGAAACCTCTAGGACTGAGGATACACACATACACTGAAACCTCTAGGACTGAGGATACACACATACACTGAAACCTCTAGGACTGAGGATAAACACATACACTGATACCTCTAGGACTGGGGAAAAACACACATACACTGATACCTCTAGGACTGAGGACACTCGCATACACTGATACCTCTAGGACTGAGGAAAAACACACATACACTGATACCTCTAGGACTGAGGAAAAACACACATACACTGATATCTCTAGGACAGAGGAAAAACACACATACACTGATACCTCTAGGACTGAGGAAAAACACACATACACTGATACCTCTAGGACTGAGGATGCACACATACACTGACACCTCTAGGACTGAGGATACACACATACACTGACACCTCTAGGACTGAGGATAAACACATACACTGACACCTCTAGGACTGAGGATAAACACATACACTGACACCTCTAGGACTGAGGATACACACCTACACTGACACCTCTAGGACTGAGGATACACACATACACTGACACCTCACCCTATAATTTTTTAATTTTCTGAATTTCTGCTGCCTTAGTTAGATAGATCACATCTGTCCTAGTGGAATGAGTCATTCTAATTCCCACTAGGACAGATGGGATCTGAGGCTGCAGAAGTTCAGAAAATTAGAAAATTATAGGGCACACAACAACATAGGTAAAAAGTTAACTTAAAACACGCGATGTCAAGTTAAAAAAAATGACACCTAACCAAATTACTCACTGATCTGTGAAGTGATGTCTATATAATGCAATCATGCTGCTTTTTACAGCAATGTATAGTTTTAGTATGAATGAGGCCTTGTGTTCTGTAGTTTAGTTCTGCTCTCCTATCAGTTAGATGGCGAGATGTGGCTGCTTCACTAGGAAGCAGTACAACTACCTCTGGCTATTGCCATTTATACTGGGGCTGCTGCTGTTGTCCCTGAATGGGATTAATGATGCAGTTATCCTCGTGCATAACAACTGACAAGGAAACCAAGAGGTCACATATTGTGTATGGGGGCTCCATCATGTGCTTACACATCTCAATATATCCTTACTGAGCTGCTAGTCCGTCACCTACCTACCCAACTACACTGGTATCCAAGTTCCAGTTACCCTGCCCTTACCAATACCCAACATATTCAAACTGAAACACAATTAATACACTTGTACACTACTTCATCCCCCCACTTAAAGACTTGCCACCCCCCTGCGTATTACACCGGCACTGTGACCGCCACCTACCTAACTACGCCGCCGCCGGTAACCAAGTTCCAGTTCCTTCCACAAGTTATCCAGGACCAGTGGATAAGGCCGGTGCAGGGCTCAGAGACAGTTAGTCCACTCCTGAGTCACAGTGACAGTGTGTGTGTCCTCCTCACCGGCTCACCCACACGTGACTGCTCGCTCACTCAGCGCTAGTCTCTCTTCATCTTCCCGCCCGACACCCAGAAGAGATCTCCTTGTCGATGACGGAAGAAAGAGGCGAGTCGCGAGCGCTGATTGGCTGGGGGATGGAGCGGGTTCTCCCGAGGCTGTTTAGAGAGGCGCCTCTATTGGGAGTGTTATGGGCCGCAAACTAGACTTAAGCCACTGGGTGGCAGTCTCTTGCGGCTCATACCAAAATTGGAACAGAGACATTGAATATTGCGCAAATGGAGGGGAGCTAAACAACTCTTAGCCTCTCCTTGCGCATATGGATATGATGCTGCTAAGCTATTTACATGTTTTTCTTTACTTTGCAATGTTTGCATGCTGGCGGCAGGGGGTAGGGGGGTTGGGGGGGTCCCTTGAAATACAATTTTTTTTTATATAAAAAATTAAAAATATATATATATTTTTTTTAATTAAACATTATTACAGAAAAAGTGTAATTCTGCACATAGGACAGGTGAAGCGCTGCCTCACCTGCCTCCTATGACTGCACGTCACTGCCTCACAGGTGCACTTATTTTGCTTTATTAAAAGCTAGAATGCAAGGCTGGGGTTAGGAACCCAAAATAAGGAGGGATCATTCTGTAGAAAGACACTTGGGTCCATCATCTCTTGGCCAATAGCTGTAATTAGTCTTCCATTTCATGTTTTTAGTATTTGCAGCTTATATTTGAGAACCAGCTAGTCCTTTATCAGTTTTATATTTTTGATGACATTGTACAGATAAGTAGATAGCAAAAACTTACTCCAACATAGTCACAAGTAAAACATTCTCTCTATTCATATTGGTTGTGATTACATATATGGCACAGGCTTCAGCGCAAGTGCTGAAACCCGCACTGCCCGTAATTTCACCTCGCACATCGGGGTATCCAATAACCTAATAAAAGTATTAACCCCTAAATCCGCCAACCCCAACATCGCAAACATCCTAATAAAACTATTAACCCCTAATACACCATTATCCCACAACAGAATAAACCTAATAAAACTATTAACCCCTAATCCGCCAAACACACAACACAATAAACCTAATAAAAATATTAACCCCTAATCTGCCAAACCCACACAACGCAATAAACCTAATAAAAATATTAAACCCTAAACCGCCAAACCCCACAAAGCAAATAACTAATTACTAAGAAAGATACGGTATAGGAGCGCCAAATGGCTTAAGTATACGTTACAGGATGAAATTAAAAATTACGTTACAGGATAAAATTTTAAAATGCTAGACAAATGAGATAGGATACAGATAATTATGCCAGTCAAACCATCTAGAGTGGGAGTGGGGGATGCCACTAAAATGACCTATTACTGGAAAATGTAATGCAGATGGTATATTAAATGACTTAAAAATTATAATCATTAAAAAACTCTATCAAAAATATGTATAGGATATAAAAGAAGGTTATCCAAAAAAGAGATCACATAGGAAATGACCTACACTGGTCCAGATAAGTGGACATGTAGTACAAATAGATATAAACAGATATTGTACAATATAATGAAAAACGCACCAAGTGTGGCAAACTAAACCATGTAGATAACACAAATATACAGTATAAACAGTATCAAACAAGTGATATACAGATGTGGTAGACTGCTACAAAGGAAAAAATGTATCAAAGGAAATATGTATAATAAATGTATGAAAAAATGAAAAAAATAATAAATTAAAAATGAAAAAATAGAAAAAATATATATAAAAAAAATAAATAGAAAAAATATATATAAAAAAAATAAATAGAAAATATATATATATGGTGTCTGGACAATATATATGTAAATGTGTACATGTGAAAAAATAACCAATTGTGAAAAATCTCTTAAACCCAATTAATTCAATACCGTAAAACCAAAGTAATGTGATACAAGTGTCCAAAGATAGTTATCCACTTATGTTATCCAATGATGATGTCCAAAGAGGGTGTGCTAATAATCAAAAGATGGACAGAACTATACAGTGGTTGATAATGAGTGTCCAAGTATTGAACAAACCTAGTGACCAAAATAAATAAGTGTCCTAAAACTCATGTGATCCTATATCCAAAATATAGTGTGTCCATAAGGTGTCCTGATAAACAACAATATCCTAAAAAAGAAAGAAAGAAAAAACGATGTACAAATATGCTTTTGTGGGTGAACTCTATTGTCAGTACACTCACCCCGAACAAACGATCCTGGAGAAATAAGAAGCCTCACAAATCCTAGTGGGGATCCCGTCTACGCGTTTCAGCCGTTACAAAGGGCCTTTCTCAAGATAACTAATCACTAAGCCCCCTAACCTAACACCCCCTAAATTAACCCCATTACATAAATAAAAATAATACTAAATTACAATTAAAATAAAAAACCTAACATTACTTTAAAAATAAAAAATAAGTTTAAATTAAGCTAAAATTACAGAAAATAAAAAAGTTTAACATTGCATAAAATAATAAACAAAATTATCAAAAATAAAAAATTATACCTAATCCCTATGAAACTGCTGGAAGCAGTTTTAGTTAAAATATTGCAATTTACATCCTTGGAATGTTATTTTTAAGTTAAACATAACATTTTACGTTATCAGTGTGAAATCACAAAGTCTGTATTAAAGCATTGCTACCACAAAAATGTAAAAACCTTCTTATCAACCGATTTCACAGTAAAATCAACTCATACTATATGATCTCATTCTTACATTCCACAACATTTTTTTGTGTTAGCTCTCAGTTATTAGCGATTTTATAGCTATTTTCAAATGCCTGCTGTTCTTGACGCACGTAACAGTGAGACAGCTGCCAGCCATCAAAAACATATGCCTGAACACCATATGCAATGCTGAGAATGAATGTTTATACATATCCCTTTGTAATTCCATACATCTTATAAGGGTTTAGGAAGATTCCAGCCTATTGTAGATCTTTTCAAATATTTTTTATTGACTTCAAAGGAACATGATCTGCAATTGAAATTATATGCTTCTATTAAAGACCTGTAATTAGCATCAAAGAACTTTGTTTTACGCTGCATTCGTAAGACTTTCAGCTATCATCTTCCAACTCAAAATGAAATCTAGTTTGGGTGCAAACCGTGAAAAAAAAGTCAACCTAAACTAAAGCACCATAGCAATTGTTAAATTCTACTTCTTTCCTTTCAGGGTACGTCATATAAGTTGTTACTTTGTAGTTTATCTGGCCAAAAGCCATATTGTTTTATTGCACAACTATTCTCACTTATTAATTTTTCCTTTTTGTCACCATACTAGCATTACCATTTACTGTATATTTTATAATCCACTGGAATATCTTATAATTTGCTGATATACATAATTCTGTCTATTTTGTTTAAAGCCCATTCTCCCACCTTTACCTTTCTAAGTATCATGTGTAAAGAATCACACATTGCAAAAAGGGACTTCCTTTAAGGCACCTGGCATCTTTAAGACACCTCTGTTTAGTTTTAGTGGACTTGGGCAGCACCATTTGTTGGGCTTATGTCAATGCTTCTAACAGCAATGTTAAAATTAATTTTAGTTTCTAAATGAAGACTTTGAAATGCCATCAATTATACATATAGAGGCATAGTAATAGTGTATATGTTCTCATGGATAGCAGCTGATAAAACTTAGAAACCAGAGTTTATACTTTGATTTTGAGACTATTTGCATGTTTAAGATGTTTATAACACTGGCAGAGGCGTAACTAGAAACCACAGGGCCCAGGTGCAAGAATCTAATGTCCCCATTCCAATACACACCCCTCACCTTCCTACCAGCCTTAGTTCTATTTTATCTGTGTAAGGAAGTTTGGGCTGTAGCTCTGCTGGGGTCTGTAGATTATGTTGTTCTGTACATATGAAAAGAAAAGATTGTGACAACTTCTCAGTACAGCATGCTCCCTGCTACAAGGGCCCACTCATACCTTTACCACAACTGGGATACCAGCGGTCAGTAGTTTTTTTACCTGACATAATTATCTAATGGGTTCAGTCACGGGCATGTTGTCCTCTTTGCTGTCTACCCCCCACAAAAACATATATATTTATGGATCAAACCAAGACACATAATTAAGCATGATTCAGTGTTGTCATTTTAAATGATAGGTTTTATTATTTTCTTTCTGTACTGGTGGGTGCAACTTTTTGAAACTGTATCTCCTATAAAAGTTAGGATTGTGGCCTGATGCTCTACTTTTAAAAGGTGCATGAAACCCAAAATGTATTCTTTCATGATTTAGAAAGAGCATGCAATTTGCAGTTTACTTCTATTACCTAACTTGCAACATTCTTTTTATATCCTTTGTTGAAAAGCAAATCTAAATAGGCTCTGTAGCTGCTGATTGGTGGCTGCACATAGATGCCTTGTGTGATTGACCTACCCATGTGCTTTGCTATTCCTTCAAATAAGGATATCTAAAGAATTAAGCAAATTAGATAATAGAAGTAAATTAGGTTGTTTAAAATTTTATTCTCTATCTGAACTATGAAAGAACAATTTTGTGTTTTATTTTAGCTACGTCGTCGTTTCATAAGAAATAAAATTATTATTTTTCTAGTTCCAGACTTCAGACAACGTTGTGGTTTCTCCCTATATAATAATGAAGACAATGGCCCCTATTTATCAAGGTCTGGCGGACCTAATCTGACAGTGTGGATCAGGTCCGCCAGACCTCGCTGAATACACACAAGAGCTGCTGGTGCAACGCCGCCCCCTGCAGACACCCGCCCAATGGACCGCCAGCAGGGGGTGTCAATCAACCCGATCGTACTCGATCGGGTTGATTTCCGGTGATGTCTGTTCGCCTGCTCAGAGGCGAACAGGTTATGGAGCAGCGGTCGTTGTGACCGCTGCTTCATAACTGCTGTTTCTGGCGAGTCTCCATATGGAGCTTGATAAATATGCCCCTTTGCATTCAGTTATTCTTGCTCTGGGGGGGGGGGGGGGGGGGTTCTGAATGAAGTTAATCCTTAAGATATTAATTCTAAGACAAAGAGGCTTTGCTTTGCATGCTTGATCTTGGTGTCAGTACTATTAGGAAGCTACTATGGACATTAGTTAAATTAAATACATTTTTGTTTCCTAATTTTCCAAAGCATCTTTAGTTAGAGCTGCGCCTTTAGTTCAGTCCAAACTCAAACACTCTTGTAGTGCACAGTGTACCAAAACATTTTTTAAAAGGTGGTATTCACTATGCATATATTTTGTTATTGATGTGATGGTAAATCCTAGCGTTTTTGAATCGCTAATATTTACCAGTGCTACAAGAAGAAAGTGGAGATTTAGTAAATGTTTCTACCTTATAGTGTTTTGTAATTAGAACTAGTTCTAATTCATTACTGTTATAAACACACTCCTGGGGTTAGATTAGTGTAGGAGCTGGGGCTTCCGTTGGGGGAGGAGTTGTGCAGTACACCTGCATGCTGGTTTGGTGAGAGGATGCTGTTCATCATCTCCCCACTCCTAGCCACTTACCTTGGAAAGCTTGCTGGGGTTTTCAGTGTGTGGCGCTCTGCGAGGCTACGGCCCGCCCCGAGTTTGGAGTCCTCCCAAGCCGACCCGGCTTGCGAATTTACCACAGTAGTTTTTAACGTTTCTCGGGGTATAACCCCGCAAGCTGCCTACAAGTGGGGAAAAGAGTGCTCTCCGGCTGCAGCTGGACACAGGATCGTAGCTTGTGTTACAATAGCCTGACATCCTAGCAAATACCGCATTCAAGCTCCTGCTGAAGAATGTCGGACTAACGTGCCAGCAGGAATCTTTTGAGCATGGGCTGTTTATTGAATCAGTGCTGGTGCCGCTTTACTCAGATGCTGCCATCTGCCATTGGAGCTCCTAACCAGCTTGTAATTTGGGCCCCTGAAAGGAAGAGAGAACCTACTGCTAAAAGTTGGGACCTGGGTTTATGGTGTCACTCTTGGAGATACGGTCTGAGCCGCAGGAGCCTGACACCTCCGTGGACAACACAGTTAAAGCTGCCTATTGACAACGCTGGGGTAAGACGTCCTTAGAAAGGCAGATCATGGTGCTTGCCACACTGAGACTTACATACAAACTGTCTGTATTGCGGTTACATAGTTGCTAAAGTTTATTGTTCCCACTTTCCAGCTGAGTTGTCATTTCTCTGACTGCGGAGCATCTAGAAGTCTTTTAGACTTTTTCGCACAGCACTATGGTGTTGATTCAGAATTTCCCTGTGGGTATTGTACTCTTATAAGGCACCAGACTGTATGTTTACAGCCACCTGCTTATCCACTCATTGTGGACAGACTGGAAGCCCCTGCAGTCTTTTTCAGAAAGTGGCTTTGATATAAAATATATATTATAAAATAATTGTACTGTATCGTATAGGGCATATTCAAGTATCCGTCTTTCAGGCTTTTTTTCACTAATATTTTCACGTTTTACACCTGACTACGCTTCTTCCTAAGTGAAGAGGGTGGTACTTATTAGCTCACCTCATCCACTAGGGTGAATCAGAAAGGACAAGAAGCGAAGAGAGAGGGGGTCTGCAATCACTTTTGTTGCAACTCTCTCTCTCTCTTTTTTTTTCTCTCTGTGTGTGTGTTCACTCCAAATTGTTTTTGTATTTCATGGTCACATCTGTAGCTATAGCTTTAGCCCAAGTTCCACGGGCTGAGCCTTTTTTTGTTTCACATATTTTTTTTCACTTATTTGTATGGAAAAGTTTGTTACACAGGTTTAATCCTCCTCACCTAGAATGCCTGTTAAAGTTAAAGACAAAAAAGCCAAGTTGCCTGACCCCAATCTAGATACAACAGGGGATACAATGTTTAATATATGTTATACTCAGTTTGAGATACTCAATTTGACACGATTAAGAAAGAGATAGCTACAATTTCTTCAGAAATATCTGGCCTCTCTGCAGAAGTTAGACAGTTCTCTAACAGAATGTTAGAAGCTGAGAGCAGAATTTCTGAATTAGAAGACCAGGTCAATGTCCAAGGTAATATTATCGCCAAACAAGATTCTTAAATCAATAATCTCCAATTGCGCCTTGACGATCTTGAGGATCGATCAAGACGCAACAATATTAGAATTGTTGGTCTTCCTGAAACCCAAGAATTTGAGGACCTATTAAATTTTACTTCACAGGTGCTGCCACAGGCCCTGGACTTCTCTCAGCAGCAGTTACCTATTGCTATAGAGAGAGCCCATAGAATCGGCCCCAAGAAAATCCATTCTGAGGGTCCTCCCAAGAACAGAATGTGTATTTTTAAAGTTCTAAACTTTCAGGACAAAATTGAGATTTTAAAATTATTATTTTTTAAAAAAGAGACCCTTGTATGTTTGGAAATAGTAAGATTCTGTTATTTTAGGACTTCTCCGCCGAAACCTCTTTGAAAAGAAAGACTATGGCACCTTACTTGACTTAGCAGGATGGTTTATCCTGCTAAAATAATTGTTGAACACATTGGTTCTAGAAGGGTCTTTTCGGAGGTTGGAGAGGTAAAGAAATTCCTGAATGATAAATAATATATCTGCTGCTTATCTCATCTCTATTCAGATTGCTTATTTGATATAATGTTTTCTTGGGTTCACCCTTATTTACCCTTTGGGGTATTAAGCTACCTTTTTTGGGAGGTTTGTCCATATTGTTTACAGGATGAATCTGCCTATATAGCGTGTTTGCCTTCTTGCGGTATTTTGTCTCTTTTTCCTCCTTCCCTTACCCTTACCCTTTTTTTTCCTCTCTCCTCGTGTTGTGGCCCGTGCAGGGTCCGCTGGATGATAGGTTCTTAACTGAATATGTATTTTAAAATTGTCTCTTGGAATGTGGGAGGGATATCTTCGCCTTTCAAACGTAAAATGATTATTAAAACATTGGCTAAAGCTGACCCCGATATCGCTTTTCTGCAGGAGACTCATCTCAAAATGCAGGAAACTGATTAACTTAAGACAAAATGGGTCGGCGAGGTAATTGCCGCCGAATCAATAAGGAGAAAGTGTGGTGTTGCTATTTTATATTGAAAGAAATTTTTATTACTTTTTTTTTTTTTTATTCCAATAAAATAACAGGTACATTCAGCAAAATAATACAAGTGGTGAACTTCCATTATTGTTCATTATGATGAATCTTGACGGTTTTATGGTCTAAATAGTCTTCTTCTAAGGTTCTCAGATTACATAGGAGCTCTTTATTGCTGACCAAAAGTCTTGGTATGGTGCTTTGACTACTTATAGCGAAAGAAAAAAGAGAACAAGAAATAAAAAACCAGATAATATAATATAATATAACACAGTGGTGTTGCTATTTTAATTAACAAATCCATTGATTATAACATTTTGCATGTGGAGACGGATCCGACTTCCAGATTCATCATATTACAAATATTTATAAATAATATTAAATTAATTCCTTGTAATATTTATGGGCCCAACAAATTTAAGTTTGAGTTCTGGGAGAATATTAAGGTCAAATTGTTTCCTTTCATTAAAGAGAACCTGATACTGGGGAGTGATTTTAATATGACTATCTGCTCTGAATTGGATCGGTTCTCACAAAGGAATGTCCCAGAGAATAGGAGAAGTTCAAAATACTTTTTTAGCTTTTGTCAGAAATTGCAGGTCGTGGATATTTGGCGCAGGTTAAATTCAGACATGCTGTGATTTTCCTGTGAGTCTAAAGCACACAGAACTTTTTCTCGGAAAGACTTATTTTTAATCTCTGAAGCCCTGTCTATTTGCAAATCAGAGGTAGGAATTGGGGAGATTGTCATTTCAGATCATGCAATCATCTCTTTAGGATTGTATTGTCAGGATAGGACTAGTGTAAAAGGGCCTTTATTTCTCTATCCCCGCTACCTTTCTAATAACCCAAGGTTTGTATTATGGTTAAAACAAAAATGGAAGGACTATTGTTTACATAATGTTTCATATTTCCATAAAATTGACATTTTTTGGGAGGCGTCAAAAGCCGTCCTACGTGGTGAAATTAAGGCATATCTGGATGTGCTAAATAAGAAGAAAAGGACCCAGGAACGTCAATTGACTAATCAAGTTAAGAATGCCTATAAAAACTATTTCAGGGACCGTTCGAGTCATAATTGGCTTAAATATTTAGAGATGAGGAAGGAGAGAGATGCCTTTTTACTGCAAAAGCATCAGGAAGAAGAGACCAAAATTAACTTACATTCAAGAGTTTCCATGGCTGTTCAGCCAAAAATCTAGCTAGATTGGTTAAGACTAGGAAAAGGAAGAATCTTATTTCTGTCATCCAGGATGTTGAGGTTCAGGTTAATTGTAGCAATCAAGAGAATTTCTGGTCAAAGATTACTCTACCCAGCATACAGAAAGAGGACTTAGAGTCCCTTAATGCTCCTTTCAGGGCTGAAGAGGTTGCTAAAGCTATTGATTCTTCCAAACTGAATAAAACTGCAGGCCCGGATGGGTTTCCTGCAGAATACTATAAAAGCCTAGCAGAAGAAATAATACCCATTTTGGTGACTCTTTTCAATAATTATCTCTCTTCCGATAATCCAATTTCGGCTCTCTTCTCTGCTGCAAATATCTCATTAATTTTAAAAAAAGGTAAAAACCCTGCAGACCCAGCTTCATACAGACCCATTTCAGTACTCAATGCTGACTATAAAATCTTGGCCTCTGTTATGTCTTCCAGACTCGTTCCCTGTCTGGACAAACTTATCCATCCTGACCAGGCTGGTTTTATGACTGCGCGGAACCCTTTTAAAAATATTCGTAAATTAACTACTATGGTTGATTATACAGGTGAAACTCGAAAAATTG
The DNA here is from genome assembly GCF_027579735.1 of Bombina bombina. Classification (NCBI taxonomy): domain Eukaryota; kingdom Metazoa; phylum Chordata; class Amphibia; order Anura; family Bombinatoridae; genus Bombina; species Bombina bombina. Next base: position 827,129,661 of record NC_069503.1, on the reverse strand, counting down.
GAATATTGTGCAAAAGTTCATTTATTTCACTAATGCAACTTAAAAGGTGAAACTAATGTATGAGATAGACTCATTACATGCAAAGCAAGATAGTTCAAGCCGTGGTTTGTCATAATTGTGATGATTATAGCTTACAGCTCATGAAAATCCCAAATCCACAATCTCAGAAAATTAGAATATTGTGAAAAGGTGCAATATTTTAGGCTCAAAGTGTCCCACTCTAATCAGCTAATTAAGCCATAACACCTGCAAAGGGTTCCTGAGCATTTAAATGGTCTCTCAGTCTGGTTCAGTAGGAATCACAATCATGGGAAAGACTGCTGACCTGACAGTTGTGCAGAAAACCATCATTGACACCTTCCATGAGGAGGGAAAGCCTCAAAGGTAATTGCAAAAGAAGTTGGATGTTCCCAAAGTGCTGAATCAAAGCACATTAATAGAAAGTTATGTGGAAGGGAAAAGTATGGAAGAAAAAGGTGCACAAGCAGCAGGGATGACCGCACCCTGGAGAGGATTGTCAGGAAAAGGCCATTCAAAAGTGTTGGGGACTTTCACATGGAGTGGACTGAGGCTGGAGTCAGTGCATCAAGAGCCACCACACACAGACGGATCCTGGACATGGGCTTCAAATGTCGTAGTCCTCTTGTCAAGCCACTCCTGAACAACAAACAATGTCAGAAGCGTCTTACCTGGGCTAAAGAAAAACCTGGTCTGTTGCTCAGTGGTCCAAAGTCCTCTTTTCTGATGAGAGCAAATTTTGCATCTCAATTGGAAACCAAGGACCCAGAGTATGGAGGAAGAATGGAGAGGCACACACTGCAAGATGCTTGAAGTCCAGTGTGAATTTTCCACAGTCTGTGATGATTTGGGGAGCCATGTCATCTGCTGGTGTTGGTCCACTGTGCTTCATTAAGTCCCGGGTCAACGCAGCCGTCTACCAGGAGATTTTGGAGCACTTCATGCTTCCTTCCACAGATGAGCTCTATGGGGATGCTGACTTCATTTCCCAGCAGGACTTGGCACCTGCCCACACTGCCAAAAGCACCAAAACCGGGTTCAATGACCATGGGATTACTGTGCTTGATTGGCCAGAAAACTTGTCTGACCTGAACCCCATAGAGAATCTATGGGGCATTGCCAAGAGAAAGATGAGAGACATGAGACCGAACAATGCAGAAGAGCTGAAGGCTGCTATTGAAGCATCCTGGTCTTCCATAACACCTCAGCAGTGCCACAGGCTGATTGCTTCCATGCCACGCCGCATTGAGGAAGTAATTGCTGCAAAAGGGGCCCAAACCAAGTACTGAGTACATACAGTATGCATGCTTATACTTTTCAGAGGTCCGATATTGTTCTCTGTACAATCCTTGTTTTATTGATTGCATGTAATATTCTAATTTTCTGAGATTGTGGATTTGGGGTTTTCATGAGCTTTAAGTTATAATCATCACAATTATGACAAATCACGGCTTGAACTATCTTGCTTTGCATGTAATGAGTCTATCTCATATATTAGTTTCACCTTTTAAGTTGCATTAGTGAAATAAATTAACTTTTACACGATATTCTAATTTTTCGGGTTTCACCTGTATATGGAATTGTGATCAATTTAAGGAGAACAGTGATCTTAAAGATATAGCGAGCCTTACTTTGGATGCCGTTAAAGCATTTGATAGCATATCTTGGTCCCATCTTTTCACAACACTTTCTAAATTTGGTTTTATAGATAATTTCGTTAAATTCGTTAAAACATTTTATTTGAACCCTGATTCATTTCTCTTGATCAACCACACCTTGTCTCCCCAAATAATCCTGCAGAGGTGTACAAGACAGGCATGTCCCCTTTCACCTCTCTTATTCAATATTGCATTAGAGCCTTTGGCAGTTAGGCTAAGGGAGGTGTTATTGGGGATCCCAGTTGGTATACACAGTTTAAAGTTATTACTCTATGCAGATGATATCTTAATATTTATGCAGAATACTGCTATTACAATTCCCAAGGTAGTTCAAGCTTTGGAAGAGTTTAGTTCCTTTGCAGGGTATAAAGTTAATTTGGAAAAGAGTGAAGTTATGTGGCTTGGTAAAAAAAAATATCAAACAACCTATAAGTAAGTTCCGTATAATTAACACCATTAAATATCTCGGTCTTGAAATACATAAAGACCCAAAACATTGGTACCAGGATAGCTTTATTCCCCTTTTTCAAAAGGTTAAAGAAGATTTAGAGCTATGGGCAGCTTTTCCTTTATCGTCCATTAATCTTATCAAAACTATAATCTTTCCACGTATTTTATACCCTTTGCAAAATTTACCGCTTTTTATATTAAATAAAGATTTACGTAAGTTGACCTCATGGTTTTCTAAATTTATCTGGAAATCCAAAAAATCACGCATATCGCTTATCAGACTGTCACATAAATATTCTGCGGCTGAGCTAGCTCTTCCTAACATCAGATTTTACAATTGGGCAACTTTGCTTAAAGTAGCCATTGATTGGATCGCCCAATCCAACCTTGCAACATCTTATGATATATTATTATTATTATTATCATTTATTTGTATAGCGCCGCCAAATTCCGTAGCGCTGGGTACAATGATAGGGGTATACAATGACAAAGATTTGTGATAAAATACAAAACATAACAAAACTAAACAAATCTAGCACAGGAGGAAGAGGGCCCTGCTCCGGAGAGCTCACAGTCTATAGATTTAGGGTGCAGAGACATAAGGTTGGGGTAGCTTGTTACATTGGTTGTATTTGCAGCAGTGAGTCAGGCAGTTCATGTACATGTATAGAACTTCATCTTGTGGCTCCTTAGTCTCTAAAGGCCCTCTTGCATTGTCCATTAGATAATCTTCCCGCAAAAGTCACTATTCTCCGCTCATTTAAAAATATAATACTTGCATGGCATAAGTTCTGTAATTTCTTAAAAATAGATTTCTTCTTCTCTGAATTTCTACCTATAAGGGGTAATCCTCTTTTCGCCCCGGGTCTAGATCAGAAAATGTTTCTGGACTGGCAGGATAGAGGTCTTAAAGATATCTATCAATTACTTAACTCAGACTCTCAGATACTCCCTTGGGGGACTATCTTTCAACATTTTGCTCTTTCTCGTCTAAACCGATTTGTGTATTTTCAGATACGACACTATATTTGTTCGCAAAAATTGTATTGTTCTCTCAAGTCTGAATGGACTGAGGTCAAGACCTGTATCCAGAAATTCATAGCAGGAGATGCTTCAATCTCCCTCATTTACGACATTATGCTTACTAAACAAAACATCCTAGTTATAGATCAACTATGTAATGGGTTCCCAGTATCCCCACAGTAGATCCAGATAAGATGTCACGAAGTCTCATGTCTGTTGCCAAGTATACTATATCTGTTAGTTGGAAAGAATCTCACCTGAAGGTAATGATTTTTATTTAACTCCGTTTAAACTATCCAAATTTTATCCAAATGAATTGGTAGTATGTCCGCGTTGTTCTAACTCCGGAGCAGATCTTCCTCACTTGCTTTGGTTCTGTCCCAAAATTCAACAGCTTTGGCAGAAAATTCAATTTTGGATTAACAGAATCCTTGACGAGATCTTCTCCTTTTCTCTGGAAGACATTTTTCTAATGCCTAACCCTAGAGCTAGTGTTCATATTCGAATCGTAAACACTATTATACTGATAGTGAGATACTACATATTCAAAAATTGGATTGCTAAATGCGTACCTAGTCTGGCGCTAGGGAATTCAAGCGCAAATCATATATGAAACGTTTCATCTTTATCAGGTTTCTGATAAATTAGGAATTATAGAGAAACCTATTAGGTTAAGCGTAGAGTATTCCACGCAGGGGTATAGTTCACGTTACTAGTGGACCTTGCTCAGCTGCCCTTCCCTTTTTTTTCTCTTTCTCTATTTTTTTTTCTCTTTCCTCACCTGTCCTTGTGTGTCTGTTGGTTAATTTTGTTTTTCTTTGTTTCATTTGTCTGGGGTCTGAGTCCCGAATTGCAGGGACCAGTCCCAGTGACATGGGTATATATTAAAAGGGAAAAAAATAGTCAAACTTTGTATTGATTTGTCTTAATTATAAAACATCCTGTGTATGCTGCAGAGGTTGAAAGTACCGGGGTAATATTTCACAAAACTTTTCTTGTTATGTTGTATCTCTTTTTCTCTGGTTTAGAGTAATTGTTTTGTTGTAAATGTCAATATACATTGCTGTCTTGCGTGACTTATAAATGTGTTACTGCACTCAAGATATATTATGATGTATTTCTTTTGGCTATGCCTAATAAAATATTTTTTAAAAAACACTCCTGGCAAGAATCTTTTTAGTTTGTATTTATCATGCAGGTTAATGTAAAATATTAACTAGTTGTCTGTTACACAGTAACAGCTTGTGGTTGTATTTACAGCAAGATTTTATTACAAGACGAGAGACTCATATTTTGCTTTCTTTCTTTTACTACTTTCAATGCAGTTTTAAAAGTATACAGAAAATAAATACAAATAACTGACAATATTTGAAAATGACAGAATACATCAGTGTACCGACCAGTGACCAATAAAAAGGGAGAACTGGTTAGACTAAAACAAACTGACCAATCAATTTTATCACAGAGACCATAAACTGTCCAATATCCAACAGTAAATCCTCTTTCTTTTACTGCTTGAAGGAAGATAAGTATTGTGTTTCACTCTCTACTAATAAACATATATTTGGATTATTTTATTTTATTTTTTGTTGGTTCTATATTGTGTAATATACTTAATTGTTGTTTAGTTTCCTATTTATCTTTTATTTCCTACTTCCGTTTTTTCTTATACCTGTTTTAATCTCTCGTTTTACCCCTATTTCCTTTATTTTGGTTTTATTTACCATCTGGTTTTACTTTTTTGCAATTTGTCTGGTTTCTTCGTTATTTACCCCCTTTTATGTGCTCCGGTTTGTCCTTCAGCCCTTCCAACATCCATTTTCAGCCTATGTCGGGTCCGTGCGCATGCGCAGTAGATTCCATTTCTAACTGCGTAGTTAGTCCCACCTCGGTCATTGCCGCCCTCTTTTACCTCACAAAGGCTTGTTATTTCAACTTTGCAGCTGCAATTTTGTTTCAAAAGTGTCTCAAAGTATTTATTTTCAATTCCGGTTAAAAAATTTGATCTTATGGTCTTTGTCTCCATCTAGTGACCAGTTTTATTAACATATATTTAAAAAAAAAAAATATTTAATTGTATTTTTCTCTTGGTGTCTGTTCAGTTATTAATTTATTAATTTTATTTCTTTGGGGTCAATCCTTGTTATTAATTTTTAGTTTTATTCAATAACTTTATTAAATAAAATGTATTTTATTAATTTTTATAATAATTAACTTTGTATCAATGAATAATATGTTAGAAAAAATAACTTTTTAAATTAATAAATCCAATAGTAAAAAAGCTGTTAGGAGAAAGAGAACTGTCTCTAGCGCTGTTAAAGCGAGTAAAAAATTGGTTAAAAAATCTCGCCAACTTGCTTCTGGTTCTTTTGTTCCTTGTAGGAAAGGAATGAAAACACCTGCTAAATTCTCTACTCCCAAGAGGTCACTGATGGGAGAGGCTTTGGCCAATAAAAATGCCTTAGACATTTATTCTTCTACTGAGTATGATTCTGATTCTTTATTGGATTCAGATAATTCTAATGATTATATTACTCAACCTTCTTCTGAGGATTCTTCTGCCTCACCAAAGGTTAAAAGATTTAAAAAATGTTTAAAAAAGACTAAACTCCTTTATTCTTAAGAAGGTACATTTTATGACTGTTTAGGAAATCCTCGATTTGATGCTGATGAGTTACATCATCCAAGATCAGCTGAGTGGTGTCCATCTTCAGATATTGCAGAGTTAATTGATTTTCAGTTACGTAAACCCTTAAAAAAAGATTCTCATAACAAAATGAGTGCATAATGCCCCAGACCTATTCTCCCTAATAATGCTGGTTGTACCCAGGAAGTTGACCCAAAGATTTTAAAATGTATAGGTTCTCCGGGTTTTAAGCTTAAAAAAGGGATGGATAGGGCATGGAAAATATGCCAGGATAAAATGTTAGATACAATAGATCCTTTATCCAAACTTTTTGACTTATCAGAACAAGCAGTTTATGATAATGTATTGTTGTATCCAGTCATTGTTAGAGAATGGCTCCAAAGAATGCTTAGTTTTTTTAGGTAGAGCCAATTTGGCTATGTATACTGAGCGTAGAAGGAATATTCTCAGAAGGATTGACCCTAGAGTTTGTGACTTTGCAGTTAACGAGATTCTTTCTGACACCAATGGATTACTGGTTGGAGACACTTTCATTAAAGAATTAAAGAATTATGTCAATACTTTTTTGAATCTAAACAAAGCAAGAACATCTATGAAGAAAATCTTCTACCAAGATCGTTTTTCTGATCAGGCCAGGAAAGGAAGAGGCCGTTTTCTCGGGCCATGCATCATACCTTAATCGGTCTCAATACGCAAATTAATTCATTCGCAAATCAACAACACCAATTTCAGCATAGACAGTTCCAGAATCCAGCCACATCTGGTTTCTTCCCTTCCAGAGGGAGACCATGGAATCCAAGATTTCAACGCTCAAGACAAAGATCTCGTGCCCCTCAAGGTAAATCTTTTTCTTCCCTTTCATGTTTCTTCCCAAAACATTATAGGAGGCAGAATCGCTCTTTTCGCTCACAATTGAAACCTTATAACAACAGATCAATGGGTTTTTCAAACTATTTCAGGTCTTTTTATAGATTTTATTTCTCCTCCTATCCAAAATTCTCTTCCTCTTCCAATAACATTTTCAGTTTCAGACAGAGTTCTGGTTCAAAACGAAATATCAAACCTTTTTATCAAAACAAGCCATAGAGCCTGTTATAAATCCTCAAAATTGTTTTCTAAGCAATCTTTTTCTCTTAAAAAAGAAAAATGGCCAATTTCGACCAGTTATAAATTTAAGATCCTTAAATGCCTTCGTAGTCTATCAACATTTCAAAATGGTAGGTATTCATCTTCTCAGAGATTGCCTTCTAGACAACGATTTTTAGTCAAATTAGATCTGACAGATGCATATCTTACAGTTCCTATAGCTCAGGAACACAGAAAATTTCTCACCTTTATTTGGGAAGGCAAAATATGGAGTTTTACCTGTATGCCTTTCGGTCTGTCCTCGGCACCTTGGATTTTCACCAAATTAATTAAACCTATAGTTACTTGGCTTCGATTACGAGGTGTTCATCTTATTATTTATTTAGTTGAAATAATTTTTATTGCAATTCAGACACAGGTTACAGAATGCTTTGTTCAAAGATATATAACTCCCCCCTCCTTCCCCAATGTCTCTGGTTGCTCAAGTCGAGTTATCTCTTCTCTTTTCCTAGATGTAACACAGAGATCAAAGACTTCTTTCGCTAAACATCAGATACTAATTTGAGAGTGTCCATAAGTTCTGCATTTCTTAGCATCTGAATATATGGCAGAAACTCATGTAAGAGGATGACAGGCGGGACAGAAGAAATCTGAACCTCCATCGCCTCCTGTCCTTTCCTATTTTATATTTCTAAAAATAACACTGAATGAACTAATCAACTAATCATAACCAAAAATAAACACATAACTAAATTCAACTTGCCTGAGCTCCAATCTCTTGTTTTATTGATCAGTACCATCATATTTCTGTCTTGTCTGTTTCATGTCACAGAAGGCACATCTAACTCACCGGATAAACTAACTAATTTGTCCAAAATTTCCCCCTATATATTATTTCCTTAGTAACCTTTCAATATCCAGTAGTACCAGATCTTTAGGAACTAGTCTTGGTTACCCTGTAAGGGGACGGCTGTTTCTGACATGTTATACACTAATTGAATCTTCTCCCTAACCTCCCCCCAGGAAGGCACCCCTGTCTTTCAGTATCTTGCAATGCAAATTCTGGTAGCTGTACATAACGTACGGATGAATGTATTTGTAGCTGCATTAAATGTTGGTATGTGGTCGTTTAGGAGTGCTTGAGGTGCCTTTAAAGTGATGTTTTCGGTTAACACCGTACTCAACAGATTGGATAATTTAGACCAGATATGCTGGACCTGAGGGCAGTCCCACCACGAGTGGATATACGTCCCCAACTCTGAACACCCTCTATAGCAGTTCCTGCTACCCCTTGGGAAGTAGTGAGATGTAATAATAGGTGTGAGGTACGACCTAAAGGTCGTTTTTATACAATTTTCTCTAAAGTCAGCACAAACTAAACCTTTACTGGAGTTTGCGAAAATCGTTTCCAACTCCTCCTTAGAATATTCCTTATTAATGTCTAATTCCCATTTACTTGCTAATAGTGTTTTGGAGGTGTTTTTAGCTTTTTGTAATGTTAGGTAGATTTGAGAGATTAATTTCTTACTTCTTAGAGTTGTGCAGCTGAGACGTTCTAATACTGTCAGGTGTTGTTTTTTGTAGTGTTACAGTTTGGGAAATTGCTTATGTTATAGTTCCATTTCTATGTATATATTGTTTGTATGTATGAGCATATTTATGTACTGGTATAATATTCTGGTCATATTAACTAGCCATGAGAAATATATACGCTGTCTATTTAATGCCCTCTTTCAGTTACAAAAGCAATAAAGCCTTTTGTTTACCATGCCCTGTCTACCTCAAAGAAAATCAGGAGATGGTAAATAAGGGAGTTATTTCCCCAGGCTTCCTCCCATTCAATAGAGTCACCAAATGTTTACATGTAAATAGGAGTCTTTGGCTGTTGGGTTGTGGATGTGGTAGATAACAGGTTATCATGATTTATAGCTATCCACCCCCTACAATAGCCCCTATTTACATGGACCAATGGTGTTCAGTTTTCCAAATATGGTGAGAAGCAGGAAATTGAACCAATTGCATTAAAGTAATACTAACAGATGGAGCATGGTTTTAATATATAGAACAAGATTTAGTCAGTAGGGTTAGTCAGAGTCAGAGAGAAGGAGAGGAGAGAGAGGGGAGGATGAGGACAGGAAGCTAGCAGAAACATCCAGACTGTTCCAGACAACCCTATTACAACATCTGAATAAGGTACCTGTATCATGTATGTTTGTATAAGTGTATATTTGTCTTGTAAGTAAATGTTAATTGTTATTGTCTTTAGGCCTATGCATTGAATATTGTGTCATTTCCTGTTTTTTAGCTGATCTAATAAATAATTGTGTATTTTGAAACCAACTGTAATTTTAAGAGTCTTATTACATTGAGTTATTTATCATTTTCTCATCTATATGTGTATGTATGCAATATTTTAGGCTAGAACCTAGTCAATTCTGCCTATTAATAAAATATAGAAATGTCTAATCCCATAGCTACAAATTGTATATTGTAAACCCCTTTTTAGCTAATTAATAAGCCAGATTTCATATAGTTATGTCTTGCATGGTCAAGAAGCATAAAATATATATTTCTGGATTAGTTAGAATTTAATTGTTAATTCCTCAATGAGCCATAAAAAGCTATGTAAATAAACAGATATATTTTATGAACGTAGTTACTGCATATTGTCACTCTGGGATGAAATCAGAAAATATTGCATAGATATACATATATATATTTGCACTTTACAAGTCAGATTAAGGAACTAAAATTCCTCATATTAAATAACCTTTAAGACTAAACATATAATTTTCATATCATTTTTAAGACTCTTACTCTTTATTATTTTTAAGAGTTGGACTCTTTATTATATATTTTTAAGAGTTGCCGGCCACTTCAGGTAATAGAAATTTGCGTCTCCATTAAGATATTTTATCCAGCATATACGTTTTACACGTATGGTGAGGCTATTAGCAGTGTTCAGGCTGAGGCAGCCACCAGCAATAACTGAATTATAGTATATTCTGTTTATTGAGCTAGTAGTAATACCTTGTTGGAATGTTTACTTCTATTCAAAGAATCCTCATCATTTGAAACAAATATAGTTTTGTTTTTTTTTTTTAGTTTTTTTATTAAATTTTTTATTGAAGTCGTAAGTCAAAATTACAAACAAACAGGGTCCGTCCATGAAACAAATATAGTTTAACTGTTGGTATTCATGTATAACAATTTCTAGCTATGGTTCTGACCATAGAAGATTATTAGGCAAGTTCAGGCTGATCCAGCCACTCAGCAGTGATAAAACCACAATTATTCAATGCCATACAATAAGCTTATTTCTGGCATCATTTTGAACCAGAATATCCTTCAAAAGAAAGGATTAAATTAGAAACGTTTCTTTTTGAATTAATGAATAAATATTGTTGCCGGCTAAGCAAAGGGAAGCTTTGTTTTATTAATATTGAAAAGGTTTCCCTCTATTAACTTGTCTTGCCTTTGTTTTTGTTTTGATTTTTGTTTTGGCAATTAATGGCATTACAAGTAGTAAATAATTAAGGGAATCTTTATTTTTATTTTTTATTTTGTATTATTTTTTTTACTTTATTATCATTTTGTTTGAGTTTTTTTTTCTTCCAAGATGGCTACAGTATCTGCATTAGAAAGTTTTGTAGTTACTTACATCACAAGTCACAAAAGTAAAGATTCTGCTTGTGATGTTCATGAAAAAGAGAATCCTTGGAAATATGTCCAGGATTTATTTAAAAAAGAGATGACTTTCTCTAAAAAAAGTAAAAAATTAAATGGCAGATCGGTAGCAAGTATGTTTGCTGCATGCTTGGCAATGAATGCCAAAATAGAAGTTTTAAATGAAGCCCTTCAAAATTCTAAAGAAAATTTAATTCTTAAAGAAAAAGAAATTGACCAGAAAGAAAAAGAAATTGACAAATTGGAATGTAAAGTTAGTTTCTTAACATCACTTAATGATGAAATAAAATGCTTAAAAGAAAAAAGTGATGAAAACTGTGCTACTGCACAAACAGAACATCAAATGTGTAAGGGAAATTTGATTAAAACAGAAAATGAAAAGGATAATATAATTTGAGAAAATAAAGTTATCCAAAATAAACTTACACAGACACAAAGTGTACAAAATACTCATTTGCTACAAACTTTGAAAAAAGATGCATCCACCCAAACATATTCATTGAATAACTGTGACAAAGTGAGGAAGACAAGGAATGTAATTTCATTTGATAATTCCAACAAAACTGATAAAACAATCAATTTGATTTTAAAAGATACAGTGAATAACTATAATACAAATTCAATAAACATAGGTGAAATCCCTGTTTTTCTAGAAACACCTATGCTATGCCCTTCTACTGGAGGCAATAATTCAAATACTGTATCTAACATTCACTCTACACCAATCTCAATCACAACAATGCCCAATTCAAGTTTTATAGCAAATTCAGGCCAAAATTGCACAGCTCAAAAAGAGTGTGAAAAATGTGTATCCAAATTAACAAATGATATTGTAAAAGTGCTACAGTTACACAATGATATCTGGAGTGATTTGCTTAAAAATGAGAACATGGATCTCTTCAAAATATGTTTGGGGAATGCAATAAAAACTAAAACAGATATTTGAGTTAATCTTTTGGAACTTGACATATTAACAAATGATTTACAGAGCAACAGATGGGTGGAAATCATGGATACAATTAATGGTTTTAAAGAAAAACAGTATGGTTATGATCCACAGTGTAAACCTGTTTTTCCTCATTTCTTGGAAAAACAGAGGTACACTTGGAGTCTGGATAGATCCCATGGTTACCCAGAATCATATGCAAAATGGTTACATGATCTCAGTCTATTTTCTACAAAGAATGTTTTTCAGCTCCAACCCAACACGTGGAAAGGAGAGAAGCATGGAGGAATCTTTCTTACAGGGATAGGTGGTATTTTTACAGCAATGGTGAGTATAATTGTATTACCATTGTTCTTAGGACTACTACAGCCTTTAATTAGTTCTAAACAAACATTGTGCCCAAGGGGGGGAAGAGAGATGTCTTTCAGGGAAGTGTCCTCCTGTCTGGGCACTTGTTTGTTAAATTGTTAAACAGTTAAAATAGGGTGTGCCTACCTTACAATAGAATTACCTATTGGTGGTCCTGAGGCACATTCACCCTTTGTCTCCCAGCACTTTTACAAAATGTTCTTCCTGTTTATCTTTAATTTGGAAATATCTCACTCCATTTTTTGTTTCAGCAGACTATCCCTAGTGCAATTGTTTGTTCTTGTCACAGACCTGATATCAAAATGGCATGTTTCAAGCACATTTGCCAGTTGTATTACCCCTAGGAAAAAATCATCTTAAATGATTTTAACAATATTATGTGCTCAAAATATTTTGGATTGCTTTAGAGCACTATTATAAAATTTAAGAGAGGGATGTCCAAGAGATGCTTCCAAAATGTAAATAATAGTTATTCAATTAGAAAAGTAATTATGTTTGTTTTGTTTATTTTTCCTAGAAAACCAGTGATGGACATTTGTAAATGCTTCATAAGAATCCCAACAGCTGAGCAGAAATCCAGAAACAACATTTCCACTGATATTTCAGTAACACAGAAGGCTCCAACAAAGAATACCATTATTAGTGTTTAACTATGATTGTTATTATTATTACAAATAATGCAATCCATACCACTGTTAATATTTAATAATACAAGATAATTTAAATTACCATAAAGTTTTTCATAACAAGAACTTTCATATAGTTATTGTACTTATATTCTATGCCTGTTAATAATAATTTGTATCACAATTAATGGTCATTCTTTGGATAGACTTAGTAACCAAAGAAAAAGCAGCATTGCAGCATGTTATCACTGAAAGTTGTATATATATGTATCTTAATTTAGTTTTAAATATGTTATGATAAATTTTAATTCAGAGACCTACTTTATCATGCAGAACTTCCATTCAATCTAATTAATTAACAGAAGCTCAATACCTCCATATAGTATGCCATCCCTTTCTCGTTAAAATCCAAACATTAACTAAATTTCTTTTGCTCTTTATTATTAAAGCCTGAGGAAAAGATTAATTATAAATTAGTATTTATCCATAAATCCTAATGATTAATTATATTTATTTATTAAAACAAAGTGGGATTCCAGTTTTAATACCATCTCTATAAGGTATTGAGGTTCTGATAGAAATGTTTCTTACCCAGTACATTTATGACCTTAAAAACACCATGAATACCATGATATAAAATAATATACATAATAGGTGTTAGACCATTTTAGAGAAGTCAGGTAGACATCTGGTTTAAAGTGTATTATAGGCATATTGACATAGAATGAGTAACGCTTTTGTTTTAATACTTAGTGTAGAAGGTGTAGGGAATTATTTTTGTTTTATGTTTTGTTTTGTTTTGTTTATATGTTGGTTAATATTTTAATCTGAGTAACATGAATATTTTGATTTTTCAGTTATAACCTATACGGTTTTGTGTTCAAACCTATCAGGTGTGAGATGAATGCCAAAAGAGAATATAATTTTCAGGAGAATAATGGCAGTATTTGCCTCTCCAAGATTTGGGATACCAACACCACTGTCAATAGCTTTGATTATGCCAAGTAAGTTTTTTTTAACTACAGAAGATGTGCTGTGTAGATCTAGGACTTCTCTGCTGATGATATTACTTCAAGACAGAAAATAACATCCCAGAGACAGAAGGAAGATGGAAGATTCAAGATCCTGTCACAACCTATCACAAAGACACTACCAACATCCCTGAAGGAAGGATAGTGCAGTTATGCAAGTGGATCATCAAAAGGGGTACATTCATGTTACAGAGCCAGGGACTCATGTCATTTCATGGTGGCTACGGTATTAGAAGAAACCACAACAGGTTCCTGTGTTCACAACATAACTCCTGAACTCAACACCCTTTACTTGCATGTGCATATACTAAGAAAATGGACTTGTGGCGCTGCAAGGTGATAACAGTTTATGAAAACATCACCACTTATCTAGCAGGCTCCTGTGGCAAAATAAAAAAAAACCTGTTCCATTAATACGAAAGTGTATACGTGCCTTTGCCCTCATAACAAACGTTTGTACAAGAAGGTGTCACTTCAGTTTCAAGACTTACAAAATGGACTGTTGGATGTGCAGATCTTGTCTTACATAAGGATACCAAGCTTCCAGATGCCAGCACCAGTGTCAAATAGCATAATTAATGCTATTGGCTAGTTGTGTTAATCTTTGCTAAATTACACTTCATCTCACGGAACACATTACCATGGGTTATAGCATGATACTGTACATAATACTTTTGTAGTAATGCATAGGTTGTCTAGTCTGATCATGGGAATAATACATAAGCAAGACACAATGTGTGGCCATTGGCTAAAGCTTTCATGGCCACAAAGGGGGGGACTGTTACAGTTTGGGAAATTGCTTATGTTATAGTTCCATTTCTATGTATACATTGTTTGTATATATGAGCATATTTATGTACTGGTATAATATTCTAGTCATATTAACTAGCCATGAGAAATATATAAGCTGTATATTTAATGCCCTGTTTCAGTTACAAAAGCAATAAAGCCTTTTGTTTACCATGCCCTGTCTATCTCAAAGAAAATCAGGAGATGGTAAATAAGGGAGTTATTTCCCCAGGCTTCCTCACATTCAATAGAGTCACCAAATATGTTTACATGTAAATAGGAGTCTTTGGCTGTTGGGGTGTGGATGTGGTAGATAACAGGTTATCATGATTTATAGCTATCCACCCCCTACAATAGCCCCTATTTACATGTAAACAGCTAGGACCAATAGTGTTCCGTTTTCCAAATATGGTGAGAAGCGGGAAATTGAACCAATTGCATTAAAGTAGTATTAACAGATGGAGCATGGTTTTAATATATAGAACAAGATTTAGTCAGTAGGGTTAGTCAGAGTCAGAGAGAAGGAGAGGAGAGAGAGAGGAGGATGAGGACAGGAAGCTAGCAGAAACATCCAGACTGTCCCAGACAACCCTATTACAACATCTGAATAAGGTACCTGCATCATGTATGTTTGTATAAGTGTATATTTGTCTTTTAAGTAAATGTTAATTGTTATTGTCTTTAAGCCTACGCATTGAATATTGTGACATTTAATGTTTTTTTAGCTGATCTAATAAATAATTGTGTATTCTGAAACCAGCAGTAATTTTAAGAGTCTTATTACATTGGGTTATTTATCATTTTCTCATCTATATGTGTATGTATGCAATATTTTAGGCTAGAACCTAGTCAATTCTGCCTATTAATAAAATATAGAAATATCTAATCCCATAGCTACAAATTGTATATTGTAAACCCATTTTTAGCTAAATAATAAGCCAGATTTCATATAGTTATGGCTTGCATGGTCAAGAAGCATAAAATATATATTTCTGGATTAGTTAGAATTTAATTGTTAATTCCTCAATGAGCCATAAAAAGCTGTGTAAATAAACAGATATATTTTATGAACGTAGTTACTGCATATTGTCACTCTGGGATGAAATCAGAAAATATTGCATAGATATACATATATATATATATTTGCACTTTACAAGTCAGATTAAGGAACTAAAATTCCTCATATTAAATAACCTTTAAGACTAAATATAATATTTGTACTCTCATATAATTTTGTAGAGTTATCATTTTTAAGAGTTATACTTTTAAAAGTTGTACTCGTTATATATTTTTAAGAGTAGTGTGGGATGTATTTTGTAATGGCCGAGGCTACCTGCAGATATAGAAACCATTGTAGTTTATCAGGCCTTATTAACTTTTGAATATGTTCAAATGTAGCGATCTTTCCATTTTGTAAGAAATCCGCGACTCTATATAGACCCTTATTCTCCCATTTCTCGATCTGGACCCGAAAATCTGTATTCAAAAGAGTTTTGATCGGTCTCATCGTCGAATTTGGTGGGACCAGTTGCAAGGACTTGGTCAGGATTGTCCAAGTATGCATCATTTCTACAGTAACCGATGAAGCAGGAGAGTCCTTAATGGACTTACCTCCCCGTTCCCATAGAATATCCTCTGATGATTTATAGGTAGCAATCGCCGTCTCCACTCCCACCCACACTATTTTGTCCACTTTTTTGCCCATTAGAGTAGTCTGAGCTAACCTGGCTGCTTGGTAATAGTCTATCAGGTTAGGGACACCTACCCCACCTAATTTCCTATGTAGCTGCAGTATATGGGAAGCTATCCTGGCTGTTCTATTACCTCTTAAAAAGCACACCAGATCTGATTACAACTTATTCAGCTATAATACAGGGATTGTGACTGGAAGGGCTCGAAACAGGTACAATAGCTTAGGGAATATGTTCATTTTTATGGCCGACAATCGACCATACCAGGAGAAATCACAAGTCTTCCATTTCCCCAAGTCCTTTCTGATGGCCCTAAACAAGGGAACATAATTCAATCTATACAGCTCTTTGACATTGGTTGGCAATTTTATCCCTAAATATTTCATCGCCTCCTTTGCCCATGAAAATTCAAAGTTGGTTTCTATTATCTTTTTAGTGTGGTGTGGGAGAGCCACGGCCAGAGCCTCACATTTTTCTAGATTTACTTTATATCCTGAGATATTAGAATAATCTTGCAAAATTTGGTATAAATTAGGGAGGGAGATCAATGGTTTGGTCAATGTGAGGAGCACATCATCTGCAAATAGGGACAGTTTAAACTCATGTTGTGCAATCTGCACACCATGAACGTCTGGGGATAAGCGTATTTTTGCCATCAAGGGCTCTATGCAAAGCACAAATAGAAGCGGAGACAGGGGGCAACCTTGCCTAGTTCCATTTAGTATATCTATGGGTCTCGATTCAAAACCTGCCGCTCTGATCATAGCCGTTGGATGTGAGTAAATACTTCTAATGGCCTGAATAAACTGCCCCCGGAAGCCCATCCTCTCCAGTACTTCCAACAAGAAATCCCAATCTATTCTATCGAACGCCTTCTCCGCGTCCAAAGATAGGACCAGAGAAGCCATTCCTGTTTTAGTAAGATAATCTATCAAGGAAATTGTGCATCTGGTATTGTCAGGGGCCTCGCGCCCCACAATGAACCCTACCTGATCTGGGTGAATCAGAGACGGCAAATGTTTTTGAAGTCTATTAGCCAGAATCTTGGTGAAGATTTTAATGTCCTGGTTAATCAGGGAGATGGGCCTATAACTTTGGCATAATTTCGGGTTTCTTCCTATTTTAGGGATCACCACTATTTTGGCCTGTAAGATCTCTCTAGGGATTTCCTCTCCTTGTAGAATGTTGTTGCAAAATTTTACTAAATGGGGGACTAAGTGTGATTTAAAAAGCTGATAATATTCCCCTGGAAACCCGTCTGTCCCGCTGCCTTCCCCAATTTGAGTTATTTAATTGCATTTAATACCTCTCCCGTAGAGATCTCAGCACTAATCTCCTCACTGGCCTTCTCATCTAGGGACTGCAACTCAATGCTGTCCAGAAAGGTTGTCATTAACTTCGTTATCTGAGAGTCATGATTTATTTTTTTCCCATCATAAAGTTTTGCATAGTAAAGGGCAAAGCTATCAGCTATTTCTTGGGGATTTGATGTATGCGTCCCGTCTAATTTTTGCAGGGAAGGTATTGCGAAAGGTTTGGTATGCTCACTCAATTTGTGGGCCAAATATTTATCAGGTTTATTAGAGTATAGAAAATATTGGGTTCTAAGTCTATGGGCTGCCCTGATGGAAGCCATATTCATCATTGTGGCTAGTTCTAGTCTTTTACTTTGTAATTGTGAGAAGGTGCCCGGGGACAGGGTCCGCTGATGCAGTCTGGTAAGCGCATCGATCTGGCACTGCAGAGAGTCTGTCAAGGATCTGGTCTCTTTAGTTAAAGCAGCTTTCGCCTTAATGAGTAGACCTCTAATGTATGGTTTGTGTGCCGCCCATATAGAGGAAGGGTTGTTAGTTGTTCCCACATTTAAGTCCCAATACTCCGAAAGAGCCTTTAAAATAGAGTTTTTTGTGTTTGGGTGTTTAAGTACATATGGATCGTAATTCCAGGTGCGCGTGGCACTGGTTTGGAAAGACCCCTGTATATCTTATAATTTATTTAGACAATATTTTGATTGAATTCTGTTATTTTAAAATCTCAGATCCAGCTTACTATTTACATTCTGGAGAATTTAGGTTTCTTAGTCAACAAACAGAAATCTTTTCTTTCCCCTACCAAATCTTTAACCTTTTTGGGTTTTTAAATAGACACATTGAATTCTACACTCAGTCTACCCAGAGACAAAATTGTCAATATCAAGAAAGAAATTTCAAAAACTCTTTCTTTATCTTTGGTTCCCATCAGGACTATAGCCAGAATAGTTGGGTTACTCTCATCCTCTATTCAGGCTATTTTTCCGGCTCTTCTTCATTACAGGGAACTTCCATGTTTGAAAATGCCAAAGAAGAGCTTTCTTGATGGCTCTCCCATATAGAAACTTGGAACAGGAGAGCTATTTTTGGGAAAGCTCCGGATTTAATTGTAGAATCCGATGCCAGTCATTCAGGCTGGGATGCTTGTTGTGGTCCCTCAATCACGGGCGGAAAATGGTCTTCGGAAGAAAAAAGTTTTCATATAAACTGCTTAGAACTTTTGGCAGGCTCTTTTGCAGTCAAGAGTTTTGTCAAAGATTCTTTTCCTGTGTCCATTTTACTCAGAATGGACAATATTTCTGCAGTACGTTATTTGAATCGTCTAGGTGGTACAAAATTGAGAGATTTATCTATTATTACGAAAGATTTCATTCACCTATGCTTGGACAGAAATATTTCTGTCAGAGCAGAATATATTCCAGGTTTATCCAATGTCGCAGCGGATTGGGGTTCTCGTTATCTGACAGACTTGAGCAATTGGAAACTTCACACACAAGTTTTTTATTCACTTCAGTCTCTCAGAGGTCCATTTTCGATGGATCTTTTAGCGTCAAGACTGAATTTTTAGATTCGCCCCTATTTCAGTTGGCGTCTAGATCCAGATGCCCTGGCGATCGATGCATTTCTTCACCCTTGGCCTCTTCAGACAGCTTATGCGTTCCCTCCGTTTTCTATGATTCAGAGAACCATCTCAGTAGTCCAACGGGATCTCCTTTCAATTCTTCTAATCACTCCCCTTTGGCCATCTCAACCATGGTACCCTTCCCTCCTAGAATTATCTGTCAACCATCCTGTTCTTCTTCTTTTTCCTCTTCTTTTGTCAGATCCAGAAGGTATTCCTGACAATCTTATCGTTCACGGATCTCTTCATCTCATAGCTTGGTCAATTTCAGGCAATCTTCATCTCTCCAAGACTTATCACAACAAGCTAAGGCACTCCTTTAAAACTCTCTGGCCCCTGGTACCAAAAAATGCTATTTTTTCTGCATGGCCCAGATGGTCTGGCTGGTGCTTGGAGAGAGGTTTGGATCCCCCTTCAGTTGATGTAACTGTAATTATTAATTTTCTTATGTCCCTTTTTGATTCAGGTTTAGCATATATGACTATTAATATTTCTAGATCAGCTATTTCTGCTAAACATTCTTTTATTAATAATTTCCCCATGGGTTAACACCCTTTAGTTTGACAATTAATGAAAGCCATTCAATTTAAAAGACCTCCTGCTTTCAAATACTCCTCTTTTTTGGGATGTTGACCTTATTTTTTCCCTTTTTAAATCTTGGCCTTTTAATGAATCGTTATGTTTAAAACAACTTTCTGCCAAATTAGCTACTCTTTTGTGTTTAATCTCTTTTCACAGAGTTTCTGATTTAGAGCATTAGATTTCAACTCTAAACGTTTCACTCCTGAAGGTGTTACTTTCTTTATCTCTAAAAAAACTAAATCTTTTTCAAAGTCCATATTCTACCCTTATTTATCTTCTGAACCTTTTCGCTGTATGGTTTTTTGTCTTAAAGAGTATGAACGTAGAACGTCTTCTTTTCGTACTTCATCTTCTAATCAACTTTTGTTATCTTTAGTACCTCCTCATTGTCCTGTGTCGTCTACCTCTATTGCTAGGTGGGTTAAATGGGTTATGAGTGAAGCTGGTATTGATTTATCTTTTTCTGCTCACTCTGTTAGAGGATCAGCTGCTTCTAAAGCATTTTTGAAAGCTGCTACCCTTCAGTAAATTTTTGATGCAGCTGACTGGTCTTCAGATTCCATATTTAAACAATTTTATTTTAAACCCATTGAACATGCCTCTCAATTTATTTTGTTAGTTTGCTTTAAACTAGCAAAATATGAGTCTCTGGTCTTGTAATAAAATTTGGACTATCCTTTCTTATGAAGGTATAATCTAGATTTTATCAAAGACACAGAGGTAAATATTTTCCCTCCTCTACAATGTTTTGTATTTTTTTTTTTTACCATATTATTAATCAAATTTTATTGTACATTTGTTTTAGTTACCAATCCATAATCAGGATCTTGTTTCAAGTGGTTTTGTTCCTTCTCATTTGAGCTGCAAGTCCTCACTTCAATCAAGTTTGTTCCAGTTTTTGCAACGTTCCTGTTGGTTTTCAAGTTTTTCAGATCGTTTGGATACTTCCTTATGGATCATCTTATCATCTTATGGTCATCTTCTTCTGGATTCTTATCTTCAGTTCATTTTGTTGCCTTTTTGGCCTTAGTTAGTTGTTTGTAATGGACTTTGTTTTTCCTTCAACAGCTTCTAAGAAAGAGGATTTACTGTTGGATATTGGACATCTTATGGTCTCTGTGATTAAGCTGATTGGTCAGTTTGTTTTAGTCTAACCAGTTCTCCCTTTTTATTGGTCACTGGTCTGTACACTGATGTATTCTGTCATTTTCAAATATTGTCAGTTATTTGTATTTATTTTCTGTATACTTTTAAAACTGCATTAAAAGTAGTAAAAGAAAGAAAGCAAAATACTTGTCTCTGTGTCTTTAATACAATCTAGATTATACCTTCGCAAATTAGGATAATCCGAATTTTAACCCATTCTCTGCTAAACAGAACCCTGATATATAGTAATAGCATATGTTTGTATCTATTACATCCTTTTTGGCAATAAACAGGTCTGGTTGCCCATCTGTACCTATATTTCTTATTTGTCAATAAGCCAAAAACTTTGGAAGTGAAAATGTAAAGTCTAAGCAGCACATGATCCAGAGAAAGTAAATCCGAGGAGCACTAACATACAGTGTATAAAACGTAGCTTTTATTAATCCGTTAAAAATCAATACAAGGTAACAGCACACAGCAGCTAACACGTTTCGGCTTGCGCTGTACTCAAAGCCAAAGCGTGTCACACGCTGTGTGCAAACACAGGTTTATGTAGCTATTATGTAGCCACCAATCAGCATGCGCTACCCAGGTGCTAAACCAAAGATGGTCTGGCTCGTAAGCTTACATTCCTGCTTTTTCAAATATAGATACCAAGAGAACGAAGAAAAATTAATAATAGGAATAAATTAGAAAGTTGCTTAAAATTGCATGCTCTATCTGAATCATGGAAGAAGAAAAAAATGGGTTCAGTGTCCCTTTAGGCTCTTTTACTTGGCACAAAAATCCATATTCTAAAACCAAAGTAAACCCCCACCCCCGCACATAAAAAGCCTACCATAAAAAATAACTACTCTAACAATTGCCCTGATAAGGAAATTTGGCAGGGCATTGCCTTTAGAAGAACATTTGGTAGGGCAGTGCCCTAAAGTGAATATAGCTATTTTGCCCATAAAACAAAGCTCTATTCTAAGACGTATACTGCACCAGTATATGAATATTGAAACTGATTACATAAATCTACTCATATACCTATATCTTTTCTTTTAAATCACTTTTTCACTTATTCAATTTCACCTCACCCCTTCTTCTACACATTTGCTACAACCCCCTCATTCTACCACTATCCTTTATCTTTTTTATTTTAAGACTATTACCTCTACATTCTCTTTCAAGTCAAGCTGGGCATAAACTGCTGCCGCTGCTGCTTACTTCCTCTTAAATGTATGTAATAAGCTCATCCTACTTCCTGTGCATGTTACATGTAGCAGCAGGAATATTTAGCTACTAGAGACACTTGATTATTTGACTGGCTTTAAATCCAGTTGCTCACATCTTGTTTAAATAGGTAAGTAAATTATATGACCAAAAGTGTGTAAACATCGGACCATTATATCTATATGAACTTGTTGGATATCCTATTCCAAAACCATGGGCACTTACATGGAGCCCCCCCTCCTTGTAGCTATAACAACAACTCTTTTGGGAATGCTTTAACAATATGTTGGAGTGGGTTTGTGGGAATGTGTGCCCATTCATACAAAAAAGCATGTGTGTGGTAAGGCATTGATGTAGGACAAATAGTTCTGGCAGTCTGCCCTCCAATTTATCCCAAAGGTGTTCTATGGGGTTGAGGTCAGGAAACTGTGCATGCCATTCAAGTTCCTGCACACCAAATGTGTCATTTTCATGGACCTTGCTTTGGCACAGTCATGCTGGAACAAGAAAGGACCTTCTCCAAATCGTTGTCACAAGGTTGGAAGCACTGAAATTGTCTAAAATGTGTTAGTATTCTTTAGCATTAAGTTGACCCTTCACTAGAACTGAAAAACAGCCCCACACCATTATCCCTCCTCCACCAAACTTTACAGTAAGCACTATGCATTCTGGCAGGTAGCGTTCTTTTGGCACTCGCCATCCAGATTGTTCCATCAGACTGCCAGATAGTGAAGCGTAATTCATCACTCCAGGAAACACTGGAGACCAATGGTGTTGTGCTTTACACTACTCCAGTCTATGCTTGGCATTGCACATGTTGATGAGAGACGTGAACAGTTGCTCGACCATGGAAAACAATTTCTTGAAGCTCCTGATGCACAGTTCTTTCTTTTTTTAATATATATATCTTTTTATTCATTTTCCAAAATTATATTATACAATAGTAATATCATTTGTTGAAACAACTTGCAGATATTTTAACAAATAATTTAATAATATCAATTTGATGTTCTGCACAACCACAAAATTCAATAAATAAAATAACAACATAAACATTTGTATAATATTTCACAGGGATATGATACTGATGATGTGTCATTGTATTAAGTCTAGATGAGGTATATACGCCAATTCATTAAAGGAAGAGAAAAAAAAAGGGGGGAACTCCCGCTTCCTTTTTCCCCCTATCACCCCCCCCCCCACCACCACCAAATACACAACTTAAGTGTTAATGACATATTAGACATATTATTCACTGTCAGCCCATTGAGCTGGTAAATGAGCCGCATGAATATTTAATAATACATATTCCGAATTACTAAAGGTCTTTGTTAACTGAATCTGCAAATTTAGTGGCAGTGATTTTAGGACCATTCATTAAAAAAACGTTTTAACTTTACATTAGTGGGATATTGTAAGGAGTATTGCTCTAAGATATATTGTGTTATCAGTGCTTGTTTAAATTCCTTACATTTAGGAGCTTTGGGTGCTTTCCATTTTTTCAAGATGAGATTCCTATAGGTTAGGATTACTGTGTTGATTATTATGTCATTACTGCATTCTTCTGAATATTTAGTTAGGAAAATTACATGCTGCGACGGGATCTTAAAATCTATGGGTCATTTTTTGAGCCAAATATTTATTTGTGACCATTGTTGGTAAATTTTAGTATCTGACCAAAAGTAATGAAATATATTGGTGGACTCTGAGCTACATTTTGGGCATACTTGATTTACCTTATGCCATTTATTTAGGTTATATGGTGTTATATATGCACAATTTACTATTTTCAGGTGTGACTCACGCCCTTATGTTGAAACCCATGGTTTGTTGATTGATTTTAAATTATTCTGTATATCTACTGTATTAATTTCTGGGATATACTTTTGCCATTTGCCTTGTATATCCTCTATTTGTTTCTGGGCGTGCCATGAGTTCACCAAATTATATAGGTGTGAAATGGAGTGAATCCTGTCTTGGTATAATTTAATTTTAGAGTCCAGTACACCTGAAGACCAGTCTGGCTTATATATGCTTTGTAATTCATTAATGTAATTAATGATTTGTAAAAAGGCAAAAAATCTCTCTTTGGTATTCCAAATTTATTAGATACATTTTGGAAAGTATTAACCAATAAATCTGGCATTAATATTTGTTTGATCTGTGTAAGCCCTTTACTCTTCTATTGTTTGAAGACAGCATATGACAGACCCGGGGGGAATTCAGACTGATGCACAGTTGTGCTGATGTTGCTTCCAGAGGTAGTTTGTAACTCAGTATTGAGTAATGCAATAGACAATAGGTGATTTGTACACACTACACTCTTCAGAGCTCAGCAGCCGTGCTCTGTGAGTTTGTGATGTCAACCTCTTCATGACTGGGATGTTGTTGCTCTTAGATGCTTCCACTTCACAATAATAGCACTTAAAGTTAACCAGGGCAGATCTAGTGGGGCAAAGGTGTCATCCTATGACAATGTTATGTTTAAAGTCACTGAGCTCTTCAGTACAGTATTGTACTGACAATGTTTGTCTATAGAGATTTCATGACTATGCGCTGGCTTTTATGTACATGATAGCAATGATGTGGCTGAAACATCTGAACTGAATAAATAGTAGGGGCATGCACATACTTTTAGTCATTTAGCTTATGTTAGGGTACTACTACGTATGTACTGGTCTGTCTTGTCACTGTATGTTGTTGGGATTTATAGAAAATATCTCAACAGGTTTAATGCCTATGGAACTGAAGCAATGGAATGAAAGGCCTCCTTCCCCTCACTCTGTAAAACACACTGATATGTCAAGGTGCCTGTGCGTTGTAATGTTTTGTTTGCATGTTTGTTTCTTTGTGCATAAATATGTATTACAGTTTTGTCATGATTGTTTGTCTATGTGCGTTACTGTGTAGTTGCATATGGGTGTGATGCATAATGTGAGACAGTTTGCATGAAGGTATCATTTAGTGTTTCTTTATGTTTCTCTATGTGAGATATGTGCTGTGTACTCATATATGTGTGTCTATTTGCAATCATGTGTGAGATATGTGCTGTGTACTCATATATGTGTGTCTATTTGCAATCATGTGTGAGATCTGTGCTGTGTACTCATATATGTGTGTCTATTTGCAATCATGTGTGAGATATGTGCTGTGTACTCATATATGTGTGTCTATTTGCAATCATGTGTGAGATCTGTGCTGTGTACTCATATATGTGTGTCTATTTGCAATCATGTGTGAGATATGTGCTGTGTACTCATATATGTGTGTCTATTTGCAATCATGTGTGAGATCTGTGCTGTGTACTCATATATGTGTGTCTATTTGCAATCATGTGTGAGATATGTGCTGTGTACTCATATATGTGTGTCTATTTGCAATCATGTGTGAGATCTGTGCTGTGTACTCATATATGTGTGTCTATTTGCAATCATGTGTGAGATATGTGCTGTGTACTCATATATGTGTGTCTATTTGCAATCATGTGTGAGATATGTGCTGTGTACTCATATATGTGTGTCTATTTGCAATCATGTGTGAGATCTGTGCTGTGTACTCATATATGTGTGTCTATTTGCAATCATGTGTGAGATCTGTGCTGTGTACTCATATATGTGTGTCTATTTGCAATCATGTGTGAGATATGTGCTGTGTACTCATATATGTGTGTCTATTTGCAATCATGTGTGAGATATGTGCTGTGTACTCATATATGTGTGTCTATTTGCAATCATGTGTGAGATCTGTGCTGTGTACTCATATATGTGTGTCTATTTGCAATCATGTGTGAGATCTGTGCTGTGTACTCATATATGTGTGTCTATTTGCAATCATGTGTGAGATATGTGCTGTGTACTCATATATGTGTGTCTATTTGCAATCATGTGTGAGATATGTGCTGTGTACTCATATATGTGTGTCTATTTGCAATCATGTGTGAGATCTGTGCTGTGTACTCATATATGTGTGTCTATTTGCAATCATGTGTGAGATATGTGCTGTGTACTCATATATGTGTGTCTATTTGCAATCATGTGTGAGATCTGTGCTGTGTACTCATATATGTGTGTCTATTTGCAATCATGTGTGAGATATGTGCTGTGTACTCATATATGTGTGTCTATTTGCAATCATGTGTGAATAAAGGTTCCATTATGTGTTTAAAGGGACACTGAATCCAAATTTTTTCTTTCATGATTCAGATAAAGCATGCAATTTTAAGCAACTTTCTAATTTACACCTATTATCAAATTCTCTTCATTCTATTGGTATCTTTATTTGAAATGCAAGAATGTAAGTTTAGATGCCGGCCCATTTTTGGTGAACACACTTAGTTGTTCTTGCTCATTGGTGGATAAATTCACCCACCAATAAGCAAGTGCTTTCCATGGCTCTGAACTAAAAAAAATAGCTTAGATGCCTTATTTTTCAAATAAAGAAAGCAAGAGAATGAAGAAAAATTGATAATAGGAGTAAATTATAAAGTTGCTTAAAATTGCATGCTCTATCCGAATCACAAAAGAAAAGAATTGGGTTCAGTGTCCCTTTAAGTCTATCAGTATTACTACATGTGTGAGGCTTTGCATTTGTGTGATTATCTTTGCATGTGTTTGACTGATTATATTTCTAAGGGACAAGGTGAAAGGAAAAAAAAGTGACAATTTAAATATGAATGTTTGACCAGGAATATTGAAATGAAACATAGTAGAGAGGACAGGATGATATGAAGTATGTTGAGGATGGTGCCTGACGAGTGAGCTGAAATTATAGGAATTATACCTCCCAACATTTGTGACTGAGAATGAGGGACACAGGCGGTTGATAGGAGCCCGTCACCATCATTTTGTGAGGGGAGCCGTGTTGGAGAGAAGAGATATAGCACAGGGCTGACATATTAGAGGGAATGGAAACAATTATACCTGCTGGTTACATTAGATATGAGTGAGAAGTAAGTTGTAAATCTGCTTCAGAAGTCAGCAAAATATGTCTTTACCCATGTGCTAAGGATTCTTCTTCCTATTCAAATCTAAAGAGCCAAAAAAAACACACTTTGGCTTGAATACTGTTTCTGAGTATATATGCACGGTATGTTGTAATGATGCTAAACGAGTGCACACTCTGAATCAATCACTTCCAATATGGTATATGCCATTAAAGGGATATTAGAGCAATTTGTCAGTGCAGCTTAAGGTCCTATTAAAGAGACAGTAAAGTCAAAATATAACTTTCATGATTTAGACAGAGCATGTGATTTTAAACAACATTCCTATTTACTTCTATTATCTAATTTCCACAATTGTCTTGGTATTCTTTGTTGGAAAGCATACATAGGTAGGTTTGGGAGCAGTAATGCACTGCTGGGAACTAGTTGCTGATTGGTGGTTCTACATATATGTCTCTTGTCATTGTCTCACCCAATGTGTTCAGCTAGATCCTCATCCCAGTAGTGCCGCTCCTTCAAAAAGGATACCAAGCAAATTAAGTAAATGTGATAATTGAAGTAAATTAGAAAATATGTTACAATAATGTGGTTTGTCTGAATCATAAAAGAAAAAAATGGGTTTGATGTCCATTTAAATCTAAATGTGTATAATAAACCACTAATATTCAGCCCACAAGGGGGCACATTCCACAGCCAACTCATTCACTAAAGACAATAATCTCAAATGTTCAAGGCAGAAGTTATTGATATTTATTTAAAATTAAACTGAGCTATAGAATCATTCCTTCTTAAAGGGACATGAGACCCAAAATTTGTAAACAACTTTCCAATTTACTTCTATTATCAATTTGAATTAACTCTCTTGGTATACTTTTTTGAAGAACCAGCAATGCACTACTGGGAACTAGCTGAACACATCAGTAAACCAATCTTAAGGGACATATGCACAGCCACCAATCAGCAGCTAGCTCTGAGCTCCTGAACTTACCTAGGTATGCTTTTAAACAAAGGATACCAAAAGAACAAAGCAAATTAGATAAAATAAATAAATTGGAAAGTTGTTTGAAATTGTATGTTCTATCTGAATCATGAAATAATACATTTGGATTCCATGTCCCTTTAATCTGTTGCATTATTATTATTATTATTATCATTTATTTGTATAGCGCCGCTAAATTCCGTAGCGCTGGGTACAATGATAGGGGTATACAATGACAAAGATTTGTGATACAATACAAAACATAACAAGACTAACAAATCTAGCACAGGAGGAAGAGGGCCCTGCTCCGGAGAGCTCACAGTCTATAGGTTTAGGGTGCGGAGACATAAGGTTGGGGTAGCTTGTTACATCGGTTGTATTTGCAGCAGTGAGTCAGGCAGTTCATGTACATGTATTAGCTTGGTTCGGATGCAGGATGGAGGAGAGATGGTAAGCCTCTCTGAATAGGTGGGTTTTCACGAATCTTCTGAAGCTATACAAGGTTGGAGACAGTCTGATGGAACGGGGTAGAGAGTTCCAGAGGACAGGAGCAGCATGTGCGAAGTCTTGGAGGCGGGAGTGGGATGTAGAGATAACAGGAGTGTAGAGACGTAGGTCAGAGGTTGATCGAAGAGGACGGGATGGGGAGTATTTCACGATGAGAGAGGAAATAAAGTTGGGAGTTAGACTGTTGAGTGCTTTGTAGGTTAGGGCTAATACTTTAAATTGTATTCTGGAGTGTATGGGGAGCCAGTGTAGAGACTGGCAGAGCGGAGCAGCTGATGTAGATCGTCGACTTAGGTGGATGAGTCTAGCAGAAGCATTCATAATAGATTGGAGGGAGGAGAGGCGGTGTTTTGGAAGGCCATTTAAGAGTAGATTGCAATAATCAATGCGTGACAGGATGAGGGAATGAATAAGTATTTTTGTAGTATTTTAAGTAAGGAAGGGACGAATTCTGGAAATGTTGCGTAGGTGTGAACGGCAGGATTTGGTAAGCGTTTGTATATGTGGGTTGAATGTGAGTTCTGAGTCTAGTGTGACCCCCAAGGCAGCAGACCTGGGGTGAGGTGTTGAGAATAGAGTCTCCAACCATCAGAGAAATGTCAGGTGTCGGATGTCTCGAAGAGGGGGGAATAAGAAGCAGCTCAGTTTTGGACAGATTGAGTTGGAGGTAGTGTGAAGACATCCAAGAGAAAATTGCAGAGAGGCAGTCAGAAATCAGGTTGAGTAAAGAGGGAGAGATATCAGGAGAGGAAAGATAGATTTGGGTATCATCAGCATATAGGTGGTACTGGAATCCAAAGGAGGCTATAAGTTTTCCAAGGCAGGATGTATAAAGAGAGAAAAGCAAGGGACCCAAGACAGAGCCTTGCGGTACTCCAACTGAGAGAGGCATAGGATCACAAGATATGTTGTTAAAGGAAACTGAAAACGAGCGGTTTGAAAGATATGGTGCAAACCAGGAGAGGGCTGTGTCTCGGATGCCGAATGAATGTAGTATTTTTAGGAGGAGAGGATGGTCAACTGTTTCAAAAGCTGCGGACAGGTTTTCTATATGCATGATTTAGAATTTTGTTTAGAAATCTATTAAATAAAATAATTAATCTACATTTTCAAAAATACTGGTAAAATGAGAACTTGTTCAACTTATACCAGACTAAATTCAGTTCTCATCATAGCTTAAAAACATCACAAAAACCACACATTTGTGCAACCCACACTTGCTACAGACATCTACACTAAGGGGCCGATTTATCAAGGGCTGAATGGCCCCGGATGCCTCTGTTTCTGTGGGAGCCTTCAGGCTCGCCGGAAACAGCAGTTATGAAGCAGCAGTCTTAAGACCGCTGCTCCTTAACTGGTCCAGGGCTCTTAAGACCGCTGCTCCTTAACTGGTCCAGGGCTCTTAAGACCGCTGCTCCTTAACTGGTCCTGGGCTCTTAAGACCGCTGCTCCTTAACTGGTCCGGGGCTCTTAAGACCGCTGCTCCTTAACTGGTCCTGGGCTCTTAAGACCGCTGCTCCTTAACTGGTCCGGGGTTCTTAAGACCGCTGCTCTTTAACTGGTCTGGGGCTCTTAAGACCGCTGCTCCTTAACTGGTCCTGGGCTCTTAAGACCGCTGCTCCTTAACTGGTCCTGGGCTCTTAAGACCGCTGCTCCTTAACTGGTCTGGGGCTCTTAAGACTGCTGCTCCTTAACTGGTCCTGGGCTCTTAAGACTGCTGTTGCTTAACTGGTCCTGGACTCTTAAGACCGCTGCTCCTTAACTGGTCCTGGGCTCTTAAGACCGCTGCTCCTTAACTGGTCCTGGGCTCTTAAGACCGCTGCTCCTTAACTGGTCCTGGGCTCTTAAGACCGCTGCTCCTTAACTGGTCCTGGGCTCTTAAGACCGCTGCTCCTTAACTGGTCCGGGGCTCTTAAGACCGCTGCTCCTTAACTGGTCCGGGGCTCTTAAGACCGCTGCTCCTTAACTGGTCCGGGGCTCTTAAGACTGCTGCTCCTTAACTGGTCCGGAGCCTCTGAGGCTGCGGACATCAATCCGCCCGATCAGATACAATCGGGTTGATTGACACACAAATCTGCAGGGGGCGGCGTTGCACAAGCAGTTCACTAGAACTGTCAGCAATATCTGGCGGACATGATACGCTACAGCATATCATGTCCACCAGACTTTGATAAATCGGCCCCTTAATATAGTCCACACGTACCTCATATAAGCTGCAGTTTTTAACCACTGCATTAACTGCAACCAGACCAAACTTAAAAGGACATTATACACTAGTTTTTTTTTCCATAAATGTTTTGTAGATGATCCATATATATAGCCCATCTGGGGTGTTTTTGCTTATTTTTAAATAACATTGTGCTGATTTTCAGTTTTCTAACCAAGCCTCAAAGTTTTAGATGTATACTGATGTATATCAAACTTCAGATTGCTTCTGTTTTTATAATGGGTCTTTATATATGCAGGGAGGGGGGATTCTGCTATCAGCCCCTTTCAGTGGGTGTCCCAGGATTATCTCATTAACAGTGTTAAATTGGGAGCTTCTAAGTAAATTTTTTAACCCCTTAACGCCCGAGGACGTGCAGGGTATGTCCTCTAAAGGATGTCAGTTAACGACCAAGGACGTACCCTGCACGTCCTCGGTGTGGAAAGCACACCAATTATTTCAGGGATTGACTCACTAACGTCAAATTTATCAGCCTATATCGACAAATATCTTCAAAAATACGTCATAAACTTAGACTCATATTTAAGAGACTCAACAAACCTATTAATAATGTTAGATAATTTCAAATGGACTGATGAATATATACTAGTGACATGCGATGTTCAGGCACTGTATACCTCCATTAGACACGAAGATGGCCTCCATGCCATCAATAAATATTTAAGAAATGACCCAACTATGTTAAAAGAACAACGAGAATTCATAATAGATTGTATAGAATTTATTCTAACCCATAACTTTTTTATGTACGAAAACACATACTATGAACAGATTTGCGGAACAGCTATGGGCACTAAATTTGCCCCTAGTTACGCAAATCTGTTCATGGGAATATGGGAAACACAATTCCTACAAGAGAGCCCCTTCAAAAATAATTTCATCATGTATAAAAGATTTATTGATGATCTCTTCTTTGTCTGGAAAGGCACAACACAAGATTTAAATACCTGCTTAGAACATATGAACAACAATCAACTTAATCTAAAATTCACTGCAGACTACAGTACAGAGAAAATACATTATCTAGACCTAGAAATTAGCATAGAAAATAACGAGCTTCTCACAAAAACCTATTTCAAAGAGGTCGATGCAAACAACTTCATACACGAAACAAGTGGTCACCTCAAGCGGTGGAAACAAAATATACCAAAGGGTCAGTTCCTTAGACTCAAAAGAAACTGTAAAAAAGACACAGATTTTGAAATCCAATCAAAGAGACTTAAAGAGAAATTCATAGAAAGAGGATACACAGAGGAAGAAATAGAAGTGGAAAGACTTCAAGTACAAAAAACCAACAGAAAGGACATACTCAAATATAAACCCAAAGATAAAACTAACACTATAGAAGAATCTAAAGAATGGTTCATCCCTTTCATCACAGAGTACAGTGAGGATAGAGGTGAAATAGAAAAAATTATCAAATCACACTGGAAAATACTACAACAAGATCCACACTTAGGAGAGAAATTACCACAAAACCCAAAATTCATTTACAAAAAGGCCAAAAACCTAAAAAGTTCACTAGCTCCAACCATAAAACATAACAAACCGAAAATCCAAAAAGGAGTTCAAGGTGAAACATTACAGGGATTTTATCCCTGCGGTTTCTGCAAAGCATGCAGACATGCAAAAAAAGCTAAATCATTCAAATCCAGCATCACAAACAAGGAATATAAAATAAAAGAGACTATAAGATGTACAGACACAAACATAATATATCTTATAACATGCACAAAATGTGACAAACAATATATAGGTGAAACGGAAAGGATGATAAAAGAACGAATAAGGGAACACATATTATCAATAGAAAAATCGGAACTAGAAAGAAATAAAGACCTGCCAGTTCCCAAACACTTCAGAACTTGCAATAACAGCAATCTAAAATATTTCAACTACACAGCTATACAAAAAATTAAACAAAATATAAGAGGTGGTAACCAGGCAAACAACCTACTTAAAAAAGAAGCAAAATGGATCTTCGAAATGCAAACCTTAAGACCAAAAGGTCTGAATATAGACTTCAGTCTAAACTGTTTCTTGAATACTTGAACCACAAAAAATCCTGCATGCCAACACCAAAAACCCAATCTGATAACAACACTTCATAAACAATTCAAAATTTCACCAAAAATTTAAAAAAATCGTTTTATAATACAATCCTTCAACAAAGGCTAAAAGAGAACAACCACTCCAAATTCGGAAGAGAAACCCAACAGGTTGATACACAACTAATAATAATGGATGTTCTATATCCTTGAACCAATACAATTGAAATGATGAATACCAAAAGATTAACCTGCTCTTCAACAAAAGATTATAAAAGAACAAACACTAAAAATAAATAAATTACAAAAATAGGAATAAAAATTCCAGAACCAATAATAATGCATGTTTTACCAAAAACCCAATCTGATAACAATACTTCATAAACAATTCAAAATTTCACCAAAAATTTTAAAAAATCGTTTTATGACACACTCCTTCAACAAAGGCTAAAAAAGAACAAACACTCCAAATTCGGAAGAGAAACCCAACAGGTTGATACACAACTAATAATAATGGATGTTCTATATCCTTGAACCAACACAATTGAAATGATGAATACCAAAAGATTAACCTGCTCTTCAACAAAAGATTATAAAAGAACGAACACTAAAAATAAATAAATTACAAAAATAGGAATAAAAATTCCAGAACCAATAATAATGCATCTGATAACAACACTTCATAAACAATTCAAAATTTCACCAAATTTTAAGAAATCGTTTTATGATACCCTCTTTCAACAAAGGCTAAAAGAGAACAAACACTCCAAATTCGGAAGAGAAACCCAACAGATTGATACACAACTATTAATAATGGATGTTTTATATCCTTGAACCAATACAATTGAAATGATGAATACCAAAAGATTAACCTGCTCTTCAACAAAAGATTATAAAAGAACGAACACTAAAAATAAATAAATTACAAAAATAGGAATAAAAATTCCAGAACCAATAATGCATGTTTCATATACTTGCACCAAAGCAATAATAATGGAAATAACGATTATTAATAAAAAAACTGCTTTTTAACAAACGATTACTAAAGATCAAACAAGAACACGCAAAATTGAAATTTCCCATTCCACTGTTATATTAAATTGCATCATCAAAACAAATGACTAAACCTCTAATTTACCAACCCTAGAATTGAACCAACAATAAAATATGAATTCTTGCACTAAAGGACTAAATAGAACATAATAAATATTCAAATTGGCATATACCAAAAACCTTATACTGACTCACAAACCCTGTAAGGACAGATTCTCTGACGTACAAAAAGTTATTTATGTTTTTATTATAACAATACATTCGTATTTGTGTTTACTACTGGAACAAGTTTTCATAACGTTTTATGCATTTACTTGGTCATCTGATACAAATAAGTGAAAATTCCCCCATCACCGTGATAAACTGAACCATTAATAGGTCACATGCTAAGGAATGACCAATCAAAAGCACCGACACAACAACCAATAGGATCACCAGATTGTAAAGATACAACTACCTAGGGGATCCAATAGAATCAAATCACAGAATACAAAAACCCACTGTTTACAACTGCAAGGATATGCTTGATAAAGGCTGTATTAATCAGCTGAAACGCGTTGCCTACTCCTTGCTACACTGAACATTTTCATAGTCCACTTTCGAAGTGGACCGCCAAGACTACATCAAACCACGGACCAACAAATACGCTTGAAAGATATTCTGAAGCGTTCAAGAACAACCTTCAAAGCACCTAGTCCTCCTTTCAAAGGACCGCCAAGAACAACTGAAATACCTTACCTAATAATTGGGCCTAAAGAAACCTGTGGACACCTGCAGATCGGATACTCTGAAACAAATAGAGTACGGATCTAAACAGAACACATTCGCAACAATTCAAGAGGTTTTGAAAACCTGAACCAGGCAAAAAGCCCAGCCATCTGACAAAAGGATTAACGGTTAAAGCACACTACCACAATACCCCAGCATCTACTTCTTCAAGTGTGTGTAATTGCAGAGACAAACCAACTCGACATACTGAAACCACTACAACACCGGCAGCGGCTATCCCGGCTTCCGATCCACATTCATCACAGTAAAGATTGAATTGGGTACAAAAAGAAACTAGACCAGAAACAAAGTATCCCAAAAGAAACAACGGGTAAGATTTATTATACCTACACCAACTAAGGAAGTTAATGTGAAGGACAGATAACCAAAACTACTTAACAGTGACTTATAATCGCAATATATATAGCAATTAGATAAAAACGTGTTGCAGCACGCCCGCACATACTATCCCCACGGAGGACTTAACAACAGCGCTTTTAACAAAAAGCAATTAACAATTACTCTAACGATCACGGCAGAAAGACTTTATCTTTCATAACTTATACGATTTTTACTGTATCACTTTATTTTTGTTTCACTTTTATTATTTGTTACTATTGTTGATACCATTGACGCTATTTTAATTATATTGTTGATACCATTGACGCTATTTTAATTATGTATGTTCAGCTTTAAACAAACGAATATGGTAAATATGGTAATTAAGAATTAATATTGCGAATATTCTTTGTGGATACCATACTTCTTCACAAGTCCACTATATCAAATCCATAAAAAATATCTGCAATTAAACCAAAATTCAAAAATTCAAATATACAGATATGTTTGTATAACACACTAAGTAACAGGGATTGGAAAACATATTATATCATTTTATTCACACTGTATGGTTGGCCAACCAGTTAGATTTGTTTTAAGAATCAATTTCTATTGTTTTAAATTTTATTGTATGTATTTATAATTCTAAAAATAAATAGATCTCATTGAATCCAACTACATAGTAAGACTATCTTTCCTTATTGGGTAATTAAGCACAAGCGCTTAAGAGTCTCATCCAATCCAGATTTTACCCCCACTTTGAAGTTTGTGAGATTACTTCTTCGAGACTCCCTAGCTTTTACCCCCACAGCGCATAGTTTATTAACCCAACACACCAATACACCTTAAATAATCTCTATAATAAACCTTGCAGCAGTGATGGAAAATAACAGCACAATGTTACACACAACAGAAATACCTGAAAACCCTATATCTCTTAGAAAAGAAAATGATAAAACAGACAGAACCGATATCTTTGAACTCAGATCAACTATATATGACAATATACACAACATCTTTGACAAAACAAATCATACAATACCAACTATAGTCAATAACAGCGATAAAGAAAAAATTAGAGAATTTATGAATTTATTAGAAAAAAAGCTTATTCTGGAAATTAGACACAAAACTGAGTGCATCTTTCTTAATGAGTATTTAAGCGCTAAAAGAATACCTAGGGGACTACGTATAAAAAAGGAATGCACATTCAAAACAGAATCTGAAGAATTTAAAAAGAAATGGGCTGAGATCCTAGATGAGGCATCTGCTAAACTAATGCAATTAATTAAAGAACATAGAGAAGAGATTCTAATAAAGTTAGGAAATGAAATCAATGAAATAGAGAGTAAACTCCAAATATTTAAAGATCTAGACGAATACAAAAGAAAGGAAGAACAACTTAAGAAATTAATGAGGGAAACCAAGGATGAACTGATTAAAATCAAACTAAATAAATTTGAAAGAGACAGAGAGGACTATGACACACATCTAAAAAACCCTGATTCAAATAAATACACAAGCCACAGTTGGAGAAGAGACACTATGAAAACCACAGTAGAACACAAAACTGACCTCCCATCAGGGATAAATAAACCGCCCCTTACAGAAAAACAACAATACAGATTTAAGGACACTCAACATAGTGATACATCTAAAAATGAATATCCCACCAATAATAATAGCGATTACAGAGACTACAGGACACAAAACAACAGATATCAAAATTACAATGAAAGAGAGATCAACTATAAACCATATAACCACAACTCATATAACACTTTTAAAAGGAACCAAGAAACTTTCTCTACAAGAGAACAAAATTTCAGACCCGCTTGGCAAACAACAGGATACAACCATAAACAGCACAACCACCAAAATTACTACCAGAGAAATAAGAAAGAAACAGACTACTCCAGAGAAAATAGAACAGAATATTTACACCAACCTACTTATTACAGAGAACAATACAAAAACCACAATTACTACAATAGAAACCAAGAGTATACAACCAACACAACTCACAACCATGGTTGGAACAACAAAAATAAAAATAACAGGACTGAAAAAGAGAATTGGACAGTGCCCACATACAACAGATATGCCCCTTTAGAAAATGGAAATACTATCACAAAAGGTGAACACTCCGCTGTAACTACTGAACAACATTTTTTAGAGGTAGGACCACACCCAAATACCAGAAGAAAAAGAAACCATTCAGAAGAAGAGGTAACAGAGGGAGGGGAACAGAGAGGAGAAAGAGGAGAGCCCCAATACCAAAACCAACAAGCGAAAAGAATGAGATAAAGCAAAATGGCATCTTTAATCTTAGCAAAGTCACTCTAAATACATCCCAAATAGAAATCTTGAATAAAGGCCTCTCTTTTGCACCAACAAGAAAACTAAATAAATTTGAAACATATATAGACGCCAGCAAATTTATTAGGAAATTAACCCTCAAAAAATATTTCCAGAAGACCTCTCTCGAAAGAGAAATAACTAATGACATCACAAACACCCAAACAGACAACTTCATACACTCAGGGCTAAAAGAAAAATCAAACTTTTATCCTAAACATGAAAAAGGCAACTACATAGAAACCTTTGAGAAACTGATTTTAGAAGATATAAGCAACATCGCACAAAAGAAAATAAAACATAACATCACACTAAAACAAAAAAACCTTATAAAAGAACTAGAAGAAAACAACGAAATCACAATAAAGCCAGCGGATAAGGGAGGAGGGATAGTCATCTTAGATACAAACAAATACAAAGAAATGGTACATTCACTTATACAAGATGTGAACACCTACAAAAAATTACGGTGTAATCCAACCATCATTTACAAAGTATTTCTAAAACACCTTCTGGATAAAGCATCTAATATAGGTATTCTTAATGAGAAAGAACACAACTACCTTCTCCCTAACCACCCTATTATTCCAGTCATATACGTCCTTCCAAAAATCCACAAATCACTTACTAACCCACCAGGCAGACCAATTATTTCAGGGATTGACTCACTAACGTCAAATTTATCAGCCTATATCGACAAATATCTTCAAAAATACGTCATAAACTTAGACTCATATTTAAGAGACTCAACAAACCTATTAATAATGTTAGATAATTTCAAATGGACTGATGAATATATACTAGTGACATGCGATGTTCAGGCACTGTATACCTCCATTAGACACGAAGATGGCCTCCATGCCATCAATAAATATTTAAGAAATGACCCAACTATGTTAAAAGAACAACGAGAATTCATAATAGATTGTATAGAATTTATTCTAACCCATAACTTTTTTATGTACGAAAACACATACTATGAACAGATTTGCGGAACAGCTATGGGCACTAAATTTGCCCCTAGTTACGCAAATCTGTTCATGGGAATATGGGAAACACAATTCCTACAAGAGAGCCCCTTCAAAAATAATTTCATCATGTATAAAAGATTTATTGATGATCTCTTCTTTGTCTGGAAAGGCACAACACAAGATTTAAATACCTGCTTAGAACATATGAACAACAATCAACTTAATCTAAAATTCACTGCAGACTACAGTACAGAGAAAATACATTATCTAGACCTAGAAATTAGCATAGAAAATAACGAGCTTCTCACAAAAACCTATTTCAAAGAGGTCGATGCAAACAACTTCATACACGAAACAAGTGGTCACCTCAAGCGGTGGAAACAAAATATACCAAAGGGTCAGTTCCTTAGACTCAAAAGAAACTGTAAAAAAGACACAGATTTTGAAATCCAATCAAAGAGACTTAAAGAGAAATTCATAGAAAGAGGATACACAGAGGAAGAAATAGAAGTGGAAAGACTTCAAGTACAAAAAACCAACAGAAAGGACATACTCAAATATAAACCCAAAGATAAAACTAACACTATAGAAGAATCTAAAGAATGGTTCATCCCTTTCATCACAGAGTACAGTGAGGATAGAGGTGAAATAGAAAAAATTATCAAATCACACTGGAAAATACTACAACAAGATCCACACTTAGGAGAGAAATTACCACAAAACCCAAAATTCATTTACAAAAAGGCCAAAAACCTAAAAAGTTCACTAGCTCCAACCATAAAACATAACAAACCGAAAATCCAAAAAGGAGTTCAAGGTGAAACATTACAGGGATTTTATCCCTGCGGTTTCTGCAAAGCATGCAGACATGCAAAAAAAGCTAAATCATTCAAATCCAGCATCACAAACAAGGAATATAAAATAAAAGAGACTATAAGATGTACAGACACAAACATAATATATCTTATAACATGCACAAAATGTGACAAACAATATATAGGTGAAACGGAAAGGATGATAAAAGAACGAATAAGGGAACACATATTATCAATAGAAAAATCGGAACTAGAAAGAAATAAAGACCTGCCAGTTCCCAAACACTTCAGAACTTGCAATAACAGCAATCTAAAATATTTCAACTACACAGCTATACAAAAAATTAAACAAAATATAAGAGGTGGTAACCAGGCAAACAACCTACTTAAAAAAGAAGCAAAATGGATCTTCGAAATGCAAACCTTAAGACCAAAAGGTCTGAATATAGACTTCAGTCTAAACTGTTTCTTGAATACTTGAACCACAAAAAATCCTGCATGCCAACACCAAAAACCCAATCTGATAACAACACTTCATAAACAATTCAAAATTTCACCAAAAATTTAAAAAAATCGTTTTATAATACAATCCTTCAACAAAGGCTAAAAGAGAACAACCACTCCAAATTCGGAAGAGAAACCCAACAGGTTGATACACAACTAATAATAATGGATGTTCTATATCCTTGAACCAATACAATTGAAATGATGAATACCAAAAGATTAACCTGCTCTTCAACAAAAGATTATAAAAGAACAAACACTAAAAATAAATAAATTACAAAAATAGGAATAAAAATTCCAGAACCAATAATAATGCATGTTTTACCAAAAACCCAATCTGATAACAATACTTCATAAACAATTCAAAATTTCACCAAAAATTTTAAAAAATCGTTTTATGACACACTCCTTCAACA
The DNA here is from genome assembly GCF_027579735.1 of Bombina bombina. Lineage (NCBI taxonomy): Eukaryota > Metazoa > Chordata > Amphibia > Anura > Bombinatoridae > Bombina > Bombina bombina. The sequence continues at coordinate 827,089,836 of NC_069503.1, read as the reverse complement.
AAGGCTAAAAAAGAACAAACACTCCAAATTCGGAAGAGAAACCCAACAGGTTGATACACAACTAATAATAATGGATGTTCTATATCCTTGAACCAACACAATTGAAATGATGAATACCAAAAGATTAACCTGCTCTTCAACAAAAGATTATAAAAGAACGAACACTAAAAATAAATAAATTACAAAAATAGGAATAAAAATTCCAGAACCAATAATAATGCATCTGATAACAACACTTCATAAACAATTCAAAATTTCACCAAATTTTAAGAAATCGTTTTATGATACCCTCTTTCAACAAAGGCTAAAAGAGAACAAACACTCCAAATTCGGAAGAGAAACCCAACAGATTGATACACAACTATTAATAATGGATGTTTTATATCCTTGAACCAATACAATTGAAATGATGAATACCAAAAGATTAACCTGCTCTTCAACAAAAGATTATAAAAGAACGAACACTAAAAATAAATAAATTACAAAAATAGGAATAAAAATTCCAGAACCAATAATGCATGTTTCATATACTTGCACCAAAGCAATAATAATGGAAATAACGATTATTAATAAAAAAACTGCTTTTTAACAAACGATTACTAAAGATCAAACAAGAACACGCAAAATTGAAATTTCCCATTCCACTGTTATATTAAATTGCATCATCAAAACAAATGACTAAACCTCTAATTTACCAACCCTAGAATTGAACCAACAATAAAATATGAATTCTTGCACTAAAGGACTAAATAGAACATAATAAATATTCAAATTGGCATATACCAAAAACCTTATACTGACTCACAAACCCTGTAAGGACAGATTCTCTGACGTACAAAAAGTTATTTATGTTTTTATTATAACAATACATTCGTATTTGTGTTTACTACTGGAACAAGTTTTCATAACGTTTTATGCATTTACTTGGTCATCTGATACAAATAAGTGAAAATTCCCCCATCACCGTGATAAACTGAACCATTAATAGGTCACATGCTAAGGAATGACCAATCAAAAGCACCGACACAACAACCAATAGGATCACCAGATTGTAAAGATACAACTACCTAGGGGATCCAATAGAATCAAATCACAGAATACAAAAACCCACTGTTTACAACTGCAAGGATATGCTTGATAAAGGCTGTATTAATCAGCTGAAACGCGTTGCCTACTCCTTGCTACACTGAACATTTTCATAGTCCACTTTCGAAGTGGACCGCCAAGACTACATCAAACCACGGACCAACAAATACGCTTGAAAGATATTCTGAAGCGTTCAAGAACAACCTTCAAAGCACCTAGTCCTCCTTTCAAAGGACCGCCAAGAACAACTGAAATACCTTACCTAATAATTGGGCCTAAAGAAACCTGTGGACACCTGCAGATCGGATACTCTGAAACAAATAGAGTACGGATCTAAACAGAACACATTCGCAACAATTCAAGAGGTTTTGAAAACCTGAACCAGGCAAAAAGCCCAGCCATCTGACAAAAGGATTAACGGTTAAAGCACACTACCACAATACCCCAGCATCTACTTCTTCAAGTGTGTGTAATTGCAGAGACAAACCAACTCGACATACTGAAACCACTACAACACCGGCAGCGGCTATCCCGGCTTCCGATCCACATTCATCACAGTAAAGATTGAATTGGGTACAAAAAGAAACTAGACCAGAAACAAAGTATCCCAAAAGAAACAACGGGTAAGATTTATTATACCTACACCAACTAAGGAAGTTAATGTGAAGGACAGATAACCAAAACTACTTAACAGTGACTTATAATCGCAATATATATAGCAATTAGATAAAAACGTGTTGCAGCACGCCCGCACATACTATCCCCACGGAGGACTTAACAACAGCGCTTTTAACAAAAAGCAATTAACAATTACTCTAACGATCACGGCAGAAAGACTTTATCTTTCATAACTTATACGATTTTTACTGTATCACTTTATTTTTGTTTCACTTTTATTATTTGTTACTATTGTTGATACCATTGACGCTATTTTAATTATATTGTTGATACCATTGACGCTATTTTAATTATGTATGTTCAGCTTTAAACAAACGAATATGGTAAATATGGTAATTAAGAATTAATATTGCGAATATTCTTTGTGGATACCATACTTCTTCACAAGTCCACTATATCAAATCCATAAAAAATATCTGCAATTAAACCAAAATTCAAAAATTCAAATATACAGATATGTTTGTATAACACACTAAGTAACAGGGATTGGAAAACATATTATATCATTTTATTCACACTGTATGGTTGGCCAACCAGTTAGATTTGTTTTAAGAATCAATTTCTATTGTTTTAAATTTTATTGTATGTATTTATAATTCTAAAAATAAATAGATCTCATTGAATCCAACTACATAGTAAGACTATCTTTCCTTATTGGGTAATTAAGCACAAGCGCTTAAGAGTCTCATCCAATCCAGATTTCTATTTGGTTGCCCTAGGGACTTCTCTCTCCCATTTGCTATGATGTTTCTTATATCATAGAACAGTATTCAATGTGTGTGCAATCGTGTTTCCCAATAGAACTTTATGTTGTTAAACATCTCCATATCTTTTCTTATAAAATAGCCATACTCCTCCAACTGGATCATATGGTCCATTGACGTCTCCCAGGCCCTATACGTGGGAACCACCTGTGATTTCCAATTAGAGGCTATCAGGGACTTGGCTGTATTTAGGGCCAGTTGTATCAATTTCCTCCTAATTTTGCATTTACAGTTTGGGAGTAAATTTAGTAATGCTGTCGTGGGTTGGATGTGATACTCGGTGTTTTGGTTGCTAATTGACTTAATAAAATCTCCTATTTGTACCCAGAAGGGTTGAAGCTTATCACAGGACCACCAGATGTGTATCATGGTGCCCCTTTTACCGCACCCCCTCCAACACATATCAGAGGCTGTCGGATAGATTGTCTTAATTCTCGTAGGGGTGAGGTACCATCTTGTCAGGACCTTGAAATTTAATTCCAAAGTCCTGGCCGCAGTCGAGGATTTTCTAGTGTTCTGTGTGATATGTTTCCATTCCTGTTCACTTAGTTCCTTCCCTAAGTCCCTGTGCCATCTACTCCTATAGTTAGGGGCCACATTCAACTCACTGAGCGATAGTGCCCTCTTTGCCCACGCCAGGGTATGGCATAGTGGTTGGTTGCTAAGACACTGTTGTTCAAACATAGTAGGCTGTCTAATTAGCTTTTCTCTGTCTGGGGACGTGGCCAGAAAGTGTTGGAGCTGAAAGTACTTCAACCATTTCGTGAAGGCACCCCCCACTTCACCGCTAAGGTCAGATCTCTGCTTTAGTTTACCATTAGTTAGGAATTTGGTTATGGGTAACGTGTAGCCTATTTCCCAATCAAGCTGTCTAATTAGTTTTTGTTCCAGGCCCCCGTGTAATTCAGCATTAGGGGAAACTGGAGACATCGGGGATCTCAGGGATGATATTTGGCTATTACCTGCTATTATGTTGTCCCAGATATCAAAAGTATGCTGATATAGTGGGTATGTCCTGACCCATGGAGGGCGACTCTTTTTTTCTATCCAGCACAACACCCCAGGGGAAGGGGTCCTCAAGATATGGGAATCCAATGCCACCCAGGCTTTATTTTCCACATTTCGGTGCCAATCTAGTATTTTTTGTAGGCATTTTGCTTTATAATACATTTCAATATTGGGGAGTCCCAATCCACCATTTTGTGTAGTTCTATACATTGTAGATTTAATGATTCTCGGCTTTATTCTTCCCCAAATGTAATTATTCAACAATTTCTGAAGCTTAGTGCGGAATGAAATAGGTAACGCGATTGGCACCGTTTGGAGCATATAAAGAATTTTGGGTAACACAGTCATTTTCACTGCCTGTATACGCCCCCACCACGAAATCAATTTGTCACTCCACCTATTGAGGTCTTTAATTAGCTCATTATATAGGTTTTGGTAATTTTTCACAAATAGGGTGCTAGGTCTGGGCGACAGATGGATCCCCAAATACCTGATGGCCTTTTCTTGGGGTACAAATGGGCACTTTTTTAGTAATTCAGAGTATTCTTTTTTCGGCATAGAGATATTTAAGATTTCTGATTTTTGGTCATTTAGTAGGAAGTTGGAGAACATCCCGAACTCCCCGAACTCCTTCAACACTGCTGGGATAGATACTGCGGGGTTAGACAATGTGAGCAGCACATCATCGGCGTAAAGTGACAATTTATAGTTATTTTGCCCTATTATAATACCTGAGATTTGCGCGTTTTGTCTAATTTTATGGGCCAGGATTTCCATACTCAACACAAATAAAAGGGGGGACAGTGGACATCCTTGTCGTGTTCCATTTTGGATGACAAACTTATCTGACAAAATATTATTTGCTTTTACCTTAGCTGAGGGGTTTTGATACAGACTAAAGATTCTTTTTATAATAATTTCCCCAAATCCCATTTTACGTAGTGTTGCTTGCAGAAAGCGCCAATCTAAGCGATCGAACGCCTTTTCAGCGTCAGCGGAGACAACTACCATTTCTAATTTGTTTATTTTAGCATAGTCAATTAATTGTAGTGTTCTAATGGTGTTGTCTCTCGCTTCTCTCCCTGGGACAAAACCTGCTTGGTCAAGGTGTACAATCTGTGGTAGTATTTTATTGATGCGCCCTGCTAAAATCTTCGCATAAAGTTTGAGATCTGTGTTGAGTAGCGATATGGGTCTGTAACTGCTTGGTAGATTACCTGGTTTATTTGGTTTGGGGAGCACTGAGATGTAAGCCTCCAAGCATTCTGCTGGAAAACTGCCTAAATCATCTATGTGTTGGAAGGCTGTTAATAGGTGTGGTGCTATTAGGGCTTTGTAAGTTTTATAATAATCATTGGAGTATCCATCTGGGCCTGGGCTCTTATTGTTGGGTAATGACTCTATGGCCTTTAATATTTCTTGTAGTGTAAAAGGGGAATCTAGGGTGTCTGCCTCTTGTGTAGAGATGCTTGGGACATCTACTGAGTCTAGGTATTGGATAAGGGTGCCTGAATTTCCAGATCTTCCCTGATTTGAAATGTTGTATAGTTTAGCATAATAATCCCCAAACACATTTGCTATTTTTTTTGGTTCTATCTCGGTCTGTCCTTTATCATTATCTATTTTAAAAATGTGAGCCTGATACTTTTTTTTTGCTAAAGTTTTCGCCAGCCACGTGCCTGCTTTATTACTATTATGGAAATACATTTTTTTTAGGTAGAATGCTTTTTTGTTAGCATCTCTTTGCAGGTGGAGTCGGAAGGCCGTCCTGGCCCCACACACCAACTGTGTTAGGTTGTCATCTGTGGGATTAAGTTTATGTCGCTGTTCCGCTAGCTTTAATGCAGAGAGTAATTTTTTGTACTCTGTGTCATATTGTTTACGTAAGATTGCTCTTTGTTTAATTAACTCTCCCCTAATAGTAGCTTTATGTGCTAACCAATTATTAATCTGATTTGTATCCACTGAGGTGTTGTGCTGGAAAAATTCTTTAATATGCTCCCCTATGTGGCGTTTAATAGGTGGGTTATGTAGTAGGGTGGGGTCCAAGCGCCACAAAGATTGGCGTAAGGGCATTGAAGGCCACCTAAGCTCTAACCTGATAGACGCATGGTCCGACCATGATATTGGCAATATCTCTGTGTCTGTGGCACTGGCTATATTATTATGGTCTAATAACCAGTAATCTATTCTGGAATAGGAGTGACCCGGGTGTGAATAAAAAGTGTAACTTCGGGTTCTAGGATGGTTTAATCTCCAGACATCTATTAATAAGAGGGTGTCTAATTTTTGGGAAATACTTATCCTATTTCTCTGTGTTATTTGACTCTTTCCTGTGGAGCAGTCCATGAGGGGATTCAATGTGATATTGAAATCGCCGCCCACTATTACTACGCCTCTCTGCATGTCTCCCAGTTTGGTTAAAGCTTTATTATAGAAGGAGGTTTGATTTGTGTTGGGCGCGTATATGTTCATTAAAGTTAGCTGAGTATTATATAATGTACCCACTAATATTAAGACCCTGCCATCTTCATCCGAGAATTGGTCTAAAATTTGGAATGGGACATCTTTACTTATCAGTATACCAACCCCGTTCTTCTTTTTGGAATTTGAGTTAAAAATTTGTTGGGTATAAATTTTAGAATATAGTTTTGGTTCTTTATGCTTGGGGAAATGGGTTTCTTGTAGAAACACTATTGATCCCTGTGATTTTTTAAACCACGTCATTGCAATTGACCTCTTGGTAGGAGAGTTCAGACCCTTACAGTTTTGTGAAATCAACTTTATGTCATAGTACATTGATTAGGAATTTAGTCTGCATTTGCTCTTTACTAATCATTATCTCTGTCGAGCGGACAATATGACAATACCTTGCATGCGAAAGTGACCAAAAATACAAAAAATTCAAGCTTGTCATAATAAACATATATGACAATAACAACAATAGAACTAGAACTCCAATTATCAAGACTATCCTCTCCATGGAGAGTTAAAAACAAAGAAAAAGTTAGGGGGATTCAAAGACCTCTATAGGTCTAGACACAGTTAGGGAAACATAGTATTAACATTACATTTATCACATTGGCATGTTATTCCTCTTTTATATATATTTTTTTTTTTTTTTTTTTTTTTTTTTTTTTTTAGTAAGATATTTTTAAAGTTTTCAATACATGTCTTAGACAAGTGATCATCATGTATCATTAGTTTTATTAGATCACCATAGGTGTGAAGTCTTTCAACGTTGCTAAAATGTACGAGCTATATTAAAGCTTATTTCCAGTGCTCAGTCTTTGGTGAAACAGTTCAATGTCTATTTCTTAGGGGACTCCAAGCATCATAAAAAAGAACAATAACTAACTACATTACCTGATCAGATGCGAGGTCCCCTCTCCAAGCCCTAGATAGACCCGAAACTCACTTCTGGGTCCTGATTTTCACTATAAAGTCCATATTCTGTACCGGTTGCTGGATCAGCCATCATCAGATTCGTGGGCTATTGAAAGGTCAGTTGTGGCGGGGGTTCTTGGGCGCTTTCGTTGGATTGTCTGCCAACGTGATCTTTGCTGTAGTGGGTTGTTTGCTGTTGGTGTCTTTGGTTCATGAAGAGACGGTAAGGTGGGTTGCGGTATTCCCAATTGGGTACAAAAGTCTTCCAGGTCCTCCAGTGTTTTGTAGACATAAATTCGGTTATTTTTCAGCACTTTAATGCTAAAGGGGAACCCCCATCTGTAGGCGATTCTGTTGTCTTGGAGGTGCTGTGTCAAAAACCTTGTTTCTCTTCTATTCTGTAGCGTGAGTGGGCTGAGATCGGCGTAGAGCTGTAATTGATGTTCCTGATAAGATATTGATTGTTGTTGCCTTGAGGCTTTCATAATCTTTTCTTTGTCCAAATATTTGTGGAATTTTATAATTACATCCCTTGGGGGATCTTTCTCTTTGGGTTGGGGCCTCAAAGCCCTATGGGCTCTGTCAAGTGGTATTTCGGTGTATTCAGTTTCTTTTAGTATAGTCTTAAACAGATCTTGGAGGGAGGAGTGCAGATTTTCAGGGGTGATTCTTTCTGGTAGGCCTCTAATCCTTATATTCTGCCTCCTCCCTCTGTTGTCCAGATCCTCTAATTTTTCCTGAAGGAAAGTAATTTGGGATTCTTGAGACAGGAGTTTTCTATTCATTAAGTCTATATCAGATGTTTGTGACTCTGACTGTTCCTCCAGGTATACTACTTTATTTCCCAATTCGTTAACCTCTTTCCTCACCTCCGCCAGTCCATCTTTAATCATGCGGCCCACCTGCTGTATGAATGAGGTGAAGTCTCCCTTTGTAGGAAGATCCTTTAAATCAGCTCTTGTGAGTGGGGTGTCCACTGTTGTTTCTTGAGGAGTGTCTGTTTCTTCTGTGGACTGGGATGTATCCTCATCATCCATTGTCAACGCCTGTGAAGTTTTGAAAAACATACTCATCTTATTTGGGTTGTTTTTTGCGTTTTTGTCACCTTTGCCTGATTTCCTTGCAGCCATTTTAAAGGTTGCAGTGAATATTTAATAGGGTGTATTCTTTCCCAGGGCTTAGGGTCCCTGCCTGCAGCGTGTAGCCTATATTTGTTTATACAAAGAGGCTTTATTCAGATTTTTATCGACTTTCCCTCCTGCTCTTTTTCTTTTTGTGACCCTCTCAGATTTATTTAAAGTTTATTTATTTTCTTGTGACTAATGGTGTATAGTGAGGGGGGGGGGGGGTGCGGTACTGCGAGTCTCTATACTTCTTATTTCCTGGGTTTGTCTACCCCCACACCTCTCACTCTTAGCCCAGCAACAGAGGCCCAACTGAGAAGATCGTTGTTTGAAATTGCACTATAGGAGAGTGAGTTTCGAACACTTGTGCTGTTATGCAATTGTCCTGTGCCACGTGGTCAGAGTTTACGGGATCTCTGTTGTGCCTGTTGTTTATGTGTGGTCCCCAGCGATCTCTGTCGCAATCTGTTCAGCAGCGGTGTGTATTCCCCCACCCGGTGTAGACACCGGTCAAAGCTGTGTGGTCCGGATTTTATGTAGTGGCGATGTGGGTCTGATTCATTACTTATGTGCGTAACATGTTAAGAAAAAAACATGGCGCTCACCTGTACATTGCGCCACTGTTATTCATGGCTGCCTCCTTCATCCGGCTACTGTGTCAGCGCACTCAATAAGCGCTCGGGTGGTTGTTTATCCCCTAGGGTGGATCCGGGTCTGAGTTGCGGAGGGCAAATTTGGCACTATAGCGGCTTTTCTCTTCAAGTGATTAGTGCCGATCCTTGCTTGAGTCTGATGGCGCTCCTTCAAGTGCAGTGTTAATGCACACTTCACTCCTCTTATAACAAGTTGTCTCTCTGCTTAAATAAGCGCCATAGTCCCAGAGCATCTTTTTGTAATAAAAATTGTTAGTAAAAAAAGGCTTTATTCCCTAACTGTGTGTAAGAATTTCAGAGCTTCACAGCTATGCGGCCATTTCAGTCCATGGTCGGCCAGAAAAGGGACATTTTTTATTTAAAAAAAGCATTTTTTTTCACTAAACTGGGTACTGGCAGACAGCTGCCAGTACCCAAGATGGCGCACATTAAGTCAGAGGGGGAGGGTTAGAGAGCTGTTTAGTGGGGGATCAGTGAGGTTGGGGGCTAAGGGGGATCCCTACACAGAAGCATATGTAAATATGCTAACAAAAAATGCACAAAAAAGACCAAATATACCTTTTATTTTAGTACTGGCAGAGTTTCTGCCAGTACTTAAGATGGCGGGGACATTTGTGGGGTAGGGGAGGGAAGAGAGATGTTTGGGAGGGATCAGGGGGTCTGATGTTTCAGGTGGGAGGCTGATCTTTACACTAAAGCTAAAATTAACCCTGCAAGCTCCCTACAAGCTACCTAATTAACCCCTTCACTGCTAGCCATAATACACGTGTGATGCGCAGCGCCATTTAGCAGCATTCCAAAAAGCAACTCCAAAGTCATATATGTCTGCTATTTCTGAACAAAGGGGATCCCAGAGAAGCATTTACAACCATTTGTGCCATAATTGCACAAGCTGTTTGTAAATTATTTCAGTGAGAAACCTAAAATTGTGAAAAATTTTACGTTTTTTTTAATTTGATCGCATTTGGCGGTGAAATGGTGGCATGAAATATACCAAAATGGGCCTAGATCAATACTTGGGGTTGTCTACTACACTACACTAAAGCTAAAATTACCCCAAAAAGCTCCTTACATGCTCCCTAATTAACCCCTTCACTGCTGGGCATAATACACGTGTGGTGCGCAGTGGCATTTAGCGGCCTTCTAATTACCAAAAAGCAATGCCAAAGCCATATATGTCTGCTATTTCTGAACAAAGGGGATCCCAGAGAAGAATTTACAACCATTTATGCCATAATTGCACAAGCAGTTTGTAAATAATTTCAGTGAGAAACTGAAAGTTTGTGAAAAAATTTGTGAAAAAGTGAACAATTTTTTGTATTTGATCGCATTTGGCGGTGAAATGGTGGCATGAAATATACCAAAATGGGCCTAGATCAATAATTTGGGATGTCTTCTAAAAAAAAATATATACATGTCAATGGATATTCAGGGATTCCTGAAAGATATTAGTGTTCTAATGTAACTAGCGTTAATTTTGAAAAAAAATGGTTTGAAAATAGCAAAGTGCTACTTGTATTTATGGCCCTATAAGTTACAAAAAAAGCAAAGAAGATGTAAACATTGGGTATTTCTAAACTCAGGACAAAATTTAGAAACAATTTAGCATGGGTGTTTTTTGGTGGTTGTAGATATGTAACAGATTTTGGGGTTCAAAGTTAGAAAAAGTGTGTTTTTTTCCATTTTTCCTCATATTTTATAATTTTTTTTATAGTAAATGATAAGATATGATGAAAATAATGGTATTTTTAGAAAGTCCATTTAATGGCGAGAAAAACGGTATATAATATGTGTGGGTACAGTAAATGAGTAAGAGGAAAACACCGCAGAAATGTAACACAAACACCGCAGAAATGTAAAAATAGCCTTGGTCCCAAACGGACAGAAAATGGAAAAGTGCTCTGGTCACTAAGGGGTTAAAAGATTTTATACTGGATTTTTATATCAGTATCTGTGCATATTATCCTTTATAGTAGTGTCTATTACATATTGGTGTATGTTTGTTTTTGTTTTTAATAAAAACTCAAATAAAAAATGTGCAAATGTTTCTCAAACTTTGTTACAACAAGTTGGTTAAAAGTCAACAAGTTCCCAAAAAAGTTGCTCTGTCTGAAACTAATTATGCCTGAATTGGACATGAGTCAAGTTTATCTAACTTGTAAAGGGGCTGTACAGAAACATTCTCTTATTTGCATGATTTTTAAAAATATATATATGTATATATACATATATATTTATGTGTGTATATAATCATATACATATATATTAATGTGTGTATATAATAATATACATATATATTTATGTGTGTATATAATCATATGCATATATATTTATGTGTGTATATAATCATATTTATATATATTTATGTGTGTATATAATCATATGCATATATATTTATGTGTGTATATAATCATATACATATATATTAATGTGTGTATATAATAAAATACATATATATTTATGTGTGTATATAATCATATGCATATATATTTATGTGTGTATATAATCATATACATATATATTAATGTGTGTATATAATAATATACATATATATTTATGTGTGTATATAATCATATACATATATATTAATGTGTGTATATAATAATATACATATATATTTATGTGTGTATATAATCATATACATATATATTAATGTGTGTATATAATAATATACATATATATTTATGTGTGTATATAATCATATGCATATATATTTATGTGTGTATATAATCATATACATATATATTAATGTGTGTATATAATAATATGCATATATATTTATCTGTGTATATAATCATATTCATATATATTTATGTGTGTATATAATCATATACATATATATTTATGTGTGTATATAATCATATACATATATATTTATGTGTGTATATAATCATATACATATATATTTATGTGTGTATATAATCATATGCATATATATTTATCTGTGTATATAATCATATTTATGTGTATATAATCATATGCATATATATTTATGTGTGTATATAATCATATGCATATATATTTGTGTGTATATAATCATATGCATATATATTTATGTGTGTATATAATCATATGCATATATATTTATGTGTGTATATAATCATATTTATATATATTTATGTGTGTATAGAATCATATGCATATATATATTTATGTGTGTATATAATCATATGCAGATATATTTATGTGTGTATATAATTATATACAGATATATTTATGTGTGTATATTATCATATGCATATATTTTTATGTGTGTATATAATCATATACATATATATTTATGTGTGTATATAATCATATGCATATATATTTATGTGTGTATATAATCATATGCATATACAGTATATGTATGTGTGTATATAATCATATGCATATATATTTATGTGTGTATATAATCATATTCATATATATTTATGTATGTATATATAATCATATGCATATATATTTATGTGTGTATATAATCAAATGCATATATATTTATGTTTGTATATAATCATATGCATATATATTTATGTTTGTATATAATCATATGCATATATATGTATGTATGTGTGTATATAATCATATGCATATATATTTATGTTTGTATATAATCATATGCATATATATGTATGTGTGTATATAATCATATGCATATATATTTATGTGTGTATATAATCATATACATATATATTTATGTGTGTATATAATCATATGCATATATATGTGTGTATATAATCATATGCATATATATGTGTGTATATAATCATATGCATATATATTTATAGGAATAACACAGTCCCCATAGACCGCAATGTATAGCGACTTTTCAGTGCCGTTTTTTTCCTAACATCTGCTCACTTTAACCCCTCATAACTGCTTTGTTTAGTTATATTAAACAAAATAAAAATGCTGATATATTTTATTCTAAAAAAATAATTCTTCACTATATTTTCAGAGCGCTAATTGCTACCGCAAGCACATGTAATGGCTGGTTATTTATGTTTATGCACACGTTAAATTAGCGCTCCACTTGTAATCTAGCCCTAAATAAAGACAAACAACAGTCAGTCCTCACAGCCTACAAACATATCTGAAGTGTTAATGCAGTAACTCTTAAACGCCTGAAGAGGGAGTGTGGTATTGGCAGTGAAACGACAACTAAGCTCTTACGGGCCAAAGAATATGGTTTGAATTACATATTATTTGTTTGTATTTTAAGTTGTACAACAATAATAAAGTAATTGTTACATTAGTTAAATTCTACTCTCCCTTATTATTACCATGTTAATCAAACTTTTAAACCAATTGTTGTTTCATAATATACATTTACATTTATTTCTATGTACATAAAAGCAGTTATATGGCATCCAAAGCTTTGGTACATGTGTGTGTAAGGTTAATTGTAATGGTTTGTTTTGGTCAGCCATTCTAAATAGTGGTTTGGAGGTAGTTGTGACAAGGGCTAATTGCAGTGGGGGGGGGTTCAAGCAAACCATTATAATTATTTTTTTTTCTTTTCTGATTCATATAGTGCATGCAATGTTAAGCAACTTTCTAATTTACTCCTATTATCAAATTTTCTTAGTTCTCTTGGTATCTTTATTTGAAAAGGCAGGAATGTAAAGCCCATTTTTGGTTTAGAACACTGGGTAGCACTTGCTGATTGGTGGCTAAATGTATCCCTGTCCGGTTAGTTTGTTAACTGTGGTAAAGGGCATTATGGCAGCATAGTTAGGTGAGGAACGATCCCATTTAGGTTTTATCACTATGAGGGTGGTAAAGGAGTGAACTGGTGATTTTAAACTTAAGTTGGGTTTAACTCAATGCTGAGGATCTGTATCTTTGAGTGTTATGTACCTAAATCAGATGAATAGAAATTGTTTTAGTACTCATTATAGGAGGGGGTCAGTGGCTGCAGTGGTAGGAAGATGAATATAATAATAATTGTGTCTCTCATAGAATACTATAGCCACTGGTATTATTTGGGGGGTGGGGCTTCTGTACTACTTGAGCCACTCAAATTTTGAGTGGTTTATGTATGATGACTTAAGATATGTAACCCAAATTATTTATTTCACGATTCAGATAGAGCGTGTGATTTTATGCAATTTGTTAAATTTACTCCTATTATCAATGTTTCTTCATTCTCTTGGTATCTTTATTTAAAAAGCAGGAATGTAACCTTAGGAGTCAGGCCCATGCTCTATCTGACTCATGAAAGAAAACATTTGGGTTTCATATCCCTTTAAGAAACACTATTAATAGGAACATTTCCTTATCTTTAAATGTCACTAGTAGAAATATGTAGTATTTTTATGACAAACCGTTTGTCCTATACATTACAAATACAAATAGCAGATAAAAGTAAACAAATTATATTTTTTGGAGAAAGCAATAAGCTCTATATGTAATTAATCAATGTATGGGCCAACATTCTAAACACAAGGTAATGTTATGGAAAGACTTTAATGGGAAGTGTGTGTGTTTAAGTGAGTTGTATTGGATTCTCATTCTAGAACAGCTACAGGTTTACAAGGTTCACAAACATTTAATCATGATCAAAGTTTCTTTGAACTGAACTTCAAAGTTAATGCAGTCTTTATGTCAAACCCCTAGCTACTCACATCTGACACAGAGCCACCATCTCTTAATACAGCAAACATCAATTTGAACTGGTAATTATTTTTTTATTTTTCTAAAGCTCCTTCCCAACAATTTCTATTGCCTTATATTCTCTTTATTCTAAGCCCTTATACCTTGTGTGTTACCTAAGGTTACATGCATCCTTAATAATGTTGTAGATGAAAAGGATACACAATACTACTTATGAACACAAAGGCACATGGACAAAATACATTTCCATAAATAAAATAAATAAACCAATTAATAAATATAGCGTAAATATAGGCAAAAGAGTGAAGTAGCCAGTTTATTAATTAAATGTGCAATGCATACTGGCTCATCAGAAAGATTTTATAGGGCTCTTTTTCTCAGCGGCAAATCAACTAATAACAATCATAACCCAATGTATTTTTTTTTTTTTACATATAAGAAAATATTGTACCAGCTTTAGCACCTTAATCTTAATCTGTCTGTGATTTTTAATGGGGTTGTACTGAAACAATTGGCTGATAGGTACAATGAATATTTATACCCAACAATGAAGTGCACAAATGATACTGACGTACTGGTTTAAATTTACATATATAAACAGCTTTGCTTCACATTTTAACTGGCCAAAAAAAATGATGTTTAAACTGTTGCTCTTCCAGAAGATACCGTTTATAAGTTGACATGGGTTGTTGCAAATTTTATAAATAAAGCTTTAAAGCATTTGTTGAAAATAAAAATAGTAAATACCCAACTTGCATAAATTCATATCTTTATTTTCACAGATACTTTGAGTTCTTTTCTACTATATCTGCTGCTGGAACTAAATGAATGTTGGAAACAGAGGATAACTTTGTTACTGCTTTGCATAACAAATTATCGGCTAGATTTAGAGTTTTGCTGCCAAAGGCGTGCGTTAGCTACGCATGTTTTTTCCCCCCCGCACCTTTTAAATAACGCTGGTATTGAGAGTTCTCTGAAGGGCTGTGTTAGGCTCCAAAAAGGGAGCGTACAGGCAACTCTCAATACCAGCGTTGCTTACGGTAGCGGCTAGCTTGAAAAACGTGCTCATGCACGATTCCCCCATAGGAAACAATGGGGCAGTTTGGGCTGAAATAAAATCTAACACCTGCAAAAAAGCAGCGTTCAGCTCCTAACGCAGCCCCATTGTTTCTATGGGGAAACAGTTTCTAAGTCTGCACCTAACACTCTAACATGTACCCCGAGTCTAAACACCCCTAACCTTACACTTATTAACCTCTAATCTGCCTCCCCCGCTATCGCTGACCCCTGCATATTATTATTAACCCCTAATCTGCCGCTGCGGACACCGCCGCAACCTACATTATACCTATGTACTCCTAATCTGCTGCCCACAACATCGCCGACCCCTATGTTATATTTATTAACCCCTAATCTGCCCCCCCCCCCAACGTCGCCTCTACCTTACCTACACTTATTAACCCCTAATCTTCCGACCGGACCTCGCCGCTACTCTAATAAATGTATTAACCCCTAAAGCTAAGTCTAACCCTAACCCTAACACCCCCCTCAGTTAAATATAATTTTATTCTAACGAAATAAATTAAATCTTATTAAAAAAATGAATCCTATTTAAAGCTAAATACTTACCTGTAAAATAAACCCTAATATAGCTACAATATAACTAATAATTACATTGTAGCTATTTTAGGATTTATATTTATTTTACAGGCAACTTTGTATTTATTTTAACCAGGTACAACAGCTATTAAATAGTTATTTACTATTTAATAGCTACCTAGTTAAAATAATTACAAAATTACCTATAAAATAAATCCTAACCTAAGTTACAATTAAACTATCAATAAATTAATTAACTAAACTACCTACAATTACCTACAATTAAATCAACTAAACTAAATTACAAAAAAAAAAAAACACTAAATTACAGAAAATAAAAAAAGATTACAAGAATTTTAAACTAATTACACCTACTCTAAGCCCCCTAAAAAAATAACAAAGCCCCCCAAAATAAAAAAATGCCCTACCCTAATCTAAAATAAAAAGTTAACAGCTCTATTACCTTACCAGCCCTTTAAAGGGCTTTTTGCTGGGCATGCCCCAAAGAAATCAGCTCTTTTGCCTGTAAAAAAAAACATACAATACCCCCCAACATTACAACCCACATACCCCTAATCTAACCCACCCAAACCCCCCTTAAAAAACACTAAGCCCCTGAAGATCTTCTTACCTTGTCTTCACCCAGCTGGGTACCATCCGATCCGTCCAGAAGAGGGTCCGAAGTCTTCATCCTATCCGGCCAGAAGAGGTCCTCCAGAGGGTCGGAAGTCTTCATCCAGGCGGCATCTTCTATCTTCTTCCATCTGGAGCGGAGCGGGTCCATCTTGAAGCAGCCGGCGTGGATCCATCCTCTTCTAACGATATCCTAACACCGAATGAAGGTTCCTTTAAGGGATGGCGTCCCTCGAATTCCGATTGGCTGATAGGATTCTATCGGAACAGCCAATAGAATGCGAGCTCAATCTGATTGGCTGATTGGATCAGCCAATCCGATTGAACTTGAATCTGATTGGCTGATTTAATCAGCCAATCAGATTTTCCCTACCTTAATTCCGATTGGCTGATAGAATCCTATCAGCCAATCGGAATTCGAGGGAAGCCATCATGGATAACGTCCCTTAAAGGAACCTTCATTCGGTGTAGGACGTCGTTAGAAGAGGATGGATCCGCGCCGGCTGCTTCAAGATGGACTCGCTCCGCTCCGGATGGAAGAAGATAGAAGATGCCGCCTGGATGAAGACTTCCGACCCTCTGGAGGACCTCTTCTGGCCGGATAGGATGAAGACTTCGGACCCTCTTCTGGATGGATCGGATGGTACCTGGGTGAAGACAAGGTAGGAAGATCTTCAGGGGCTTAGTGTTAGGTTTTTTAAGGAGGGTTTGGGTGGGTTAGATTAGGGGTATGTGGATGGTAGGTTATAATTTTGGGGGGGTATTGTATGTTTTTTTACAGGCAAAAGAGCTGATTTCTTTGGGGCATGCCCCGCAAAAAGCCCTTTTAAGGGCTGGTAAGGTAATAGAGCTGTTAACTTTTTATTTTAGATTAGGGTAGGGCATTTTTTTTATTTTGGGGGGGCTTTGTTATTTTTTTAGGGGGCTTAGAGTAGGTGTAATTAGTTTAAAATTCTTGTAATCTTTTTTTATTTTCTGTAATTTAGTGTTTGTTTTTTTTTTGTAATTTAGTTTAGTTGATTTAATTGTAGGTAATTGTAGGTAGTTTAGTTAATTAATTTATTGATAGTTTAGTGTTAGGTTTAATTGTAACTTAGGTTAGGATTTATTTTACAGGTAATTTTGTAATTATTTTAACTAGGTAGCTATTAAATAGTAAACAACTATTTAATAGCTATTGTACCTGGTTAAAATAAATACAAAGTTGCCTGTAAAATAAATATAAATCCTAAAATAGCTACAATGTAATTATTAGTTATATTGTAGCTATATTAGGTTTTTTTACAGGTAAGTATTTAGCTTTAAATAGGATTAATATTTTTAAATAAGATTTAATTTATTTCATTAGAATAAAATTATATTTAACTTAGGGAGGTGTTAGGGTTAGACTTAGCTTTAGGGGTTAATACATTTATTAGAGTAGCGGCGAGGTCCGGTTGGCAGATTAGGGGTTAATACTTGAAGTTAGGTGTCGCAGATGTTACGGAGGGCAGATTAGGGGTTAATAAAATTTATTATAGGGTTTGCGAGGCGGGAGTGAGGCGGTTTAGGGCATAATAGATTTATTATAGTGGCGGCGAGGTCCGGTCGGCAGATTAGGGGTTAATAAGTGTAGGTAAGGTAGTGGCGACGTTGGGGGGGGCAGATTAGGGGTTAATAAATATTATGTAGGTGTCGGTGATGTCCGGTCGGCAGATTAGGGGTTAAAAAAATTTATTATAGTGGCGGCGATGTGGGGGGACCTCGGTTTAGGGGTACATAGGTAGTTTATGGGTGTTAGTGTAATTTAGAGCACAGTAGTTAAGAGCTTTATAAACCGGCATTAGCCCAGAAAGCTCTTAACTACTGACTTTTTTCTGCGGCTGGAGTCTTGTCGGCAGAGGGTCTACCGCTCACTTCAGCCAAGACTCTAAATACCGGCATTAGGAAGATCCCATTGAAAAGATAGGATACACAATTGGCGTAAGGGGATCTGCGGTATTGAAAAGTCACGGCTGGAAAGTGAGCGTTAGACCCTTTCCTGGCTGACTCTAAATACCAGCGGGCGGTAAAAAGCAGCGTTAGGACCCCTTAACGCTGGTTTTGATGGCTAACGCAGAACTCTAAATCTAGGCGTATGTATTTGTGAACTTGTATAAAAAATATGTCAGTAGCTCATAGTGGCTATTGCTAATATAGGGGTCAACCACAGTCCTGTGGAAAAGATTATATAATAATTATTAACAGAAAATTATTAACAGAAAATCACCATGAAATAATATTCTTCAATCTGAATTTAAATATGTTTGAACAACAATGAATTCACTTGAAAATTCTCTACATGAGAAATGTAAAGAGAAGTATTTCCCTGACGTCTAATGTATAAATAAATACATGCCTCAGTAAACACACATAATTCATAGTATATTATTACATAATCTTTTATTTTAAACAACAAACATTATTTCTGCATATCTGAATGCTTAAAAAATACCCCCTTTCAACACAGCTGTTCCTTTCAATTATCAACTTTAAGTCACAAATATTTCTGTGATGGTGATTTTTTCTTTTCTTTCTGGAAATAGTTCCTGGAGCCAACAAGTTTTCCCAAAGGCACATCTTCGATTGTCGGTTTTATACTTCTGAGGAGAAGCTGGGGTGCACCCTGTAGCCTTCAAAACTACAACATTATACACAGTGATCACTGATTGTGTGTGTGTGTGTATATATATATATATATATATATATACATACACTGTGTGTGTGTTTGTGTATATATATATATATATATATATATACATATACATACATACACTGTGTGTGTGTGTGTGTGTATGTATATATATATATATATGTGCGTATACATACATACATACACATACATACACTTTGTGTGTTTGTGTATATATATATATATATATATATATATATACACATACACTGTGTGTGTGTGTGTGTGAATATATATATATATATATATATATATATACACAGTATATAGTTTTAACTTTAAAACGCCTGCAAATTTGACACCAATTGAAATAGTAATTTTTGACTCACTGCTCTGTAAGACATTTTCAAATATTTAAATGACAAACAAAACTAGATAAGAGTATGTATAAGCATTCCATGTGGGTCTTGGGTCTAAAGAAAAGAAACAGTAAGAACATATCATTTAGATAAGAGATTTCCATAACTAGATGAGGTTTGGAAGTGAAGTAAAAAAAAAGAGGATGGGTTATTTAGAGGATGTTATTTAGATTTTTATATTATTTAATACCTGCATATTAAGAAGTGGTAATATAAAGAAACAGTGTGTAGTTAAGTTTTTCTTATGGGATGACTTTGTTATACTGTAATAAGGTGTATTTGTGTTCCCTTATTATAATGCTTATTCTAATACTCTAGAACTACTATCAGTGCCTTAATGAATAAAACAAAATCACTATAATAAAATGGTTATTGTAGAACCTTTGCTAAAGTGAATGAAAGTACATAGTAATATTGTTAATTGTACCCTAGGTATACGATCACAATAGCAAGCAGGAGAAAACACTTCTAATAAATTGTATTTATTTCTTTGTTTCTAAAAACTAACAAACAGGACTCACAATAAATAAAACAAGTTTTCTAGACGTGTCCTCTGTATTATATCTAACTCTAACACACCATAAATGTTGCCTTATGTTTGACACATCTCAGATTACTTTCATTCCTCTCATGACTTTCATTTAATGTTTGTCATTTCATTTATGTTCTGCTCCATTCACCTTCAAAAATGTATACTTAAAATGTCAGTGAAGCTGAATATACATCTGTTAAACTACCTTGCAATAATATTATACCTATACATGTATATTAAACTTTAAAGTTTTGGTGTATGTTGATATATTGTTAATTGGACAAACATTAAAGATTAATATCACTCATAGTGAAAAGATTTTCCTGACTAGTTAGAAGGTCCAAGAGATGCCATCAATTTTCATATGGACTAAGTTTACACCCTAGTTTTATTTTTTTTTAGTGTTTTAGTGGTTCCATTGTATGTTTAATAAGGCTCTCACTTAAAAGGAATAAATGAGGTTCCGTCATTTGAGACCCAAAAGTGGTTTCTTTTGTCAAAAGGACCTTCTGTAGTTTTGATCTCACATTATCAGGTCCAAGAGTGTCCTCACACATCAAGTGGAAGGTTTATCTTTACTCTGGCAAACTTCCTGTACATGGGATTGTGAGATCTTTCTTTTGAAAAGTTTCTTGAATATCTGAATATATGACACATGTTTTGCTCCATTGCCTTATTGTTTTGATCTATTTTGTTTGTATGCCTTATACTGAACCTCAAATAAAAAAAAAGACAAAAAAATGGTCAAAGCGTTGAACAATAAAACCAGGAAACATTAAATTATGTATACACAGCAGCCATTTTCAACAGCTGTTCGCTAAGAAAATAAGGAAGCTAGCTGAGTATATATAAACAGAGTTAATTTGTTAATATTTGTAACATTTTTTGTTTATAATAGTAATTTATTTAAGTGAAACTATTAGACATTCCAGTCAATAACCTTTATAATGTAATCTAATACCAGACATGTGCATGCAAATGTTTACTATGAAAATAACTGAAATTACTGTGAGCCATTGTGTATGTATTAAATAGCTTATATTAATAAATGTAAACTAGTGTTACTAATTGGAAAATTGAAAACTATGTTATAGCACACAGCACCACCAAAATATTACTTCTCTTGTAATATATATAAAAAAACATGTATTAAATTAAAAATGTCTATAAAAATCAACTAATACCAGATCCGATTTGTAATTAAAGCAAACAAATGTTTATATTGTGATTTTTTAGGTAATAATTTTTATTTACAGTAAAGGAGGAGCGAATGGCACAGTATTACTAGTGACGTGTTTTAAAATTTTGTACAGATAAATTCACTGTTCTCCCAAATCACTTTATTAATATAACAATGGAAATTGAAAATAATTTATAGGCTCTTAATAAAGTGTTTAGAAATATCATATGTGCAGTAATAGTAGAAGAAGAAAAAAGAAAAACTTAATATTTGCTTCTAGAAAGCTTTAAAGGAATAGTCTCGTCAAAATTAAACTTTCATGATTTAGATAGAGCATGCAATTTTAAGCAACTTTCTAATTTACTCCTATTTTCAATTTTTATTCGTTCTCTTGCTATGTTTATTTGAATGTAAGCTTAGGAGCCGGCCCATTTTTGGTTCATCATCTGGGTAGAGCTTGTTGATTGGTGGCTACGTTTAGATACCAATTAGAAAGTACTACCCAGGTGATGCTGATCTTACCTTTCCCACAAGCTGCTGGCGAGATTCGCGCCTAAACCCTTTGACAATGGGCGGCTTGAAGCAAAAAACTACCGCCGCTGGAATCCCAATAGTGCCACAACAATGCACTAATGTTGCCTATAACAGGGACAGATTATGGCTACTCACTGCTACACCAGTTTTTCATCTCACATTAACCTAACTGAGTACAAAAGGTATCCTGCCTTAAACGCTAATTGATGATTATTAGGAGCCTGCCTAAGCTTAATACTTTTTGCCTCTGTCTTTGATACCGGGAACCTGCCTAAAACCTTACATTCCCCCAGCGTTAAAGTAACCTTGCTGGGGGAATAGCCAGGTCATGGAAAAAACCTGAAGCTCCAACTTTAGCGCAGATCACTCAACTCATAGATTATTTAGCGTCAATGGAGAGAGGTTTTTATAACACAACTGACCGCATCGATAAGTATTGGACGATCTGGAGTAGGTGGGTTCTTAAATCTCCTTAGAAGCCCAATGCTTATTATTGTTTTCTTGGTCCCATTGTGGATCCATTATCCCCCTGAGAATTCCTCTATTTCTCTTTCCCTTTCCCTTTTTCCCTCCCCCATCCCCTCCCCCCCCCCCCCCCCTCCCTTTTCCCTTTTTTTTTTTTTTTTTTTTTTTTACTTCTGTGGTTAATTTGAACTTGATGTCCCTACTTAGTAACCTTGTTAGGGACTATCTGTCTCCATATTAGGATTTAATGATAGATGAGAAAATGGGAACAGATATGGTCAAAAACTCTTGTGATGCCCTATAATTAATTAATTTAATAAACTAAACTTTATTTTTGAGCATATACTAAAGGACATTACTCTACCTCTGGAGATATTTCTCCTCAATTCAGATGTAAGAATGAGAGTAACTTATTAGTTGGTAATTATTCTTATGTTAAAATTCTGTGCCAGTCTGTATTATGAATACTTTTGTATTTTATATCTAAAAAATTGTTCAAAGTCTGTTTTTTATGTTGATTGTTCTATTGGTATCTTTTTTTGTACTGATTTATGCTTAATAAAAAAAAAAAAAGTAACCTTGCTGATTGTGCTAAGACAGGAGAAGCTTACTAACCTTGGTCCGGTATACTCTAATAACTCAGGCTGACTCCCGGTCACCTTCACTATTGGCTTCCTGGTTTGCTACAGAAGTGAGCAGCTGAGTATATTTGAACCATCTGGGGTGTTACCGGTGCCTATACCTTCCCACCTCTGCACAAGGGAACATACCTGAAAGAGCTTGGGTAACTCGGTCCTGTTTTCTCTCCCTCCCACCGGTGCTGCGCGAGGGGTGAGGTTTGCGCTGGCGCCCTGGTGCGCCTGTTTGGTCCCTTGGCTGGGTGAGCGATGCTGGCTGACGTGCCGAAGTGCCTGAATACAATCGGCTTCAGCTGAGGAGCCTGTGTGGTCCGGCTTTGTTTCTCTCGCTCCCCCCTCCCACTGGTGTTGCGTGAGGGGAGAGAGCTGACACAGCACCTTGGTGTGCCTCTCAGGATCCTCGGTTGTCTGCCTCCATGGTCTGCGGCAGGTTCCACGGATGGGCCTGTCTTTAAGGATAAACTGAAGCCAGCTCCTTTCCTTTACTCCCCTGAATGGACGCTTTCCCTCCCACTGGTGCTGAGGGAGAGCTGCCTTGGTCTGTGCTGGCTACGGATGTTAAAGGTTCATAGCAGGTAACCCCTAACTGCTTCTTTTCTATAAAACAACAGGACTGTGTGACTGTTTTCATTTGTTTTTCAATAAGTGATTTCTGGACTTTTTCTTTGTTTTTTTCTTTTTTTTTCCCATTGCCTGGGCTCATAAAATTAATTTAAAGGACTCTCCTAGCTGTGGAATACTTGATCTAACCTAGCTATACAAAGTATAACTGCTTAATAGGCTGTATTCGTTTCAAATATCAGAGACTTTAGTTACAGAAAGCAGTGTTCTTTTCACTTTTTTTTTCATTTTATACATGTATTAAGATTTTTTAAATTTCAACTGTTATACCCTGAATTATTGTTCTATATATTCTATATATTTTTCTGAGTCATTAGCTTTTTTTCCTTTAGCATACTGGCTTTATTATACCTTCTGGAGAGTAAACAGAAAAAAAGCTAAAAGGCACTTAAGAACTAATCAACATACTCAATTTGCAATCCTGTTTACATAAACCTTTACAGGCTCATCTCATAAAGCTGCACCTTGATACTAATCACCTCCCTTTCACACTATGCTGGTTAACTCCACTAACAAAATCTAATTCAAGTATAAAATGTGCTAGGAGGTTATGTTCTAATCAGGTTTACTTTTGTATGTTTTTAATGCCTAATTATATAGGATTGGATACATTACTGGAACATACAGCATAATGTGTTCAGAGTTTATGTCTTTGTAACAAATATAATAAAATCACTGTCTTTTAAGAGCAAAGTATCTGGAAAGGAGAATTGTGAAAATCAACATTTCTAGTTTAGAAGTTAGATGAGTAAGCTAATATATACATTTTTGATAAACAATACTATCTCTAAATATATTAGGGCTAAATAGAAATAATAAGCTGATAATTGTTAAGTAAAATAATTAAGAGGCTGTTTGAATAAGTGCTGAATCCAGATTTCAAACTGGTCCTCTATTTTTACTTTGTGCTGCCTGATATTAGATATCTCTGTCTTAGAAGAGAGGGAAAATGGGTTTTCTTGAAAGGGCCTCTTTTCTTCCCTGGTCTTAACTAAGCTAAAGCCTTGAATGACACAAATAAGTTTAAGCTAACTATATTCTGTTAGGGAAATTATAGCTCTGTGCCTTCTCTGTGTCCATAAACACTAGAAAGTTAATAAAGTTAAAAAATCTATAGAACTGCTGCAAATTAAATTGTTACAGAAGTATTAATAATTACATTCTTGGGGCCCCTTAAATTGTATATCCCCTGAATATCTACAGGTATTTGCAGTAATATTGTAGGGTGCTCAAATTCTTATTTACTCAAGGAAAAACACATACACTGTATAGACAAATTAACTTAGTTTTTCTTTTTTTTAAAAAAAAAAAACAACAAAAAAACAGCAAATCCTATTTAGTCTATTAAGTATCTAACTTATCTTTAAACAAGCCTCCATTCACATTAAGTAGTATTAACCTACTTAGTAAAATATAGCTACCCAGCTTTTTTTTTTCTATTCATCTAAAATAGAATTAAGGGAAGGAAATCTCTTTTTCTATTTCCCCTTCTCTCGGAGCCTCCTCCCATAGTTATTAAGGAGAATATATATAAAACCTTCACAACTAAAATTCTTTTTTTTTTTTTTTAACTCTCTCTTTCTCTCATTTTTCCTAATATTACACAACTTCACGGTACGGAATTCACCAATATCTTCTTGATTTAATTTTAGTTTTTTTTTTCTTTTTTTTTTCTTCTTCCTTCTATTCACCCCCTCCCCTGCACAGATCTCTATTGGGTAAATAATACCCCTTACTAAAAAACTCACATACGTTGCACGCTTTCAATCATGCCTTCCCACTCTCTGGTGAATATTCCAGAAGATTTTCTAAGTCACATAATTGTATATGGATAAATACTTACACGGGCACTCTAAAACTTCTCTCGCAACTATGACAGGGAGACAAAGAGAGAAAAAGAACAAAAATGTTCTGGAAACATCAACTGATGCACATTCACCCATCCCTTCTCTTCCAGGTAGCTCTGATCCGTTAGATATTCACACACTAGTTTCAAGCATCTCAGAGGCTTTAACACCCAAATCTGACCTCTTAAAACTGGAAATTAAACAAGACATTGCTGCCCTATCTAATGAAGTTAAACAGTTCACCTCTAGAATATCTGAGGCGGAACAAAGAATCTCTGATCTTGAGGATTTGACCGTAAACTATAAAGTCAACCTTGAGTCCACAAATAATATTATATTGAAAATGCAAAATAAAATTGAAGATCTCGAGGACAGATCAAGGAGGAATAACCTCAGGATAATAGGGGTCCCCGAAGAGAGGCAATTTGAAGATATAGACAAATTAATATCTGTCACACTCCCTAGTTTAATGCAGATACCAGAAACCTACCCACCAATCATTATTGAAAGGGCTCACAGGGTTGGCATAATGGATACACATAGAACCAATACAAGGCCAAGACAAATTATTGCTAAACTGTTAAATTTACAACACAAAGTTACTTTACTCCAGGCTTTTTGTAAACACCAACCCATTTTTTTAGGGGAAGCAAAGATCTTCTTGTTTCAAGATTATTCAGCGGGCACCGCCACAAAAAGACGAGAGTTAGCTCCACACTGCACAAATTTTATCAAAAAAGGGGTCCAAGCAACCTTGCTTTACCCAGCTAGGTTGAAACTCACAATAGATGGACATGTACATTTTTTTGAAACAGCCCGCGAGGCAGCAAAATTTTATTCTGAATCCTTCCCCACAGAATAAAAAAACTGTGGGAAGTAAAAATTTATTTAGATTAAGCATGTAGCTAGATTGAATTAAAATGAAAAAACTGATTATAGTTAGTGAAAAAATAATAGGTGAAGATAAGACCTTGTTATATGGTTGCTATTTATGGGTACACAAGGTTGCAAAATGGGGAATTGGCAACCCTTTTTTGTTCTTTCCCTTTCTTTCTTTTTTTTTTTTTTTTCCCCCCTCATTTTACGTTTTCTCTGTTCTTTAGAAAATGGCTGTGGAGGATAACCTTAAATTGACCTCATGGAACATAGGTGGTCTAACCTCCCCCATAAAATGAAAGACAATACTCTCTCAACTAAGAAAAATTAAAACGGACATAGCCTTTTTACAAGAGACACATTTGAAACCAGAGGAGGTACTAAAACTTAAAGCTTCTTGGGTTAAAGAAGTCCTATTTTCCTCTACTACAAAAAGGAAAAGTGGAGTTGCGATCCTCTTGGGGAAGAAACTCTCTTACAAAGTCATTCACATAGATACAGACCATGAGGGGAGATATTTAATGGTCAAAATTAAAGTATTAAAAACAATATATACACTTTGTAACGTTTATGCTCCCAATGTTTTCAGTCTTCCCTTTTGGGAAACTTTACAAAACAAGCTTCTTTTATTTTCAGAAGGTTATTTAATACTTGGAGGTGATTTTAATATTGCCCCTCAGTACCCGGTTGATAGACTCAGGCAGAGCCCTGTCCCATATAAAACTAAGAGAGATAATCTAGAATCAAAGTTATTTACAAAATTGCTCCAGAATCTGAAACTTTGCGATATCTGGAGGGTCCAAAACCCTGATCTCAGGGAATTTACATGTTATTCTAGGGCACATAAAACCCTTTCAAGAATAGACCTGATTCTGCTAGATGAAAGAGTATGTAAAACGAAAATTACGGCCGGGATTTTACCCATCACTATCTCAGATCATGCCCCGATTACCATTTACTTTCAATTAAATCCTTTAAGGAATAGGAATATTGGATTTTCCTTCCCACGGTTCTTAGCAACCGATTTAAAATTCAAAAATTGGCTTACTTCCAGGTTCCGAGAATTCGCATCCTTAAATCAAGAACATATATCTCAACCGGCACTATTCTGGGAAACCGCCAAGGCAGTGCTCCGCGGGGAAATCCTAGCGTATAGTATCTCTAGGTCTAAAAAACTTAAAAGAAGGGAATCTGAAACATTGAAGGCAGTTACAAATGCATATAACCACTACATCCTACAAAAAAACTCTGAAAACTGGTCTAGGTACAGAAAAGCACTAGCAGACAGGGACTCCCTTTTACTTTATAAAAACACCCAGAGAGATCTTAGGCTACAGGCAAAACTTTACCGATATGGTAATAGAACTGGGAAGCTATTGGCAAATTTGGTTAAGGCTGATAGAGGCTCCTCTATAATAAAATCAATCACCTCGGGCAGTAAACACCTTACCTCCCCGGAAGAAATATGTAAAGCATTTGCAGAATATTACAAGACGCTATACACTCACAAGCCCTCTAACATCATACAGAGGGAAAATTTCTGGGGTAAGTTAGTCTTTCCGTCTTTACCTCCTGATTCATTAGAAACATTACAATCTCCTATTATGGAGACAGAAATTCTCTCTACAATCCAAAAACTAGCCTTTAACAAAGCTCCGGGACCGGATGCGCTCCCGAATGAATTCTATAAAATCTTAGCCCCTGACATTATACAGCACTTAACATTACTTTTCAATGACATTTATATTTCCGGAAGCATTCCCACCAAGGAATTTGTCGCGTCATACACAACTCTTGTACTCAAGCCAGGCAAAGAAAGGAACAGAAAAGAGTCATACAGGCCTATTGCTCTTTTAAACACAGATTACAAACTTTTTACAGCAATTTTAGCACACAGACTTCAATCCCTTCTCTTCACCATTATCCACAAAGACCAAGCGGGTTTCCTTTTGAAGCGAAACTCAGCAGCTAAAATCAGAGAGGTATTTCTGACTATAGAATATTCTAAAAAGATGGAGGAACCGGAGGGACCGGAGAGGGAGGACACTCCCGACAGGGCGATTATATCAATAGATGCTGAAAAGGCGTTTGATTCGGTACATGACGATCATTTGTTTTTCACATTACAGCAGTTCGGTATTAAAGGTAATTTTTTACGTCTCTTTAATAACTTATATAGTTACGCTTCCACGAAAATTCTGGTAAATGGTGATATGACCCACGACATAAGTCTCGGAAGAGGGACAAGGCAGGGGTGTCCTCTCTCTCCTCTCCTCTTTGACTTGGCCATCGAGCCTCTGGCTTTACAAATTAGACACCAACTGGAAGGGATCAAGGTAAAAGAAAAAGTACTACAAATCGCATTATATGCGGATGACGTTTTGGTCTATATATCGAATACAGCTAGGAATATCCCCAAACTTCTCGAAATTATAGATCAATTCAGCTCTTTTTCGGGCTACAAAGTAAATATATTAAAATCTGAACTATGCTGACTTAAACAAACCAAAGATTCATGTGAAAATATACCGTTTTCGATAGTACAGGAAGCATTCAGGTACTTAGGTATCTGGATCTCTCCTGATCCTAAGGCATTGTACGACTTGAATGTTTTACCTGTTTTCAAGAAAGTTACGGAAGCCCTTAAAAATTGGCAGAAACTCCCTCTCTTTCTATCAGGACGTATAGCTCTTTACAAAATGTCCCTGCTTCCTAAAATTTTATACATGCTCCAGAACACCCCAATTGTTTTGAAAACAAAAGACATTTTATCGTTTAATTCAGCACTTCGCTTTTTCATCTGGCAGAACAGGAAACCTTGGATCTCATTGTCCAAATTAGCGCTCCCCACTATCCATACTCCCTTATAGCTTTATTACACTACAACAATAATATAATTCCTTCTGAAATAAAAAAGTTAAAATCTATTTATAACCCAATTCTGATGTGGAAGAAATTATGGTCTCTTTTACATATTGAATCAAGGATGTCAAGGTATGTACCACTCACAAATAACCCACAATTTCAAGCTGGGATACAATCTGCCCTCTTTATTAAATGGGAATCTTTGGGCTTTATAAATGTCTCTCAGCTATTAGATACTGAGAGAAGATGTATTAGAACATTTAACTCTCTTAAAGAGGAATTTCACCTTTCCAACAAAAATTTCTATGCCTACCTCCAAGCTAGACACTATACTTTTAAATTAATAAATGATTATGGTTGGGTGTGGTCTCTAGGTATTCTTGAAAATTGGCTTAATTTAGTTAAAAGTGGTATAACCTCAATTTCATATATCTACCAAAAATTAATTTCTTTTAAAGGCCCAGTTACAATAGAAAAACTACAGGCTAAATGGGCAGCAGCTTTAGAGGATACCTAACTGGAGGCTTCTGTGATAACTTCCTCATTTCAAGTGATTTCGAATGCTACCCTCGCCGCCTCCTGGCGGGAGGCACATGTTAAACTAGTGCATATGACATATTTTTCTCCAGAGAAAGGAACTAAATGTCGGAACCCTAGCTTTAATAAATGTCCAAAATGCTCTTTTACGTCGGCCAGCCTCATACATATGTTTTGGCACTGTCCAAAAGTGAGACATTTTTGGTTAAAGATCCAATACTGGTTAAATAACACAGTGGGCATTCCCTCCTTGATCTTATCCTCTTCAAACATAATTTTCCCTGTCACAGACCTTGGCCTCCCCCAGGATAAACTTAAACTAGTCACCTTAGTAATACTAGCAGTTAGATATTTGATTCTGAAAAAATAGAAGTTGAAAGGAACCCCAAGGTAAAGAACTGCTTAAAGAAGCAGTGCATTATCGAACAACTTGACACCAATCTTCAAAATAATCAAGAAGTGAAGACTTTCTTCTCCAAGTGGTCGAATTTTATCAAAAGCCTCCCCCCTAGTGAGATTGAATACTTAATCTACCCATTTAGAGACTCGGAATTGGTCCTCCTAGGAATGTGGTGATCCTCCACAGCCAAAAGTTGAGTTTCTTGTCCCCTTTTTTATTTTCTTCCCTCCCCCCCCTCCCCTCCTTTTTTTTTTTTTTTTTCTTTTTCTTTTCTCCCTCTCTTCCTTTCTTTTATCTTTCTTACCCTGCTTTGGTTCTGTTTAGTTAACGAAAGTTTAAAGTGTGTCATGTATATCAAAAAAAAAAAGAAAAATATAAAAAATCCAACTATATGTACATATATCACATAAAAGGGCATTATTGAATCATTAAGAGAAAGTAAAACTTGATGTTTTGGATTTTTTTTTTACTTGTATTGTATTTTGTTGTACCTGGCCCTGCGTGGCATAAAAAGGTTGAAATTATTTGATTGTACACATTGATGGATATAGATAAACAATTAAAAAAAAATGCACGTTCTATATGAATCATGAAAATTTAATTTTGACTAGACTATTCCTTTAACTGGCTGACTTTAAACCCACCAAGTAACTTCTTGTTTGCAGTTGTTTGTTGCTTGGAGTTCCACCTTTTAGTGAACTGTAATGTATGAGTGTGCTAAGCATTCTGTAGTAAATTTAGCTCTACGTGTTGACAGCCTTTGTTACAGTATATCATGTATAGATGGGCACAGGTTCACCATTCCACAGCATAAGGCAGACAAACAGCTATGTTTAGTTCCTAGCCATAACCTAGAGAATGAATCACCATCCAGCAGAATATACTGTGCAAGTTTCATCTTTGTTTTTCCTGAAAAAATGTTAAATTTGAAATAATTTATTTTATTATCACCTTCTAGTACAGTAGTGCATTGTGTTAAATACCTTTAAAGTATCTTCTTATAAAGGAAGAGTCTTCTTTACTGATACATAAGAACTGTAAATTAAAATGTTTCTGCTTTTAAATATGCATGATCAATTATGGAAATCATATGTATACAAAAAAAAACACTCCCAGAATATTTAACAATGTAAAAAATAAACATCAATAAAATTATTTTTTGACTGTTGAAAACCCTGTACTTTTTAACATCTATATTATACCCTTTTGATTTAGAACTGATTGCCCTTTTATGGGCAGTAAAAGAGCTGAATGACCATATAAATGCCCCTTTAGGGGCAATGGGTAGTTTAGTTTATTTTAGTGTTAGCTTTTTTATTTTGGGGGTTTAGGTGGGTGGGGGGGGGGTTTCTGTTCGGGGGGACTTAGTATTTTTTAGAGGTAAAAGAGCTGTTTAACTTAGGGCAATGCCCTACAAAAGGGCCTTTTAAGGGCTATTGATAGTTTAGATTAGGTGGTGTTTATTTTGGGGGGATTTTTTATTTTCGTAGGGATTAGGTATATTTTTTTTTATTTTTGATAATTTTGTTTATTTTTTTCTGTAATGATAGACTTTTTTTTTATTTTTTGTGATTTAATGTTATTTTTTTTATTTTACTTGTAAATTAGTAGTAATTGGGGTTAATTTAGGGGTTGTTAGGTTAGGGGGCTTAGTAATTAAATTAGTTATTTGCGTTGTGGGGGGGTTGGTGGTATAGGGGTTAATATATTAATTAGGGTTATTGCGATGTGGGGGTTTGGTGGTTTAGGGGTTAATAGGTTAATTAGGATTCCGAAAATGGCAGGGTGGTGAAATAATCCACCGAAGGTACATTCTTTCACCACCCTGCCATTTTCGGAATCCACCTGGATGCAGCTGGTTATTTTGGCTATGTGCGCAGCTAGCAATCTTTTGGCTGCCTCACGCAGGCAACATTCCTTTGAGGATGTGTGCACAACTGGCGACACCGGCAAACAAGTTACAAACGCGATTATAGTATAGATATATATATATGTGTATATATATATATATATCAAATTATCATTAGAGCATTTAATTTTTAAAACAAGTATTTTTGTTTTTTACTATGGGGTCGATCACAATCATTTAGAAAAGTTTATCTAGAGATTTTTCTACAAAATTCTCTGTTAATCATTTGCCTGCACATGACGGGAATCGGTCTTCATGTAAACTGCTACCTGTGATCACATGATGACCTGTTCTTGATATGAAGGGGAATTGCTGATCACAGCATCAAAACGGAGATTCCCCTGCACCGCTGGCATAGTGGGTGGCACTCCCAGAGCTCCATGAAAATGAGTGGTGACATCACAAAGAGGGCGGGACTGCAAAATGACAGGCAGGTAAGGGAGCTGGATAGGGGGGATGCTGTTCAAGCCACTTGATCTCAGCTCCCTCACTAGTCACATACCTCCAAGACCCCTCAATCAAAAGATAATCGCCTGCTCTTTCAAATGATGAAAACAGATCTTAGAAAAATGTCAAACAAAATACATTGGGATTTGGTTAAGAATGGTACATTTTATGCTCTATAAGAAAAATATGTTATGTCTAAATACCCCGTTAAAGTTTTTTTTATTAAAGTGTTATCTAGTAGACAACTTAAAAACATATATGAATGTTGTCTGTATAGCCGGGTGATCACTATGGTAACAGGGATAACCTTGCAGGAAAAAAATTGCTTTTATTTCTTTACTGCCTCTCTAATCTATATTATAACCTCCAAAAGTCTGTATGTATCCCTATTTCACATGTGGCTACCCTTGATGACAATTTAGTAGGATGATCACAGTAAAAGCAGTGGTCACTTGGCCATTTTCAATATTATTTACTAGAATCTTAATAAAAATGTTTTTGCTTTTTTTTTTTTTTTTACTTTACAGTTTTTGCCCCAGCTATCTCACGTCATGAAATGTAAACAAAATAATGGTATATTCTGGGCATGCTGAAAATAAAACATTATATATTTTGTGTGAGTCACTCACTGAAATTTGACTTACAAAAGTGTTTAACACTGGGGTGTGAAAATGACTTAGTAGTGAAAGGGTTAAACTCTATGGGTACTTTTGTAGATAAATCAAAATGCTTTTATGCAAATGGATAAACACATAGTCAAAATCATGTATCCCCTCTGGAGATGAGTATATGGGCAGTAAATCAATGAGAGGCAAGTATATATTGATATTCTCCAATCAACTGCCACAACCTCATCTTGAATGGCACATGGGTATTCTGGGAGCGTGAATTTGGTTATGTCTTTAACACAATTTATGTTAAAATAATTTTTATTTCCTTCCACAAGGAGAATGCAGTGTACAATTTTCAAAAAACGTTACAATGGTACATAACATCTTAACTACCCATATATAAACATTGTTTATTACATTTCTGAAATATTTTCCAATTAGGGTTTTCCTTTCAAGCTTTAATTAACAGTGCTTATTCATACATAAACCTTGGGAATATTTTCATTTAGTATCTAGTAAACAAATAAACATCAGAACTTAAAACAATCAAAACTCAGTGTGGTCAAAATACTTCTAACTGTATTAATTTAACCGCTTCTATTGGGACACTAACTCCCAGAACCCCAGCTGGCCCAGGGTCTCTCTATATATGTCAATCCCTCTATTTTATATCTATTTTCCTTCTCTTCTTAACTATTTAGTTCTTTACTATTTAAGATCCAATAGTACCAGGTTGCCTGAAACTGTTCTTCTGTGCCCTGAATTCTAGAAGCTCCTTCAGACATAATATATATGTCTTTGATCTTATCCTTTACCTCTGTCCAAGTAGGAGTGCCTTCCTTCCAGTGCCTGGCAATGCAAGTTCTGGTGGCTGTGCATAGTATTCTAATATATCTGTTGATTGCTGGAATAAACTTTGGAAAGCCTTGATTCAGTAATGCCTGAAACATGGTTAATGTAAAATTTTCCTCTAATGTATAATTTAGTAATTCATTCAACTTTTGCCATATATCCTTTATTACCACGCATTCCCACCACATATGTTTATAAGTGCCTATTTCCCCACATCCCCGATAACAGAATTTGGTGTTTCTTTTGGAGTAGTGGGATGTGTTTATCGGGGTCAGGTACCATCTAAATATCGTCTTAATGGTGTTTTCCCTTAGGTCAGCGCTCAGTAGCCCCTTACAAGACTTATACAAAATTTGGTACCAATCTTCTCTTGGTAGTACAACTCCTACATCATCTTCCCATTTTAATAATATATTGGGTTTGATTTTAATTTTGCTTCTTTGAATGTCTATATATAATCTGGAGATCATCTGTCTTTCTCTGTCTATTGACCTACACATCCTTTCAAGATTTGTCCCTGGTTGGTGCTTGTGGTGTATGGTGTAATTGTGTAAGGCTGAGGAAATCTGTAAATATACATACCAGTGTAGTTTGTCTGGATGTATTGTATCCTGTAAATGATTGAACGTAATAATGCTATTATTTGTCATGTAGTCTGCCACTCTGTATAATCCTTTGTTTGACCACTTCCCTACTCGCTTCTGTATCTCTTTTGGGATAATGTACCTAATGGGTATAGACCATGTATTTGTGGGCATAAGTTCTTGGGTTTTTGTGACTGCTCTCCAGAGGGACCACGTGTCCTTAATGGTAAATATTTTGTTCATAATGCTATTTCCTCCTATCAAAGTGTCCCATAAAATACTGTCTGAGTTGTCACTCCCTACTAGTCCTGTTTCTATTTTTGTCCAGAGCACGCTTTGCGACTGCTTGCTTAAGAGGGTGGCTTGTGCAATCCTTGAAGCTTGGTAGTAGTCTGCTAGATTAGGTAGCCCCACTCCCCCAAGCTGTCTGTGTCGGGCTAGTACCTGAGAGGCTATTCTCGCTCCCCTGTATCCCCTTAAGAAGGACTGAAGGTCTGACTGTAGTCTTTTCAAATCTTGGGGGGGCACTGTAATTGGCAATGCACGAAATAAATATAGGATTCTGGGAAATATGTTTAACACAATTTAAAGGGACAGTTCACCCAAAAATGTTCTCCCATTTAAATTGTTCCCAATGATCCATTTTACCTGCTGGAGTGTATTAAATTGTTTACAAGTAGCACCTTTACCCCTATTTTGGCATTTGAAATAGCTGATTTAGCTTGTGGTTTCCCAACCTATACTGAAAGTTTTGATACTGAAGTCTCAGCTATTGAATAGCCTAAGTAGACACAGCCAGCAGAATAAATGACACTCCCAATGGGGTGCAGGATAGTTAAGTAAAAAAATTATAATTTTCCATTGTTCTCTCTATGTATTGAGCTTTAGTTTTCAAGACAAATATAAGATAAGGAAGCAAGTGTGTGTACACAAAGTGATAACAATGATATCTGATATTACCTAAAGCTCAACCCATTGTAATAGGCTGTGGTTTAAAAGCACAAAACCAGCTACTTCATATATACAAATAAACTTAGAAAATGCATTTTATACTCTGCAGCTGGTATAACAAGTCATTGACAATACATTAAATATAAAAACAATTTTACAGTGTACTTTCCCTTTAACCCCTAATGCAGTGGGTATCAATAGGATTTATCGGCATACAGTGTAGATTGCATATACGTGTTTTTTTTTTTTGCTTTCAGATAATTTAATTAAAAATCACTCACTTAATCTGATAATAATGTTACAATTATCCCTTTAGCTTTATTCCATTCTATTAAAGGGACAGTCAACACCAGAATTTTTGTTGTTTAAAAAGAAAGATAATCCCTTTATTACCCATTCCCCAGTTTTGCATAACCAACAGTTATAATAATACACGTTTTATCTCTATAATTACCTTTTGTCTAAACTTCTGCTGACTGCCCCCTTATTTCAGATCTTTTGACAGACTTGCATTTTAGCCAATTAATGCGCACTCCTAGGTCACTTCACGTGCATGAGCTCAATGTTATCTATATGAAACACATGAACTAATGCCCTCTAGTGGTCAAAATGCATTCAGATTAGAGGCAGTCTTTAAGGTCTAAGAAATTAGCATATGAACCTTCAAGTTTTAGCTTTCAACTAAGAATATCAAGAGAATAAAGCAAAATTGGTGATAAAAGTAAATTGGGAAGTTGTTTAAAATTGCATGCCCTATTAAAATCATGAAAGTTTTTTTTGGACTTGACTGTCCCTTTAACACTCCATTTTGGAAGATTTGTGTTATAATTTACAGGGGTAGAATTTAAAAAAATGATCTCACAGTATTTGCTAATCTGCTTATTAGACAATGACACAACAACTTTTATCACAGCTACTACAATGACAAATCAGTTCCCTTTTTTCATGTATACGTGATGTGAAGATTATTTTATTATTTATTTATATCCTCTCACCTACCGCTTCGTTCTGTGTTAGAAAATTCATCACGTTTTTAGTGAACATAAGCGAAAGAGGCGTTTATTTTATTTAATACAATTCAGATGATTCACCATAAACCATTTGCAAAAAAATAAAAAACTTTTAAAACATGATCACGTAGGGAAGGTAAGAGGGTGAATAACATTTGCATGTCCTTACCCAAGTTCCCTAGCTATAGTAAAAAAGCTATACATCCTTGTAAGAATCTCCTGACCTTACTGAATTTATAAGTGCACTTTACAAAAACTATTTCATTTTTTTTAAACTCATCGGCTACTTTGCTATTTAGAACTCTCACAATGTTCAGAATAAAATAGACATTAGCCTCATTCTGCTAAATCCCTTTAAGGATGTAACAGGTATTGATGGTCTTTTATTATTATTAATATTGGTTATTTGTAGAGAGCCAACAGATTCTGCAGCGCTAAATTCAAAACTGAGTGTATTTGTCTTATACACCATTTTCAATTTCTGACTGTCTAATGTTTTGGTGTGGTCTGCCACATTTTTTTAAACAAAAATGTTGGTGGTCTGTGGTCCTGTTTGCTCAGTACAGCCACCTTCTACTCCCTAGCTCAGAACAGCACATCTAGTCTTAGACATCAACACAACCACATCATTAAAAAGTAAATAATTTGATAAAGCCCACTGCCCACCAGATAAATTGTAATTTAAAATATTTTAAGAAAGGATGAGTAGAAATGTACAGGTTTACTTATACTGTCTATTATACTCAAGGTTTAGATAAATCATTAGCTATATGGATCTATATGTGTTACAAGTGTATATAATGCAAGAGGTGGAGGGGGTATATGGGCTCCCTTTAATTTGTGATTCTGAACAGAGAGATGTTTTAGGCTTTAGTGAAGACCTCATGCCTCAAGGCTACTCTACCAGCATGTTCTTCACCAGGGCTTGAGTGTTTTGGGAATAATGGATAGACATTACTTTTACATGGCATTTTCTTTATGCCATCTTAACATATGACATGGAGCCAGTAATTAAATTATTATACAGTGTTAAGAAAACAATATATGAACCCACACCAGACATTCCAAGAATATTGCTGAACTTGTTTTATAAAGATGAAAGGTCGAAAATTCCTCCTGATCGTTGTGCAGGTCTGATCTGCAACTACAAGAAATGATTGGTTGAAGTTATCGCTGCCAAACGATGATCAACCATAAATTAAATC
This sequence comes from Bombina bombina, assembly GCF_027579735.1. Lineage (NCBI taxonomy): Eukaryota > Metazoa > Chordata > Amphibia > Anura > Bombinatoridae > Bombina > Bombina bombina. Next base: position 827,052,176 of record NC_069503.1, on the reverse strand, counting down.
CAATGGTTAATATAGTTTTTTCCACCCTGTACTGTAAATGTTTACACTGTGTTTAATAGACATGAAGATGTAAAATTGTTTGTGTGTCATTTGTTTAAGCAGATGACCACCTTAGCGGCAGAAATCCAGATAATTCAAAAGGTTCACATATATTTTTCTTGTGTGAGGGTGTGCGTGTGCGTGCGAGGGTGTGCATGTGTGTGTGCGTGTGAGGGTGTGCATGTGTGTGTGCGTGTGAGGGTGTGCATGTGTGTGTGCGTGTGAGGGTGTGCATGTGTGTGTGCGTGTGAGGGTGTGCATGTGTGTTTGCATGTGAGGGTGTGCATGTGTGTTTGCATGTGAGGGTGTGCATGTGTGTGTGCAGGTATGCATGAGTGTGTGCGGGTGTGTATGTGTGTTTGCATGTGCGGGTGTGCATATGTTTGAGGGTGTGCATGTGTGTGAGGGTGTGCATGTGTGTGTGTATGTGAGGATTCAAAGGGTTCACATATCTTTTTCTTGTGTGTGTGAGGGTGTGCATGTGTGTGTGAGGGTGTGCATGTGTGTGTGCATGTGAGGATTCAAACGGTTCACATATCTTTTTCTTGTGTGTGTGAGGGTGTGCATGTGTGTGTGTGCGTGTGAGGGTGTGTATGTGTGGTTGCGTGTGCGTGAGGGTGTGCATGTGAGGATTCCAACGGTTCACATATCCTTTTCTTGTGTGTGTGTGGGTGTGTATGTTTGTTTGCGTGTGAGGGTGTGCATGTGTGTGTGCGCATGTGAGGGTGTGTATGTGTGTTTGCGGGTGTGTATGTGTGTTTGCGGGTGTGCATGTGTGTGAGTGTGTGCATGTGTGTATGTGTGTGCGTGTGAGGGTGTGTGCGTGAGGGTGTGCATGTGTGTTTGCATGTGAGGATATGCATGTGTGTGCGTGTGAGGGTGTGTATGAGTATTTGCATGTGAGGGTGTGCGTGTGTGTGTGTGTGTGTGTACTTTTATGACCACCTTAGCGGCAGAAATCCAGATAATTCAAAAGGTTCACATATATTTTTCTTGCGCGACGGTATGCGTGTGCGTGCGAGGGTGTGCATGTGTGCGTGAGTGTGAGGGTGTGCATATGAGGGTGTGCATGTGTGTTTGGGTGTGAGGGTGTGCATGTGTGTTTTGGTGTGAGGGTGTGCATGTGTGTGTGCGGGTGTGTATGTGTGATTGCGGGTGTGTATGTGTGCTTGTGTGTGCATGTGTGTGAGGGTGTGCATGTGTGTGTGTCAGAGGGTGTGCATGTGTGTTTGCAGGTGTGCATGAGTGTGTGCGGGTGTGTATGAGTGTGTGCGGGTGTGTATGTGTGGTTGCGGGTGTGTATGTGTGTGTGTGCATGTGAGGATTCAAAGGGTTCACATACCTTTTTCTTGTGTGTGTGAGGGTGTGCATGTGTGTTTGCGTGTGAGGATGTGTTTGTGCGCATGCGTGTGAGGGTGTACATGTGAGTGTGTGAGGTTGTGTATGTGTGTTTGCATGTGAGGGTTTGCATGTGTGTGAGGGTGTGCATGTGTGTTCGCGTGTGAGGATGTGTGAGGGTGTGTTTGCATGTGCTGGTGTGCATGTATGCGTGTGAGGGTGTACATGTGAGTGTGTGAGGTTGTGTATGTGTGTTTGCGTGTGAGGGTTTGCATGCGTGTGAGGGTTTGCATGTGTGTGAGGGTGTGCATGTGCACGTGTAAGGGTGTGTGTGTATTTATTTGCAAGAATGTAGTAGTGTTCTTCTGAGATTAAAACTCATAATTTTAAAATGTTGTTGTGTTCTGGATATAAAGTATAAATATGTTTATTAGAAGAGTAGATAAAGATAAATCCCAACACATAAGCAAATTATTGTGGCTTTTAAATATATTTTATAAAATACAAAATGAACATATACATACAATTAAATAACAACAATTAAGTAACATACAATTTTATATCTGCATGGTCCCATCTGAAACCTCAGGGGCAACCAACAAAGCAGGTTTTGATGATTGCTCTAATTAACATGTTATCATAAAATGTTGGCTTTAAACTCATTATGCCTTAAAGGGACACTAAACCCAAAATTTTTCTTTCATGATTCAGGTAGAGAATACAATTTTAAACAACATTCCAATTTACGTCTACTATCTAATTTGCTTCATTCTTTAGATATCCTTTGTTGAAGAAATAGCAATGCACACAGGTCAGCCAATAACACGAGGCATCTATGTGCAGCCACCAATCAGCAGCTACTGAGCCTATCTAGATATGATTTTCAGCAAAGGAAATCAAGATAATAAAGCAAAATAGCTAACAGAAGTAAATGAGAAAGTTGTTTAAAATTGCATTCTCTTTCTAAATCATGAAAGAAAACTTGTGGGTTTCATGTCCCTTTAAGTAATTGTGTTATGATTGCTGAGCAGGGGATAGCAGCCAGCCTGACTTATGTCAGACCAAAGACAACATTCAGATTCACGCAGTCACGGCCAGACAATGATTACATTTTCACAAGAGAGTTATCAGCAAAATAAGATTTTTAAGTCAGAAGACAGATTGGAAACTCAATGGTTTTACAGTGAAAGAGAATATTGTGCATCTCAAAAAAATGTGGCTATTTTAGTTCTGGGAGCAAGAATAACACATTGTTGCCCCGCCTACGTTATTGCCCATAACATAATAAAAGAATCACAAGAGTTTAGTTGCTGTTATGATTATTACTGTGAGTATTGATAGGGAAATAAGAAACATTTTTATTTATTTTGTGAAAGTGGGAACCAATTTAAAGGGACATGAAAGTGAAAGATAGAAAGACAGAGCATGCAGCTAAACCCCCCCAACAATTTTCCTGTTTAAATGTTATGAAGTTTACTTCATTCGCATGGTATCCTTGAAATAAGCCCATACCATAGATAGGCTCAGAAGCCAGCAAAGGGGACAGTAAACACCTTTGCAATATACAGTTCCATTATTTATTTTGCCCCCTAATTCATATACTTTAGCTCAGAACATTGTGGATTTTTTCATTCTCATGCCTTGAAATGCACCCTGCTGATTCTTGAGGCTAGCTCTGCTAAATGTTTCCCCTGATTAACTGTTATCAACTACAAAACAATGCACTTCTAGTAATATTATGACACTGGCTAGCCCTGTAGTCTGTAGACTCAAGCCTAAATTGGCTCCTTCAAATACGGTAAATGGTGAGTGGAATTTGGTTATTGAAAAACAATTGCAGCAAACAAAGTGCACATTTTTAAAAAATGTTTAGAGTTGGTGGAAATGTCTAGGAATTGCAAGCTTTTCTGTCCGTGTAAGTACTTTATATATAATAATTCTACAAACATTGCTACAAACCCAACTACCATATAGGGGTTGATTTATCAAGCTGCGGCGGACAGGGTTGCACATATGTGCCCCTGACCTCCGCAACTCGCCTCTGGCGGGCTGCATTCCTCTGCCGGAATTTAGCATTGCACACAAGCGCTATTTTGCACTTGCGTACAATCCCGCCCCCTGCCCGCGCACAGCCAATCACGCGCGGGCAGGAGCTGATTGAAATTTGCCACCTAAGAGGTTAGGGAAGCAGCGCTCTGATGACCGCTGCTTGTTAAATAAGGACTGCAGGTTCTCTTGTGTTAAAAAATCAACCCCATAGTGCTCAAGACATGTGCTTGCTTCTGAGCCTACCTAAGTATGCAGCTCAACAATGGTTACCAAAAGAATGGAGTACATTTCATAATAGAAGTATGGAAAGTTTTTGTTTGTTTTTTAAATGTATGTTCTATCTGAATCAAATTTAATTTTGCTTTAAATGTACGTTTAAACAGAAGCCTTGAATAAGAGTAAATTATTACATCTGATTTAGGGTTCCATGTTAAACGGATCATCAGTCTTGCTAGTCGAACAATCCATCCGCCAAGCAGTACGTTATAAAAAAAAGTAGACCTCTCTATACAGATGGGTGGTGATGCACCCTACATAGCAAACAACAGGGGTCCCTGTCTGCTGAACAATTGCTCACATCACCAGTGAATGCAGATCTTGACTGTGTGTAGGGGGGATATTTTTAAAGAATCTTTACACAACATAGAATGTGTGCTCACTAAATGTAAGAATGGTTTCTGTTTAGTACAAGCAGTAATAATACATACTGTATGTATACTACGTTTCACTGTAACTGCAGCAGATTGCTTACAATCTCTACTCTCACAGCTGAAAGACCTGGGCGACAGGTATGTATGAAACGGTTCAACTAAACTAGTGGATATTGTTTACAACATAAGAAACTCCTGATGATTTTTACTATTAAAATACAGTTTACTCCCACGGAACGTCCCTGAAGCACTTATCGAATGTCTATATTCTCCATGTATTCAATCACCATTGTTAATAAGGAACAAAAAGAAAAACCTTAATAATAAACCTATAGGATCTGCAGGGGCTGTGGGTATATGTTGTGTTATATGTCTGTATTATACTATAAAGTACTATATAATGTATTTAAAATAAGTCTGATCTATAAATTAACATTTTTGAAACTTTTAGTGTGTTCTTTTTTTTTTTAGGAAGGTTTCTTGTGCAGGGCATAAATATCACAGTCAGCAGTAGTCGGTGCTCTTTCATTTTACAAAAGGGTGTTTTTTCAACTTTGTACTATGTAAAATGTGTTTTGGGGAACTGATGGCCTTTTTGTATTTTTTAGCTGCTATAAGTTTTCACTGTACTGTTCATGTTTTAGTTTTAATATTGAGACTGTACTTTACCAAAGGTGTTCTATATTATTAATAATGTTTGTTACAGTGTAGCCTCAATATTAAAAGCAAACCTGTGTAAACTTACTTTGATACATTTCTATTACAATCACACTACACAAATTGTGTTTTTTTTAAATAGAACACATAATAATAATAATGATGATAATAATAATGATGATAATAATAATAATGATGATGATAATAATAATAATGATGATGATAGTGAGTGCAAAGATCTAAGGACCCAAAAAGGAAACTGAAACCAATAAATAATATCCATCACCTTCAGCAATTCTTCAGTTAATTCATTTGCTGTTGCACACTATTTAGGATTGTTGTAAAACATTTATACTATTGTTATTTAACATACTGTGGGTGTTGTTTCTTCTATCTTGCTCCCCAGTTTTGGTTTATTAGTTTAGCTTTTCAGTGTTAAAGAGGCCCAGTCTTAGAGGGAAAAGATGCTGTCTGGGTTACCCGTGGAGGTGGAGTGTCAGCTGATCTAGGGCGTGGAGAGCGGAAACTTTCAGCTATGTGCCATTGTGAGTCTAGCTGGGAAATTCAGATGATTCCAGCCTGTCTGCTTAGCACTGATATAGTGCACTTTTAACTGCGATTGCCTGTCTTTGTATCCCATATCTCAGTATACAGACGTCATTATCCTGCGAGGTGCTTCCTTGTTCGTTTTTATGATTGTTATAATCTTTTTCTTTTTGTAACCTTGAGGGGAAATAAATGGAAAAAAATCTATAGTAGCGACATTCAACCTATTCAGTAAGGGAACTAACTGGATTTTTTCACTCACAGGGCCAGTATACAAATTTGCAAACTTCTATGTCAACAACTTTAAAATTAATAAATGATTTTGCAAAGATACAAATACCTTGCTTATGGCATAACTCCTACAAATACACACAGACCCTAAAGTATAGTCTACATTTGATTTTTCCCTAAATAGTAAATTCATTAGTTTACTCCATAGAGAGGAGCCAATCTCTTCTCCAACTTCAGCTTTCAGATGCATTAATGATACATGTGGGTGAGTACTGTATGCTACCAATGGGGACTGTAGGGGGAATAGTATAGGGTAATAACCATTAGACATGTCCATTTCGATTAGTTCCGAATGGAAATTCGTCCGAATTTGTTAAATTCGGAGATTCGGATCGATTTGAATTTCTGAATTACGGTAGTACCGAATCTACCGAATAAATCCGAATTAGTTCGGATTTATTCGTTACATTCGGATGGCCATGGATTACACTAGTATTGTACAGTATATTAGGTTATATCACTCTGCTATGGGTTACACCTAATATACAGTACATAATACTAGTCTAATACACAACACATCCCACCTAACACATACCGAAATTCCGAATTTCTGAATCGAACTGAACCGAATCCAGCCGAATTTATTCGAATCCGAAACGAATCCGAAACGAATTCATTCAAATTTTTCCGAATTCGAATCGTTCCGAACCGAAATTCAAAAACATCCGAATCGATCTGAACCGAACCGAAACACATTTTTCGGCCATGCACAAGTCTAAATAACCATTGCATCAATAAAACATTACAGAACAGGAGAGGGGCAATAAAAAGTGCTGATAGGATGACAATATGGTCTTTATGCCTTAAGTGGGGTAATAATACTCACACCATGGCAACATTGAAACTCACTTTCCTTGAAGTGGAGCTAGTGTTGCAATTATGGTTTTGAACAGATACAGTCACCATGGGCACTTGGAGCATGGGCACATATTGGATACTCAAGTATGACAGGCAAGCCACGCGAATGAGAAAAGTTATTATATAATGCGTGATAACATCTCAGAAGCATTTTTACAAACAAAAGCCAATGTCATATGACAAGTGGAGCCCTATGTAGTTAGCCGGTAGAATATTTTGACTTTCCAGGAAGATTTGAAAACTTTTAAACTGGAGGTAGCATCAGGACTGAGGAAGGATTGGGGAAGCCAGAACCAACAAGAGGAGGTAACTCTGGGACTTAGTGTTGCTGATAATACAGAGACATCTGGTTCTGCCCAGTACAATTTGTCTGTGTCTTGAGAGATTTTTAAGCGACCAGTGCATGAGGACGCATAAGTGTTACTTTTAGCAATAAATAAATAAATCTGGGGTAGAAATAGCATGGTCTTGGGTATTTAATATAAGACTATGTTTAACTGGAAGGATGAATTATAAACAGAAATTAAATTAATTTGAAACCATACAACATGTCAAATTATAAGAAACTCTTTAATTTTTTCATGAGACAGATAGAGCAGGCAATTTTAAACAACTTTTTAGTTTACTAACTTTATCAAATTTTCTTCAGTCTCTTGGTATCCTTTGTAGAAAACCAGGGACTTGCTCACAGCTGTTTTTCAAGAATGTTAACCATTGCAAGAGCCCTAGATGGCAGCACTGTTTCCTGTCACGTTGTGCTGCAAACACCTACCTAGGTATCTCTTCCACAAAGAATACCATTGGAACAAAGCAAATTTGATAATAGAAGTAAATTGGAAACTTTTCTAAAATAATATACTCTGTCTGAATTATAAACTAAAAAAAAATTGGGTTTCATATCCCTTTAAGGGAACAGATTACTTTTCTATAATTTTAACATGTCATGTTACAGTGCCCCTTTAAACACAGCCTCATTTATAGTTGTCTTTGCCAAAATCTATAATCCCCACATTTAAAAATTGCCAGGCCTGGCTATAAATGTTAATTTGTCTCAGACAGTTGTTAATTTTGATATTTATTAGTCACATAAAATTACAGTAATCATAGGATCTTTTTCTAGTTACACCAGAGTCATGATGTTCTGGTTTTAACGAATGATATTTCCCTCAGAAAGTAAAAAAAACATATAGTATTCTGTCAGCTGTTCAGAGTGAAAATGTACAGCCTGCCACAGGAAGTACATTTTATTAGGTAGGCTGCAGAAGAATACAGGGAAATGGCCACGCAGGCTTCATTCCTCTCAGGTGTGAAAGTGTATAACGTGTGATGAAATTATTATGGCATCTGAGTATTTCCTAGGAAATGAATAATCACTTAGAAAATCCCCAAAGTATTCAATAAAGTGTATAAACATATTTTTGTATATATGCAGTAAATATTAGCAATTAAACACTACATTGCAAAATTTGCCTTGTTTATCAGTTCCTAGAAATACCATTTTAAAAGCATCTTATCTTATCTCCTCTGTTGGGACTAATTAGGATCAGGTATAAATGATCTATTACTGATATAGCAACAGTTGGTAAGCTTCACAATGATACCCCATGTATTTTCATGTTTCTTCAGAAAACAAATGCAAAGGAATATGCCTACATTTTAAATAAACCAAGCGGGTGCTTTATTTTAGTGTGTAGCAAAATTAATGCAAAAAACTTGTAGATTGTCTTGAAAATTATACACATGCTTGTATCCTTGCTTGTAAACCACATGAAAGTTTTGATAATATTTAATTAGATTTGTTATAAAAATACATTTAAAAAATGTGAAATTACTCCTTTTTGTACTTTAGTCATATGAAATTATTTATTTTGAGTGCTCAGAATAAGAATTGGTACCATAAAATATACTTTCGTAGTGTGCGCCACTATTTTGCTAACAACAGAGTTTGCCAGAAAGCAGATGGGATGTAGTGTGTTTTGACGCAAATTAGAGGGAATGTTTTTTTTTGTTTTTTTTTTAATAGTAATTTTACACAATACCAGGGGTCAAGTCGAGCTGGAACGCATGGGAACGGAGTTACTGCACTATTTTTGTAGGTGGAACTAATTTCCCCCTGGACAAAGAACAGAAATGCTTCATTAAACACTGCTGCTGTTGGTGGGAGGAGCTGGAGCACAGTCTGGTTAGAGGGATAGTGATATCCTCTAGTAATGGGCAGTAACACTTCATACAATACACAATACACTAATACACTAAAGGTGAGACTGTCAGTGGTCCACTGAGTGAAACACATGGTGCTTACATTTCCGTGTCGCTTGCTTGAGGTTGTTTAGTCCTATTTAGCAGAAATAGGACTATTGCACTTTAAGTGGGTGTGACAGAGGAGGAGTCTTAGGCCCAAAGGTAACCATTCAACCCTTCATTTGATTTACTTTGCTTTCATTAACCAACGTGTAACGATTATATACATATAAATACAGTGTGTGTGTGTGTATGTGTGTGTAAGTGTGTGTGTATGTATAAAACAATTAATTGTAAGGGAGTGGAGGTCTTGATGAGTTCCCACACTTTTTTTGTAGGACTTGACCCCTGCATAATACACTTGCAATAAGGCATAGGCATAAAAAATATGCCCTGCAACAACATACGCATCTGGTTAGGAGTAGCATGTCTGACACACACACCTGTTATGTTTGATGATGTGCGTGATTTTAAATGGTATTTCAAGCAGATCTGATGACACGCTTGATATTTAGTGTAGCAGGATTAGGCTGTCAAGTGTATGCACTACCAATTATTGGAGGATTTGTAACTATTTACAATTAAATTACAGAAAAAGGGGGCAAATGATTAATGAAAGTATACAGCAACGTTTTTTTTGTTTTACTAATTATAAATAAACATTTTTATTATATTACAATTTCAAACTGATTCATGGACATTTAAACAATGCTTGTTTAAATGAATAATAACTGTGTACTGTATCTAGTTAACAGCATTTTTCTTCAGTACCTAGAGACAATTTTGAGAGCCAGTTATGTGTTTGCTTTGATTAACCCTGAGTTAGAATAGCTTAGTAAGCAGATATTGTCAGCATGACTTCATCTATTGGCTACAATACCCCTCATATCTAGTATACATAAACGTCTAGGGAAAGAGAGTTAAGACTTATCCTTGTTTGAACATTTTGTTTAGCTGTTTAAAAAAAAAAAAAAACTTTAGTAAAAATTCACCCAATGTAGCATTGAAACATTATTTTTGTTAGAGATACAATTTTTAAAGTGACAATTATAATGATATACATATAATATATCAGTAATTAAGCATTGCATTGGGAAACAGATCTGCATTCAAAATACAGCAGGCAAGTTTAAATAACTTTCTAATTTACTTCTATTATCGATTTTCTTTGCTCTTTTGGTATCTTTTGTTGAAAAGCAGGGACGTATGCTTAGGAGCCTGCCCCTTTCTGGAGCACTATATGGCTGTTTTGCAAGAATGTTATCAGTTTGCAAGAGCACTAGATGGCAGGTATCTCTTCAAAAAAGAATATTATGAGAACAAAGCAAATATGAAAATATAAGTAAACTGGAGACTTTTTTTAGAATTGTCTGAATCACAAAATAAAACGTATGGGTTTCATATCCCTTTAAAGGGACATTATACACTCATTTTTCTTTGCATAAATGTTTTGTAGATGATCTATTTATATAGCCCATAAAGTTTTTTTTTTTTTTTTAAATGTATAGTTTTGCTTATTTTTAAATAAAATTGCTCTGATTTTCAGACTCCTAACCAAGCCCCAAGTTTTAGAAGAATACCGTAAGCTACCTTCTCCAGCTTGCTCCTGTTTGTGTAAAGGGTCTTTTCATATGCAAAAGAAGGGGGAGGGGGGAGTGTCTTATTTATCACTTGTAGTGGGCTTTCCAGCTACCTTTTCAACAGAGCTAAACTGAAAGCTTCTAAGTAAGTTTTTAAACAGTTTTTTACTGGATTTTTATATCAGTATCTGTACATCTTATTCTTTATAGTAGTGTCTATTGCATGCAGTTATATAAAAATTAGTGTATACTGTCTCTTTAAGCATTGCACTAAAAAACAGATCTGCATTCAAAATAAATGTTTAAAAACATTAAAACTGTTTGCAACATTTACATTGTTATTTAATCAAAGTACATGAATATTCCTTAAAAAGCATATTTAGTATTGTTTATCTTAACTCATATGCTGAGTGTAGATGTAAATCAGCTCCTGCAATAATCAATCACTGTGTAGCATGTTGCATGCTGAAGATTACCAGCCTGGCTGGATGCACACCAACCTTTCTGGGCAGTAAAAAAAAAAAATAATTATAAAAGTTAAAGGGACAGTCTACTTGAAAATGTTTATTGTTTAAATAGATAGATAATCACTTTAGTACCCATTCCCCAGTTTTGCATAACCAACACAGTTAAAATAATATACTATTTACCTCTGTGATTATCTTGTATCTAAGCCTCTGCAGGCTGCCACCTTATCTCAGTTCTTTTGACAGACTTGCATTTTAGCCATCCAGTGCTGACTCATAAATAACTCCACGGGTGTGAGCACAATGTTATCTATATGGCACACATGACCTAGCACTATCTAACTGTGAAAAACTGTCAAAATGCACTGAGATAAGAGGCGGCCTTCAACGGCTTAGAAATTAGTTTATGAGCCTACCTATGTTTAGCTTTCAACAAAGAATACCAAGAGAACATAGCAAATTTAATGATAAAAGTAAATTAGAAAGTTATTTAAAATTGCATGCCCTATCTGAATCATGAAAGTTTAATTTTAACTTGGCTGTCTCTTTAAAGGGACAGTCTACAATATAATTTTTATTGTTTTTTAAAGATAGATAATCCCTTTATTACCCATTCACCAGTTTTGCATAACCAACACAGTTATATTAATATACTTTTTACCTCTGTGATTACCTTGTATCTAAGCATCTTCTGACAGCCCCCTGATCACATGACTTTTTATTAATTATCTATTAACTTGCATTTAGTACTGTGCAGTGGCGGCTGGTGAATTTTTAGGATGGGGGTGCACAAGACCCTGCCCCTTTTAGAAAACCACGCCCCTTTGAAAAAACACGCCCCTTTTTAAAAACCACGCCCCTTTTGACAAGCCACACCCATTTTTAATAGCCACACCCCTTTGCAAAAGTCACGCCCATGAAATGGCCCCACCCATTTGAACCAGCAGTGTTTTTGGTCATCGTCTTCTTGAAATATCCAGCCCCGGCCTGGGGGTAACTTCAACTGAAGTTTGTGACTGATTCCTCAACATTATTCTCAAGTATCTGCTGATATTGAGTGGAATCCATGAGACCCTCAACAATATTCCCAGTAGTACAGGTCTTTGGAGGTGGTCTGTGGGCTGTTTTTGACCGTTCTTATCATCCTTTGCCTATTCTATATTTTACTTGGCCTGCCACTTCTGGCCTTAACAAGAACTGTGCCTGTGGTCTTCCATATCCTCACCATGCTGACTATGTTCCTCACAGTGGACACTGACATCTTAAATCTATGCAATAGCTTTTTGTAGCCTTCCTCTAAACCATGATGTTGAACAATCTTTGTTTTTAGGTAATTTGAGAGTTGTTTTGTGGCCCCCATGTTGCCACTCTTCAGAGGAGAGTCATAGAGAACAACTTGCAATTGGCCACCTGAAAACCTTTTCTCATGATTGGATACACCTGTCTATGAAGTTTAAGGCTTAATGGGCTCACCAAACCAATTTTTTCTTCCAATTAATCAGTGCTAGGTAGTTACAGGTATTCAATGCAACAAAATAACAAGGGTGCACAAATGTATGCACCTGTCTAATTTTGTTTTGATGCATATTGCACATTTTCTGTTAATCCAATAAACCTAATTTCACTACTGAATTTCTACTGTGTCCTTCATTTATTTGATAGATCAAAATGAAATTACTGATCCAAACAGCCAATTATTTATAACTGAAAATCATGGAAATTGTCAGAGGTGCCTAAACTTTTGCATACAACTGTATATGATTTCATGCACTCAAACTGTATTAAAGTAATGTACTCAGATATGAAATATATTTTTATGAAATGTAACATCAATTATATATAAATACTATGCTCCAATACAGCTCACAGGCACGATATCTAAAAAATATACAAAGGGACCATTTGTTAAAGTTTAAGCTTCAAAAGATTCTTTACTTCATCGCTTAATGAGATTAGATCTCTACAAACAAGATAACCATGTTACCTCTCTGGGGTGACAGAGAAACAATTCTGTACTTTAGTTCAGATATGCTCAATCTTCAGGAAAGTAAGTAATTATCCCTTGTATGATATACAAATGATGAGACTAACAATACTTTTGAAGGTGTGAATCCACATATACGTCTGGAAAGGTTTTCTAGCTCAGAATCGATGCAAGCATATAGAAGACAAAATTTCATATGAAATGACTTGTACCTAATTTTCATATAGTTTTATATACTCCTATACTTTATTAAGCAATGGAATATATTTATATTAAAGTGGGATAATAAGGAAATATAAATATTGTTACAATAAATTAATCACTACAGAATTCTAATTAAATGCAATGTAATATCAGAATATGAAATGATTAATCAATTGATTTCAAATAGTTAATAGTATAGCTGATTATTATTATCATACTAAGTATTAAATTACAATCCTTTTAAGTCTCCCAATATGTAATGAATCATCGCGTTCATCATGTCCTCGAAGTGAAAGCTCAAATGCGCCGGAAAATAGAATACAATTCATAATTTTGGAAAGAACATAACGATTTGTGGTTACTTGATCATTGTGTTTTTTAACATTCAAACAATATGCACTGACAAGTTGTTGGCGAATATCAATCCTTCATAGCAAATTAAACTCTAATGGGGAGTATAAATGTGATTGGTAGCAATTATTTATATTTTTGGAGTTAAATGTGATAAATCGGCGACACCATAACTCACCCAACTTGAATCACCACTTTGTTTTTCAAACAGGAGACAATAAAAACAAGATCCTGTTTGCAAAATGACTATTAAGTTAATCTCTTAAGATATTATCAGTAGTAAGTATATATATATATATATATATATATATATATATATATTTATATATATATTTATAATATTTAATATTATGACCATGTCTAATATTTACATTAATATACAAGAATCCATACTCTTCAGTATACTCATGTCTAGTCTTAAAATATACATGCTCAGTTAAATTATATAATAACATTATATTAACCAAATGATTAATCAAAGCTGCGAAATAATAAGTATCTTGAATGTACATTTATGAAAATATATATATTCCTGGATTTAAAGAACCTTCCACTTTATAGAGAAATAAAACCACATCTCAATTATTGTTGCCCTAGCCCCCAGTGTTCGATATTAGGCAATGCAGCCAAAGGCCATGGCAACATTTATATAAATACACCAACATTTTACTTTCTACAAAAGAAGATTATTTCTATTACACTAGTGCTTAATAATTAACTTCAACGGTAAAGATTAAAACAGAATGTTGATAACTCAAGTACAATTTTTGTAAATTAAGTCAATCCGCCTGTCTTTTTTTGAGGCAAATAAATCAATAACATTTTCGGTGAATGTAGGCATGTCATTGATCAATTGTTTTTCAATTGTGAGCATGGCTAGAGCAGTCAGTCTTTCCTCAGTCATGGTGCTCCTTAGAAATGTCTTAACTCGTTTTAAAGTTGAGAAACATCTCTCAGCCTCAGCAGTTGTCACGGGAATAGTCGAAATAATTTGCAACAGTTTGTAGGTCTCCGAGAAAGTACTGTCCAAGTTATTTTCTATTACAAACTGTAGAAGACTGATGGCACCATTCATATTTCGGAAATCTGGTCTTCTGTAAATTACTCCTAGTTCAGTTTTCAGGCGATCTTTCTGTAATGTGTGATAAACCGCTGATGTTTGTTCAAGAAGCTGATTTGGAAAATTTTTCTCGTAATCCGCAAATTTTTCCGCTTGGAGGAGAGAAACAGCCGAGTAGTGAGTTATAAAAGAAAATCTATCTTTTACTTGATTTGTGATAACATCGCATATCTCTTTAGCTGCCACAGTCTGAGCAATGTGAATATTTTCTCTCTTCCTTTTCCTAGATGTTTCCTCTGTTTCTGATATCGTCATGGTCACTGTGTCCATTCTATTCCTTTCGTTTTCCATTGTCTGCTGGAAAGTGTTAATATGTTTTCGAATAAGTGCCGCATCTGTTTGTGTTTTCTGAAGTTGGTTGTATAACACATCTACATGTGGCATAATATTGTGAAAAACTGTAAGCCAAAACACGAATACCGAGTCTTGTAACATACGCCGAATAGCCCCTGCTTGATTTATAGCTATTTCTTTTTTCGATGTTGACTCTATTTTTTCCATACATTCAATTAACTGTTCCCTGTTTTCAAACACTGTATTGACGGTTCGACTCTTGAAATTCCACCTGGTGGCTGAACCATGAGGTATCCTTCTTCTAACAGTTTCATCTAGAATAGCTATGCGTTGTGGCGAGTTACTAAAAAAGTTAGTAATGTCACTTAGGTTAGAAAAAAATACTCGAACTTGTTGATTCTGACTGCTTGCTTGGCTTACAATCAAATTGAGTTGATGTGCGTAGCAATGCACAAAATGTGCATTCTTGTAGGTACGTTTAATTATAGCCTGAACACCTGCATGCTGACCACTCATCACGCTTGCACCGTCGTAACTCTGGGATATCAATTTTTCCGGGTTGTCTATAACTTTTTCCAAAGTATTTTGGATACATGTAGCTATAGATTCTGCATCATGTCCAGCTGGATTAGTGAATTCCCAGAATCTCTCAACCGGTTGACCGTTACCTACAATGTATCGAAAAACAACAACCAATTGGAAGGCAGATGAAACATCAGTAGTTTCATCTGCTATCACTGCTAGAAAACTTGCTTTTGAGATTTCCTTTTTTATTTGGTTCTGGCAAACAGTAAGCATACAGTCTAATAAATCATTTTGAATTTCTTTTGACGTTCCTTTAAAAACAGTGGCACTAGCGAGATGCTCTTTTAGAGATGCATCAAGTTCTGCTGAGAAGTTTATAAGACCTCTGAAAATGCCTGGATTTAATGAATCCTCGCGTTCGTCATGTCCTCGAAGTGCAAGTTCAAATGCGCCGCAAAATAAAATACAATTAATTATTTTCGAAAGAACATAACGATTTTTTGTTACTTGCTCATTATGTTTTTTAATATTTAAACGAT
This sequence comes from Bombina bombina, assembly GCF_027579735.1. NCBI lineage: Eukaryota > Metazoa > Chordata > Amphibia > Anura > Bombinatoridae > Bombina > Bombina bombina. The sequence continues at coordinate 827,036,443 of NC_069503.1, read as the reverse complement.
ATGCACTGTCAAGTTGTTGTCGAATATCAACCCTTCCTAGCACATTAAACTCTAATGTGGAGTTTAAATGTGATTGTGAACAATTATGTTTATTTATTTTTTGATTTAAATGTGATAAATCGGCGACACCATAACTCACCCAGCTTGATTCACCACTTTGTTTTGCAAACAGGAGACAATAAAAACAAAAGAGTCTGTTAGATAATTCACAGCCACAAATCCATGGATATTTATCATATACCTCGGGTTTGAATTCTCTTTTGAAATCTCTAGTTTTACATTTTGTCACCTGGATAAGGTTAAGGCTAGGTGTTGGCCTGAGCATTTTAATTTCAATTTTTCTTTCCATGGGTAATGTTGAAAAATGTAATTGCTTTAGCTCAGACACACTGATTTTACTAAGTGCCATCTTAACTGTTAGTTTACACACAAAGAACAGTCCTTTGCTGTTATAAAATATATAACTTTAACTAGGTAAGTTGCCTTGCGGCTCTTATAAAATATATAACTTGTAGGTTAGTAGTTTTGCTGTTATAATATAGATATATATATATATAACTTTGAGACAATTAGTTTTGCTGTTATAATCTATATATAACCTTTAGACAAGTAGTATTGCTGTTATAAAATATAAAACTTGACTTAATAGGCAAGTAGTTACGCGGTTGGTATCAAATATATAACTTGTAGGTAATTAGCTTTGCAGCTGTTATAAATTATACAACTTGTAGGTAAGTAGCTGTGAAGCTGTTATAAAATATATAATTGTTTTACAAACTATGAGACTCTATGCAATCTGATAATAATTCTAAACTAAAATAGTGTTTTAAATAGTATTATTACAGCAGGCAGCAGCAGCTGTGACAGCCGTCAACGGGCAAGGTCAACTACAGTCTAAAACTAGTAGGCAAGTAGTTATACGGTTGTTCTAAAATATATATAACTTGTAGGACTGTAGGTAAGTAGCTGTGAAGCTGTTATAAAATATATAATTGTTTTACAAACTATGAGACTCTCTGCAATCTGATAATAATTCTAAACTAAAATAGTGTTTTAAATAGTATTATTACAGCAGGCAGCAGTGGCCGTGACAGCCGTCAACGGGCAAGGTCAACTACAGTCTAAAACTAGTAGGCAAGTAGTTATGCGGTTGTTCTAAAATATATATAACTTGTAGGACTGTAGGTAAGTAGCTGTGAAGCTGTTATAAAATATATAATTGTTTTACAAACTATGAGACTCTCTGCAATCTGATAATAATTCTAAACTAAAATAGTGTTTTAAATAGTATTATTACAGCAGGCAGCAGTGGCCGTGACAGCCGTCAACGGGCAAGGTCAACTACAGTCTAAAACTAGTAGGCAAGTAGTTATGCGGTTGTTCTAAAATATATATAACTTGTAGGACTGTAGGTAAGTAGCTGTGAAGCTGTTATAAAATATATAATTGTTTTACAAACTATGAGACTCTCTGCAATCTGATAATAATTCTAAACTAAAATAGTGTTTTAAATAGTATTATTACAGCAGGCAGCAGTGGCCGTGACAGCCGTCAACGGGCAAGGTCAACTACAGTCTAAAACTAGTAGGCAAGTAGTTATGCGGTTGTTCTAAAATATATATAACTTGTAGGACTGTAGGTAAGTAGCTGTGAAGCTGTTATAAAATATATAATTGTTTTACAAACTATGAGACTCTCTGCAATCTGATAATAATTCTAAACTAAAATAGTGTTTTAAATAGTATTATTACAGCAGGCAGCAGTGGCCGTGACAGCCGTCAACGGGCAAGGTCAACTACAGTCTAAAACTAGTAGGCAAGTAGTTATGCGGTTGTTCTAAAATATATATAACTTGTAGGACTGTAGGTAAGTAGCTGTGAAGCTGTTATAAAATATATAATTGTTTTACAAACTATGAGACTCTCTGCAATCTGATAATAATTTTAAACTAAAATAGTGTTTTAAATAGTATTATTACAGCAGGCAGCAGTGGCCGTGACAGCCGTCAACGGGCAAGGTCAACTACAGTCTAAAACTAGTAGGCAAGTAGTTATGCGGTTGTTCTAAAATATATATAACTTGTAGGACTGTAGGTAAGTAGCTGTGAAGCTGTTATAAAATATATAATTGTTTTACAAACTATGAGACTCTCTGCAATCTGATAATAATTCTAAACTAAAATAGTGTTTTAAATAGTATTATTACAGCAGGCAGCAGTGGCCGTGACAGCCGTCAACGGGCAAGGTCAACTACAGTCTAAAACTAGTAGGCAAGTAGTTATGCGGTTGTTCTAAAATATATATAACTTGTAGGACTGTAGGTAAGTAGCTGTGAAGCTGTTATAAAATATATAATTGTTTTACAAACTATGAGACTCTCTGCAATCTGATAATAATTCTAAACTAAAATAGTGTTTTAAATAGTATTATTACAGCAGGCAGCAGTGGCCGTGACAGCCGTCAACAGGCAAGGTCAACTACAGTCTAAAACTAGTGGGCAAGTAGTTATGCGGTTGTTCTAAAATATATATAACTTGTAGGACTGTAGGTAAGTAGCTGAGAAGCCGTTATAAAATATATAATTGTTTTACAAACTATGAGACTCTAATATAACTAATAAAAAATTATAAATTATATTTAAATTTATAATAAAATGTATAATAAAATTAAAGTTAATAATGCAGCACAGGCAGCAGTTAACTGCTTTTTTGAGAAAAAAAAAACTTTTTTATTTTTTTACAAGTACTGAGTCAGTGTCACTGTCTGTCACTCTGATAAACTGAGTCTGAGATAGACCACTCTCTGTCTGACAATTGACAAACTAGAAAATTATCAGGGCAGGGACAGGGCCCCAGCCAGGCAAGAAAGAACTAAGGATTAGGAATGGGATCCTCTCTCAGGAAATTAAATATATATATACTAATTAATTATTAATTTCTGCAGTCTCAGGCTCTCAGCAGGTTAACAATAAATTCTGCCCAAAACTTAATTGTTAATAATATATAGAAGAAATAGATATATTGCTCCAGCTCAGCAGCCTCCACCACTCCCTCTCTGAGCTCTCTCTCCTAGGCAAGGGAGGCAAGCAAGCCGCTCTGTCTTAGCTGTCTAGCCTGTCTAGGGCCTCCGCTCTAGGCTACAATAATATTCAGTATTGGATTTTAAATTTTTTTACATTTTAACTAAACTAAAGTCAATGTCAGTAACACACTGGCTGCTAATGCTATTAGTAGTAGTAGCTAGTAGTAGAGATGATATCGATTATTAGCTCAGCTAATAATTTGTTTAGGAAGCTGTAAACAATTCAAAGAAATTCGACTGAGAAACACTGTGAGTCACAACACACTCCTCTCCGCTCAACAGCAAACTCAAATATGAAGTTTTCGCGCCGTTGATGCGGGGGAGGAGCTGTTGTGACGTCACGTACCCGGCAAAGTGGCGTGCAGGCGCAGCCTATCCACAGGCTGGAACACTTGTCGGAAGATCTCAGACTCGGCTGGTCTCGTATTACCTCGGCTCGGCCTCGTAGTAAGCAGCATCTTGTTGTTGTACCCGCCTCCCCACTCTCTGACCGTGACGTATGCGGTGCAGCCTATCAGGGCACAGGCTGAACTTGTCCCTCCCCACTCTCGCACAGTTCAGCCTGTGCGATAAGGCAATGTATACAGCCTGGTTTGATGCCTGCAGTGAACAAGTTAGAAATCACTGACAGGCAGATAGGGCTCTAACCGCACGTGCGATAGGGACAAAATAACAGTCAGACACTAGTGACACTGAAATTTTTTTGGAATATTATATTAAAAATAAAATCAGAATTTCATATTTGGGGGTTAAAAATAAAATATAATTTTTTCAATAGGGGGATATTGGAAAAATTATATTTTATTTTTTTTTAATATTTTTTTTTTTCCTCTCACACTCACAGGGGGGCACACTCACAGGGGGGCACATGCGAGTGTGCACACATGGAGGAGCCTCCACTGGTACTGTGTTGTACTAACTCTTAAATAACTCCTCGGGCGTGAACACTATCTATATGTCCCACGTGAACTAGCAGTCTCCTGTTGTGAAAAGCTAATAAAAAAGCATGTGATAAAAGGCTGTCTATAGTCTCTTACAAACAGGTAGAAATGTTGAGGTTTAAATGTTATAAAGTTTATTACTATAACAATGTTGGTTGTGCAAAGCTGGGGAATGGGAAGTAAAGGCGTTATATATCTTTTTAAACAATAAAAATGTTAGTGTAGACTGTCCCTTTAAATTACAGATTATGCAATGGGCAAAATAAATGACAAAAGTACATGACAAAGATTTTGAGGTTTTACTACGCTTAATTAAGAATTTTAGGGGGAATTATATTTTTTAGGTCTATCCCCCCTTTGAAGAATCACAAAATTCTTTCAAAACAGTACAATTATTGAAAGTGGATGCATTCTATCTTTTTTATAGAAAAAAACTTTAATTAAAACTCAGTGGTATAAAAAAAACCACAGCATTCTCATCCCTTCCAAAATTCTTTTCACATATAGACTGGTATTCTTGGAAAACGACCTACACTAGACTGCAGCAACAGGACCTACACCAGAGAAAGATATTATATGAAAATACATGAGTCAATGAAAACCTTTGTGTGATGGCAAAATAATTCTCAATCTTCGCATTCCCACCGCACTCTCAGTGCATACCAAGACGTAAAGCAACAGCTGCCCCGGGTTTAGAGGAAGGGGGTACATTGTCAGTTCCCACATTCAGTACAGAGATAGTATGAAACACTGGTTGTTCTCAGTCACTTTACACAGTGACATTTACTCGATTAAAGTACATTCCTGCCAAGTATGAAAAATATTTCTCAGTGTTCATCTATTTGCATATTTGGTGATGTCACAGAAATAAATTGTGTATATTATACAAACTGATTACATCATATTACCATTTATTTTTCAGTATTAGTTGACAATTACATTTACATATTTTATTTAACCTGTTGCTAAGTATTTTTGAAAATGAGATGATCAGGAAGATTTGGAATGTATTTTTATTAGGAAATATTAGGAAATAAAATGTTAACAATATATTATTTATATTTAAAAATGTTAATTATTCATCTTCCTAATACTTTAAATTTAAAATCAAAAGTTACAAACTCTTATTGTATAAAATTGAAATATTTTGTAACTGTGGTGAAAACCACAAAATGTTCTTTAATAATTTGGATAGAACATAACATTTTAAACAACTTTTCATTTAACTTCTATTATCAAATTTTCTTCATTCTCTTTTTATCCTTTGCTGAAGGAACAGCATTGCACTACTGGCAGCAAGCTGAACACATCTAGTTAGCCAATCACAAGAGACAAATGTGTGCAAGTTCCAATCAGCTACTAGCTCCCACTAGTGTTAGATATGTGCATATTCTTTTTCAAACAGGGATACCAAGAGAACGAAGCACATTTGAAAATAGAAGTTAAAAGTGTCTTAAATCACATCTGAATCTCTTGTAAAGCTAGGTTAACTATTAAAACAACAATTGAAGTTTAATGCTACTTTAATATCTAATATTACCAGAGCTACATTATATTTTTAATTTTGTTGCCCTTGAAAAAAGTGGAACTAAAAATGTGTACTTTGTGGTGAGCACCATTTAAAAGAGCCCTCTGGAGGGAATAATAGCAGCCAGAAGGTCCACTGCACCCTTACATAAATCTGCTGCCACTGAACATTTTTAGGAAAATATCTTTTTATTTTTATTTTATTTAAATGCAGCGCTGGAAAGGAGGACCAGGGAGAAATATAAGTTACAATCGGTTTTGAGAATTAAGCCTGATATTATGCTAAACATTTAAAAAATATACTGCCTAATTATTATTATTATTATTATTTTTTAAATATGTTTTCTTTCCCTTTAAAGTCTCTGAAAGGAGAGTTGAACAAACAAACAGCAAGGTATTTTACAGCAAGCACAATGAATAATGATTGTACTTTGCAAGTTTTGAGTTTAATCTATTTTACCGTTCAACACTTTAAAATGCTGGAAATTATTTCAATTGTACATGTAAAGGGACATTAAACACTAAATACATTTCATGCACCTACCTCTAGTCATGGGTGATGTCACTATGGAACCTAAGTTACACTGCAAGTCAGTAACTGACCTACTCAACAAAGGGCCCTGCTGTAAACTATTTTGGGGGCCCCCAACAGATGGATCTGCAACCTGCACTAATAAAAGGCTCCCCTTCATTAGGATTGTACACATTCTGCACATGGCTATATATTCACTGGCTGCTATGGGCCCCTCCAGCACTTGGGCCCTGATGCCACTGCACCTGCTGTATTAATGGTGGTTCTGCACCTGCTGGAGTTATCTGAAGAGGCGTTGCTGCAGGTGTAAAAATAGGTCAGCACTGGAATGTAGTGAAAAACAGATTTCAGATTTAAAACCTGAAGAAAATAAAGAATCCTAGGATTTCTAAAGAAAATGAGGAAAAGGCATAAACCATACACTAGGAAATTAAGGCCTTCAAACCTTATGGAAACCCTTCCTGATCACAGGCTAACAAGCCTAAAACAAAGATTCAACTACAGAAACAGAAAAAAAAACTAGTTGAGAACTAACTGTTTAATCTCAACCCCATCAAGATTAGAAATTTAAGATCCTGATGAATGAATGTGCCTTGAGACAGAAGATCTAAACACAGAGAAAGAGGCGATGGAGGGCAACTGGACATCTGAACTAGATCCGCAAACAAGACTCTGTGAGGCCAACCAGAACAAATAAAATCACAGATGATCTATCCTGCCTGATCCTAGCAATCACCTTTGGAAAAAGAACCTAAGGATAAAAAGATATAGGCTAAATGAAACAACCAAGCAGCTATTAGAGAATCTATGAACTTTGACTGGGGATCCCTGGACCTCGGAGAAAACCTGAGAAGCTAAATGAACAACAGAGAAGCCATCGGATCTATGTGAGTCCCCAAAGAATCACAATCTAATAGAAAACATTCAGAAAGAGTTTGCCTGAATGCAGGGACCGATGACAGGGAAAATCTGCTTCCCAGTTACTCGCTCCTAGAAAATAAACTTCAGATATTAGACAGCAATTGCCCTCTGCCCAGGGAAGAATATGAGATACTTCCCTCGTGGCTAAGGAACTGCGATATATACACTGCTCTAACATTGTTTTTCTGAAAATGCAGATGTATACTCAATTATTCCTGCTAGAGAATGCTAATGTACAATACAACAAAACCTTAAACTCCTCTACCCAAAAGGAGTATAAACGTTATCAGAAACAATATAGGCTGTGCAAAAGAGCTTAAATACTTTTATTTATTCACAATCCAATGAAAACATCAAGTTTAAATAATTTCAGGAGTTACATTATTACCAAAATAAAATTGGATATAATGTAACATTAATACAAATATATTTATAGGCACATGTGATTTAAGAAAGATAGTCTGCAGTTATATTTGGCATAACTCCCAGGAGCCTTAGCGTATGATCTCTGCAAAACCAGAAGTGACGTAGCTGTATATAGTAGTATGTAGTATGATAAACTTGTTCAGGGATAATTAAAAATCCAAAACTGGTCTGAAAGTACCTTCTTTCTCTGGAACAATGAAGAAATAAAAACTCAAACCCTGTTCCGAAATTAGAACTAGTACAATAATTCCCATGGATTCCAGATCCAAAACAGACTGAAAGAAGACTTTGCTTTAAAAGGAGCCTTAGAAACATGAGACAGAACCTTATGAGAAAGGCGTAACCTGCCCTCTACCAGAATATCTGTATCGGGGGCCGCACCTTCATGCTAACTTCGATGAAGAGAAAGTTTCGTAGATTATTTACATCTGTTCTAATTTGAACTAAGCTTCCATAATGAATTGGAAGATCCTTGTGTCATGATAACTGTATGTCTAAAAGACTGATTTCTTCTCCTGCTGCTGTTAGGCATATTGTACCTTTAAAGAGCCCTAGAAGATCAATTAGACCTTATTTGCAGTAGTCTATATTAGTTCTGTGTTTGTAGCATGTGGTGGTTTGTGTATTATGTAACAAACAGCAAACCGCTTTCCTGTCCAAGAAGGTGTCTTCTCAGTGTCAGGTAGAGTGCTATTGTTTTTGTATGTAACAAACTGGAATCAATGACTGAGGGGCTCAGCAAATCACAAGCCCCTACTGATGCACTAACGTTAACACAGTGTTTCAACAGAGGCCAGGGGTAACGGAGCAATGAGAATAAATGTAATAGCTGAAATCTCTTTAATACTTTAAAGTGCCATAAAACAGGTTGAGATCTGTGCATATCCTAAAAGGGATAATTAAGTAAATATAGTTTGCATAAAAAATTGTTTAAAAATTGTTGGCAATTATTTTAAAATCATTTTCAAAAATAAGCAAAATGACTTACATAGCTATGCTGTATAGGGTGTCACTGATCCACCCCCCTTTAGCATCAGAAACACAGGCATTGTATTTCACAGCAGCTTATTTGCTTCTAGGTATGCTCCAGCAGATACTCACTGTGTACTTCTGCATTCTACCAAAGCAATGGTAGATATACAGCCATAGAAGGAATATGTGGGGGGAGTTAGAGCTCTACAATTCGGAAACTTAAAAGAAAGGGTTAATGGTGAGGCACTGCAGTATACATTTGCAGGTTAAGTAATTCAAGTACATATTATTATATTTTGACTCTATCCCAACTTGTTTTATGTCCCTTTAAACAGCTCCTACAAAACAATCAACAACTCAGTACTAGAAAGTAACTGTACATTTGTAAATTTAAATATCAGACATAGCTTTGTATCAGTCTAGTCTCGCTATCCCGATGAATATAAACTTGCATAAGTTACTAATGCAGCAGAGGTATCCAGGGTAAAGGTAATCTAAGTGAGACAGTCCGAGTCAAGGCCTCACAGGGAAAAGCGGCACACAAACATTAAGGGCCAGATTACAAGTGGATCACTATATATCGCTTTCTTAAAAGTGATATTAGTGCTCCACTTAGTAATGCCAGCACACGCTAATGTGCGCTGTATTACAAGTTGAAAGCAATGCCAATGCGAGCTCACGTTTGCCTTGCTGGGAAGCATTGCACTCACAAGCATGCTTCTATAGACTCAAATGGGAGCCTCGTTCTCATGAAAAATGGCATGAGAACTTGCGCAGGGGGTAAGTAGCGCAGCAATTTGTAAATATATATGTATATGCTTCTATATATATATTTTGTGTTAATTTGTATATATACACATATTAACACATAAATATATATATGTATATAAGCAAATACATATATATTTACAGGGAACACACAGTCCCTTTAGACTGCAATGTAAAGGCACTTTTCAGTGCCGGTTTTTTTCTAACACCCCACTAGTGCCAATTTTAAAGCCCCAAAACTGCCTAATGGAGTTGTTTTTTATTAAAAAAACAAATACTGCAAATTGTTTTAAATACAAACTACAATGCCTTCTATTTTGAGGGGATTTGGGGCCGTTTTAGAAAATGAATTAGAGATCTAATCTCTGGTTAATTTTGGGAGCGCTAATTGTTACCGTGAAATCTGTAGAACTCCCCTGTGTAAACAGTAGGAGGGCAGATACCTTTATAAGCTAGAGCAGAAATTGTCTGATTAGAATGCATAATAACATTTAAACAAGGATTGCACAGCTGAACTGGAGGCAACACTTCAGCAAGGTCACAATAAACACAATTTACATTGGAAGGAAAGTGTTCAGAGGAATTAGCTTCTAAAGAGGTTTATGAGACACACACAGAAGGCTTCATAATTAGTGAAAAAGTAGAAAACACAACCAAAAGGTTTTATCCTCCAAGCAAACAGCATCATAAAACAGCAGGGCCACGGATCGCTAACCTGACACCAAAAGAAGAAATAATGTGCTAAGAATCTAAAAGTGTGCTAAAAAACAGAACACGTGCTTAAACAGCTTGGTTAAACATACTAAAGCATGCCAAAAAACAATGTACGCCAAAAAAACTACATGTGCTATCCTGATCAGCTAACATGCACTATCTCGACTAGTTGACGTGCGAAAACCCGGCAAACCGACAGCACAGATGTGCTGACACGAGCAAACTCACTGAGGTGATGTGCGCAAACCAGACAAAAAGAAAATATGTGCAAAACATTTAGGGCTAGATTACAAGTGGGGCGTTAACTAGCGCTTTCGCCAGAGCCCTAACTGCGCTAGCGGTAAACCTTTTGCACAAGTCGTGTTGCGCTGGTATTATGGGTTGAAAGTAAAAATGTATCGCTCCAGCGCTAACCTGCTTCATGCAAAAAGGCTTCCCCCTAGCGCAGCTACACTATCGCAAGCACCCGCGTTATGCTACTGCCCCATAAAAATCAATGGAGCAAAAAAATTTTTTAAAAAAACACCCTACTTGTGCGCTAAACCGGATCACCATAAGACCCCAACTCTACTAACCCCTAAACTGCCAAATAGCCCACTGCAAAGTCTCCACTACACTATGAACCCCTAAACCACCCCCCCCCACATTGCAAAGTACTAAGCTATTAAAATGATTGTAAAGTTTAATGATTTAAAGCCCAGTATCTAAAAATAATCTTAAAGCAGGGGCACTTTAAGTCATTAAACACTACAAAGACGCTTCTTTTTTTAAATACCATTTTGTTATGGTAAACATAACACCAATCCTCCACCCGCATCTTCTTCTGTATTGTTGCATGCCCCACAAGCAATTTTTTTGTTTTAAAGGTGTTAGATTATTTTTTTTAATTTTTCAGGTAAGTTTTTATTTTTTAAAGGTAGTTAGGTTTTATTTGGTAAAGGTAGGGTTAGTCTATTTTGGGTTAACTTAGGGGTTGTGCTTGTTAGGTTAGGGGGTTAAGATGTTAGTGGGTTACTTTGTGTTGGGGGGCTGGCAGTTTAGGGGTTAATAGGGTAATGCAGACTTTGCGATGTGGTGGTGTGGCGGTTTAGGGGTCAATAGTGTAGAAGCTTACTTTGCTGTGGGGTGTGTGGCAGTTTAGGGGTTAATAGTGTAAAGAGGTAGTTTGCGATGTGGGGTGTGGTGGTTTAGCTGTTCATAATGTAGTTTGGTGCAGCTGTTTTATCCGGACAAAAAAAGATTGAGCGGTAAATGTGATTGCGTTCATGTGATAACATTTACTTTCAATTCGTAATACGAGCGCATATTATCGCTTTACGCTACCCATAGAAAATATGGGGAACGTGAATCATTGCGAGTTCATGCAAACTAATTTGCGGTAATTAAAACAGCGCATCACTTGTAATATGGATTTGAGCACACAAAAAAAAGCAATCGTGTTTACACTCCTAGCACTAACAATAGCGCTCCACTTGTAATCTGGCCCTTAAAGGAGCCATAGAAAGCAAATGCATAAAAATACTGTCTGTCATGCTACAGAGTACATTGGTGTACAAACTAAATTAGTGCCCTTAAATAAACATATGTACTTACCCATAGGCACCCAACTACCGGACATATTCAAACCAGGATCCAGTAGATAGCCAAGCTAGTGCTGAGGTATAATAGCAGGGACATAATACCCATAATAGCAGGGACATAATACCCATAATAGCAAGGACATAATACCCATAATAGCAGGGACATAATACCCATAATAGCAGGGACATAATACCCATATGCTAAATCACTTGAAATTGATGCAGCATAACTGTAAAAACATTTTCTTCAAAATTTTGATAGCACATTTACTTTTAAACAACTTTCCAATTTACTTCTATCAAATGTACTTCATTCTCTTGTAATCCTTTGTTGAATGAGCAGCAATACACTGTAAGCTAGCTGAACACATCAAATGAGCCAATAACAACAGGCACCAATCAACAACCAACTCCTATTAGAGTATTGCTGCTCCTGAGCCTACCTAGGTTCATATTTTGATATATGATAACAAGATTCTCCAGCTTGGAGGGAAATTGTAGTTCAGATTTTACAATGGCTAAACTCGCTGTATTTTCAAAAGAACGGCGAGATCTCTCTCTCTGTATGTGAAGCTGAGACAAACTCAGTGCAACACAGCACTGCGATATGTGAGTTTTGTTACAATTACACTTTGTGCTTTGTATTTTATATTGCTATACCTTTCAGTTTGGGTCCTTTCAGTATTATTGCATTTAAAGGGACAGTAAACCTAAAAAATAATGTTATATAATTCTGCACATAGTGCAGAATTATATAACATTACATTAGTGTTATGGTTATAAAACCTTATATTCCCTTTGAATTTTTTTAAAATATGACAGTTTTTCAGACCCGCTCTCTGTGCTCTTTTGAGCGGGTCTGTTTTTATTACACAGCGCATCAGGCCAGCTGTATAGTCACAGCCCGGCCCGAACGCGCCATAACATTAAGTGCAGCTCGATCCTGCTGTCAGACAAAGCAGGAGCGAGCTGCACTTAGTGTTATGGCGCGGTCGGGCCAGGCTGTGACTATACAGCTGGCCTGATGCGCTGTGTAATAAAAACAGACCCGCTCAAAAGAGCACAGAGAGCGGGTCTGAAAAACTGTCATATTTTAAAAAACTTCAAAGGGAATATAAGGTTTTATAACCATAACACTAATGTAATGTTATATAATTCTGCACTATGTGCAGAATTATATAACATTATTTTTTAGGTTTACTGACACTTTAAGCTTTGCACTCTCATTTTTAATTTAATACATTTAAATGTTGATCTAGCAGTGATGTTTTGAAAGTTCCTGTGTTACTTTAATAACTTAGAATCATACTTTGTATAAAATTACATTGTACTTTGTATTTTCTCTATTGTAATCTCAGAAAGTGGGAGGGACAGGGCAGTTCCCTGGGCTGAACGGGGAGTTCCAAGGTATGTCTAAAGTTCTCTCACAAGTCTTGTGAAATTGTCTAAGCATTTTAAAACAAGCTGGTCTAACTCATTTGTCTCACCAACTGTATGCAGGTGAAGTTTGCTCAAAATTCACAATACACTTATTTTAACTAATTGAGAAAAGCAAGTTAATTGGTAGTGAAAACATTTCAGTTTAATTTTGAATTGATGCAAACGGAGCCTTTATATCAGCCCCAGGGGTTCTCCAGTTACCTTCTCTCTCCCATGTGAAATTTTGTACACCAGAGAGTTTCATTGCTTTCTATGGAAGGCACCTCTCAACTCTCTGGGATTTCCAGGTTCCTCCCCTTTTCTTAGAAAATTCAGTGAGTTCTGCCCCTGTGAACTCAGCACTATATTCTCTCTCCAAACTAGAGATTGTGTGATAATCTGGCCCATAGAAAGTAATGACGCTCTCTGGGAAACTGAAGCTGACAATTTTTCAGTTTTAATTTAAATAAACGACATGCAAAGTACAATCTAATTTATAAAAGGTACACACACACACACACACACACACACACAGTATATCTATATATCAAGCAGTGAACAAGTGCTGTTTGAGCACGAAACATGTCTGCTCTGTGCACCTGCATCACAACCTGAATTTACATCATGTCCTGTATAGGACTTTGATGTTTTTAAAGTGTCTCAATAAACTTTTGTATTTTTTATATACATTGGGCTTCGAGCGCTTTGTTTTTCTCTTCTTTGGATTTTATATATATATATATATATATATATATATATATATATATATATATATATATATATGAATTAAAAGAGGACACAGGAAATCAGCGCTAAGTGTATAGCCCCAAGACCTGTAATCTAGATGTTCAGATATGAACCGGCTGCCTGATACCTGAAATATGGACAAATGAAAGGTCCTCACCTGACACTGTCCTATTTCTGGTTAATAAAAAAGATGGGTGAAAAGATTGGTATCAAGGCGCACTGTTCATGTAAGAGATGTATATATATATATAACAGGGGATGCGTAGTATAAATAACTATCACATAATACTACACAGATATTAAATAGATAAACCCAAAATTAAGGTAGCGTTAAATGAAATAAAATGAAATAAAATTAAACATAAAAATGTAAAGATGCACGCCCAGATCCTGATTGGATCAAATATAAATATATATTCCTTTGAAGGTCAAAAATTTGTCACAGAATATTACTTTCCCCCTTATTTGCACATTTAAAAGCTAAAAATGAATTGGTCAGTTCATAAAATTAATTGTCCAAAATGTGAAATACACACAAAAGGTGAGTCCCCAATTGTATGGCGTAGGATCTTATTCATATGATATCCACACACAGATGCTAAGTGCCTACTTACTAAAAACAACCTCAATCCTATGAGGTAAGTAAATGCGTCCCTTTAAGGCAATCCATCCCACAGCAATTCTGGAAGCTGCTTCAATGCCACCTCAATATGGTAGAAGTTCTTGTCCTTTTTCCCAGGTCTGTTCTATGCACTCCTCTCAGCAGCACAATGTGTCATATATAGAGAGAGAGGAAACACAAGCGCAAACCAATAGTGCAACACTGTATGTAAATTTGAGAAAGTATTTTATTAATAAAATACTTCTACCATATTGAGGTGGCATTGAAGCGGCTTCCAGAATTGCTGTGGGACGGATTGCCTTAAAGGGACGCATTTACTTACCTCATAGGATTGAGGTTGTTTTTAGTAAGTAGGCACTTAGCATCTGTGTGTGGATATCATATGAATAAGATCCTACGCCATACAATTGGGGACTCACCTTTTGTGTGTATTTCACATTTTGGACAATTAATTTTATGAACTGACCAATTCATTTTTAGCTTTTAAGTGTGGAAATAAGGGGGAAAGTAATATTCTGTGACAAATTTTTGACCTTCAAAGGAATATATATTTATATTTGATCCAATCAGGATCTGGGCGTGCATCTTAACATTTTTATGTTTAATTTTATTTAATTTTATTTCATTTAACGCTACCTTAATTTTGGGTTTATCTATACTTAATATCTGTGTAGTATTATGTGATAGTTATTTATACTACGCATCCTCTGTTATATATATATATATACATCTCTTACATGAACAGTGCGCCTTGATACCAATCTTTTCACCCATCTTTTTTATTAACCAGAAATAGGACAGTGTCAGGTGAGGACCTTTCATTTGTCCATATTTCAGGTATCAGGCAGCCGGTTCATATCTGAACATCTAGATAACAGGTCTTGGGGCTATACACTTAGCGCTGATTTCCTGTGTCCTCTTTTTCACCTATATATATATATATATATATATATATATATATATATATATATATATATATATATATATATATACATACACAAAGTATGAGCCTAATTTGTTAGTTACCCAGAAACCGTGAAGGCATAATCAGAATTTGAAAAATCACAATCCTAAATACACTGCTGTATACAAAGTAAAATGCAAAATAGAAAGTGTAAAGTTTGAATGTAATAAAAGTTAATCTGAAGTGTAAATTGATATAAAATAGAAAGCACAAAGTGTAAATGAAGCAAAACTACAATGTCATGCAGTGCTATATTGAGCTTGTCTCTCCTTCAAATGCAGAAGTGCAGGGAACGCCCCATTGAGAAGAAAAGCAAAATCTGCCTTTTGAATATTTCACTAGGGATCTCGCAGTGCTGGAGGATCATTTTAGATCATCTCACCTGAGTGGAGAGGTTTTCAATATCAGGGCCAGAGCATGACATTTTAATCAATGTATTTCTATTATCAAATGTCCTTTTTTTCTCTTGATATACTTTGTTGAAAAGATATGTACATATGCTCAGCAGCAGTAATGCACTACTGGGAGCTAGCTGGTGAATATGGTTATGCACATACTGAATCTTTCTTGTCATTGGCTCACTAAGTGTGCTCAGCAAGCTCCCAGTAGTGCAATGCTGCTCTCGAGCTGATTTGCTCATTTGCAGTGATACATACAAACAACAGGGTAATAATAAAATGCTCTAACAGATTGTTTTGCAGTTGTAGGCCCCTTTAAACATTTTATATTAGAATTTTACTATTTATTGTCCCTTTACCAATAATTTTACTAAACACAAAGAAGTTTTAACAGAAACATTTGGGACATCTCTGATTATCTGAGAAATTGTTTCTAAGGGATAACACACTTGGGAAGACTCACACATAGCTGATTACATTTCTGCAGAACAGGGCTCAGCATTTCAGTGACATGTGACATAAAAAAGAAGCATTCTGGGACAAGGGGGCATTATTGTAACTTATCTGCTACCACAAAATGCTAAAACAGATTCTGGCCTTGTTTCCTGAACCATTTCTGTGAGACCATCTTCATGGTCATGTAAAGTTCCAGTTTTTTTGAGTCATTCTTTTTTCTCAAACATTTTGGGAACATTAAAGCAGTGGTTCTCAACCAAAGTGACCTCAAGGCCCGGTAAATTTTAGCTAGCCAGGGCCCGGTAGTTTTATATATATAAAGTGAGCAGCAGCGGCGGACTGATCAGCCAGGCAAATAGGACCTGGGTCGAGGGACCAGCAAGTAGGGGGGCCCACAAATGGCATCTCCACGGATCCTGGTGCATTCCTTAAGCTGGAGTTTTCAGTTGCCCTATCAGTAACTAAGCAAATAAAATTGTGGGTTTAGAGGGGCCCTGGCGAGGGTCTGTTGCTGTGAGGGCCATGGAGTGTGGGGTCTGGCCCTGGAGGTTGGGTACCCTTTTTCTGGACCTTAATGTTGGGGGTCCTGGCTCTGGAGGTTGAGGGGCCTGTTGGGGGCAGGGCAGGGAGGCTACCATGTTCATTTGCATAAAATGTAATACATTTTGGTCAGTGTGAGTGTTCCTGGGACCTTGATTGGTATCAGTCTGCCCTTGGTGTGCAGTGGGGTAAGAGTGTGAAGTGGGGGCATGACAGGCCGGGGCCCACCAGCAGGGCTATCACGGCCCGGTACTGGGCCACGGCCCGGCTGTTGAGAAACCAGGCATTAAAGGGACATTAAACATTTTAAGATCATAACATAAAATGATTAATAATGTTAAATATAAACACTTTGCAATATACTTGTGTTATTTAGTTTGTTCCCTTTCCTGTAAAGTGTATCCTTTTCAAATACTATGAGAAAATGCAGACACCAGACTTCACAAGCCTAACCCTTCACAGCTATCAAATGCTACTTATAGTATCTTAGTTCTATCTATCCCTAGCTGGCCTCAGCAGAGGAGATAAGATAAAAGGAATACTAGTTTTCCACAGGGTGGCATCCAGTACCTCATGGAGATTAAAACTTTAAAACTAATTTCTTCAATATTTAAAAAACTAATTTAATTAATACATCTGCATATTATTCTTGGAGTAATCTTTTCTTTGAAAATATGATTATGTCTAGTATTTATTTAGTGTTTAATGTTCCTTTAAAACATATTTTCAGTTAACATATGTATCCTGTTTGTCATTATAATTCACTGATTTGTTTCCATTCCTTCATATGCCCTTGTGCACCCACTAAGTCATGGCTGATTATGTCCCCCTCCCCGCTGCAAGTGCAGTGCTGTCAATTAATAGTATTAAATGAGCAACAGTACTCTGCAAATGTACTGTTTTCATAAACCATTTTAAAGACATAATGTTAAAGGGAATGTGTTCATAAGGACTTGTTATACCAGTTTCAGAGTATAAATGTATGGGAACTTGCTCCTTTATGTTTATTTTTCTAAATTAAGTACCTGTTTCCGCTAATTGAAACCACAACCTAATCAAACGGGCTGAGCTTGCAAGATGAGCAGCCCTTATTATCTTATCTCTCTATATGCAAACAATGACCTCCTTATTACACAAGTAAATCAACTAATGGATGAAAGAAAAGATTCATGTTTTTGAATGACCTAGTCTGATTTCTGACCTTAACCTATTTTGAGATGCTGTGGCAAGACCTGAGGCGGGCTTTGCAATTAAGACAACCCAGAAATATTGATGAGCTGAAAAAGATTTGTAGGAAGGAATCATCCAAAACTCAATGTTGTGCAAGTCTTATAAACAGCTACAGGTAATGTTTAGTGGAGGTTATTATTGCTAAAAAATGATCTTCAAGGTACTAAATTCAAGGGTTTTCAGCTACTTTACTTCAAAAGGCTCCAATAAACTTACATATATGTCTATATATGTATTTATATGTCTGTAAATACATATATACACATATAATTATAATAATACATATGTACACACACACACACATACATATATCCATACATATCCATACTTAGACGTGTATGTATCTCTTTGTTAAAGCTGTTTGCATGCCTTTTTTCCCTCACAACTGAGATCTCATATCTTTGTGCCAATATAACTTTTTATTGCATTTTTTTAAAATAATTTTTATTAGACAGTGTTTTTATGAGTGTAACTGTACTTTTAGTTATAATAGTAGAGTGTAACAGTTAACCAGAGAGCTCTGAAGTTGCACTAACCTGACATCTTCAATTCAATTGCGCTCGAGTGAACGTGTTTACTTTCAACCTGTAATACTACTTCAGAAGTGCACAAATAGCCACGATAAACCCCTTTTCGTAACATGCAACTGTTTTCGCTCCACTCATAATTTAGCCCTTAATGAGTAACAAATGTAGAAATCCAGGTAATTCCAAAGGTTTTACATACTTTTCTTTCAAAGGTAAGAGGCAGAACCAGCTATTTCAAATGGCAAAATAAAGGTAAAGGAGCTACACTCCTGCAGGTAAAATGGAAAATTTTTAAAGGTGAGAGAAAAAAATCACAGTACAAAATGTTGTGATGAGAAAAAGTACCAATAAATTGTGATTATCAATGCATTTTTATTAACATTGAAATATGTATTTTTAATTATTAACTTAATATGTAAAATGATGACACATACAACATTTACTGGACAAAATCCAGGAGACTAGGAGTTGCTGAACTGAGCAACCAGGGGGCAGAGTCAATGTATGTTGTGTGGTCATGGTGATCCATAGGCAATGCTAATGTTTTCTGGGCTGGGGTTAAATAGATGCTTCTGGGCAGATTTTGGGCAGTGCCTGTTTTACATTGCAGAAGAGCAGCAGAATAGACAGCAGGGCAGAGCTACAGACTAGGGGCTCTAATAACTGACTTCTGTGCTAGAAGATGTTACAAAGTTATTCTGATGTTAAAGGGACTGAAAGAGTTTTGAGGTTATGAGAAGTAGAATGATTATATTATTGAGCAGCACTAAATTGATTAAACTAAAAATACCAAGTGTTATTAAGAGCAATACAAAATATCTGCACACACAAAAAATGTTTAAAAAACATTTAAAATTCTATTAAAAATGCATGTTTTGCAGTCTGGGCATATACCCCTTAGGGCTAGATTTATTAAAGCTGAGGCGAACAGGGGCACGTATACGTGCCCCTGTATGCCTCAGCTCACCTGTGGCGGGGCGAAATTACCCGCAGGTATTCGCCATTGCACACAAGCGCAATTTTGCGCTCGCGTGCAATCCTGATAGGTCCTGCCCGCGCGTGATTGGTTGTGCGCGGGCAGGAGCTGTCAATCTCCTCGGTCTGACTAGATTGACTAGCTGTCAATCTCCTCGGTCTGTCTGGTGACCGCTGCTTGATAAATGACGGCAAGCAAGTTCTTGTGACAACTTTCAGCCGTAGGGCTTTAATAAATCTAGCCCTTAAGCTATCCCTATGTCTTTGGCTGTGGCCAATTAGGGATCACTGAGTAGAATGTTGTAGGCTCAGGGTTCTGAATCCTAGGGTGCAATTCAGTAGTGGAAATACACACAATTTGCAGAGTTAAATTACAGGAAAAACAGACAAAAGATATAATGGCAGTACAGTTTGTTTACTATGCATGAAACTTTTCTTTGACACAGAAAGTAAAACAAACAAAAACAAAGGATAAATTAGAATGATATTCAGCAGAAGGACCCAGTAATACAAACTCTAGCAGTGTATCCAAATGTTACGACTCAAACAGGGTGTTGCAATAGTCAAGGTAGGAAATGATGAGTGAATTAGAGTTCTGGTGGGGTCTGGTGTTAGAAAGGGAAGCCAAAAAAATAGATGCTGGATAAGCATTTACTGACAAGATCAGAAGGAAGATGAGAGATCTATGTGTAGCAATAGAAAAACATAACAGTATAACATCAGCACTGAGGTAGTACTGGGATCCATATGCTGTAATAAGCTTCCCTCATACAGAAACAACAATGCCTTTTATTTCCTTCCTTTAAAAAAGACAAACATTGAAAAGAGGAGGGCAAAAGAAAATATAGGAAAAGGAGAAGGGGTAACATTTTCATAGTTTGTTTAGGCAAATACTTCATTCTTAAGTATATTGTGGAGAAGATCATCTGTTTCATTTTATTTGTTCAGACATGGAATTTTGTAATGTGTTACATATTGTTCTATGCTAAATAATTTATTTTGTCTTTGCACTTAATAAAATTAAAAAACAGCAATGCCCTAGAACTGAGCCAAATGTACCTCTACAGAGAGATGAATTAAACAGCAAGAGAACCACAGAAATATTTTTAACAAAATAATGTATTGAATGGCAGCAGCTGTATTTTAATAGGTGCATATAGTAATAGCCGTTATCTTCCGCTGAGTAAAAGTTTTTTGTGACCTGTTTAAGGATTCTTCAGTGCATTGGGAACAATGAAACTGCAACAATATCACAATTGACCACTATAAGATGGCTTTTATAGCTTTAAACCCTACCAGACGCATAGAATACCCTGGCAACAACCCATAGGCTGTGCAAGAGCCTAACCTCGCTCAGTTTAAGACCCACCCTATATCCCCTTAATCTTAGTTCCACTGATGAGCAGTTGTTTTTCCTTGTTGTCTGAAAACGTGAGTCCTCATTTTTATTATTTAAAGGGACATGAAGCCCAAAAGTTTTCTTTCATGATTCAGGCAGAGCATGCAACTTTAAGCATCTTTCATATTTACTTCTATTATCTGATTTGTTTAATTCCTTTGGTATTTTTGTTGGAAAGCATATCTAGGTAGCTGCAGGAACAGCAAAGCACTAAGGTGAGCTAGCTGCTGATTGGTCGTGGCACACATTTGCTTCACACCATAGGCTCCCCCTGATCTATTCAGCTGCCTCCTAGTAGTGCATTGCTAATCCTTCAACAAAGGATACCAAGAGAATAATGCAAATGTGATAACAGAAGTAAATTGAAAAGTTGTTTAAAATGATATGCTCTGTCTGAATCATAAAATAAACATTTTGGTTTTCATGTTCCTTTAAAAGTAGGCTATTCTCTCTATTACCCATGATCCTCAGCAGCCTGACACTCACTGAACGAAATTAAATTTGACTTAATTTATGTTTATATTTTATATCCTTGGTTGGTATCATTTTGAATTTAGTGATAGTTTTTCTGTGCCCAAGACCTACACAACAAATTGCCATAGTTTGTGTACAACCCTAATAACTGTTTGTGTCTGGAAATTAAGGGATGAATTATGGTGGCAGGGGCCCAGTGATACAATATTAAAGGGATAGTCTTGTCAAAATTAAACTTTCATGATTCAGATAGGGCATGCAATTTTAAACAATTTTCCAATTTACTTTTTTTCATCAAATTTATTTTGTTCCTTTGGTATTCTTTGTTGAAAGCTAAACCTAGGTAGGCTCTTGAAGGTCACTTCTTACCTCAGTGCATTTTGACAGTTTTTCACAGCTAGACAGTGCTAGTTTGTGTGTGCCATATAGATGACATTGTGCTCACTCCTGTGGAATTACCTAGGAGTCAGCACTGATTGGCTAAAATGCAAGCCTATCAAAAGAACTGAAATAAGGGGGCAGTCTGAAGAGACTTGGATACAAGGTAATTACAGAGATAAAAAGTAAAAGTAAAAATATCAACTAGATGCAAGCAAAAATACAGAGGTAAAAAGTAAAAATATTAATATAACTAGATACAAGGTTATTATAGAGGTAAAAAGTAAACATATTAATATAACTAGATACAAGGTTATTATAGAGGTAAAAAGTAAACATATTAATATAACTAGATACAAGGTTATTATAGAGGTAAAAAGTAAACATATTAATATAACTAGATACAAGGTTATTATAGAGGTAAAAAGTAAACATATTAATATAACTAGATACAAGGTTATTATAGAGGTAAAAAGTAAACATATTAATATAACTAGATACAAGGTTATTATAGAGGTAAAAAGTAAACATATTAATATAACTAGATACAAGGTTATTATAGAGGTAAAAAGTAAACATATTAATATAACTAGATACAAGGTTATTATAGAGGTAAAAAGTAAACATATTAATATAACTAGATACAAGGTTATTATAGAGGTAAAAAGTAAACATATTAATATAACTAGATACAAGGTTATTATAGAGGTAAAAAGTAAACATATTAAAATAACTAGATACAAGGTTATTATAGAGGTAAAAAGTAAACATATTAATATAACTAGATACAAGGTTATTATAGAGGTAAAAAGTAAACATATTAATATAACTAGATACAAGGTTATTATAGAGGTAAAAAGTAAACATATTAATATAACTAGATACAAGGTTATTATAGAGGTAAAAAGTAAACATATTAATATAACTAGATACAAGGTTATTATAGAGGTAAAAAGTAAACATATTAATATAACTAGATACAAGGTTATTATAGAGGTAAAAAATAAACATATTAATATAACTAGATACAAGGTTATTATAGAGGTAAAAAGTAAACATATTAATATAACTAGATACAAGGTTATTATAGAGGTAAAAAGTAAACATATTAAAATAACTAGATACAAGTTTATTACAGAGGTAAAAAATAAAAATACTAATATAACTGTGTTGGTTATGCAAAAAAAGGGAATGAGTAATAAAGGGATTATCTATCTTTTTAAACAATAGAAATTCTGGAGTAGACTGTCCCTTTAATTCTCAGTGAAGTCACAAACCCAGTGAAATGTTGTAGCCGTGTTATTTTAGTCAGAGGGATATTTGTCAACAAAAATATTGCAGTTAAACCATATTAAAAAAAGTATATTGTGATTTTACCAGTAGCAGCATTTACAGATGCATGAAGACAGGTGACAAACAGACTCTCAAGGTATGGAACCGAACAGGTGATCATTATGCAGCCTCTATATGAACTGTCTGTGCTATTAAATGCTGTGTGCTGTTAGAATTGGGAAATATTTGTAATTTATTTAAAAGTATTTGGCGAGTGTAACAATTTTTCCCCTACACCATTTTTGAGTACAAAAGCATTTTTGGATGAAAAAAAATAACCTAATGTGGAAAACGTGCTATTCCAAAATGATATTTAAAGGGACAGTAAATTATAAATGAAATATTCACATAGAGCACGCAATTTTAAACAACTCTTCCAGTAGCAATGAACAAACTAATGGGAGCTACCTAAACACATCTGGTGAGCCAAAGAGAAGAGGCATCTATGTGCATCTACCAATCAACAGCTAGCTCTCAACACTGCTCTCATGCTCCTGAGCCTACCTAAGTATACTTTGCAACAAAGGATACCAAGAGAACTAAGCAATTTTAAGTTAAAAGTGTCAAACTTGTTCATTTGTTTAGGGAATGTTTAATAGCAAAAAGTTATCATTTTTTTTATTTATTTTTTAAATGCAGCCCCTTAAACAACAATTACACTTCTTCTCTTAAATAGACAGTAATAGAGAGCAAGGTTTTACCCTCACAACAAAAGACAGGGGTTTCAGCATTAACATATATGTATATATTGTAGTAGTAGCTATACACCTTCATCCAAAGAGACTTATTTCCTCTTTAGAGATAAATTCAATTTCATTTTACATATAGCTTCCCTCCACACAGACCCCACTCATAGAGACAGCCCCCTAACCGTGCCACCAACATAATTCAAAGCAAAAAAAAAAAAAAAGGAAGCATGGCCAGCTTGTAAATTGCATACAACGTTAATTGCATTTACAAATCATACATTTTGAGTGCATCACTGCTCATGAGATTCATGGATTCATGGACATGAAACACAATTTTTTTCTTTCATGGTTCAGATAGAGAACACAATTTTAAACAACATTCCAATTTACTTCTATTATCTAATTTGATTAATTCTTTAGATATCCTTTGTTGAAGAAATTGCAATGCACATGGGTGAGCCAATCACACGAGGCATCTCTGTGAAACCACCAATAAGCAGCTACTGAGCCTATTTAGATATGATTTTCAACAAAGGATATCAAGAGAATGAAGTAAATGAGCTAATAGACGTAAATTGGAAAGTTGTTTAAAATTGTATGCTCTATCTGAGTAATGAAAGAAAAAAAATAGTGTTTCATTTCCCTTTAAAGCCCTTTTATCTTACGGTAGCCCAAACTTATAAAGGCACCCTAATTAGTCTGTGTAAGTGCAGATTTCAGGATGAAAGTAAAGTTTTTTTTATAATGTAATTCCTATAATAATACAATTCACTGATGCAGATGACAAGTTCACAATCCAAAGTCAACAGCAAAAAGCTTACTTACAAGATAATGCTTAGTCTACTTATCTGGAGGCTCACATGCAGCCTTATAGAGCTTACACTCTTGTATCCAGGTGAATCCTTTTAACAAACCCGGCACGTAATTTGCACTGGGATCTGTGCAGTAAATAGTAACTCTGCTCGCTGGACTGTCTTCCCCAGTCCTCACAAAGAATCAATGCGCTCATAGATAGAAGCAGCTGGAGTTAGGAAAAAGACAGGTGGTAATTGAAAATAAAAACCAGCAATTTTGTTCCATGTTGCGGTAAAATATACATGGCACAGCTCCCACAGTGAAAGTGCTTACCTGAGTGGCTTAGATCCTACTTGTTTCATGTGAACTGCATTTCCTCAGTTTCCTTAGGAAATGCAGTCCACATGAAACGCGTAGGATCTACGCCACTCAGATATAAGGCTTTTGACACAGTAGACCACGACATACTACTGCTCAAACTAAAAAACTCTGGTATTGCTGATCGTCCGTTAACCTGGTTTAGATCATATGTATCGGATTGATCGCAATATGTCTCCGTTTCTAACAGTGACTCCCTTCCTCTCCCAGTCACGTGTGGTGTTCCCCAAGGTTCCATTCTCGGCCCCCTACTATTCACATTATTTATAAATGATCTGCCTAATGTCTGCAAATCCTCAACTGTACACATGTACGCAGACGACACGGTAATCTATGCAAACAAATCTGATCTGCCGCAGCTTGAAGCAGTGCTCCAAGACCAGTTCACAGAGGTAGAAAAGTGGATCTCAAAAAACAAACTCTTCCTAAACACTGACAAAACTGTCACAATGATCTTTGGAACGGGGCCTAAATTACACAAATTACAAAATTCCCATCTACGCATCAAAACAAAATCCAATTGCACGCTTACCGCAGTCCACTCTTTCAAATACTTGGGTATGTTGTTAGACCCTAATCTATCTTTTGGCCTCCACATATAAAAACTTGCATCTAAACTTTATCCAAAACTAGGTGCCCTGTACAGAAACAAATCTTGCCTCAGCCCTACAGTAAAGGAAACGATTGTACAGCAAATGCTGATGCCTATCATGGATTATGGGGACGTAGTATACGCACCTGCACCGCAAACTCACCTTAATAAACTTCTATAACTCGTTCTGCGCTTTGTGCTACAATGTATCATCTAGATTGTAAGTTCCCATGGGAATAGGGCCCTCAATTCCCCCTGTATTTGTCTTATCGTATTGTTTCTCCATTGTACTGTTATCCTTGTACCCATGGGCAGCGCTGCGGAATCTGTTGGCGCTTTATAAATAAAGAATAATAATAAATAAAGAATAATAATAACTACAGGACCCACCATTGTGACATGCTAAAAGAACTAAACTGGCTGACGCTGGAATCCAGACGCACCCTCCATCTTTCCTGCCTTGTGTTTAAAAGCTTTTCTGGGAAGCTCCCACCCTACCTGAGCAGAATGCTCTCCCCGGCTATTCCCACCTCCTATAACCTCCGATCCAGTACCAGCACATTATTTAGTTTGACTCAATACAAAAAGAAAGCAGCTCGATCCTCCTTTTCCTACAGAGCGCCACAGTTATGGAATGACCTTCCGCACACTTTCAAACCTTACCCAAGCCTAATATCCCTCTATATCCCTCTCTACATATCTCAAAACAGAATGCACCTGTCATGGTTGATTATATATTTCTTACCTGTTCTATGTAAAATGTTTGCATCTATTGTGTATTATTATTGTTTTTGAATTTTATTGTACCCTATTGTATCAATGCAATGTTTTGTGGACCCAGGACATACTTGAATACGAGAGAAATCTCAATGTATCCTTCCTGGTAAAATATTTTATAAATAAATATTTGTTTGATTATTTTGCAAGGGTGAACATGGATACTCAAAAATAAAACCAAGGTAAAAGATAGCTACTTGGGTGGGTGGTGTTACCCTCTGATAAAAGCTGTTGTTTACCCTAAATACGTTTAATATTCTTATTTTCAATACCCTGTATTATAACTGTATTCTCTGTATAGATCCTCATTTGAAATAACCATGTTGATAGATTCTTTGCAATTATGCAGATGAGTTACAGAGAGGAGAGAAATATAAATGCAATTAACTTTGTATGCAATTTACAAGCTGGCTATGATTATTTGTTTATTTGCTTTGCTTTGATGTATGTTGGTAGCACGGTTAGCGGTCTGTCTCTGTGAGTGGGGTCTGTGTGGATGGAACCTACACGCAAAAATAAATTGAATTTATCTATAAAGAGGAAATAAGTCTATTTGGAATAAGGTATATAACTACTAATACAATATATATACATATGTTTTTAATGCATTTTCAGGTTTATTTGTGTAGATGAAGTAGCTGGGTTTGTGCTTTTAAACCACAGCCTATTACATTGGGTTGAGTTCTAGATAATATCAGATCTCATTATATTATCATTTTATGTACACACACTTGCTTCCTTGTAATATTTCTGTTTGTAAACCAAAGATCAATACTTCACGAGAACAATGGAAAATTATAACTGTATTACTTAAGGGGACATGAAACCCAAAAATGTTCTTTCATGATTCAGATAGAGAATACAATTTTAAAAAACTTTCCAATTTACTTCTATTATTTAATTTGCTTCCTTCTCTTGTTATCCTTTGCTGAAAGATGTATCTCGGCAAGTTCAGGACCAGCAGAAAACCTAGGTTCTAGCTGCTGATTGGTGGCTGCATATATATACCGATTGTCATTGGCTCACCCATGTGTTCAGTTAGAAACCAGTAGTGCATTACTGCTCATTCAACAAAGCATACCAAGAGAAGGAAGCAAATTAAATAATAGAAGTAAATTAGAAAGTAGTTTAACATTATATTTTCTATCTGAATCATGAAAGAAATGTTTTGGGTTTCATGTCCCTTTAACTATCCTGCACCCCACTGGGAGTGTAATTTCTTCTGCTGGCTTTGTTTACATAGGCTTAGCAATAGCCGAGACTCCAGTATATAAGCATTCAGTATAGGTGGGGATCCCACAGGCTAAATCAGCTATTTCAAATGCCGAAATAGGGGCTAAGGAGCTTATTTGTAAAAAAAATAATACACTCTAGCAGGTAAAATGGATCATTGGGAACAATTTAAAGGTGAGAACGTTTTTGGTTAAACTGTCCCTTTAAGAGAAGAAGTGTAGAAGTTGAAAATGGTTTATTATAATCATGGCAGTATAATTCTGACTTTGCTCTCTTTTTAACCACTAACAAATCTATAATTATACAGTTTATCACACTTTTATATAAATGTCAGGTTCTGTTAAAAATCTGTCGGTCAAAATTAATTTACCTTTATCCAAGCAAAAGTCCAAAATTATTATAAACTACAGCAACACAGCTCACTAAAAACCATATTGCCTGGGGCTGCAGATTAAAACGAGGGTGTCTTCCTCCAATTGCAGTGACGTCAACTAACCAGTGATGGACACATACTTTACTGGTGCCCGTGCCCTTTATTGCAGGAAAGCATGTGCAGCTATTGTTTATAAAGGGACAGTCTAGTCAAAACTAAATTTTCATGATTCAGATACGGCATCTGATTTTAAACAACTTTCCAATTTACTTTAATCATCAATTTTGCTTTGTTCTCTTTGTATTCTTAGTTGAAGGCTAAGCCTAGGTAGGCTCATGTGCTAATTTCTTAGCCCTTGAATGCCACCTCTTATCTGAATGCATTTTGACAGTTTTTCACAACTAGAGGGCGTTAGTTCACGTGTGCCATATAGATAACATTATGCTCACCCCCGTGGAGTTACCTGGGCGTAAGCACTGGCTAGAATGCAAGTCTGTCAAAAGAACTGAAATAAGTGGGCAGTCTGCAGAGGGTTAAATACAAGGTAATCACTGAAGTAAAAGGTATATTTATATAACAGTATTGGTTATGCAAAACTGGGGAATGGGTAATAAAAAGATTATATATATTTTTAAACAATAACAATTCTGGTGTAGACTGTCCCTTTAAATAACACAGTTCAGAATCTTTACTTCCTACACAAAACAGCGCAACTTTTTTTCATCTATACACATTGGATTATTTATGAATTTAAAAAAAATAAACTTCATATCCTGTCTTATTTTGTGGAATGAAATAACTGTGATTAGCAGAGTTACCTTATGTTTTAGTGGCTTCAGAAGAAAACTTTGGAATTTGAGACTTTTTTCACTCTTGCCAGTTTTTTTTTTTATTTAGCATTTAATTATTGCATAAATGTTCTTTGGAAACTGCAGGGGTTAAAGGTCCAGTCAACACAGTAGATTTGCATAATCAACAAATGCAAGACAATGCAATAGCACTTAGTCTGAACTTCAAATGAGTAGTAGATTTTTTTTCTGACAATTGTAAAAGTTATGTCTTTTCCACTCCCCCCGTACCATGTGACAGCCATCAGCCAATCACAAATGCATAGACATACCATGTGACAGCCATCAGCCATTCACAAATGCATACACACTTGCACATGCTCAATAGGAGCTGGTGACTCAAAAAGTTTAAATATAAAAAGGTTGTGCACATTTTGTTAATTGAAATAAATTGGAAAGTTGTTTAAAATGGCATGCTCTATCTGAATAATGAAAGTTTAATTTTGCTTGAGTGTCCAATTAAATACCTAAAATCTTACTACCAAAATAGTGTGCAATTTTAACTATGTATGTAACCCCTTTAAAGGGATAGTTTAATCAAAATTAAACTTTCAAGATACAGATGGAGCATGCAACTATAAGCAACTTTCTAATTTACTCCTATTATCAATTTGTCTTTGTTCTCTTGGTATCTTTATTTCAATGTAAGCTTAGGAGCCGGAAAAATTTTGGTTCAGCACATGGGTAGCGCTTGATGATTGGTGGCTACATTAGACACCAATCAGAAAGTGCTGCCCAGATGCTCAACCATAAATGGGCCAGCTCCTATGCTTACATTCTTACTTTTTCAAATAAAGATACCAAGAAAACAAAGAAAATTTGATAATAGGAGTGAATTAGAAAGTTGCTTAAAATTGCATGCTCTATGTGAATCATGAAAGTTTAATTTTGACTATACTATTCCTTTAAGAAAAATTCTTACTGCACATTATAGTAAGCTGGGGGTTCACCCCACGTTCAATTTATCTATATATTATTATATGTCGTTATTTAATAATAGTAGTATTACTTATTATTTTCTGGGATTGAATAATTAATTTGTTGACTGTATTATACCAAGTTTATTCTAAATGACTTTCCACTTTATATGTTTTAATGTTATATATATTTACAGTGTATGTATATATATATATATATATATATATATATATATATATATATATATATATATATATATATATATATATATATAAATATATAAGATATGTCTTTACATATATAAAACACACATATTATATGTATTATAATTATATTATATATATATTTTATTATTTTGTTTATTTTATTTTTCAACATGCAGACAGCATTTAGTTTATATGAACTTTTAAAAAGAAAAGCACAGTGGCTGTTTGCTGAAACGTAACCCCTTGAATTCTAGATTTGTATGTCTTCTTGAGTAGACAAAATCATTAAACTACAACTAACGTCTGAGAATATATTTATTGTGCCTCCAGATAGGGGTGCAACCCTGACCGGCAGTCAAGAGGTTAATAAAGAAAGTATAATAAAAATCAAATGGAGAAAGGCAGCAGCCAAATCGCTGCTTGTTAAATGCTATTCCAGGAACAGTAAGCACAGCTTCCAACACAACACAGACAGACTTCCCAAGGAAGGGAGAACCAAGTGTCCCATATACTCAGCACAGCCCTAAATGGTAACGGATCTCTGGCTTAACTTCATTGTCTCCCATGCAAGTAGCCCCCTGCGTATAACGGGTGTGACCCTCCCTGTGCAGGACTCCCAGCTAGTCAAGGAGGAGATATGACGTCACGAGGAGAGGACCTCAGGGGGCGGAGTCACAAGTGGGGCTGAAGCTGAGCTACGTTCTAGGACTTGGGAGAGAAAGGGATCATCAGGCAGAGGGAAGTTTGACTTTTACTGGATGTGAAGGATGTGGCTGGGATTAATATAGATTTATATTGCTGTCTCCATAAGGATTTCCGCATCTCTGTCCAGCTAGTGGTGGAAGCAACATTCTGAGTGAATAGTAAAGACAGAAAACTGTGGACCGTTGTGTTTCATATAAAATGATCCCATTCTTCGCTCTGCAGAGTGAAAGGGCTGCTGCTCGGTCCTTCCTCTGGGTCTGTGTGATCTTCAGTGGGAGTCTTCTCATTGATGCTACCCCACACCTCACGTATCACCGGCCTGGCCAGAAGGGCAAGTAAGTCACATATTGCTCTATAGATCCTATTCGCTGGCACCGAGCCACTCCTGTATGCGATAATCTAACGTGTATAATGTGATCACTCCAGTAAAGTGCTTTGTACGTAGTTTTTACCTTTTACATCCGTTGATCTCTCCGTGCTTGTACACTGTGTGGTCTGTGGATGCTAATGGTAGAGCACCGTTGCGCACAGTGTATACGGGACTGTACATCACTGCTGACCCTATAGATGCCCCTGGGTGAGCTCTATTAGTGGCTATTTGATTAATGAAAACCCCTCCTTTATTTTATCACTTTTGTTATGATTACAACATTCGTCATCGGTTAAACGTGGGATGGGACTGTGTAGTATTGATTGTTTAAATACATTTAAAAAAGTGTTTTGTATTAACATTATTTTAAATTAATTTAATGCTAATATGAGGCTTTTCGATTTGTGAATTAAAGGGGATGTGTATTTATTGCATGATTTTGCTTTTTTATTGCTGACAAGTTGAGGTTAAATTACAAAAAATAAAATAAAAATGCAAATGCAATATCCCTTTAATTGGAGAAAGTGTTGTTCTTTACAGTATAGATAGACTGATAGATTAGATAAAAAAAAAAAAATCCTGTAGAGCCCTTGGGAAATAGATAGACAATAGTGGACATTGGATAGTTCACAAACTTACAGAGTTTAGAAACAGCTGCCCTAACATCCAGATGTGTTTAATGCTCACACAATCCATCACTCTTTAGTTTCACAAAACTCACTTTTTTTTGTTTCAAGGGGATGGAACAAGATGCCTTTGTTCATCTGTTAGGGAATTATTGTTTTCATGTTTGAATGATCCATCACAATGGTTTAGTAAGTCACTTTGTTTGCTTTTTTAACCTGCTGTTTACTCTGATTGTCCCTTAGGAACTGGTGTGCCTACATAGTGAACAAGAATGTGAGCTGTACAGTAATGGATGGAACTGAAAGTTTTATTCAGCCTCAATACAGATGTGCCTGGAACCAGATGCACTGTCAGCCAACAATGGTGTAAGTGATCATGGGCTGGGGAAATGATGTAACTTGTTAAAGGGACATTCAACTCAAAGTACAACCCCATAAAATGTTAAATGGCCATTCTAATGCAAAAATGATATACAGTAATTTATCAGAAGGTGTCATTTTTCCTCCACTAACACTAGCTAACTATACAAGTAACACTACAGATTCCTGCTCTTGGCTCTCAAGAATTACTATACCTGTATGTTTAACCCCTTTGTAAGGGTTAAACACATAATAAGGTTAGACGTGTAATTGAAAATAATATATGGTCTAATTATTGTAAAGGAACTTTCAGCTCAAAATCAATCCTTTTGTGGTTCAGATAGAGCATCACATTTTAAGAGATTTTACCATTCACTTTTTTGTGGCTCAATGTAATTATGAGTTTAAAGCCATTGCAGGGATTAAACACATAGTTATAGACCAGCAATAGTGCAATAATAACGTGTATTTCCCTTTGAACTTTTATGACCCTTTAAAGCATGTGATTTTTGCATCAGAATGTCCAGTTCACTATGTGTATGTGATGTACATTTATTGTTTAGTTTGCCTCCTTTTTCTGTAATTTAACACTGCAAATTGTGTTTTCCCATTGTCTCAGAGAGACTAGAGTCCATCTTGCTCGGACCAGAACTCTGAGCCTACAACATGCTGCACAGTGATTGCTTAAACAGTGCAAGAACTCATTTATATCAGTCTCTAATTAGTCACAGTTATAGAGATAGTATTACCAAAATCCTAATGGGTACTTCCATAGATTGCAAAATACTGTGTTCTATCAGACTAGCAAACATATCAGATCAGCAAACGAAAGTGACGTTCCATCAGCTGTCTGACCGAAAATACTCACAGCGAATGCGCTCCTCTGGGTCATCGCATTCCAATCCCAGCACGTCACAAATTACTATCTACCCATCAGATTCATGGAGACTTTTAAAGTGCATGTGCGCACAGAGGTGTAGTTAGCTAATATGTAAGGCATGATGGGTAATGAAGTTTAATTTCAAAGACCTATGGTAACTTTACTATACAGTTATAACAAGTCATATAACAACTGGTTTAAAAATATCAGCATCTAATTCTTTAAGGTTCAGTTTATTTATTTACCAAAAATAATTTTGTTATAACTGTATAATAAAGGCACCGTAGTTCTTTGAAATTAAACTACATTACCAATCATACCTTACATATACAAACTACACCTCTGTGCGCGCATACCCTTTAAAAGTGTCCAAGAATCTGATGGGTAGATTGTAATTTGTGACGTGCTGAGATTGGAATGTGATTACACGGAGGAGCGCATACGTGGTAAGTATTTTCGGTCAGACAGCTGATGGAACATCACTTCCATTTGCAGATTTGATATGTTTGCTAATATGATAGCACATACTGCAATGTTTTCTAACTAATCAGCAGTTTTAAATCCATTTAAAGCATGGGTCGACAAATCTGTTTAAAATTTAGGGGCCAGACAAAATTTTAAGAGCCAGATAGTGATATTTGTATATAGATATATTGAGAATATCCCAAAAGGTAAGAGCCAGGGGTAAAATTCTAGGAGACAGTGACTCCTTGGCTCCTTGGTTTGTTGAGCCCTGATTTAAATATTTTTTTTGTATGCAATATTGTGTTTATTTGCTTATACACACTTATGTCTTTTTAATGATCCCCCCCCCCAGATATTATTATATTTAATTCAAACTAAAGAGTGCATTAAATCATTTTACTAGTAATAATGACACAATGACATTCATTGTAATGTGGCTTTTCAGTAACTGCTTATTGAAGTGGCCCCACGACTGTGCGGTAGCCTTTATGTACATATAACATAATAGGAGTGCTTAGTTATGTTTGAATATCTGGAGAGGTTCATTAAGCACAGGGGTCTAAAAGACACAACGAATAAGAGACTTATTGTAACATAGATCAGCTGCTTCTGCAGTCACAGTGGGGACACATTGTTTTTCAGTCCCTCTTGCAGTGAAAGGCTAACATGACAGTTTGCTTTAGTTTAAGCTCTTTTTGAAGAGCTGTTATTCAGTCTCTTTTTAATAAAACATATGCAGTGTACATACTAACTTACACAAGCTTTGCATTTTCATACATTTATTTAAAAATATGTATCAATTAAACACATGCAAATACTTTGATGTAATGTAGCAAATACATTTTACCTATATATTATTTATAAAAGTAAAACCTTATCTATAATCTAAGGATTGAAAACACATTTAACAAAATTGCCATCTCTGTCCTTTCCCTCCTGATTTTCATTATTGATAACAATCCCCATCTGGTTCAAATTAAATGATACAATGTAATATATAAAATCCTCCAGTTGCAAAGTAATTAGAAGCAGGAAATTACATGCAGTGAAACTGATAAGTCACCAATGAATTTATGAATTAATGTCCCTATATTAAACCTATTAATTAATATCATGAGTATGTTTTAATATTTTACATTTCAGAATATTCTATTACTGTAATTTTTAATAGTTTCTTTAGTTCACATATTTTACTTTGGAAACCTCAAGTAAATACAAAGTCAGGCAGTTTGTATCTTTGTGATTAGATGTATTGAGTCTGAGGGGGAAAAAAACACCCAAAACAATTTGTTTGGAAGAATTATACAATTACCAGCAAATTGTGAGTTCCCTGATGATAGCAAAGGACCCTTGCTGAAAACCAGTACCGTGTACAACAGTGGTGTCCAACCCACAGCTTTGAATGTGGCCCAGGGCGGCTTTGAATGCGGCCAAACACATATTCGTAAACTTTGTAAAAAAAAATTATCAGATTTTTTTGTGTGTATTTTGTACTAGGCATAGCACCGCTGAACGCTCTCGCAATTTGTACGCATGCGTGGCTTCAGTTTTACAGCACAGACAGTCAAATTGACACCATCAGACGTTACATGTGCTTATGGCGACTTGGCGAGTAAAACACAGCGATGATCGATATTTCAATTTACCTTTGTAAACCTTTGTTGAACTCACTTAGAATTGCAACTACTTCCATTGAACCAGATATTGATGCATTAGTTTCTCGAAAACAATGTCAAATATCCCACTAATCAAGAAGGGACAGAAGTGCCACATGGCCCAATATTGTTTGAAACAATAAT